>NW_027142353.1:63093036-63709815 GCF_026170545.1 Melanerpes formicivorus
TCCCTTCCCTTCCCTTCCCAAAAATAACATATACACAGACATATACATATATATATATGTGTGTGTATGTATATAAATACAGAAAACAAAATTTGAAATTAATTCTAGGATATAGGATTACCAATCTTATACATTCACAGCAATCTGATTTGCTGTAGAAGATGGTGAGAAAGCCTTTAAAGGCATTACAAGGTTATACAAATTAGAGAGGATGGATGTTGGACATGAAGAAAAACAAAGATTTTAGTGGCAGACTAGAAGAAATTACTAAATCTGAAAATAACTCAATGAATGAATTAAATTAGCTACCTCTGAGCTGGACAATTTTAAGAAGCTTTGAAATGCCTCTTAATGATTACATTTGTCTTAGCTCTATTAAAAGTATTGAGTGATGAATAGAGTTTTGATTACAAGTATACAGGCCATGGCTTTGATTAAAAATTGATTGTGCTGCATCTCTGCAACATAATGTGTCATCTGCTAAGGATTGCATTTGAGATATTCATGTACAGTCTAGGTGAATCAAAATGTCCAGCACAACTTCCATGTATGGTTGCACAATATCATCTCTCATGGAATTTTATTATTTTCTAGAAAAAAAATTAAAAAATAAAGAATAGAATAGAATAGAATAGAATAGAATAGAATAGACCAGACCAGGTTGGCAGAGACCTTCAAGATCATCGCGTCCAACCCATCAACCAATCCAACCCACCTAAACAACTAACCCATGGCACCAAGCACCCCATCAAGGCTCCTCCTGAACACCTCCAATGATGGTGACTCCACCACCTCCACGGGCAGCCCATTCCAATGGGCAATCACTCTCTCTGTATAGAACTTCTCCCTGACATCCAGCCTAAACCTCCCCTGGCGCAGCCTGAGGTTGTGTCCTCTTGTTCTGGTGCTGGCTGCCTGGGAGAAGAGACCAACATCTGCCTGTCTACAACCTCCCTTCAGGTAGTTGTAGAAAGATAAACAACACTCCCCCCAAAAACAAATCTACAAACCCCAAAACACATGATAAAACAAAACACCCCCCCCCCCAAAAGCCAATAAACCCCAACAACCATGGCATAAACAAATGACGAAATTGACCATGCATCTAATAATGTGTGGTCCTGTTGCCAATAAACTGAAAATTGTTTACATGTATAAACATAAACAAGAAGTCTTATTAGCCCATGTGGCCAGATAAGAGGAGATTGGACGTGGCACTTGGTACCATGGTCTAGTCATGGGGTCCATGTTGATAGGTTGGACTCGATGATCCTCGAGGTCCTTTCCAACCTAAGTGATACTGTGATACTGTGATAAACTCTTATCTGCTAGAGGTGAAGATTCACTATAGCTAGCAAATAAAAGAGAAGCCACTTTCAAATTCTGTAAAGCAGAGGGAAAAAAAAAAAAACCACACTACCAATTCAAGTGGAAGAACAAAATGAACTTTTCAGGAACCACAAGAAATAATTGTCCTCAACTAGCTAAGTTTTGACATCATGGGGATATGAACTACAAGAGCAGAATACCCTGTAAGTGTTAGGTTTATCTTTGTAAGATATGTACTCAGTATTCTCCCAGGCAACCTGTGACAGAACAAGAGGACACAGTCTCAAGCTGTGCCAGGAGAGGTTTAGGCTGGATGTTAGGCAGAAATTCTTCCCAGAAAGAGAGATTGGCCATTGGAATGCGCTGCCCAGGGAGGTGGTGCAGTCACCACCACTGGAGGTGTTTAAGAGGAGACTGAATGAGACACTTGGTGCCATGGTTTAGTTGATTAGATGGTGTTGGGTGATAGGTTGGATTTGATGATTTGAAGGTCTTTTCCAGCCTGGTCTGGTCTATTCTATTCTATTCTATTCTATTCTATTCTATTCTATTCTATTCTATTCTACTCTACTCTACTCTACTCTACTCTACTCTACTCTACTCTACTCTACTCCATTCCATTCCATTCCATTCCATTCCATTCCATTCCATTCCATTCCATTCCATTCCATTCCATTCCATTAATGTATACATGGGTTTCCTATACATTGAGTAATCTCTAGAGAGGAATAAAATTGCTGTGAATATATTAATATTGGAAATAAGTGGAGTAAAGTTAGTCTGGTCCAATATCTCAGCTAATATACACTATGCAAGTATGCAACTTGGTCATCTGTAACCTCTGCTGCACTGTGACATGAAGTCTTAACATATATTCTGAACTAGACAACTAAATACTGCATTTTGAACAATAAAAATTAGCAAGCAGTTAGTCACAATGCCACGTGCTGGCTAAATACTTTTGATAAGTGCTGTTTCACTGAAGTCACTAGGCTGTGAATATTCTGGGAAAAACAGCATTCTTGCTGATGGTTTATGAAGATCAAAACTAATTGTAGTTTCTGTGGCTTAGGATGCTGCACTACTTAGTGTAGTATCCAAGCAACTTCTAGTAAAGCATTCTGTGGCATGACTAATAAGTGTGTGATGAATAGAATTTTTCCTTCAAGATCAAATAGTTAAATACAGTGGGGATACACAAATCTGGAAAAGTGGATACATTAAATGTGAACTTCAAAGGGGGAAAATTCCTTTGGCTGAGCCCTTTACTGACTCTATATGTTTTCTAAAGAAGGCCCAGTGGCTTATTTATTTATGTATTCTTTACATATGATGGTGTTGATTCTGTATTATTTAATCTATGCTATGTGCGAACTGCAAGTTGCAAACTCAGGAAAAGAACCATAGTGAAATATTTTTTGACTGTCAGTGTGAATCTCAGGCTAAGATAACATTTTCCTTTGTAGTTGTCAATAGTTCTGAACAAGTTTGGATTCCATGATGTTTAGCATAACATCATGAAAATAACTTTTTAAAAACATATATATATATATATATATATAATCATAGAATCAACAAGGTTGGAAGTGTGGTGGGTTAACACCTTTTTCTGAAAACAAAAGAAGAAAGCAGGGGGGAGGGCTTGCGGGTACTTTACACTTCCTGAAGGGCGTCTCCCCCCTGGGAAAGCTGAGTCTGTTCCACTCCCCCCTCCCTGCCCAGCAAGGGTATAAAAAGCAGGACCTCATAGCTGTTGGATCTCCTTTTTGGCTCCTGCCTCTGCTGGATGAGAGCTACTGCAGCTGCTCTCCTGATCCTCAGCCACGTGGCCGGACCTGATCCTTCTCCCTGCTGCCTCTGCGCCTCCTCAGAGACAGACTGGTTTTGTATTATTCTTTTTCTATCCCCCTCCCATCCATTTTTGTTCCTTGCCCTTGTGAACCTTTTTTCCCTGTTATTGCTATATATATATATATATATATATAGAAGAAAAAAAAAATTACTTGCCTCTCTACTTCCAAGCTGACTCCAGATTGTTGCTTAGTGGGTTTGCTCCTTACCTTTTTTTTTTTTTTCCCTCCTCTCCCTGTTTGGAGGGAGGAGGTGGGGGGGGAAGTGGGGAAGAGATTCTCAGCCTTTTCCCCATTTGAGCTTTTAACTCTCAGTTAAGGCTCAAACCACTACAGGAAGAGACCTCAAAGATCACCAAGTGCCATGTCCAATCCCCTGTTGAACACCTCCAAGGATGGTGACTCCACCACCTCCCTGGGCAGCCCATTCCAATGGCTAACAACTCTCTCTGTGAAGAACTTTCTCTTCACCTCCAGCCTAAACTTCCCCTGGGGCAGCTTGAGACTGTGTCCTCTTGTTCTGGTGCTGGTTGCCTGGGAGAAGAGACCACCCCCTCCAAGTGCCATGGCCAATTCCCTCTTCACCTCCAGGGACAGTGACTCCTTGTGTATGTATCCACAGTGTATATTGGCAGTGTATATTGGTGTGTGCATATATATATATATATATATATATATATATATAAGGAAGTTCTTCACCGAGCGAGTCATTCATCATTGGAACGGGTTGCCCAGGGAGGTGGTTGAGTCATCGACCCTGGAGGTGTTCAAGGGGAGATTGGACGTGGCACTTGGTGCCATGGTGTAGTCATGGGGTCTGTGTTGATACATTGGACTCGATGATCCTCGAGGTCCTTTCCAACCTAAGTGATACTGTGTGATACTGTGTTATATATATATATATATATACACACTAATTTGATAAATTCCTTTTGTAACTATTTATTACATTCAGGCTTCTGTAAGACTATTCTCAGCAACATTCATTACAAGAGGTAAGACTAGTACCTGTGCATCAAAAAAAAACAGAATAATCATCTACTTCACCCTTTTCAGCCTTCATAACTTACAAAAAAAACCCAAACAAACAAACCAAAACCACACCAAAAATGACACAGATTATTAAACTAAAGAAAGAAACTACATCAGGAACATTTACAGTCAGTCCTGACAGTGAATATAATTATGCAAGATTCAAAATACTGAGCCAGCACTGGGGATATATATTCTTTTATGAAAGCAGGGTTTGCTAATTCATTATTTCAACTGAAATTTTTTTTATACCTAACACCTGAAAACTAGACCACAGCTTCAAGTGCCACATCCAATCCTTTTTTGAACATCTCCAGGGATGGTGACTCCACCACCTCCCTGGGCAACACATTCCAATGGCCAATTGCTCTTTCTGTGAAGAACTTTCTCCTCACCTTACTTCCCCTGGTGCAGCTTGACACTGTGTCCTCTTGTTCTGGCACTGTTTGCCTGGGAGAAGAGGCCAACCCCCACCTGGCTACAACCTCCTTTCAGGAAGCTGTAGAGAGCAATAAAGTCTCCCCTGAGCCTCCTCCTCACCAGGCTAAGCAACCCCAGCTCCCTCAGCCTCTCCTCACAGGGCTTATGCTTGAGAAATGTGCTTTTGCCAAAATGTCTTCATTCTAGCTAAGGGTGAGCTGAATGATAAAGAGTTTATATAATATTTCTAAACAGGTTATGATACTGTTTTAACATAAGGCTTTCCATTTCTTCAAGCAACTGATCCAATTGTTATGTGAAGTAATAAAATGGAGTGGCTGGGTTGTCCTATCAGTTAACAATCTGGTACTTGATGATGTTGCAGAAGGGCAAAACACCCTTTGTTATTACATCCTCATGTTCTCATTCAGACACTTACTGAGCACATTTCGAAACCTCTTTATAACAGTCTCAGTTTAATTTGCCTCCTATTGGCTTAAATTTTCTTTGCCCATTTAAGTGCTGCATTATAAAGACATTTTTTAAGTCACATTGTTCTTAGGCCAAAAATGTTTCATTTCATGAGTGATTGCTTATATGCTGCACTACCCTGGCAAATTAATATTTTTGAATAAGGATGGCACTTAGTGAGGCTTTAGTTCTTTAAATTCCTGCATTTATGCTCCAGTTAAACAGGATCTGTCACTGCGTTGTACTAATAACAAATTAACTCCTACACTATGGAGAAATAACAAGCTCTCGATGTAATTCTTCTCCTATAAATTAGCTCTAAAATGAATCATCTTCTTGGAGAACTTGTTATTATTAGAGCTATTTACTTAAGATCCTGGGGAAGGAAAAAATTTAAAGAACAGGGAAATGATAACACTGATCTTAACACTATGGCATTGCCACTTCTTGAGGCAAAGATTAAATAAAGTCAGAGCTGTGTTTGGCTGTAGAGTGTTGAAAACCTGCATTGCATTCACCCTTGCACAATTGCTGAACAAGTGAATTGTGTGAACAACTCTGTTAGGTCACAAAATGATTCAGCATTTGTAATGAGGTTCCAAACTTAGTCTGAAATCTATCTTTTCCCCAAATTCCAAAGGTAGTCATATTAGAGGGTTTGGGTTGAAGGTGTGTGTCTGTTAATTAAGAGGTATTTTAGACTTTGCAAATCCTCAGCATTTCAATGAAAAGGAGCAAAGATTTTTACATTAGATGCTTCCTTAGATACTTCCTTTTAATTGCATGGTGTGATCATTACTCTGACTTAATTTTCTTACTGATTGCTTTTAATTCCCCCCACACACCCCCTAACAGGAATGTGATTCTTATATAGAAACGTTTCATGCTAACCCTCAGGGTCCTCAATGCTTTAAGAACCTGACTCAAAACTTTGAAGACAGCAGATATCATTCTGAGAAGGATTAAAGGAGGGAATAGAAATCATCTTTGGGAGAATCAGTCTTCACAGATGTTCCTGTCATATTCTACAAGTTGCTTAGGAAAGCTGTTGAGTTGCTGGAACGTGTCCAGAGAAGGGCAACAAGGCTGATGAGAGGTCTGGAGCACAAGCCCTATGACGAAAGGCTGAGAGAGCTGGGGTTGCTTAGCCTGGAGAAGAGGAGGCTCAGAGGAGACCTTATTGCTCTCTACAACTACCTGAAGGGAGGTTGTAGCCAGGAGGGAGTTGGTCTCTTCTCCCAGGCCACCAGCACCAGAACAAGAGGACACAGTCTCAAGCTGCACCAGGGAAAGTTTAGGCTGGGTGTTAGGAAGAAGTTCTTCATAGAAAGAGTGATTTGCCATTGAAATAGGCTGGGGAGGTTTAGGCCATTGGAATGGGCTGCCCAGGGAGGTGGTGGAGTCACCATCACTGGAGGTGTTTAAGAAGAGACTGGATGGGGGTGCTTGGTGCCATAGTTCAATTGATTAGATGGTGTTGGATGGTAGGTTGAACTTGATGATCTCTGAGGTCTCTTCCAACCTGGTCTGGTCTATTCTATTCTATTCTATTCTATTCTGTTCTATTCTATTCTATTCCATTCCCATTCCATTCCATTCCATTCCATTCCATTCCAATAGCTGTTAATAAGGTGAGAGCTAAAAATGAAAGAGGTAAAAGTCAACATAATATTAATTATGGCCCCAAACAAAAAGAACAAATTCTTAATGTGGAAATATTTGTCTACCTTGTGGTAATAGATTCTGAAAATAAAAGTACCTTTGGCTCAGGACTGAGCAAAGCTGAAACACCAGAACGAAAATATTATTGATTAGCATGATTAATTCATCACCATTTCAAAGGATATAGAGAATTGCAGGATTTGTCCTTCTGTTCTGTAGTGCAACACAGATATCCTCTTGCTAAAATGCTGAGATCACCATCACACAGCTTGCATAGCGAAAGACCAGAATTGTGTATCATTGCTCTGAATACATAAATTGCAACACTTGTCTATCTTGCTTGTAAATTTGAAGTTATCAAATTAATATTACATAATCCTTCATTTTGTACTTCACTAACAGATTTTCTTTCAAGTTATGTTCATGTTGCAATGCCCCTTTACACAGAAAATAATGAAAAATGTTTTAGCAGTATTTCTTCTTTAGGCCACCCATGGAAAGCAGATCTAGATACAATCTTGGCCTCACCAATCCATATCTTTAAATTAACTTTTAGATCTCCATACTTAATTTACGTGGTGCAAATTAGAGTCTCTGTTAAAAGATACCTTTTTATTCACTGCATTTATCCATTGGTGTCAGTTGTATACTTGTGTTCCATAATATGCCATGTCATTTAATCCAAAAGTGCATGCAAATCAAGCAAAGACCAGAGTAAACAGAGTAACTTGTTAGAAAAACACATGGTAAGCAAGTAGCAATTAAATTCAACTGGGGGAAAAAGCAAGCAAACAAACCAACCAACCAAAACCAAGTATATACATCCAAAAATTAAAGTAAATGCATTTATAGATAACTGTTAATAGTTTTGATTCACTTAGTCCAATCCTACTGAAACCATAGTGCACAGTCCTCTACTGATGCAAGTGAATTAGATTCATCTGTGCTTGTTGAGTTTCTGACACTGAAATTTAGAGGTTCTGATGAGAGGCTGAACAGCATTCAGGTCATGGATCTTCACCATCTAAGGCATAGCTTATGGGAATGCATTCTCTCAATGCCATCTTGACAGAATGGACAAGGCAATATATTTTTTGTGGCATTAGAAAAAGCCTTTGTGAGATTAAAATTTGTGTTGATGTTCAAACGATTTAATATCTTAACAATCAAGACAAAACCTGCTAAGCAGAGTTCTGAACCTAGTCTCCATGTCAATCCACTAGTGTGGTTTAAGGTCTTCCCTTTTGGAATGGTTTTTTTAATCCAGCTGTGTTACCACCCAAAGTCAACTGGTCTCTAGTGAATAAAGGATATTTTATTGATTCTTTTACTGAGTGTTTTAAAAGAATAGCCAATAACAGTATTGTAATGTGAAGAATCATAGAATCACCAAGGTTGGAAGAGACCCCAAAAATCATCAAGTCCAACCCAACCTTATGATTAACCATGGCACCAAATGCCATATCCAATTCCCTCTTGAACACCTCCAGGGATGGTGAATCCACCACCTCACTGGGCAGCCCATTCCAATGGTTAACAACTCTCTCAGTGAACAACTTTCTCCTCACCTTGACCCTAAACTTCCCCTGGTGCAGCTTGAGACTGTGTCCTCTTGTTCTGGTGCTGGTTGCCTGGCGGAAGAGACCAACCCCATCCTGGCCACAACCACCCCTTCAGATAGTTGTAGAGAGCAATAAGGTCTCCCCTGAGCCTCCTCTTCGTCCAGGCTAAGCAACCCCAGCTCCCTCAGCCTCTCTTCATAAGGTTTGTGCTCGAGGCCTCTCCCCAGCCTCGTTGCCCTTCTCTGGACATGTTCCAGCAAGTCAACATCTTTCATGATGATATTAACAGCCAAACCATGTGGTTTTTTTAATGTTATAGAGACAAGGAAAGACATCTATAATGCAATATATCCACACATCCATTACTGAGGCCTCTCACCAGCCTCATGTACTAATAGGTGTCAACTCCATTTATTCACTTTCCTGGTCCTTAGTTGTCTCATAATCCCATCATAAATTTCTATTTATTCATACTTCTATTCATTCACATTTGCACACCATAGTACAAAACCCAGGTATACAGTAACAAGAGGTTTCAATGTTTATAATTCTTTTTTTACTTGTGTTAGCCACGAAGAGTATCGATTTCCAGAATTCTCTGGTTATTATCCTGAGCAATTCTTGTTACTACATTTTAATTCAAATAATGATTTCTCCAGTTGGAGGTAATTTTGGAAATACGCAGTTTTTGAACACTTTTTTCCCCCCCTGTCAATACAGGCTTAGCCTCTGCTTTGACATGTGTTGTATAGCAACACTGATGTGAATGGTTGATCAGGGATAATCCTGGATTTCCAAGGTTGCACAGTCTGAGGTCTTTCTGGGCTGACTTCTGCAACTAAATTATAGTGAGTATAAAACCATCAGCATTGCTAAGGCATGTGTTATCTAATGGGTATAACTGATGGATATAGTTTCTTGCAGAGGTAATTATTAGATCTGAATCTAGAAGTACAGGGAAGAGTTGCTTTTCTGTATGATACTAGGGAATTGAATTCTGCTCTGATGCTCTAATTGTGCTGCCTGCTCTAGCAAAGAAACAACATTGGCCATGGCTGATAATAAGATGCGCTGTTTATTACTGTTAAGATCATTTAATACACACACAGTACACACAGTTACTGCTATAGGTAGCACCTTGTATGGTCAGAAGCATTTTATGAGAAGTTGCAAAGGCAATGTATACTTCTGTTATAAGCAACATATTGATCAGTTGAAGAACTAGGTAATGCAATTGTTCTGAGGGAGTGCAAACACCATCAGTTACTGGCCAATCAACAGTTTCTGCTACTGAAATATTAAACACCCCTGTTGCTATGTATTTTGAAAGGTCCACTTTTCTAACCACCTGATTTCAAATGTCTTCTGTTACTGACAACCTCTTAACATTGTTGTTGCTATGTCTTCATCTAAGCATGAAGTCAGTATCCCACATTAAGTAGTTAAAAATTAGGAAGAAAACTGCCAGTCTCTAGGAAGAGCCTGTAAGGAATCCACTGTTCCTATGACATCTGTTCAAGAGATCCAGATCAAGTAGAAAAGAAATATTGTTCTGACTGAGGCATTCAGAAAATTAATTGCTTGAAGTGGAACATGAAGTATTCCTGGCTGTGATTATTTATAGCTAATGGGCCTTCCTATGTACATCTGTGTATGAAGAGATTGTAACTCAGGGATGACTCAAGGCTCCCACTATGTTCCCAGTTTAAGTATAGCACATTAAATTGGTATTGTCTAGAAACAGTTCCTGCTTTTCATAAATTCATGTCTTGTTCTCTAGTTATGAAAGTTAGTCTTGGACTTGGAACATACAATCTGAAAAAGTAAAAGCTGAAAAAAACAAAAAGAGGTCGAGGGAGGTGATTCTCCCCCTCTACTCAACTCTGGTCAGACCCCACCTGGAGTGCTGCCTCCAGTTCTGGAGGCCCCTATTACAAGAGGAATATGGAGGTGCTGGAAGGTGTCCAGAGAAGGGCCACGAGGATGATCAGAGGGCTGAAGCACTTCTCCTGTGAGGACAGACTGAAGGAGTTGGGGCTGTTCAGTCTGGGAGAAGAGAAGGCTCCAAGGTGATCTAATTGTGGCCTTCCAGTAATCTGAAAGGAGCCTTTAGGAAGGCTGGGGAGGGACTGCTCAGGATCTCAGGTAGTGATAGGACTAGGGGGAATGGAATGAAGCAGGAGGTGGGGAGATTCAGGGCAGGAGTGTGAGGAGGAGGTTCTTCACCGATGAGAGTGGTGAAGCCCTGGAATGGGTTGTCCAGGGAGGTGGTTGGGGCACTGTCCCTGGAGGTGTTTAAGCCCAGGCTGGCTGAGGCTCTGGCCAGGCTGATCTAGTGTGGGGTGTCCCTGCCCCATGGCAGGGAGGGTTGGAACTAGATGATCCTTGTGGTCCCTTCCAACCCTGACTGACACTATGATACTATGATACTGTGATATTAAGATTCCACATTAAAAGTGCAACTCTGCATTTAGCTGCATTTTGTCACTAATATTCACAATTAATAATAAAAATGTTAAAAATTCAGACAGGATTCCCGTGCCTTATATTGCTCATATATTTTTCACAGCCTCAGAGTCTAGGGTTTCTTGTCAGTACCTGTTTTGCACTTAGATTTCCTTCACGTCAAAAAGTAGACTATGTTATATACACTCTTCATATATATTTCTTTTTTAATGTCATATGCATGCAACATTCTTATCCTTTGTAATATTCTGTTCATTTCTCATTAAAAAAAGAAAAAGAATTTCGAATAGAATAGAATTAACCAGGTTGGAAAAGACCATCACCCAACACCACCTAATCTATTAAACCATGGCATCAAGTGCCCTCATCCAGTCTCTTTGAGATTCTTAACATTTCAGCCGTATTTTTAATTCTAGGCAAAAGGAGAAGCCAACAGTAAGGTTGGAAAGCTCTGAAGTAAAAGATCAAAAGCTCTTTTAAAGAGTGCCACCTAAGAGAGAGTTTACTGTGAAAAGCAAGATAGTACTCCCATATTTCATAGAATCATAGAATCAATAAGGTTGGAAAAGACCTCAGAGATCATCAAGTCCAACCTATCACCCAACAGCTCATGACTAACTAAACCATGGCTTCAAGTGCCACATCCAATCCCTTTTTTGAGCACCTCTAGGGACCATGACATAGATAGGGCCTCAAGGTAATCCAAGGCTGGATCACTTTGACAACCCACCATGAGTCACCTGCATGCACACAGACATTACCACAATTTGTTTAGAAACTCTGAGCTGTAATTGACATAATTGTTACAGACAGGTGATAGAATCATAGAATCATAGAATCAGAAAGGTTGGAAAAGACCTCAAAGATCATCAAGTCCAACCTGTCACCCAAGACCTCATGACTAACTAAAACCAGTCCCCCTCTTGAATACATCCAGGGATGGTGACTCCACCAGCTCCCTAGGCAGCCCATTCCAATGGCTAACAACTCTTTCTGTGAAGAACTTTTCTCCTCACCTCCAGCCTAAACTTCCCCTGGTGCAGCTTGAGACTGTGTCCTCTTGTTCTGGTGCTGGTCGTCTGGGAGAAGACACCAACCCCAACCTGGCTGCGACCTCCCTTCAGGTAGTTGTAGAGAGCAGAGAGAGGGTAGAGAGGGTGTCAAACAGACATGGCAATATCTTAAAAATGAGCTATTCATTTAAAGGGGAAACTAGTTAAAAATCAAATGATATAGAAAATTTTCAGGAAAAAAAACATGTCTTGAGAGACAGTGAGAAAGTGTCAGGCAGTATCAGGGAAAGCAGAGAAAGCAATACTTCCTACTGAGGTAGGCTGATCCAGGAGACAAAGTGACCTTGGCGATGAGCAGTCACCTCACTAATGAGCACTGTCCACAGCAGCAAAGAAAAACTGGTGCCTTAACATGTTGTGTAGGCTGTGATTGTCTACAATGCAAAAGTAATGAATTTTGGGCCAGAACATATCCAGGAAGTCCACTCAATGAAACAGGAGACAGGATCACAGATAAGGTTAACTAGAACATAGCTCAAGACAGGTCTCCCAAGCCTGCAGTGAAATGAGATTCCTGGGCCCATGGACAGAACATGGATAATAGATCCTGGTGAGGACAGTCAGGGCCATTAAGGCCTATTTGTGCCCTTAGTGTCCTGACAGCATCAGCAGCAGACTTTCCTTGGCAGCAGCAAGTATTTGGAAGAAGTATTTCTTCCCATTCTTTTTTTCCCCCTACAGTTTCCTTGTGGGAATCCTTTTTTTTTTTTCATTACAAGTAAGAGCATTTAATGCATTGAGAATAATTAGGAAGGATATATATTATGAAGCACTTCACAGAAACCAAAGGTACTTTAATTTAGGCTTTCAGTTCTGTTTTGCCAAGAGTTATTGCCAAGGCACTGTTTTGATGGGAATAACTTAATGAGGTGGGAATTAGAAAAATATAGTTTATTTTCCCCAAAACTCTGCCCCCAAATTAGCTACAACACTAGTTAAAATTTTATTTACAGGTTCTATTCAGTCAGGAATTCCACAAGGATGCTTATGGTCAATTTTGGTTCCATTTAGAAAATTCAGAAAATGGATAAAGCTAAGCCACAAAATAGCTTTACCCCACTTATAAAATCAGAGGCAAACCAGGACCCTAGGGAAAAGCCAAGAGTGCTGGACACAGTCTCAAGGTGTGCCAGGGGAGGTTTAGGCTTGAGGTGAGGAGAAAGTTCTTCACAGAGAGAGTTGTTAGCCATTGGAATGTGCTGCCCAGGGAGGTGGTGGAGTCACCATCCTGGGAGGTGTTCAAGAGGGGATTGGATGTAGCACTTGAAGCCATGGCTTAGTAGTCATAAGGTCTTTAGTGACAGGTTGGACTTAATGATCTTTGAGGTCTTTTCCAACCTTGTTGATTCTATGATTCTAAGTCTCTTCCCCATCCTGCTGAGGTGTGACAGAGAGCAGCTGTGTGGGGGTTAGTTGCTATCTGGGGTTAAATCAAGTCACTCTCTATTTTGAAATGAAGGGCCCTGCCCCATTTATCAATGGACTCATATTTTCCCTAGTCTTACTTTGCTACTTAAATCCCTAGAGAAGCCATTGTTACATCTCACATTTTGAGTGAGATTCAGCTCTGGGTGGGTTCTTGGCTTTCTTAAGTATGTTTTCTGCATGTGAAGATAATGTCTCTATATTATTCCTGAGGTACCTGTACCTATGCTCACCTTCTAGTCTGAATTTTGCCAGAAACTCATTGTCCATCCATACAGATCTCCTGGAATTGTGCCAGAATTCTGGTTTGTTGGGATGGACTACTTTTGATCTTGGAGGAGGTACTCTTGAATATTAAATAGTTTCCTGAGATGCCTCTCTTCCCTCCAGAGCCATATGCTATAAAATTCTATCAAGCAGATCTCTGAAGAGGCCAGAGTTGGTTCTCCTGAAGTTCAGCACTGAGATCTTTGGCTTTTGCCCTTCTTCCTCCCCTTGGGATTCTGAATTCCATGGCCACTGCATATAAAGAAGCTGTGGCATACAACCAGAGTGAGGTCTGAGAGGCCAGGGATCTGATTTGATCAAAGGTACCTGGATGGAAAGAAAAAGCAGACAAGTTCTTAGGGTATATATACCAAAGAAGTGCAGTATGGAGATGAAGAGCTTAACATTAATTCATTCATTTGGCCTCCATTTATAGGGGAAGAAATGTGTCTGGCATCTTTACATGCACAAGTTTTGTGTCTTTTTTTCTGGCACTTTTGGATTTGGGGTTTTTTGAGTGTTTGTGTTTGCTGGAGGCTTTTTAGGTGCAAAAATACATTCATATTTTTTTTTATTTTACTAAGGTCTTTCAAGGATGAACCCAGCAACATTTCTAAAGTTCTTTGATCATTTGTGATCAAAGTTTCCTTTAAAAGTGCAAAGTATCAATTATTGAAAGGGAATTTAGGAACTGGTATGTACTGAGGGCTCTCTTCTCTCTTTTAAGACAGCTGTAATATAGGGAACTTTCTGATTCTCAACAGAGTATCTTCTCAAAATTCATTTCAGAGGTTAAAGAACACATCAGGACAGGCTTGTTGCAGATGGAAACTAACAAACCTTTAGTTTTGTTTATACCCTGTTAATTTTTCAGCTTCTTCCAAAACATGTTCTGACAGGGCAGATCTCATGGTTTAAAGAATAATTAACCATAAACAAATAGTTTATAACTCTCAGAAATTACTGTAGCAGTTATGGACTTCTGTCTTAGAATAGAACAGAACAGAATAGAATTGAAGAATAGAATAGAATAGAAAGAATAGAATAGAATAGAATAGAATAGAATAGAATAGAATAGAATAGAATACGAAATAGAATAGAATAGACCTCCCTCATTTAAATTGGTTCTGATATATGCAAGACTGCTATGCAGTGAAAGGCAAGACTAGTGTGCACTTAATTAGCTGAGCTAAAACTGAAAAAAGAAAATACACTGACTATGGTACAAAGTTATCTTTTTTGGGACATTTATATTGCTTCTCCCTCATCTGTTCATTTTTTCCACTGTAGTTTTAAGGGTATTATTGGACTTGTTTTGTTTATTTGCTTTGGGTTTTCTTTTATTTTCTTTCTTTTCTTTTCTTTTCTTTTCTTTTCTTTTCTTTTCTTTTCTTTCTTTTCTTTTCTTTTCTTTTCTTTTCTTTTCTTTTCTTTTCTTTTCTTTTCTTTTCTTTTTCTTTTCTTTTCTTTTCTTTTCTTTTCTTTTCTTTTCTTTTCTTTTCTTTTCTTTTCTTTTCTTTTCTTTTCTTTTCTTTCCTTCTCTTTTCCTTCTCTTCTTCTCTTCTCTTCTCTCTCTCTCTTCTCTTCTCTTCTCTTCTCTTCTCTTCTCTTCTCTTCTCTTCTCTTCTCTTCTCTTCTCTTCTCTTCTCTTCTCTTTCTCTTCTCTTCTCTTCTCTTCTCTTCCTCCTCTTCTCTTCTCTTCTCTTCTCTTCTTCTTCTCTTCTCTTCTCTTCTCTTCTCTTCTCTTCTCTTCTCTTCTCTTCTCTTTCTTCTTCTCTTCTCTTCTCTTCTCTTCTCTTCTCTTCTCTTCTCTTCTCTTCTCTCTTCCTTCTTCTCTTCTCTTCTCTTTCTCTTCTCTTCTCTTCTCTTCTCTTCTCTTCTCTTCCTTCTCTCTTCTCTTCTCTTTCTCTCTTCTCTTCTCTTCTCTTCTTCCTTCTCTCTTCTCTTCTCTTCTCTTCTCTTCTCTTCTCTTCTCTTCTCTTCTCTTCTCTTCTCTTCTCTTCTCTTCTCTTCTCTTCTCTTCTCTTCTCTTCTCTTCTCTTCTCTCTCTCTTCTCTTCTCTTCTCTTCTCTTCTCTTCTCTTCTTTTCTTTTCTTCTCTTTTCTTGTCTTTTTTTCCCTCTTCCTCAGCAGTTAGGCAAAGTGAGGTTTACACAGGTAAGCATGGTGTTGCATTATGATGAACATGCAAAGAGGGTTGTGCCTTTGACCGCTGACAATGTGTGTACACTGGCAGATTCATAAGTACTTCCTAGCTCCCTTGTCTGAAGGATCCAAAGTGCAAGTGTTATGAGGAGCAGCTGAAGGAGCTGTGGTTGTTTAGCTTGGAGAAAAAGAGGTTCAGAGGAAACCGTGGCACTTTCTACATCTACTTGAAAAGAGATAGTAACAACAGGGAGGTCAGTCTCGTTTCCCAAGTAACAAGCAATAGAAAAAAACGAAATGGTTTCAAGCATCACCAGGGGAGGTTTAGATTAAACATTAGGAAAAATTTCTTTACTGAATCAGTGGTCAAGCATTGGAACTGGCTACCTAGGGAAAGGGTTGAGTCACCATCCCTGGAGGTATTTAAATGATGGAGGTGGGAGATTCAGGCTGGATGTGAGGAGGAGGTTCTTCCCCATGAGAGTGGTGAAGCCCTGGAATGGGTTGTCCAGGGAGGTGGTCGAGGCCCCGTCCCTGGGGGTGTTTAAGAGCAGGCTGGATGAGGCTCTGGCCAGCCTGATCTAGTGTGGGGTGTCCCTGCCCATGGCAGGGGGGTTGGAACTAGATGATCCTTGTGGTCCCTTCCAACCCTGAATGAAACTATGAAACTATGAAACTATGTATAGATGTGGTGCTTAGTGACGCTGATAAGTGACAGGCTTCGTGGTGTTAGGTTAACAGTTGGGCTTGATGATCTTAAAGGTCTAATAGGTCCTCTGCAACCAAAATGATTCTATGATATATGTTGTATATGTGTATATGCACAGATGTGTATGGCTGTAGACATACACATAGACAACTCCTTTTACTAGACCCCTACTAGCTCTGTCACATATATTCAAAATCATTTATTTTACCAAAATGTCATAGGTATTTATCAAAAGTCATTCAAGTATAAAACTTAGTTTGGTTTGCATTTCCCAGACTTTGACTTTCCTAAGTACCAAGATATTGATATACTTGGCACTTCTAGAATATAATCGAACACATATTTCAGAGTCATCACAATTACTGTGTGATTTCTCCATAATGTACAGTGATGGAAATTCTGAATCAGAGAATGAAATTGTACAAATTAGAAGTGCAAATGAAACTGTTATTTTAGATTGCAGTATACATCTAGGTTCTTGTTAGAATTTCATATCATAATTTATGAAAGCTTTACAAGGAAATCAGTTAAATTATCCCTGTAACAGTGTGAAATAAGTTTTTCCCCCAATTAAAGCAATCAAAGTAAAGGAACATTGTAGAGACAAATAACAGGAAGTGTTTTGTACCCCCAAGTAATTTTACTTGCTGTGTTAAAGTCGTTAATCAATAGATGCACTATTGCAAATTCAGAGCATAAGCAGTGTTTGAGGATAATCATAGAATTAATAAGATTGGAAAAGACCTCAAAGATCATCAAGCCCAACCTGTCACCCAAGACCTCATGAATAATATACCATGGTACCAAGTGTCATGTCAAATCCCCTTTTTAACACCTCCTGGGATGGTGACTCCACCACCTCCCTGGGCAGCACATTCCAATGGTTAACAACTCTCTCAGTGAAGAACTTTCTCCTCACCTCAAGCCTAAACTTCTCTTGGCACCAGTTTGAGACTTTGTCCTCTTGTTGTGGTGCTTGGTTGCCTGGGAGAAGAGACCAACCCCCTCCTGGCTACAACCACTCTTCAGGTAGTTGTAGGAGCAATAAGGTCTCCCCTGAGTCTGATGTTTTCTTAGATACTGACTGGAGCAATGGCTTCAGCAAAAGTTTCTCATTCAGTTTTCTGTTTCAGGCCTCCTAAACATTATGGAACCTGTACAATTTGGTCTTGGCTTTCATCAGAATGAAACTGTTATCATTACAAATTAATTTGCCACACATGAACATACTAATACATAAATAATATCTGGATCTGATTGTCTTCATAATAAACTTTTCAGCTACACTTCTTAAAAAGCTTCAGTCTGACAAATTGTTGGGTGTTTTTTGCTTTGTTTTGTTTTTGTTTTGTTTTCCCTGATAGATAACATATAATACCATAAACATATTGTGGATGAGCTGCTCATCAGAGTGGCTGGAGAGCTGTCAAACAGAAAGAGACCTGCGGGTACTGATTGACAGCCAGCTGAACATGACACAGCAGTGTAAACAGGTGGCTAAGAAGGCCAATGACATCCTGGCCTGCATCAAGAATAGTGTGGCCAGCAGGGAAATCATTGTGCCCCTGTACTCAGCACTGGTTAGGCCACACCTTGAGTCCTGTGGCCAGTTCTGGGGCCCATCATTTTAAGAAGGACATTGAGACACTTGAACGTGTTCAGAGAGGGGCAATGAGGCTGGGGAGAGGCCTTGACCAGCAGCATATGAGGAGAGGCTGAGAGAGCTGGGGTTGTTGAGCCTGGAGAAGAGGAGGCTCAGGGGGAGACCTTATTTCTGTCTAAACTACCTGAAGGAAGGTTGTAGCCAGGAGGGGGTTAGTCTCTTCTCCCAGGCAACAAGCACCAGAACAAAAGGACACGGTCTCAAACTGCACCAGGGCAGTTTAGGGTCGAGGTGAGGAGAAAGTTCTTCACTGAGAGAGTTGTGAACCATTGGAATGTGCTGCCCAGGAGGTGGTGGAGTCACCATCCCTGGAGGTGTTCATGAGGGGATTAGACATGGCACTTGGTGCCATGTTTTAGTAGTCATGAGGTGTTAGGTGACAGGTTGGACTTGATCATTGAGGTCTCTTCCAACCTTATTGGTTCTATGATTCTATGATCTGAACACAAAGATGTCTGTTGCTATCTACTTGTGAAAGAACTGAGTTTTCATTTCAGATGCTCCTGACCAGTAATTCATTCTACCTGCAAAAATGATTATAATCCAGACATTCTTTCAAAATCCAATCCATTTTTAGGTTTGTAGAGGAGGTTATGCTTGACAAGATCTTCTTTGCAGGTATAGGGATGAAAAACTTACAGGAACACATTCTCACAGAACATTAGAGGCTGGAAGGCACCTCCAGAGATCAGTGAGCCCAACCCCAATGCCCAAGCAAGATCACTTCTTCCTTGTCAACTTCCCACAAGGAAACCCTCAGATTCTCTGGTAATTATGAGATTTTAGGAAATTTAAGGAAAAGCATGATAGCTAGAGATCCACACAGTGCTAAAAGGGTAACCTTCACAGTTCTCCTCCCTATGCTTCTGACAAGAAAACCCTAACCATAGTGTCACCAGTTCATTTTTTATGCACATCTACTTTTTTATCACTGCTTCCTTTTAAATCTCAGCAGGCCTGACTACCCTGAAAATTCACCTGCATAAAACTTACAAGGAACTGAGAAAATAGATAAGTAGAGGCAAGAAAAGAAAAGAGAACCTTCTGCACTCTTATCACACCTTTTGGCAT
The DNA here is from genome assembly GCF_026170545.1 of Melanerpes formicivorus. Taxonomy (NCBI): domain Eukaryota; kingdom Metazoa; phylum Chordata; class Aves; order Piciformes; family Picidae; genus Melanerpes; species Melanerpes formicivorus. Next base: position 63,112,181 of record NW_027142353.1, read on the forward strand.
CTATCAGTTTCAGGTCTTTTGTGATTCATTCACCCTTTCGCTATGTAAAAGCCAAAGAGAAGCTGCAGTGATACTAGCATTCAAGATGAGTATCAAGGAGGCAAGGACTCAGAGGAGAGCAATATTCAAAAATCCCATGGAAATAAAGGTCACAGAAAAAGGAGACATAAAGCAGGAGAATCATTGAACAATCAGCCAGACACATTCCTCCATCAGAGTGGGCTTTGAATAGTAAGTGATAGGAAAGGTATGACAAAAACAAAACCACAAGGACAGCATGTTATGGAGATTTTTCTTTCCTGTGCTGCATTTGCAAACCTGGGGAAAACTAACATCTTGGTTTGTAATACATTTAGAATTGGTTAAAAATATTTAGAGGAAGCTAGTTTATATTTTCCTAAAGGGCAAGACATACTGACTTGAGCCAATTATTTGGTTCATGTAGGTAGACAGCTTCCACTGTGTTTTCAACCAAAGAAACAGAGAAGTATCTTCCTCTGGGAGCAGATCCTTGTGTCCTGACCCACATGACAAAATGATTCTTTTCTTTACTGCTGTGTGTTTTCCATTTCCTTATTTTAACAAGGAATTTCTTTTTGCTGTTGCTGAGAAACTATTTCAGGGAGCCATCATAAAACATATCTTCATCCCAAAATCATGACTTTGCTAAGTATGAATAGAGTAGAGTAGAGTAGAGTAGAGTAGAGTAGAGTAGAGTAGAGTAGAGCAGAGCAGAGCAGAGTAGAGCAGAGTAGAGTAGAGTAGAGTGGGATAGGATAGGATAGGATAGGATAGGATAGGATAGGATAGGATAGGATAGGATAGGATAGACCAGGTTGGAAAAGACCTTCAAGATCATCAAGCCCAACCTATCATCCAACACTATCTAATCAACTAAACCATGTCACCAAGCAATGACAGCTTGAACAGTTATCCATAGATTCAATAGTTGCTGCTGTCACTTCAATTATGTTCCTCACAAAAATACTAAATCACCTGAAATCTCCATTTTGTAATATAGAAAAATAAAAATGATTATATTTTGTGAAATGAAATCATGATATGTTTTAATATTATTCAATAATATTAATACCCAAATATGTATATATATTTTTTGTAAGCTTTAGATTACTGCCCTCTCTCATTAAGCCTTTATGTCCTTTTATCCAGTCTGAAATCCCGTGGTCTACTTCTGGAAGCTAACTCTTTGCACATGCAACCCAGCAGGCAGGCAGCTCCTGAAATCTTCAAGTGAGAGCTCTCCATCTCGGCTGGCAGTTGCACATTGACTACCTATAGCTTTCTGACCCTGTTTCCACAGAAACCACCAGAATGTGTTTACTTTAAGCAGCCTTATTTGAATAATGGAATATGTTCAGCTTAAAAATTGCTATTATTTTGTTTCTAGGTTTGCATTATGTGCATCCCAGCCATTTCATGATTCTTTGTCATTCTGCTTCCTCCTTGTCTTAAATGGCAACATTTGCATCAAGTGTTTTACTCTAATTAAGAAATGCAGCATGTGGCCTGCCTCTGGTAATGTAACAGTCTGAAGTTTCAAAAGAGCAAGTTAATTTTAAAATCAGGCAAACCCATTTTTGTTTTGGTATGGGTAGAGAGATGGATAAATAACAACCTGAAATAGTTATTTGGGGAAAAGAAAAATGGAATGGGCCCTAAGTCTCAATCTGATCATCTGCTGTTATAGATAAATGTTATATAATCCCTCTGCTAAACAAAATGAGATCATCCAGCATTCTGTCACACTAAGTCTTAGAACTGAGCAATGTAGGAGAATCCATTACTTCTCTTGGGAGATTATTCCAACTTCTAACTGTCCTCATTGTGAAAATTTTTCTTCTTGATTCCAATTGGAATCTCCACAGGATTTACTTGTACTCATTACCCCTTTCCTTTTCCACGTGACTCCTTGTCTCCATCCCCTTGGTAGACACTCTTTATTTACTGGTATCTGGTAATAAAGTTTCCTCTAACCCTTCTCTTCTCAAAGGTGAAGGAATCCAGTTATCTCAGTCTTTTCCTACATGGAAGGTCTTCCAGCCCTCTGATCATTCTCGTTGACCTTCTCTGGACACTTTCCATCCTGTCCACACCTTTTTTTGTACAGTGGGAGCCAAAACTGCACTCCAGATGTGGCCTGGAAAGTGCTGAGTAGAGTGTGACATTGACTTCTTTATCTCTTCTGTTAATGCCCTTGTTGATGCAACTCAACATCCTGCTGGCCGCCTTTGCCACTGCAGCACACTGTTCACTCATTGTGAGCTTGCTACACACTAATACTCCCAAATCCCATTCCACAGGGCTGCTCTCCAGGCAGGCAGAAGTCAGTCTGAGCTGCACCCCTGGATTATGCATTCCCAAGTGATTCCCAAGACCCTCCATTTGTCCCCCTGCGTTTCTAGATAGCCCACACATTCATCCTGTTCAGGTCTTCTTGGGTAGTGGCTCTCCCTTCTGGAATGTCAACATGCTCACCTGCTTTTGGTTGTTGTCTGCAAAGTTCATCATGGTGCTCTTCATCCCAACATCCAGATCACTTATCAAGATATTAAACAACATTGCACCCAATATCGATTTCTGGAATGGAATGGAATGGAATGGAATGGAATGGAATGGAATGGAATGGAATGGAATGGAATAGAATGGAATAGAATAGAATAGAATAGAATAGAATAGAATAGAATAGAATAGAATAGAATAGAATAGAATAGAATAGAATAGAATAGAATAGAATAGAATAGAATAGAATAGAATAGGTTGGAAAAGACCTTCAAGATCATCAAGTCCAACCTATCACCCAACACCATCTAGTCAATTAAACCATGGCACCAAGCACCCCATCCAGTCTCCTCTTAAAGACCTCCAGTGATGGTGACTCCACCACCTCCCTGGGCAGCACATTCCAATGGCCAATCACTCTTTCTGTGAATAACTTCTTCCTAACATCCAGCCTAATCCTGTCACAGGTTGCCTGGGAGAAGAGACCAACCCCCGCCTGTCTACAACCACCCTTCAGGTAGTTGTAGACAGCAATAAGGTCTCCCCTGAGCCTCCTCTTCTCCAGGCTAAACAACCCCAGCTCTGTCAGCCTCTACACTTGTCACTGGCTGCCAGGCTGAGAAAGAACTATTTACTACTACCCTCTGGGTACAGCCTGTAAGCCAGTTCCCTACCCACCACATTGACCACCTGTGTAGATTGTAAGGTGTCAGTTTCTCTGGGAGGAGGCTGTGGAGGAACAGGAGGAACAGGAGTCCCTCAGGGATCAGTCCTGGGACCTGTCTTATTCAACATCTTTGTGGGGGACATGGACAGTGGCATTGAGTGCACCCTCAGCAAGTTTGCTGATGACACCAAGCTGTGTGGTGCAGCAGACACGCTGGAGGGAAGGGAGGCCATCCAGCGGGACCTTGACAGGCTGGAGAGGTGGGCACAGGCCAACCTCATGAAGTTCAATAAGAGCAAGTGCAGGGTCCTGCATCTGGGTCGAGGCAATCCCAGGCACAAATACAGGCTGGGCAGTGACTGGCTGGAGTGTAGCCCTGAGGAGAGAGACTTGGGGGTGCTGGTGGACAAAAAGCTCAACATGAGCTCTCAGTGTGCACTTGCAGCCCGCAAAGCCAATCAGATCCTGGGCTGCATCAGGAGAAGTGTGGCCAGCAGGTTGAGGGAGGTGATCCTCCCCCTCTACTCAGCCCTGGTGAGACCCCACCTGGAGTACTGTGTCCAGTTCTGGAGCCCCTATTACAAGAGGAATGTGGAGGTGCTGGAACGTGTCCAGAGAAGGGCCACAAGGATGATCAGAGGGCTGGAGCACCTCTCCTATGAGGACAGACTGAGGGAGTTGGGGCTGTACAGTCTGCAGAAGAGAAGGCTCCGAGGAGACCTAATTGTCGCTTTCCAGTATCTGAAGGGGGCCTACAGGAAGGCTGGGGAAGGACTTCTCAGGATCTCAGGTAGTGCTAGGACTAGGGGGAATGGAATGAAGCTGGAGGTGGGGAGATTCAGGCTGGATGTGAGGAGGAGGTTCTTCACCATGAGAGTGGTGAAACCCTGGAATGGGTTGTCCAGGGAGGTGGTCGAGGCCCCGTCCCTGGGGGTGTTTAAGAGCAGGCTGGATGAGGCTCTGTCCAGCCTGATCTAGTGTGGGGTGTCCCTGCCCATGGCAGGGGGGTTGGAACTAGATGATCCTTGTGGTCCCTTCCAACCCTGAATGAAACTATGAAACTATGAAACTATGAAACTAGGTCGAAAGCCACGAGAATTCCAGATAGACAATGTGAACTGCTCATCCTGCATCAACTGAGACAGTTTTTTACAGAAGGTGATCAGCACACTTTGCCCTTATGAATACATCTTGGCTATTCCCAATTACATCCTTCAGCTGACATATGACAGTCCTTAGGAGGATTTGTTCCATAACTTTCTCACAGATTGAAGTGAGAATAATGACTCAACAATTAACTATCTCCACCTAGGAACCTTTCTTACACATTGGGGTGACATTAGGCTTCTTCTAGTCATGTGTCCCACTAAGTTTTGGTTATTCCTATGTTATCCTAACTTACTGACTGGGCATGGAGCTCCAGGTCCTCTTTTTTGTTTCCCAGACTTCATGCATTAGTATGGAGACACTTTAGGTGGTTCCTTTTTTGTTTTTCATTTAGGGAGACAGCTGTGGCATGTTTTACACTACTCTGGTTGACCTGCTTAATTCCCTGATTAGTTGTAGTAGTGATGTTGGCTTGAACATTGTCCTTTTGAAAACCTCCCACTAAGTCCTTCAGTTTAAAGCCCTCCACACTAGGTTGGCCAGCTTGCTGCCAATGATTCCCCTGCCTCCTGTAGGCAGGTGGATTCCATCCCTTCCTAGCAGGTTGTAGTCCTCATAGAAGGTTCCAGTAACACTATAGCCAAAACCTTTGTGGTGACACTACTCATGTAGCCGAAAGTTGATCTGCATTATGTGTCTATTTCTGTCTGCCTCCAATCCTTGAAATCCTTCACTATGGAAGAAAAGATGATTTGAGTGTCAACATTCTTCATTTTCTCCCCTAGGGCCTTGCAGTCTGTCTTTATTCTGCCTCACTTTTGCAAAGCCAGATGCTTGCTTTATTTAGCTTAAATTTACAGAATCACAGAATCACAGGATCACCAAGGTTGGAAGAGACCTCAAAGATCATCATTTATGGGCATATTTGTTCTTTTGGTAATTTTACCTTTTAGGTTATAGCAGTAATTTTTAATTTTTATTTTTACTTTTTATTTTCACTTTTTCTTCTTCCAGGGGAAGTCACCTAGTTTATTACAGAGAGAGACATGTGATGTATGACAAAGATGCCACGGTCACATACATCTTCATGTGCAATCATGTACACCTACCCCTAGCGAAAGACCTGACTCATGATCTCTGTGATCACACCTCATTGCTCAACAGGCTACTCTTTCACCTTTATTTCCCATTCCCACATTTCTCTCCCACATCTAAATGTTGTACAAGGAGTTGTATAAGGGTTCACAGAAATTTGCAAAGCTCAAATCTCTCCCTTATTTTAATGACAGAAGATTGGTCTAGTCAAAGATGAAGTAGTGCTCAAGCAATGCTGCAGTAATGCAGAGAAAATGTGACAAATTCTGGAAATGTTGGTGTTTTACTTAGATGCTTGGCACATGGATAGTGACAATACTCTCACCATATTTCTCATTCAGTTTAGTAAAACAACCAAATTAATTGCATTTGTTCTCATAACAGAGACTCCCCATTTATCTTCATCTCCTTATAACCTTATCTGTTCTACTTGGACTCATCTTATGCTAAGTGGATGGGACCAAAAGCACACCTATCCTGCAGAAGACATTTTGGTTGTTCTTAATGAGAGCTTTGCAATTTCTTAACCTTTAGACTAGATTAGACCAGACTAGACTAGACTAGAATAGACCAAACCAGGTTGGAAGAGACCTTCAAGATCATCGTGTCCAACCTATCATCCAACACCACCTAATCAACTAAACCATGCAATCAAGCACCCTATCAAGTCTCTTCCTGAACACCTAACACCTTTATTGGCAATGCCACAGCTGAGAGTTTCCTGTGTTGCTTGCACACCTTTCTCATTCATACAATGTACTGTTAGCTGACTATATTCTTACTTTCTAATGATCAACTAAATATCACCACTTATAGCAGAATTTCTCATTATTAGTTCCCAAGTTGATAATCTCACACTCTGTAGTGTAGCACTCCATACCATTTTTAGTATTTCAGCAATCTAGTTTTTCTCCTGTGATTTCCCTCTGGATCAGTAACGTATCTTTAACAAGTTCAATTTTTGTGATCCTACTTTTTTTTCTTTTCTATTCCCCCCCCCCCCCCCCCCCAAAGTGTTTAAGTACAACATTACCACTAATAGTACTGGCCAGAGCAAAATAACAGAACGGTAGAATAGAATAGAATAGAATAGAATAGAATAGAATAGAATAGAATAGAATAGAATAGAATAGAATAGAATAGAATAGAATAGAATAGAATAGAATTAACCAGGTTGGAAGAGACCTGCAAGATCATTGTGTCCAACCCATCATCCAACACCATTTAATCAACTAAACCATGGCACCAAGCACCCCATCAAGTCTCCTCCTAAACGCCTCCAATGATGGCTACTCCACCACCTCCCTGGGCAGCACATTCCAATGGCCAATCACCCTCTCTATGAAGAATTTCTTCCTAACATTCAGCCTAAACCTCCCCTAGTGCAGCGTGAGTCTGTGTTCTCTTGTTGTGGTGCTGGTTGCCTGGGAGACGAGACCAGCCCCCACCTGTCTACAACCTCCCTTCAGGTAGTTGTTCAGGTCATTATCTGATGTTCTAGCCTTAGATTCACTAGAAAATGCTGAATGCTAATAGTATAAATGAATTTCAGGGTTATTAACATATAAATGAGAAGTTGAGCAATGTAAGGACAGCCCACTGTATACTGCTGAAAGGTAGGACTATCACTAGTATTAATATGTAAAGAGTGATGTCAACAGTGTCTGTGTGGGCTATTATGCTTTGGTGATTACTAAAGAGAATTCTGAGTACTACCTTTAACACGGCCTATGAGTCTGTATTACAACAAATAGGTTAATAAAACAGAATAAAAGAGCTGTAACAGAGGATCTATATGTCTTAGGTTAGAATTACCTGAACATTGATGTAAAAAGTAACTAGTAAATTCTGAAGTTCAGACTCCACACCACAACTGCATTCAAGATGGGGCAAAAAATCAATACAAAGTGTAACATCTTTTTTTCTTTTTTTATGATTGCAGATAGTTGATATTGAATTAATTCAGTAAAATGCCATGTTATTTATCTCCACTGCTGCCTTGTGTTATGGCAGATAACTAGTGCCTTCATCATATTTGAGACAGCCAACTTCACAGAGATTGCACTTCCCATGATATAACACAGATTTGCAAGTTATATAAGTGGCAGCTTTTAGTACAGTAATAAATTTCAGGGGCTACATCCATACCAGTTAAATAAATTATTGTCAGAAATGTGCCTGGGCATTAAGGACAAGCAATAGAGAAAAGTCCATATGGTTGTAGCAGCAAATTATTGTACTTCCCAAACAAGCTGCATGCAAACTCTATGGAGAGGGATCCCAGAGGTGTTTTAACCATTGGTGTACCTGGAATTTCTTTTAAAAAGTCACAGATTGGATGGATGTGGTGGTTTGAGCCTTAACTGGGATTTAAGAGATTAGATGGGGGGAAAGACTGAGAATCCTTCCCCCACTCCCCCTTCCTCTTTCCTGATCAAGAAAAAAAGAGAAAGAGAAAGAACAGGGAGAGATAAACGAAGAAAAAAATAAATGGAAAGAAAGGGGGATAAGGAAAAAAGGGAGAAGGTGGTCTATTCTCCCAGGCAACCAGCACCAGAACAAGAGGACACAGTCTCAAGCTGTGCCAGGGGAGGATTAGGCTGGACATTAGGAAGAAGTTTTTCATAGAAAGAGTGATTGGCCATTGGAATGTGCTGCCCAGGGAGGTGGCAGAGTCACCATCACTGGAGGTGTTTAGGAAGTGACTGGATGGGGCAATTGGTGCCATGGTTCAGTTGATTAGATAGTGTTGGATGATAGGTTGGACTTGATGATCTCAAAGGTCTCTTCCAACCTGGTTAATTCTATTCTATTCTATTCTATTCTATTCTATTCTATTCTATTCTATTCTATTCTATTCTATTCTATTCTATTCTATTCTATTCTATTCTATTCTATTCTATTCTCTTTCTACTGAGAAATAATTTGGAGTTGGTTTGGAAGTAGAGAGGTAAATTTTTTCTATAAACAATATATAGAGAGAGATTGATAACAATAACAGGAAAGGTTCACAAGGATAAGGAACAAGGATGGATGGGAAGATGTTCAAAACCAACAGTCCTTTGGAGAGACATGGATGCAGCAGGGAGAAAGACCAGGCCAGACCATGTGACAGAGAACCAGGAAGCCAGCAGCGACTCTCTTAGTCCTTTCGTCCTGGCGAGGCAGAAGCTAAAGACTGTACCCTCCCATTTATAACTTTGCTGGATAGGGAGGGGGAGTGGAACAGATGAACTTGATTTCCTGAGGGGGAAAAACCCCCTCTGGGGAGAGCAATTGGGCTGTCCTTACATTGCTGAACTTCTCATTTATATGTTATGACTGTAAGTTTCCCTCTTTATTTGGACTCAAATAAGAAGTTGGATGGTCAGGTTTCCTACAAGGAGCAAAAGGCAGTTTTTCTCAGTTATACACCTAGCTCATGTTTGAAAGGCCAGAGGAGAAGGTAATATGGTAAGAAAGAAAATTCAGTAAATCATCCAAGCTTCAAACTGTGAAGTGTTCTACAAACTAGAACCTAAGGCTGATTGCTACCTTTCTTACATATGTATAACCTATGGGCAATAAGAAATGCATCCAATATGATTCTCTCTGCTGTGTTTGTGTTTGTCTTGTAGCTAGTTTTTCACAAACATCATTATTGAATGATCATGTAAATACAGAGAGCATTTCTGTCATTACTTCCCTCATTAATCCTGAAAATACCATCTTATTGCAGAGAATCTAGGAGCATAAAGAATGCTTGCAAGTCAGCTATTTAAAACAAGATTATTTAAATCATTCTGTTATCATTAGCAAGATTTTATAGTTTTTTAAAACATTATTTCTCATTGTGGTATTTGTTCCTTAGTTACTGCATGCCTAAAGGTTTCAGAGTGATGTTTCCTACTGAAAATGCTCTATAGCCAGAGCAAGCCTAAAAATAGAATTTCAGTGGATTATTTATGGATTATTTAATGCAATTTAAAAATGAAAAGCATCTAGGATCTCAGCAGTTGGAGCATGTTGCCATTTAACAGAATAATGCTATATTCTAAATCATGGACCACATTAAGGGCTTTAATAGTCCTGTAATAACTACAAAACTCAAGCCCATGATAAAATTGCAAAGAAAAAAAGGAATATTCATGAAAAGATACTGCTTACCACCAAGATATGAGCATCCTGGGGAGGAGAGTGGCTGATCAAAGAGATTCTATTGCTCTTCTCAGACAAGATTCGATGTACAGACATTCAGTACATGCAGGTATGCATACTGAACTCACACCTTTTCTTTGCAGTTCAAAATCTGCAGTTCTTCATATTTCACACAAAGAGATGGGGCACAGAGAGAAAATGATCTCTGGAAGAGACCCCAACAAAACAGTATCTTTAATTATTTAATATTTTGTAGACAATAACTTGATCTCTCCACTGTGTTGAAAATTAGATGAAGAGCCACATTTAAATCCTTATTGCGTAAGGCTCCTTACAAGAGTGAGGAATTAACTTGCTTGGATTTCCACTCAGAAGGAAAAGGAAGAAAGGAAAACCTCCCTGAAAGAAGTATCTCCAAAATGAAGAGTTTTAACACTTTCAAGAATATATGAGGTTTTTTCTTTTGCCATCAATTCTTCAAGGTTTTGGTTTTTGGTTTATTTTTCCCAGGTAAATTTAATTGAATTTAAAATACATTGGGGACTATGAACAACAGGAGAGAAGAAATGAAGGAAAATGGAATACTCTTGAGAGAAAGAAGGACTCTAGGAATTTTTTTTAGTGAAAAATGAAAGTTTTTATACTTTGCAAGGTCTGAAGTTGACTCTTACACTGTTTGTTGTAGTCCCCATTCAGAAAGGTTGTATTACACACATTCAACTTCTCTTACCAGCTTTTTTTAGCCTGGAGAAGAGGAGGCTCAAGGCAGACCTTATTGATGTCTACAACTACCTGAAGGGAGGTAGTAGCCAGGTGAGGGTTGGTCTCTTCTCCCAGGCAACCAGCACTAGAACAAGAGGACACAGTCTCAAGCTGTGCCAGGGGAAGTTTGGGGTCGAGGTGAGGAACATATTCTTTTCCTTTCCAGAGATTTAAATAAAAGTCTTGAAGCTTTCAGGTGAATGTCCTTTCAGTGTATTGGAATTTCTAAAGTTCTTCTCTTAGGAGCTCTTTCACAATCTATAGTCATGGTAAGAGTCACAAGTGTAGGCTGAAATCTCTGAAAGCAGAGATCTACAGCTCTCAAATGCTGAACAAGTATCTTGATAGCTCCTATTTTTGTTCCAACAGCTTGCACATATATCCTGGTTTAGGGTAGGGTAGGGTAGGGTAGGGTAGGGTAGGGTAGGGTAGAATAGAATAGAATAGAATAGAATAGAATAGAATAGAATAGAATAGAATAGAATAGAATAGAATAGAATAGAATAGAATAGAATAGAATAGAATAGAATAGAATAGAATTAACCAGGTTGGGTTTGTCATTCTATGTTTGATATTATAATCATATATATATGATATGACAAGCACATATGTGATACCTAGAGAGCAAGATAATTGTATATATGTATCTATATAAAATTATCTATTATTATTTATAAAATTACATAGAATTCACCAAATTGTTTTGGCATAGCTGAATTTTAGTGAAGACTACTGTTCACACAGAAATTCTCTTCGGCTTTTGATGGATACCCAGCAAACATCCTTGTTAGCAATTTCTGAAATCACAGCCTATCAGTTTCATATGTTTGCTTTCATTCTGTTTTTATTTTAGGTCATTCTTTTAGCAACATTTCCTGCAACAGCAAATCTCATATGCTTCACACATGCATGCTTTGGTAAAATAATCATTGCTGGTGCAGGAAAGATGGAAAGGGAGGTTTAAAAAAAAATCAAGGCAAAAGATAAAAGACATAGTATCACCTTTAAAAAAATGTTAAGTGTTTGGCTGAGATGTCTGAATTAGCCATTGAATCACTTCACACATTGTTCTGTATTTCAGAGCCATGTCCCTGCAACTGATGTATATACACAGCCTCTTCTCCATGAAGAATTCTGAGGATCTTCATAAATTTTCTTAGTTCCTGCACAGCCTACAATCTTACAAGCGAGTTTCTATTAAAATACAACTATAAACAATACTAAGGAAACTCTCTACAGCTACCTGAAGGGAGGTTGTAGACAGGCAGATGTTGGTCTCTTCTCCCAGGCAACCAGTACCAGAGCAAGAGGACACAGCCTCAGGCTGCGCCAGGGGAGGTTTAGGTTGGATGTTAGGAAGAAGTTCTATACAGAGAGAGTGATTGCCCATTGGAATGGGCTGCCTGGGGAGGTGGTGGAGTCACCATCATTGGAGGTGTTCAGGAGGAGACTTGATGGGGTGCTTGGTGCCATGGGTTAGTTGTTTAGGTGGGTAGGACTGGTTGATGGGTTGGACACGATGATCTTGAAGGTCTCTTCCAACCTGTTTTTTTTTTTTTTGTTTTTTTTTTTTTAATTATTATTAATAATAATAATTATTAATTATTATTATTTAATATATATTTTTATATATTAATATATATTATATATAAAAATATATATTAATATATATTAATATAATTATTATTAATTATAATAAATTATTATTAATATAGTTATTAAATATTAATATTAATATTAATATTTTGTCTACTCCTACCAAAATGAATTAAACTTAAATATAGATTAAAAACTAAAAAGGAAAATAAATGGGTTTAGAACAATTAATTTCAATCAAAGGGAAATTTATACACAGAGAATCCAAAATTTCCCACTGAATACTAAGCTTAGCAATAGAGATGTATTTTGCATGACAGACTGTAAAAGGCTTGCCACTTGAAAAATTCTTTTGAAGAAGTTTTCATGTAGCTCATCTGTAAAAATGTTCTCTTTCCAGTAAAGCTTGTACCTCTTTTTTCCTTCCAAAGGCTTCCAAGGTAGAAGTTGGAATATCACAAAAGAATTACTCTCAGATTTCTGCCAAGAAGATGCAAATGAGTTAAGGCCCCCTATTGCTAGGTTCTGCATACACATGTAGCAAAGATTTAAACTACAAGGCTGTGACCCTGCAAATACTTACACAGCTGCTGATTAACTTTGTGAATTTTAATAGATTCTTTGAATTAGCTGGCAAAATCAGGCAGATATGTAAGAGTGTGGAACTGAGGCCTGAATTACACCAATCAGTGAAGCAAAAAGGACTGTGTAGACAAAGATATGCAAGTTAATAAGCTGTTATTATCTAATTTAGTTGCTAAGCCACTACTTTGATATCAAATTCTTTGTGACAGAGATTGTGTTCTTATCTTGTGGTTTCTGACTTTCTGATCTTTAATACGAATTATTCATACAGAGAAACTACGTATCCAAAGCAACCTTCATATTTTAGCTAAAAAGAGAGATATATTTTTGAATCAAACTGTGCTTTGCCCTAGAGCTTCTCAAATACATTTTTATAAATTTTGTCAGACAATATATAATCCACACCAATTAAAAGTATGTTTGCCATTTAAAGGGCATATCTATAAATGCATATAATAAACAGCCTGTCTTATGAAAGTAAAGATTTGGTTTATGAAAGATAATTACTAATAGGAAATAAAACTAATACTGTGAAAGTTAGATAGTTAAAATTCACATTATGGTCAAGATTACAGAATGATAGGGTTTGGAAGGGACCTCTGGGACCCAACCCTTCTGCCAGAGTAGGATCAACTAGAGCAGGTTGCAGAGGACAGAATCTAGGCAGTCTTTAATGACTCCAGAGGCAGAGATGCTGCCATCTCTTTGGGCAGCCTGTTCCAGTGCTCCACTACCCCCAATATAAGGAAAACTCCTTGTCATGTTTAGGTGGAACTTCCTGTGTTCACACTTGTGCTGTTGCTGGGCATAACTGAAAAAAGATTGGCCCCATCCTCCTGATCCCCACACTTATTTGCAAGCATTGCCTCTCAATTTTCTCTTCTCCAGGCAAAAAAAGTCCCTTCATAAGATAGATGTTCCAGTCCCCCAATCATCTTTGTAGCACTTTGCTGTACCCTTGTGGTGAAGAGGTTATTAAATTTATGAATATTAAATATGAATTTTGAAAATATTATTTTTATTAATTATCAAACTATTAATTACCGATTAATCACCAACTTATATACATGTTCTAGTGCACGTTCGTGAAATAGATTCCACAAGTGGCTTAATGTTATGATTATAACTTAATTGAAGTAGTTACAGACTATTTCAGTATCTGAAAGGGGCCTACAGGAAGGCTGGGGAAGGACTTCTCAGGATCTCAGGTAGTGCTAGAACTAAGGGGAATGGAATGAAGCTGGAGGTGGGGAGATTCAGGCTAGATGTGAGGAGGAGGTTCTTCACCATGAGAGTGGTGAGACCCTGGAATGCGTTGTCCAGGGAGGTGGTCGAGGCCCCGTCCCTGGGGGTGTTTAAGAGCAGGCTGGATGAGGCTCTGTCCAGCCTGATGTAGTGTGGGGTGTCCCTGCCCATGGCAGGGGGGTTGGAACTAGATGATCTTTGTGGTCCCTTCCAACCCTGAATGAAACTATGAAACTATGAAACTATGAAACTATTTCTATATTTATATAACAAAGGGTGCTGTTCCGCCGCTTGGCCACTAGATGGCGACTCGGCGGAACGCGGGCGGCTTCTGGCTATACACAGCAATATTACAATCTTTCTATGCGTCAGCGCTTACTCTGCTAGAAGCGGATACTTTGAACTGAGTGCTAATGGATGGAAAGCACGTGAATGATATTCTGTAGCTGTTGTTTATAGCAAGGTGGGGGTCCTGGCAGACGGTTGCCACTGGACTGGTTCCTAGTCGAGTTGGGACGGCGGCGTTGGGTTACTGTCTCCTGTCTTCACAACAGGGAAGAGGGAATAGTGGAACCTGGGCTTAGCACGGAAGCAGGTTCCCTTCAGGACTTGGTTGATTCCCTCCAGACAACAGGGATTGGTCCTGGCCGGGGTTGGCCCATGGAGTCGGCTCACATGACAGGAGGGGCGACGGTTGCTGGTAGGCGGGCTCAGACAACGCGGCAGCAGGCAAAGCTACAGGGTCGGCCCAACCACAGCGATTCTCAGGGCTGATGCAACAGCCTCAGGGAGAGAATGCGGCTGCATTAGGCGGCGGATTCTCATTTACTGAGCTTAAAGGAGCAGCGGGACTCTCGGAGTGGTCCCGGGTTCGGTGCAGTATAGGCACGAAAAATGCCTTAGTCTTCCTTGAGATTCACAGGGCTTAGAGCGGCACACATGACGGCTCCTCTCCCTCTACGGCGGGGCTAGGCATATGTGGACTCGGTATCAATCAAGTCCCTTCTCCCCAGCAACTGGGCAGATCTTACCCTTGGGGGTCGGTCCAGTCCTCCGGTGGCACGGTGGGCTCTCCCGGTCGGTACGACTGGCTGTAGCAACTCTGAGGTCCTCATTCTGTGCTTCTCATGATGCAGAGGCTTTCAGTATGCATGCATGTATAACAGAAGCTAATAACAATAAGCTCAATGGCAAAGGCTGCAGCTCGAGAGTTGCTGTCTCGAGCAAGCACAGAGACAAAGTGAATGAGGGGGCAACTTGTTTACCAACTGGGGTGATACTTATATATTCCTCGAGGCTGGGCTTGACTAATGGGCAATCACATGAACAACTGACTTCAGCCTATAGAAAGCGCGAAGCTAGAATTATGCCCATACTTGGTGTCAGCACGAGCAATGCATGCGCTGGGTGCGTGCTGGCCTGGCTAATGCCTTGGCTTTTGTCTTCCTCCTGGAGGAGGGGGAACTTGTCCACATGCTGGGACAAGATTCAGTATCTGGGCATAATGTGCCTTCACCACAACCCTCTCAAGCAGTTTGCTGTTCTTAAAATAGAGAGCCCAGAACTGGACTCAGTCCTCCAGAGGAAGCCTGTTGTGGGTTTAAGGCTGGACATCTTAACCAGAGAGTACAGCCCACCAGAGGGACTAGATTTCCCAGGGTATGGATACTTGAAAGGTGTAATCTGTGTTATTTCATTCCCCTAATGCCTGCTTCTCCCCTTTATAAATAAATGAACAGCACAGGTTGTTCAGCCCCTCCCCTTCTCCTCTTCCTGCTTCCTTCCCAGCATGGACTGCTATATCTTGTGATGTGGGGGAGAGGGGCCTGGTATTGGCAAGCTGAACTTGTACTGCGCTGTTCAGGCCTGGGTAGGGAGGTCTGGGGGTGGGGCATATGAGGCCTGGAGTTTTGTTTGGCCTGGTTTGGAGGGAGGTTATGGAAAGCTTTGGCTTAATGAGATCCTGTGGTAAACCCAGATTGAAGAACTGGGCTCGGGTTGACTATGGATTTGTGTATTTGGTATTTGTGTAAATAGCTGTGAATACTACTTCCATTGAAACTTCCATTCTTCCCAATCCTGTGTGGAGCATTTTCTTTTACTACTTTGGGGAGGGGTAAAGAGCATCTGTCTCATTCTCTAAATCCAAGACAAAGCCCTAGACAGAGTAGAGAGGGAGGATAACCTCTCTCTACCTGCTGGCCACACTCTTCTGAATTCATCCCAGGACAACATTTGACTTCTTGGCCACCAGGGTATATTGCTGGCTCATGGTCATCCTGTTGTACATCAAGATTCCCAGCTCTTTTTCCACAGAGCTGTTTTCCAGAAGGTCAGCCCACAACTTGTACTGATATGTGGGCTTATTCCTCCCTGATTGCAATACCCTACACTTGCTCTTGTTGAACATCATAATGTTACTGTTGATTGGATATCTAATAATTAGGAAACACCACGTTATTGCAATGCATCATTGTTTAACTATCCACACAATTTCTTCCACAGTATAGTTAATCTCTCTCCATTATGAAGGTCTTCAAAATATTATTCTTATCCTTCTGGTCAAACCTGCTTGTTACTTGGTCAGTCTGACTGGTTCCTAGCTCCTAGCAAGTCTTTTAATATTCAGGGGAAAAAAAGTGATCATCCTTGGTTATGCTGTTGCTAATGATACGTTGACTGGCTTGGCCTGGTTTTCCAGATGGAATGATTGCTAAAGGAGAACATGAACTAGGGTATAATCACCTCAGTGACCTGGATATTTTCACAGGAGATAGGAACCTGTATTTCTTATTCAAGCAAGGAAGGTCAAAAGACCTTAACTTCTCCACTATGTGTTCCAATTACCAGGAAAAAAGAATCTGTGCTCTCCTGTCAGGTGTGTCTCCAAACTAGTGACATTGCTCTCCACATTTGATCATAGTTCTTTGAGAGAATAACAGTCATTTACCTTCTGGAAAGCTATCTGGCTTTTGACTCTTGAGAAGGCTTAAAAACATCTTTGTAGCCCTAAATTTTGTCCACTCTGAGGATAAAGATGAAAAGGGATCCCTTTCCCATGCTTAGAGCTTTCAGATGATTCTGTCTGTAATGAACACAGTATAGGAATGTCTCAAATTGCCCTTATAAAGCAGCTAACTCCTTCCTAATCCTGTGCAAGAACTATGCACCTATCTCTCAAGACATTACAAACTAAAGGTAGAGGTGCATTCCATCTACTATAATCTGTCATTTGCAATCACATATCCTGTAATATGTGTTGCTGGACTGCAATTAGACAACTACAAAAACATTCACAGAAGAACTGGCTGAACTTCAGTGCTTATATTTAGTAAGAAGCATGAACTTTTCAGGAAAAAACGTCTCATCCTGCACTGGAACATTTGTTTATTTAAAAGTACTAATAAAGGAATTTTTTTCAAAATTATTTAATTTAAGACCACTGAAAATTATAGAATCATGAAATGAGTCAGGGTTGGAAGGGACCACAAGGATCATCTAGTTCCAACCCCCCTGCCATGGGCAGGGACACCCCACCCTAGATCAGGCTGGCCAGGGCCTCAGCCAGCCTGGGCTTAAACACCTCCAGGGATGGGGCCTCAACCACCTCCCTGGACAACCCATTCCAGGGCTTCACCACTCTCATGCTGAAGAACTTCCTCCTCACATCCATCCTGAATCTCCCCACCTCCAGCTTCATTCCATTCCCCCCAGTCCTATCACTACCTGAGATCCTGAGAAGTCCCTCCCCAGCCTTCCTGTAGGCCCCCTTTAGATTCTGGAAGGCCACAATAAGGTCACCTCATTGTGACCCTATATTCTACCTGAACTGGTACTGCTCTTCAGGACTAAATTATGTGTTCAGAAATTAACTCAGTCCATCTCTAGCTTATACACAACAAATAGGTTTCCACATACAAAGATTCAGTGTTCTGTTCTGATTCCATCATGTTTCCAACCTATGCAATATTCTGATTTGGATGAAACATTATTATTTCTGCATGACTCTATATAGAATAGGAGAGAATAGGAGAGAAGAGAATAGGAGAGAATAGGAGAGAATAGGAGAGAAGAGAAGAGAAGAGAAGAGAAGAGAAGAGAAGAGAATAGGAGAGAAGAGAAGAGAAGAGAAGAGAAGAGAAGAGAAGAGAAGAGAAGAGAAGAGAAGAGAAGAGAAGAGAAGAGAAGAGAAGAGAAGAGAAGAGAAGAGAAGAGAAGAGAAGAGAAGAGAAGAGAAGAGAAGAGAAGAGAAGAGAAGAGAAGAGAAGAGAAGAGAAGAGAAGAGAAGAGAAGAGAAGAGAAGAGAAGAGAAGAGAAGAGAAGAGAAGAGAAGAGAAGAGAAGAGAAGAGAATAATAAACCAGGTTGGAAGAGACCTTCAAGATCATCGTGTCCAGCCCATCAATCAATGCAACCCACCTAAACAACTAACCCATGGCACCAAGCACCCCATCAAGTCTCCTCCTGAACACCTCCAATGATGGTGACTCCACCACCTTCTATTCTTTAATTTTTCCTCCTCTGTGGAGTATAAAATTGTTTGTTTCCTTCAGAGGGAAAAAAAGACCAGATTCTATTTATACCTTCAAACCAAAAGAAAATTCTTATGTATCTTGTTATATGTATCTGTTTCATGATTTTGATTGATCATCACTGTGGGTTTTTTTCCTCCAGGTATCAGAAAATAAATTTCAATTGGCATAATCTGGCATCCTGTTGAGAATGTTTGTTTTTAAGTGTTATGAATGCCGCATTAATGCATTAAAATCTTATGTTTCCCCATATTTTGCTGCTGGTGTATCAAGACCTTTTTCTTATTTTATATTGATGCCATTGAAACCAGATATAAAATAAATTAAATCACTCCAATTCCTACATAGGAGCTTTAAGGATCCTGAAAATGTTATCAGGATAAATCAGCTTACCTTGGATGACAATCAAGTCCCTATTATTTATATCATGTCAAACATTCTGAGTTTATATATTTTTAGACAGAAACCTTCCTAGAAGTAAGGGAAAATTATTTCCTTCTAAAGTTATTCTGTGTTTTTCAGGCAACTGGCACCTGCCAGTACATGTGTGTCAGCTACCTGCTTTTAAAATAATATATCTGATGGTACTGAAATAGATCAAATGTCTAAATAATGATACTTGATTTTAGGTATGTAAATGTATTCATGACACAGAGGAATGAAAGAAATTATGTGAAAAAATTTAGTGAGTAAAATTTTGGTTTCCCCAGGAGTGGGACCTGAATCAGTATGTCAGTGATATTTTATTTCCACAGAATCAAGCAGCAACTACACAGAAAGAGTTGTTGGCCACTGGAATGTGCTGCCCAGGGAGGTGGTGGAGTCACTGTCCCTGGAGGTGTTCAAGAGGGGATTGAATGTCGCGTTTGAAGCCATGGTTTAGTTAGTCACGAGGTGTTGGGTGACAGGATGGACTTGATGATCTCTGAGGTCTTTTCCAACCTTGTTGTTTCTATGATTCTATGATTTTATGATTTTACTTTGCAGAATACAGAGTTAACCAGGTTGGAAAAGACCTCTGTGATCACAGAGTCCAACCTATCATCCAACACCATCTAATCATAAACCATGGCACCAAGTGCCAAATCGAGCCTCTTTTTAATCACTTCCAGTGATGGTGACTGTGCTCTGGGCCACCCATTCCAATGGCCAATCTCTCTTCTGTGAAGAATTTCTTCTTAACATCCAGCCTAAACCTCCCCTGGCACAGTTTGAGACTGTGTCCTCTTCTTCTGGTGCTGGTTGCCTAGGAGAAGAGACCAGGCCTCTCCTGGCTTCAACCTCCCTTCAGGGAGTTGTAGAGACCAATAAGGTCTCCCCTGAGCCTCCTCTTCTCCAGGCTAAACAACCGTAGCTCCCTCAGCCTCTCCTCATAGGGCTTGTGCTCCAAAGTTGCAGATATGCATTGCAACTGTTTGAAAGCTGATGAAAAACAGCAAGTCTTTCCTTTGTTTCATAATACTTTGGGATTTATTAATGTTTCTTGGAGGAAAAAAACACAATACAAACCCAGTTTGGTTAGTATAAAATTGTTATTGAACAGCAACTTCATTATCAAATACATTTTTTGGAAGATAACAGAAGGTATTTTTTTCACAAAACAGAATTATCTCAATTGTTAAGGATTTCTCTTAATATATCAGAGGATGAGTTTTAAACCCTTGTTCCTCTGACTTAGTTGTGAGACTTGAATCGGGAGATTTAGTGTGCTACGTGGTGCTCAGTCTTCCTGTGTGAATTACTATTAACATTTTGAGCTGCTTTTCTGGTTTTGCCATTTGAGTCCATCCAGAGATGATTAGGGACTATCAAGGTTCTGAATATAGACCTTTCACAGCCCACAGAATCCCAGCCACTGGCACTAACTGTTAGACAACTGGAGATTGAACATTCTAATTTATTTCTGATTAAAAGAAATAAAATCCAAACCCCATAAAAGCAAAACCTCTTGCATTTTTTCCACAAACAAATGTAAACAACTTCAAAACCTCTGGAGCTTTACTGCCAGTTATCAGCTGCTCAAAAAATGAGTAAGTGCAAGCTATTTTTATTTGGTTCTTCTGGGATGTACTTACTGAGATAATGAATGATTGCAAGAGTGACTTCTCCTTTGTCCATTCTCCTGCTGTGTGTCAAATCATGGCTCAAGATTTTACCACTGCATTAAGTTATTCCTGGAAGGTTAATTTTACAGGAAACAGAGAAGTAATGGTAGATAATTCTGAATTATATAGAAGGATGGATAGAATAGAATAGAATAGAATAGAATAGAATAGAATAGAATAGAATAGAATAGAATAGAATAGAATAGAATAGAATAGAATAGAATAGAATTAACAAGGTTGGAAGAGACCTTCAAGACCATCGCATCCAAGCTATCATCCAACACCACCCAACCAACTAAACCATGCAACCAAGCACCCTGTCAAGTCTCCTCCTGAACACCTCCAACGATGGTGACTCCACCACCTCCCCGGGCAGCCCATTCCAATGGGCAATCACTCTCTCTGTGTAAAACTTCCTCCTGACCTCCAGCCTGAACCTCCCCTGTTGCAGCTTGAGACTGTGTCCTCTTGTTCTGGTGCTGGCTGCCTGGGAGAAGAGACCAACCTCTGCCTGTCTACAACCCCCCTTCAGGTACTTGTAGAGAGCGATAAGGTCACCCCTGAGTCTCCTCTTCTCCAGGCTAAGCAGACCCAGCTCCCTCAGCTTCTCCTCACAGGGCTTGTGGTCCAAGCCCCTCACCAAATTTATTAATATTAATATTTAACACATAAGGCTGGAAAAAAGTGAGAATAAGACAAATAAAAGGTGTTAGATCTTCAGGCAGAGTTTGTCTGAAAATGCTCTGAATATCAGGTAAAGGATGTAGAACAAATCAACATGCACACTGGTCAAGCTAACATTAAAGTGAGTTGGCAACAATAAGGAATGCAACAATGGAAACTTTAGTTTATATGAAAATATTATGCTAGGTTCTGGACATAGGATAGGATAGGATAGGATAGGATAGGATAGGATAGGATAGGATAGGATAGGATAGGATAGGATAGGATAGGATAGGATAGGATAGGATAGGATAGGATAGGATAGGATAGGATAGAATTAACCAGGTTGGAAAAGACCTTCAAGATCATCAAGTTCATCCCATCACCCAACACCATCTAATCAACTACACCATTTCACCAAGTGCCTCATCCAGTCTCCTAAACACTTCCAGAGATGGAGACTCTACCACCTCCCTGTGCAGCACATTCCAATGGCAAATCACACTTTCTGTGAAGAACTTCTTCCTAACATCCAGCCTAAAACTCCCCTGGTGCAGCTTGAGACAGTGTCTGTGTCTCAACAAGGATTATTCTCTGCCTAAAAGCTTGCACTGCTAATAGGGAAAAAAAACCTCAAAGAACTCAAATAATTGGAATTAAGGTTCAGAGAATTCATACCCTGAAGATTCAATTTTATAAGTTAGAAGGAAGATGTAGAGGACAATGAAGGTTTGCAGCCCCTATGGAGGAGACATACAGAACAATTTGAGGTATGCTTTCACATCACTGGCTTACATCAGAAAGAACTCAATAAAAGGAATGACATACGGTGAGTTCTTAACATGCTGTTCTCCCAGACTCATTGAAGTGCCCCAAAGTCCATTAGCTATGAGCTCCTTACTTTTCATTAAATACAGTACTCTTGGCATCATAACAAAATTCCTTTCAGATGTGCCCTCCACTCTTCTTATGCTTCACCTGTGCCTCCTGACTTGTCCAAAAGTCCCCAGTTTTCCACTGAAGAGTTGCCTCTGTTTACTTACACCAGCTTCATTCATAACCAGCCTTTCAAATCTCCTTTTGCCCAAGGCTTTTAGCATTTGATTCCCAAGTCTTGTTTTCCAGCTTTTATTCCCACATGACATTAATATTACCAAAACTGTGGCTGTATTGCTTCCTGCACCCTTTTATTACCAAGACATCTTCCTACTCTTTCTAACTAGCTGCTGAAGCTGGGCAGGTCTGCAGACTTTTGGCAGTCAAAGTGGCTCAGTTCTTGTATTGTCTGAGAAATTCAAAATCCAGGATGATGAGGATGGTTATCAAAATCTACCTGGTAAAGGCCTTGGAAAAGTTATTTGCCACTGGTTTTCAAAAAACCCCACTGATTCTCTATAAAAGCAATAAAATGACTTAATCCTATGCCCTGGTGAAAGGATTAAAGCTTGATCAGTTTCTGTATGCAACTTGTTTCATATGCCTATCTTTGTCACAGCAACCTAAGTCAAAATCTCTTGAGCCTCACTCTTACCTTAACTGCAAGACTCCCAGTTGTCTCACATTAAGCAGGTGTGGGTAATCCAGATTAAGTGATCGTTTTTATAGTCTGTTGTCCTTTTAATGTCTTTGCTGAGTCAGATGCAAGAGAACTAAAATAAAGAGGGAGAGTATCAGCAGTGAACTTGATCTTCACAAGACTTCAAATAAAGAGCTGAAAAATATTTTTTTCCCTTTGGTGTAATTTCTTACACTTAACAGGAGAACATATTCACCAGGCAGGTCCTAAACATGTATACTATCTTACATTTGTAGTTCGGTGGTACTCACATTTCTAAAGTAGGATTGTTGCACAATGGGGAAAATCCACTAGGGTCTGAAAAGGCCAAAAGGCCATTAATTCAAGTGAGATGAAATCCTTTTTGTACAGCCAGACCCATAAAACATGTTGCCATAGACGGAGAAAATCTGACAAAAGAACCACAGCGGCTCAATTAGATTTTTGGAGTGACTCCCTTGTACAGCACACAAAGAGCTCTGACCACTTTTTATTTTTAATGAAAAAAGAGTCATGTTTTCTGCCAGGGTCAGAGAGATCACTATGCTTAATTAAGTAATGATTCTTGCAATGCTGCTTTTTAGCCATGAAAGATTGTTTGGCCAAATTGCTTCATCATACCTATAAAGAGAAGAGAAAGTGACTTTAGGCAGCACTTCTTAGCAAGATGTCTCTTAAGATGTCACTCCTTAAAAAGTGCCTCTCTTCAGTCAGTCTGAATTATTTTCACCAATTTAAACAATTGAAACAGTTTATTTCTTTAGCTTTGGAGTCTTGCATAGGAGTGCAAGGGCAGAAAAAAAAAAATCACTGAGATGAATTCATTCTAAGAAATAGCAAATTAAATTATTGATTGAGAAGTTTCCTGATACTTTGCCTGATCCTAAATGTCACCGGCTGAGGCTGTCCCCTTAAGAAAGGGAATATGGTGGACGGATGTTGGTAAACGAAAGAAGAATCTAAACTAATTTCATTGGAAGAGTGGGAGGAAGCACCTTCTGAACTGGGAGTGAACTGGGCACTCCGGCACTTTTATCTTCAGTCTTGCTTCCGCCTCTTCTTCGGGCAGCATCTTTCTGTGCTGGGCTTTCTGCCAAGGCTTCGGCCTTGAAACCGATAAGCTATAAGGCCTGTATTAACTCATTTCCAATTAACACAAAACTGCCTCTAACCCTTTTTTTCTCTCTCTCGCTCTTTTCTAACCACTCTGGGGAATAGGGGGAGAGAGGGGGAGAGCGGAGGTGGGGAACCCCCTCAGCGAGGGGGGGGGGGAAACTCTCATTTCTGTGTTACTTTATTGTATATCTTTTTATATATTGTACATATTGTAAATTTGTATATATTCCCCTGCATATCCTACATTGCTTTGTAAATATACAGCTCCACTGCTTTGCTAATTCAGCTGTGAGTTTTTTTTTTTCCCTTTCCCTTCAATTTTCTTTCCCTTTACCTTACAAGGGGGAAGGGAAGAGGCTTCTTGGCCTTACCCTTCCAACCCTCGACACTAAACAAAAATAAACTTACTGCTCTTGGAAAGCTTTCAAACGTTTGGATGTCTCTTTTCCATTGCATGCTGCACAAATAGCCTTTAAAAATTATTTAATTTCATCATGACTAATTATCTTAGATTGTGTGCCATGCTGAGTTCTGAATAACAGGCCATTATTGATGCTGTGATGTACAATATACTCCTCCACAACAAACTATTAAGAAAATAAAGAACTTCATTCTATTATGCATTATATAATATTTCACAAGACCTACAATGAAGGCAAAAGGAGACGTTGTCATTTACTTCTAATTGAAATTTGTATTCTGAGCCACAAAATTTCGTAGAATCATAGAATCAATAAGATTGGAAAAGACCTCAGAGATCATCAAGTCCAACCTGTCACCCAAAACCTCATGACTACTAAACCATGGCACCAAGTGCCACCTCCATTCCCTTTTTGAACACCTCCAAGTAGGGTGACTCCACCACCTACCTGGGCAGCACATTCCAATGGGCAACAATTCTTTCTGTAAAGAACATTCTCCGCACCTCCAGCCTAAGCTTCCCCTGGTGCAACTTGAGACTGTGTCCTCTTGTTCTGGTGCTGGTTGTC
Source organism: Melanerpes formicivorus (assembly GCF_026170545.1). NCBI lineage: Eukaryota > Metazoa > Chordata > Aves > Piciformes > Picidae > Melanerpes > Melanerpes formicivorus. Next base: position 63,136,854 of record NW_027142353.1, read on the forward strand.
TGGCAGAAGAGACCAACCTCCACCTGTCTACAACCTCCCTTCAGGTAGTTGTAGAGAGCAATAAGGTCTCCCCTGAGCCTCCTCTTCTCCAGGCTAAACAGTCCCAGCTCCTTCAGCATCTCCTCATAGGGCTTGTGCTCAAGGCCTATACCCAGCCTCATTGCCCTTCTCTGGACATATTCAAGAATCTCAATGTCATTCTTAAATTGAGGGGCCCAGAACTGGACACAGAACTCAAGGTGTGGCCTAAGCAGTGCTGAGTACAGGGACAGAATGAATGACTTCCCTGCTCCTGCTAGCCACACTATATCTGGTGCAGGCCAGGATGCCATTGGCCTTCTTGGCCACCTGGGAAGTGCAAGAAACAACATAAAAAATAATAAAATATCTAGGAAAATCAAACTTGCCCAGCATGAAAGTTGTCTTTGCACTTTTGTGTTCAGCATAAAATACTCTGGGAATAGGTCGCAGCTCTGCATAAAGTAATAACCCAAAGCAGGCACACCAAGGAAGTTCCCCAGCAGTCCACACAGCAGGGCTTAGACAGAGCTTAGCAGGAGAAGGTGCCTCAATATGTTCCTCTGCTTAGTACTACACACATCTTTGCTTCTTGAATGTTCAACAAACACATAAATATTCTGTAAGAGATTAAATTTTAAAACAGAGAGAACAAGGTTCTTCTAAAGGATAAGCCTAGGATGTTCAAAAGAATAATTGACAAGTTTAAGCTTTTCATCTAACCTAGTCAAAACTGTCAATGATACAGGAGTGAAGGTTACCAATATAGATTCATTCTGTGAAAAAAAATCAGTTCCTAACAAAAGCATAACAAATGATTGTCTCGATCTGCTTTTGTGGAAGAGATGGTTCTTTTATGGATCCCCAAATGAAACCAAGAAGGAGCCAAGTAGCTGGTTGCAAAAAGAACTTGAATTCTATTTGCTCACATGTGCAGGGGGAAAAGTTAGAAGTGTAGGAAAGAAGGGGGCAAGAAGGTTGGAGGGAGGGGAAGGAAGGGGAAAAAAGCAAGAGACAGTACAAGCAAAGATACTTACCACCATGGATCCAGATGATGTCTCGATTGTCCTGAAAGCCTTGGTCAGTGGGGGAGTTCCAAACATCCCTGTTACCTCTGAGGTTTTATATCTTTTCTGATCCTATACATAGTCACAGCTCCTCATTCTGTTGCAATGGTTATGGCACTTTTGACTGGTGTTAGTACTGGTCCCACAATTAGTTACGTGCATCAGCCCCTGTCCCAAGGTTAGATATGTGTGTTGGTCCTGGTTTCACGGTAAGTTGTGTTGTGTGCTCTCATGGCACTAAACTGCTGTCTCAGTCATCTGTGAGGGTCCTCTCCATCAAAAGACCCATAAAAACTTGTCACAGTGAGCCCCAGCTTACATCCCAACACTCTTGAAAGTGGAACCTGTGGCTTTGTCTGTTTTTAACAGCTGCTATAATCACAGAGCTTGTGGTCTTGTAGATAAGCATTGATCTTACCGGAACAATACTGTGAAAACACCTCAGGACAAACAATGTGGAAGCAAACATGAGGAAAACAAACCTAACTCCTTACAATGATGTCTGTGTCTTCCCATCAGCTGTAGATAGATCCTAGAAAACAAGTTCATACTGCACAGCTCCCTCATTATTTTAAGTTGTTGAAGTCAGGTGATATTCAGCTTGTGAAACGGGTAGAGAGTAGATTGCTTTTGGAGAATAAAATCCCCTTTTGTTCAGTATAATAGTATTGAATTGATTTAATCTGATCTATTTCTAAATAAATTGACCTCAGCAGAAAACTCAGATGTAGACAAAGCCAGAGCTGTTCTTATAACTTATTTTTCCCAAAGATTTTTACTCCCATGAGGTATATTTCTAGGAGTGCTGGATGGAGTCCGAGAAGTAGGAATATTTAATACCGTACAGAAAATGTGTGACAAGTGCATCTGACTGGAAAGCCACTTGCTTTATTTTTCTTTTCCAGGGAATTCAGACATTTTCTTGTTCTGCTGCAAAATACAGTTGGAAGTGTGCAGTTAGAGGCAGTGCTAAAGAAGCGTGGGTGTGAGGGGATGTTGTAGTTGAACCCCAGCTGGCAGATAAATCGCACCCAGCTGCTGGCTTACTCCTCCCTGGTGGGATTGAGGAGAGAATAGGAAGAATAAAGTGAGAAAACTTACGGGTTGACACAAAGACAGTTTAATAGGTAAAGTAAAAGCTGTGCATGCAAGCAAAGCAAAATAAAACATTTATTCACTACTTCTCATCAGCAGGCAGGCATTCAGCCACCATCAGGTTAAAGAAAGTTGTTACACTATAAAGATCCTGGGACTCACAGAGGCAAGAATGTGCACAAGATTAAATTCATGTCTTGTAAAACTCTTGATTCTAAAAATTAAAACAAGTCAGAAAATCTAAAATGTTATCAATATATGTCAGGTAAAAATACAGGGGAGAGAGCTGCTCTTGATTTCACCGAATGTGTAACAGTGTAACTCTTAAGATTCAAAATGGGAGAAGGCAGATGAAAGCTACTCCTCTGATCTTTACCCTGAATAAAACATATTTTCAGCATCAAATAATTTTCAAATGCCCAGAAGTTACTTAGGATTCCACTTTCCTTTTACTACTCTCTGTGTACCTCCACACTTAGCAACTTAAGACTACATTTTTTAAATTAAGCATAGATTCTTTCATCAGTTGGATACCATTAAAATTTTTATCCTGTGTCTACTTTGCTCTCCATGACTATGCATTAAGAGTTTCATTCTTCACTATCTCTCATTCACTGCAGAAGATACCCCTTAGGAGTGACTGAAATTGCCTTTGAACTACACAGCTCTCAGCTTGATTACTACTGCAAAGTTCACTTCCTATAAAACAGAACTCAGTGTGTTTCCTTTTCCCATTCTGTGCACAGATTATTCCAAACCTTCAGCCACAAAGGATTTAAACTTCTTTTTTTTTTTACCTTTTCCAAAAAGCTTGCCTATAAAGTATGAGTTCAGTGCATATTGAAGAGCTACTCTTCAGAGCATTTCTGAGACCCCACATAACTCTATCCCTCTGGCTGTTCCTATTAACATTTCTTCCACAGTGCATTGTATGTTTGCCTTTCTTAGAAATATTGTCCTCTTCAACAAGAAACTCAATCTTTTTGACACTTGGATGCAATGTCTTTATGCCATACATGATACATTATCAAACAAGCTGAAACTTTGCTTGCATATTAAGAAAGGTAAAAGTTAAAGGAAGGAAGGATGAAGGTTTGAAATAACAAGCCTTAATAAAACTTGAGAGATCATCGAATCATAGAATTAATAAGGTTGGAAGAGACCTCAAAGATCATCAAGTCCAGCCTGTCACCCAAGACCTCATGAATGCTAAACCATGGCACCAAGTGCCACATCCAACCCCCTCTTGAACACCTTCAGGGATGGTGACTCCCCCACCTCCCTGGGCAGCACATTCCAACAGCTAACAACTCTCTCTGTGAAGAACTTTCTCCTGACTGTAATGTAGAACTGTTATTTCCCAGACAAGAAAATGAAGAAAAGAAGGAGGGAGAAGGGAAAGCTAGAAAGCTATAGGTAAAGGGAAGCATTATGAAAGCTGTAAACTAAACTTAAGCCAGGATACCAGTGATGAGGATATAAGACCAGCCCTCTTTATGATCAGAGCTGTCAGGTTAGATGATTTTTTATTCTCTGCTTCCCATTGGTATGAGAAAGTACAGGAAAGAGAATTATCTTTCTCATTTGATCTAAACTTGATGATCTCAAAGGTCTTTTCCAATCTGATTAATTTCTATTCTATTCTATTCTAGTCTAGTCTATTTTTCTATTCTATTCTATTCTATTCTATTCTATTCTATTCTATTCTATTCTATTCTATTCTATTCTATTCTATTCTTCTATTCCAAACTTATTATAACTGATCATATTTCTAAAGCAATTACAGCATTAGGAAAGTAGGTACATGCTATTCTTCTTCTGTTAGAAAATAACTAAGATATGTTTGCAACATGTATTTGAACAAATAGTTTTCTTCCATTTGCAGAAAACAGATTGATGCAGTAGTCTCTTGTCTCAGAAAACAAATACACCAAAAAACCCCAACAAACCAGCTTATTGTTTATACAGGAAAGAAGAACTAACTTAAAAAGTGTCATTGAGCACAAGCCCTGTGAGAAGAGGCTGAGGGAGCTGGGGTTGTTTAGCCTGGAGAACGGGAGGCTCAGGGGAGACTTCATTGCTCTCTACAACTACCTGAAGGGAGTTTGTAGCCAGGTGGGGGTTGGTCTCCTCCCATGCAACCAGCACCAGAACAAGAGGACACAGTCTCAAGCTACATCAGGGGAAGTTTAGGCTTGAGGTGAGGAGAAAGTTCTTCCCAGATAGAGTAATTGCCCACTGGGAATTTGCTGCCCAGGGAGGCGGTGGAGTCACCATCCCTGGAGGTGTTCAGTAAGGGACTGGACGTGGCACTTGAAGCTGTGGTTTAGTTAGTCCTGAGGTGTTGGGTGACAGGTTGGACTTGATGAACTTTGAGGTCTTTTCCAACCTTATCGATTCTATGATTCCATGATCCTCAATGCCAGTAGCTGGGTTACAGTCTCAGCGCTTCTAGGAGTGTTGCTAATCATGTCACATTTGCAGTGATGCAGAAATTCTGGAAGACTTATTGGGCTGTACTGCTACCACCCTAATAGGTCCTACTACCTTTTCTGGTTTTTTCCAAACCCCACAAGAGCTACTGGTGATATTTTGAAGAAATGTTTTCTGATTGAAGAACAGAATCATTACATTGAATGCAATGTTTAATAAGAGAAATTCTTGGTCAGGATAGGTATCTCTGGTTTCAAAAACAAACAAATTAAAAAAAAAAACCCTAAACCACCAAACATCTAACATGTTCAAAGGTTGTGTTTGATGTTTTTGAAAATGGAAAGAATTAAAGTCTTAGTTGTAGATACCACAGTAATGCATAGCCCATTAAAATAAAACAAACTACAACAAAAACTAATAGAAATAGAAATAGAAATAGAAATAGAAATAGAAATAGAAATAGAAATAGAAATAGAAATAGAAATAGAAATAGAAATAGAAATAGAAATAGAAATAGAAATAGAAATAGAAATAGAAATAGAAATAATATTGTTTTCTACAGCCTAACAAAATATCTCAAAATCAGTATTAGTAAAAAGATAATTTATTTATTTACTTACTTACTTATTTATTTTAAATTGTAAGTGGCAGAGCCGTATCTTTTTGGCACTGTTAACTTAAATAACCTTGTTTTGCCTGGAGAAGAGGAGGCTCAGGGGAGACCTTACTGCTGTTTACAACTACCTGAAAGGAGGCTGTAGACAGGAAAGGGGTTGATCTCTTCTCCCAGGCAACCAGCACCAGAACAAGAGGACACAGTCTCAAACTGCACCAGGGGAGGTTTAGGCTTGAGGTGAGGAGAAAGCTCTTCACAACGAGAGTCATTAGCTGTTAGAACGGGCTGACCAGGGAGGTGGGGGAGTCACTGTCCCTGGAGGTGTTGAAGAGGGGACTTGGTGCCATGGATTAGTAGTCACGAGGTGTTTGGTGACGGGTTGGACTTGATGATCTTTGAGGTCTTTTCCAACCTTATTGATTCTGATTCTGTGATTAGAAAATCAAAAAGATGCTAAAATATCCTGGTAGGATGGCAACATGTTAACTTGAGGATTCTTTGTTTTTTCCAGTTGGCAAATACATATGCATTTCTGTATATTCTCTTGCAAAATGTAAAGAGACAAAAACTTAAGGACATAAAGAGAGACAGAGAGAGAAAATGAAGTTCTTCCAAAGCAGTGAAATAATTTCCCTTTCTGGTCAGCTCTGTAGGCCACGATTGCCTCTATGCTCTAAACATAAGGGCATTCATTAATCTTGGAGGCAATATATCTGAACTGAATTGTTGAGAAGAAAGGCTCCCACAACTATAAATGAAGATGACATCACTTATAGAATCCACTTAACATTCATTCTGTGTTTGTTACAGAAAGTGAAACATAGTTAAGATAAATTTGGTAGGTGAATGCAGCAGGCTGAAGGATGGAGGCTAGCCATGACCATGACTTAGTATAGAATCCACTGCTAGGAATCTGATCAGGGTAGTAGTCACACAGCCACATGGCTCCTCATGTTTATCTTGTATACATTTCTGTGTACTATGATGACAGTGAAGAATTTGTCTAACTCTTATGAGCTGCAAGTAGAAATAGAGGCTTTCTCCCAGAACTCAGACTGTTAGGGAATTCCAGCATGGCATGGCTGGCTTTTATTCTTTATGATTTTAGTGGGACTATAAAGACTGTTGCATCAACAACATAAATTGTTAAAATCCCACTGAATAGATATTGAAAGGATTGGAGTGTTAACCTAGAAGTATGTGAGTATTTGTAAGGATGGAGAGAATTACTATCTACTTTGTCATTGTGGAAAGGTAAGACACAGAATATCTTCTCAAGGGAAATATTTGCTAAGTATCTGACTTCTGAGGTAATTGCATTCAGTTGTTAAGTGCATTCCAACTGCACTTCAGAAATACTCTGCAACAAAGACAATTTAAGTGAAGAACAGCAATTTCCAATAGTGACAGAGAAGTCATATTTTTCCTCACTTATCTCTGTGCTAAATTTTAACAATTTATCTTGATTGTATCTGGGATTAATATTCGAGATGTCACTCCCAGGAGTCCTCCAGCTGAGACACTCTTAACCCCTCTCTTTCAACCTTTACCTATGTTATTTACATAGGTAAATATGCAGGGGTCTTGGTGGGCAGGATTTCAGAAAGCACAGTATTCAAAACAACACATAATAAAAAAGTCTTCCCAGTGAGCCACTTCAAAATAAATAAAAGAAGGTGTATAGAAAATCCAAATGACAATAAAACTCACATATCAACAGATTTAAACAGATTAATTTAAGGAAAATCAAATGTAGGTGTCTGTCCTCAGAGGATAATCCCCTCCCACTACTTTTGTACTTCAGTAGAGAGAGGTCAACAGTCCCAAAAGGAGCAAGACTGCTGAATGCACAACCTAGCTCCCACTCTCTCCATTCAAAAGGTGAGAACCCTGAAATTAAAGCACCCTAGTTACAATCAACCCAATATGAGCCATATATCTTTGTCACTTCAAAGATAATATGTGTTCAATACCTGCACCTCTGAGCTAGGTAGTGAATATTAAGCAGAATGAATGTTCAAAACAGGAACCAGTTAAAGCACAGCTACTAAGTTATGAAGAACCCCCACACGGTCACATTCATTAAATTCCTTACTCAAGCACCCATTCTCAAAACAATTTAACAAAAATCCAGGGTCATAAAGAACAATAGATGACAGTCACATTTGGTCTTGTTTACCTTTGTGAACATCTGGATTACTGTCAGTTATTTCAGAAAAGATACTTTGCATGAACACCATGAGATATGAGTAGGACCTTCCTTAATATTAAATTAATAATTCTCAGGTCAGGACTCTGATGGTCTTGTGGCATAAAGCACCTCTGAAGATGGTAGAAAAATTGATAAAAGCATTACGTTGCTGCAGGCAGTCTTTCTGTAACACTAGTAGGAAAGTTTCTAACCCACTACTCCTGTCCTTGTGGTATCTGATGTGAAAGATTTCTTGTAACAAATGTGAAGTCCACGATTTCCCAGTTGTTCCAAATACATATGTCTTTAATAAGATGTTTTTGTAGGATCTTTGATTGCATCTATGTGGGGAAAATATAATTTATGTTTTTATAATCACAGAGCTGGGTCATTCCTCCAAGCATAGAATCATAGAATCAATAAGGTTGGAAAAGACCTCAAAGATCATCAAGACCAACCTGTCACCCAAGACCTCATGACTACTAGACCATGGCACCAAGGCCTCTCCCCAGCCTTGTTGCCCTTCTCTGGACATGTTCAAGAGTCTCAATGTCCTTCTTAAACTGAGAGCCCCAGAACTGGATACAGGACTCAAGATGTGGCCTAACCAGTGTTGAGTCCAGGGGCATAATGACTTCCCTGCTCCTGCTGGCCACACTATTCTTGATGCAGGCCAGGATGCCATTTGCCTTCTTGGCCACCTGGGCACACAGCTGGCTCATGTTTAGCTGGCTGTCAATCAGTACGCCCTATGAAGACAGGCTGAGAGAGTTCAGATTCTCCAGCATGGAGGAGAGAAGGATCCACGGAAACTTTATTGCATCCTTTCAATACTAAACAAGGCCTTCAAGAAAACTGGAGGACATTTTACAATGGTATGTAGTGGCAGGGCAAGGGGCCTTTAAACTGAAGAAAGGCAGATTTAGATTATATCAAAAGAAGAAGTTCTACACTGGAGAAGGTTGCCCAGAGAGGTTGTGGATGCCCATCCCTGGAATTGTTCAAGATTGGATGGGGCTTTGAGCAACCTAGTTTACTGGAAGATGTCCCTCTTTATGGCAGGGGACTTGGAACTAACATTCTATGATGCTGTGATCCTTAAGGTCTGTTACAACCCAGAATATTTTATGCATATAAAATATTGTTCCCTCTTCTAATTTTTCAAATTTTCAGTTTTATTTTCTTTTCATCTCTTCTTCCTCCTCTTCACAAAGTCTGAGTGCCCAGGGTTCAGCCAGTTGAATCAGCTGATGAGTATTCAACACCATGCTGATGTCATGCCTGCCATAGAAAAGAGCTGACCAGAGTAAAGGATGATGTGGCTTGGAATTCAGACTGTAACCTGTGACATTTTCTGGTAAAAAAGGGCTGGCAGAGGCAAAGGATCATGGGGCTTGTAGTTCAGACTCTAGCATGAGATGCTTCCTGCTTCTGGGGGCTTCCTCTGGCTTCCAGCTTGCAACTTGTGCTGTGCCTCTCTTCTGCTTTGCTGGCTGCTACTTTTTCCACTTGTTGTCTTATCTCCTGATTGCTTTTTCTGGCTTGGATTGTTTGCTCCTTGGCATGACCATTGTACATTGCATTATTCCGTTAAACTCTCCTCATCTCAACCCACAGGGCCTTTGTTATTTCTTTCACCCTTGAGCTGTGGCAGGTGGGGCTTGCTTGTGTTAGCAGCTTGAGACTGTGTCCTCTTGTTCTGGTGCTGGTTGCCTGGGAGAAGACACCAACCCCCTCCTGGCTACAACCTCCCTTCAGGTACTGGAGTAGAAGTGTCACGGTCCGGAGACATTAGATGTCTCGGTCCGGAGACACAGTTCTTTTAAATATTCCCGTGTTGTGAAATTAAAGGCACAAACGAGGCCAAAGTATCAACAGCTAGACTATTTATTACATAAATAAAGTGGACATAAGAAAGGAAGAGGGAGAAAATAGAGAAAGTGGACATAAGAAAGGAAGAGGGAGAAAATAGAGAAAGTGGACATAAGAAAGGGAGAGGGAGAAAATAAAGAGAGAGAGAGAGAGAGAGACGAGAGATAGAAGAGGAAAGGAATTATATTACCACACCCCTCATCCCCCCCAAGATAAAGTCTGTGGAGGAAAGGTGCTGCAGGAGATGTTGGGTTTGTAGAGACACCGTGGTGAGGCTTTTGCTGGAGAACAGCTGTGGTCCTCTGGGGAGATGTTGGGTTGATACAGGAACGGTGCTGAGGATTTGGCTGGAGCTGTGGTCCTCCGGGCAGCTTCTGTCCTCCGGAGCAGCATTGTCCCGGCTTCTCAGCGGCCTGGCCCGTCTCCTGTGTTTTCCTTCATCTCCGTTTTTCTCCTCGTTTTTCTCCTCTGTTTCTCTCCTCTGTTTCTCTCCTGTGTTTCTCTCTACAAACCAGTAGTTGCTCAAGTCTTTTATACAGTTTTTTAGTCCTTAGGTATGTAGTCAAAATATTGTCCCTCAGGAATTCCAGTGGCAGGAAATCTGTGTGTTTGGGCAAGACCCTGGCTGGAGGAGGGGGGAATCTCCGTCTACCCTGTCTCCATCCAGACAAAGCTCAGGAAACAGGTGGTGATTATCTTGCCCTAAAGGTGTGATGGCTGGGTCCTTGGGTCCATTGTTGTAGTCCCGTGTTATCACGATGCAATCACAAGCTGATTTGCATCCAGGATTGGTGGACAGGATTCTTTCCACCTTCTTTGCAGTGGCTCTGCTATCACTTTTATCTTTGTTGACTCACATAGAGAGAGGCAAACTTATTAGACTCTCACACCACCCCGTCAATCAAAGATAAAAGGAAGAAAGAAAGAAAAGAAAGGAAAGAAGTGGAAAAGAAAGGAAAGAAGTTTTAAACAATTTTTGCAATAGACATAAGTTTTGATTGGCTAACAGCACAAATCTGTTGTACACCATCATTAGACACAAACTGCATATTGGACACTACATGTTGAATCACTGTATACAACAGGGATTTATACAAGATTGACAATTATAACAAAATTAAACCAGGTAATTACACAAGGTGAAAGCATCCTTGTTCCTCCTGGAAGGCAGGAGAACAAACAAACTCATACCCCCCCCCACCCCGTCAGTCCTTCAGTTTGGAATTGAAGTGAGAGCTTCAGTCCAGATCTGAATGTCTGCGGGGTTATGGAAAGTACAGTCCTTGAAGAGATGTCTTCTGTGATGCAAAACTTGAGAAGTCTTCCATATTGTAGCAAGACAAGTCCTTCTGACAATACATCAGGTAGTCTTCAGCATTAGAACTTAAATTTAGCATTAGAACTTAAATAAGAAACACAACCTTGAAACATACAAAACTGGTATTTCCAGGTTACCATTCAGAGCCACCCTCTCAGGTGATAATTACTTTGAATGGGCCTGTAAGTATCGTTGATTGCTTCAGGTTCTCTCAAAGCCAAGCTAAACACAAACAAAAGTCTTTTTCCAAACCAAGTACAATTTTTTGGTGATCTCCTGATTCATGCTTCACCCCCCAATTCACCACTGGGAAGTGAAGCCCTTGGTTGCCCTGGGGTGCATACCCTTCAATTCACCAAATGGTCCCACCAAGAGGGGAGCAGTTACCTCAGCCCTCTTTTTAGGCTCGGGCCAGCATTTCACAATGATTTCTAATTGCCTCGTGGCTACCCCATCAACCACTTCTTTTGGAATACCTTTCTTCTGGCCCATCCCCCACCAATATTGCCGGGTATTCAAGTGTTCCCTGCCCCTAGCCAGCTGCCTAGTAGGAATACGGCGCATCTGGCCCTGGGGGCTTGGTGGGTGAGTCATTTTCACATGTCTCAAGCCTCTATTTTGAGGTTTTTTAATTTCCTCAGGTACACTATACTGCCTAGCATAATCTAATAATTCCCTCCCCACGTCTTGCCATGTCCTGGAAGAAAGTGGGGTATTAGCTATTTCTTTTTGAAGCTGGATACCTCTTATTTTAAGCAAGTCATTGAGACCCCTGATCAAAGGAGTCATTCTGTTTGCATCCACTAGGACAGAAAGAGGGGATTCAAAATGATGTTTTAGTTCCCTTTCATATATCATCTGCAGGCATGCAGCTTTTTGCACATTCTCCATTATCTGATTCATCCCTCCCCGCAGAATTAGGGGTTCACCCCTCTCCTTTGGATCAAACCCCCCTGCCCAATAGGCAGCTCTTTGCGTAAGACTCCAGGCTCCACTTCTGTTTTTTGTAGTTAGGAAAACATTATCACCCCAATAGCCCATGGCTTCAGCTTCTGTTAACAGAATCTGATCACCTCCAGTTTTTGAAACTCGCCAGACATATTCCACCTCAGATTCCTCAGCAGAGCGTGCAAATTCTGCACGAATTTTGGCCAATTCAGTGTAGGAGAAAGGCGTTTCTTTGGTTGTGATAGTGGGGGTAACCTCCCCATCCTCATATAAAACTTCAGTTTTAATGAGAGGTCTGATATGCGCAGCAGCTTCCTTAGCCACTGTCAGTTCTGCCCGAGGGCACATAGGGGCAGACTCCAAGTAATTCACACCCTCTTTTGAGTCCAAATACGAATTTTGCCTCCTCTCCTTTTCCAATTGAATTTTAAGATCTGCCACTACGTCTTTCAAAGTGGCAACATGGCTTTGTAGTGACGAAACTAAGTCCTGCAAAGAGGAAATAGTTATATTTTCCTGTTCATGCCATTCCTCTTTCTCCTTCACTGAGGCGGCTAAACAGGCACCTAAAACCGCACAAATAAAACCTTTGCCTTTCCCGGCTTTTGCTCGTGCATCTTTCTGCAGGGCCACAATTCTATCAGTCACACTCTGGAAATTATGCCAATTTTCACGGGCCCAGTCAAGTACCTGTACAGATGGGCGGGCACCGTGAACTTCTAAAAGGTTAAAAAGCCTCTCACACCGGGCCATCTCTTTTGTTTCACAAAGCATTTCTTAATAGGGCACTAAGTTTCACGGGGAAGTCAGATCAAAACACTGTTTGTACCAGCAAAATCTTCCCTGGAAAAACGTACACTTTTAAAAGGCTTACTTCAAAATAATCTTCTCCAGGAAAAATGCACAATAGATTTCTCAGGAGAGGTCACACACAAGAAAAAACAACAACAACCTGGGCTTCTCAAGGAAGTCACACTATTTCCCTGAGTGAACCCACACTTGCAAAAGCTTCTTAGCTTTTGTACCTCAAATTTTTTTTGTTACACTAGGATAACAACCTTGTGATTCTTAGGGAAGAGTTACTCTGTTTCCCTGAGCGAACACACACCGGCAGAAGTTTCTCAACTTTTGCTTCAATACTGGGCTTCTCGGGAAAGCCACACTTTACAAATATCACCAAAACTGGGTTTCCTAAAAGAGGGTACTGAGAATTCTCGGGGAGGTCACACTATAAAGTCAACATTTGTACCCCAGATAATCTTCCCCGGGAATGCACACACAAATTTAAAGCAGGGTACAGAGGATTCTCGAGGAGGTCACACTATAAAACCAACAGTTGTACCCCGGATAATCTTCCCCGAGAAAGCACACACATTTAAAGCTTTTGAGAACTCCCACACAGTCTCTCTGAAAATTTCGCTTCGTCCTTCTCCGGCCACTTCCCTCGCGGGCGAGTGGAAACGCGAATCTGGACTCCACTCTCGCTTCGTACTAAAAGTACGTCTCAGGCACACACACACATTTCGGGGTTCTCAGAAATGCAATAATTTTGCTGTGATACTTTTCACTGCACGGGAATCCTGCCGACTACGCCATTTAAATGTCACGGTCCGGAGACATTAGATGTCTCGGTCCGGAGACACAGTTCTTTTAAATATTCCCGTGTTGTGAAATTAAAGGCACAAACGAGGCCAAAGTATCAACAGCTAGACTATTTATTACATAAATAAAGTGGACATAAGAAAGGAAGAGGGAGAAAATAGAGAAAGTGGACATAAGAAAGGAAGAGGGAGAAAATAGAGAAAGTGGACATAAGAAAGGGAGAGGGAGAAAATAAAGAGAGAGAGAGAGAGAGAGACGAGAGATAGAAGAGGAAAGGAATTATATTACCACACCCCTCATCCCCCCCAAGATAAAGTCTGTGGAGGAAAGGTGCTGCAGGAGATGTTGGGTTTGTAGAGACACCGTGGTGAGGCTTTTGCTGGAGAACAGCTGTGGTCCTCTGGGGAGATGTTGGGTTGATACAGGAACGGTGCTGAGGATTTGGCTGGAGCTGTGGTCCTCCGGGCAGCTTCTGTCCTCCGGAGCAGCATTGTCCCGGCTTCTCAGCGGCCTGGCCCGTCTCCTGTGTTTTCCTTCATCTCCGTTTTTCTCCTCGTTTTTCTCCTCTGTTTCTCTCCTCTGTTTCTCTCCTGTGTTTCTCTCTACAAACCAGTAGTTGCTCAAGTCTTTTATACAGTTTTTTAGTCCTTAGGTATGTAGTCAAAATATTGTCCCTCAGGAATTCCAGTGGCAGGAAATCTGTGTGTTTGGGCAAGACCCTGGCTGGAGGAGGGGGGAATCTCCGTCTACCCTGTCTCCATCCAGACAAAGCTCAGGAAACAGGTGGTGATTATCTTGCCCTAAAGGTGTGATGGCTGGGTCCTTGGGTCCATTGTTGTAGTCCCGTGTTATCACGATGCAATCACAAGCTGATTTGCATCCAGGATTGGTGGACAGGATTCTTTCCACCTTCTTTGCAGTGGCTCTGCTATCACTTTTATCTTTGTTGACTCACATAGAGAGAGACAAACTTATTAGACTCTCACAAGAAGGAATTAACAATTTATCCAGCTACAAAAGAATTGATACTATTTAAGTATCTGGACTAATAAATAGGGAATGAAGTTCTTACAGATAAAACTGAAACAAACATGATTTGGAGCAATGGATAAATAACGTTTATCTGTTATCTCAAGAAATGCTACTGACAGAGGAATGGGATTTGACACTTTTGAAATAAAAAATCCCCAAAGCCTTCAGCTTCAGAAGGATGTAAACATTGTTAATAAGAAAATTATGAGAGGAGTACAAGAAATCAGCAGAGAGTATCACTATCATGCAAAGCTGCATCCCTTACTTAGAACAGCAAAATTCCTTTGCAGATCCACTAGGACTGCTGAGTAGAACTCACCAGGGCTTTCATTCTTTCCTCCTTAATGCATAGAGAGACAGCACTAAATTTTCTAACTTAGGGCTTGGACAGAACTGAAGTGTTCTTGTCCCACAAACATGCCAAATAAAGAGCTGTACTATGGTTTTTTGTTTGAGTTTTTTTTTGCTTGTTTGTTTTTCCTCAGATAAGAATGCCCGAAGGGTGGGGATATTTGTATTCCTTGACAGGATCTGTTTGTTTACTTGAAGGAACTAAATAACAACCAGACAGCACCTTCAAAACCTAAATGGCTAGAGGGCAAATCAGCTTTTCAATCATTCTACAATCTACTTTTATCCAGTGCAAGTAAATTGATATAAGCTTAAAAAAAAGAGTATGCCTTGACCTTGGCAGAACTAAGATCAGTCTGAGAAATAAGGAGGTCACACATCGATCACCCCAAGCATCTGTGAATTGCAAACAAGAAACCAGCGGTGGCCAGTGATAAAGAACAGTTCCCACAATCTAATAAATTGGTGAAAAATGATGCTGTGTGCTGAATGTACCATCCACACTGACGCATAAACCCGAACTCATATGGAAAGAAGGGCTGCTCCACAAGGGTAAAAAGCAGAGAGGTTATAGGGGCAAGTTTGCCTCCTCAGAGAAATCCAGCCAAGTTAATGTTGAGCTATGGTGAAGCTCTGGCACTCAGCAAGGCTAAATTACGCCAGTGTTCCACTGATGTGCCTTTGATGCTTCTAATTCTACAACCAGTTTTATCTGACCTATGCTCTATTTTACACCCAAAGTTTATTTAAATAATTGGAAGAAAATTAAATAAAGAAGCAAAAATTCCAGGTCTAAGCAGAAGTAGACAACAGAGAAATACTTGGTCCAGTGCCTCCCTCAGGGCAGCCCTAAGGTTCTATATACCTTGGAATATATTTGCTTTGCTTTTCCCTCCACTGTTTGCTTCTACAATTTCACATGGGCTCACCTTCAGCCATGTATGACTTCTTCAGCTCTTCCTCCTTCTATTGAATAGTTAACACAATTACATAGTTCAGAAGTATTCATAGCATACATCAACTTACCCTGAACTCTCTAGGATTTTTTGTCTTTAAACTTCTTAAGTTGCTTGACAAAAGTTTTAGTAATGGTAATGATCAATCCTCCATGTCATAAACAATATTATCCATCTAGCTGAGGGCTATTATTCAGTTTAGAGAATGAGCCTGAGCTGGGTTCTGGGCAAGGACTTTTGTGTTTCTGTTTAGACTTGACTGCGCAAAGAAGGTACTAGATCTCAGCAGAGTTATAAATAGCACTTATGCCCTATCACATGATCCTGTCAGATATGAAGCATGAGTGCCTGAGCATCTGCCACCCCCCTGTAAAATGTTGAATAAATACATGGCAAGGCACAGGGAATAACATAAAACTACCTGAAGGGAGGTTGTAGACAGGCGGGGGCTGACCTCTACCCCCAGGAAACCAGCGCCAGAACAAGAGGACACAGTCTCAAGCTGCACCAGGGGCAATTTAGACTGGAGGTTAGGAAGAAATTCTTCATAGAGAGAGTGATTGCCCATTGGAATGGGCTGCCTGGGGAGGTCGTGGAGGTGTTTAGGAGGAGACTGGATGGGGTGTTTGGTGCCATGGTTTAGCTGATTAGATGGTGTTGGATGATGAGTTGGACATGATGATCTCAAAGGTCTCTTCCAACCTGGTCTGGTCTGGTCTGGTCTGGTCTATTCTATTCATTCTATTCTATTCTATTCTATTCTATTCTATTCTATTCTATTCTATTCTATTCTATTCTATTCTATTCTATTCTATTCTATTCTATTCTATTCTATTCTATTCTATTCTAAATACTTCATAGTTCTGCCATTTATTGCCTCATTTATTACACAATGGAAATTGGAGGCCAGAGTCTGGATGTGCCAATTCTTACTCAGAAAGACAGTAATTCAGAAAGGAAAAGAAATGCTCGAACAATAAAATGAACCCAGTCATACACTCCTATAAGTAAAACTCCAGTGCAATTCTGCAGTTTGGATTGCATTGATGAAACCTTTTTAGAAGGAAATAAAGGTTTCCCACTATGCCTTGGCTAGACAATAAAAACAGTCCCATGGACCACCAGAGACACCTTCCCCTTGCAGTATTAAATATGTCTGATTGAAACACACAATTAAATGGTCAGATTTTCCCATTAAATTTAAAGGTCCAAAACGAATGTTCTTTCACAAATTCCAAATCTGTTCTGTCTTTCTCTTGTGAAACATGTACTATGATTTCTGGCAAAAAGGAGAACAAAGTGGTTTGACACTGTGTCAAACTATATTCTTGTTTCCAAGTTGTACTTTTACAGTTTGAATGGTTGGATAACCAGATGGGTTAAAAAAATCTTTGCATAATCATGCCCAGAGAGTCTCTCTCCATCCTTTAAGTAGCCTCCTTCAGGTACTGGAAGGCTGCTATTAGGCCTCCCCAGAGCCTCCTCTTCTCCATCTGTATTTGACCCCCATGTCAGCTTATCATATCTCAACTACAAACTTCAAGCACTCCTGCAGGTTTCCTTTAACTGCTATGCTGGTACCTAGGCTAGGGACACAGATGTGACAGAAGCTGTTCCCTCAGCTGGAAAGCTACAGCAAGCTCCCAGGCACAAAGATACTTTAGCTTGGGATAAAGCAAAAGATGTTGCCTTTACCTGCAAAACTTCTCAGCTTTCATGTTGGGCCACTTTAGCCTTGCAGAAACAATGATTCTGCTGCTGCTGGATGTCATTCTGAACAGGGTGTGGATAAGACTCTCCACGATGCAGCACTGCACCTTTACACTAACACACATGCATTGATTGCCAACACCAACTGATGCAACCAGTGTTAGACTCAAGAAAGTTCTTGGATTGAGGATGGCCATTTAAGAAATATCCAAAAATTCCTGCAGGAATTATTTACATCAGGAAAAAGACCTGCTAAGGTCAGTCAACTATTGCTGATTTTTTATTAGCATATCCTGGAAGTGATCACTGCATGAAAGAGCTACTAATCTCAAAGACATAACAGGAGATAAATGAGGGAGAGAGGAGACTGACCGGGGAGATCAACACATTTAAGCTGTCTTGGCATAATTTGACTGCATGCTAGAGGCATTACTTCTGGCAACATAAGCCTAAGAACTGGAAGATTCAGGAGCTGTTTAGGTCTTTTCTTTTAGTCCTTTATGAAATCTGTAGGAAAACAGAAAGAGGAAAGTCACACTCCAGTGCCTGGAACTTTCTCTTTTTTCCTTCATGTGGCCAGAGGCAGTGAAAATAAGAGTTTGAGATCTCCCTGTTTCCTGCTCCATTTACAGTAACAAAGGACACCCCAATCAGATGCTTTCACAAAGTGGAAAATGAGGTTTATTTTTAATGATCTGATGTAAGCAGCTTTGTGATAGAAAAGTATTAGTGTTCTTTCTGGGCAGCTGCGCAGTGTTTCAAGAAAGATGGCTGGAAGAGACCTACTCTTAGTCCTCCGCTTCTTCAGAGCTGAGCCTCCTCCACAACGTCTTTCTGTCTCCTGTTTGAGCTGATTGTTAAGGAAAACGTTTTTATATCTGCATGGAAGAAAGAAGAGTCACAGTCAAAGCGTTATTCAAATAGTCTGTTTAAAGAAACTCATTTAGAGACCTGTGATACAACATTGTTTTTCAAACAATCAAACCATATTGTTTTGATCAAACCAGCAGTTTTCTAAGTAGTGGTCTTTCTACCAGCTGGTGGAATTTCCTCCCTTTGAGAGTCTCCCTTGTAATTTGCTAAAGAAGAATGGATGCTTCCATATTTTTAGAGGGCTATTTAATGCATCTATCCTAAATGCTCATTTTAAGATAAGGTGAGTCATATTCTGGAGATAGTTCATAGTTTCATAGTTTCATTCAGGGTTGGAAGGGAACACAAGGATCATCTAGTTCCAACCCCCCTGCCATGGGCAGGGACACCCTACACTAGATCAGGCTGGACAGAGCCTCATCCAGCCTGCTCTTGAACACCCCCAGGGATGGGGCCTCGACCACCTCCCTGGACAACCCATTCCAGGGTTTCACCACTCTCATGGGGAAGAACCTCCTCCACACATTTAGCCTGAATCTCCCCACCTCCAGCTTCATTCCATTCCCCCTAGTCCTATCACTACCTGAGATCCTGAGAAGTCCTTCCCCAGCCTTCCTGTAGGCCCCCTTCAGATACTGGAAGGCCACAATTAGGTCACCTGGGAGCCTTCTCTTCTGCAGACTGAACAGCCCCAACTCAGCATAGAAAGGACAAATATCATGATTTACATACCTGGTGAAAGTCCTTTTGCATTTTGGGTTTACTAAGGTAGTCAAACACATATGAAAAATACCTTTTAGACTGTTTAGGTAACCCAAGCACCTGACTAGTGGTTTTGGCAGTGCCCCAGTGGTAATCATTTATGAGTCTGTAATAGGGGGAGATAAATACATGCAAAAAGTGCAGCATCTGACAGACCTGTACAGACAGATTGGTCACTTTTCTTGAGAAGTGTCCGACTTGTCTTTGTGCCTTAATCAATAAAGTCTTCAAATGATAAACAAGTTAATTCATCAATTGTTTTTAGAACACCTCCTTGCTCATTAGATATCAAAGTCAAGCAGAATTTGCATCTGATACTATATCATCCTCTCAATATGTTTTTTTTCTTTCCTGCAGGTAGAGTTAATTGCTGCCTAATGAGGTGTTATATTTAGCAATATGTGGCATTATTAGCAGTGATTTTGAGATTTTTTTTTATTTAGACCTGATTTTGCTTTTTCTTCTAGTTTATAGGTAATTAGTACTGAAGGCATACTGCAGGCATGCCTCAATTCTATGTAATTGGGTAGTGTTTTAAAGAGTGACTGGGGGGGGGGGTTGAACTTGCCCAGCAACCAAGCACCCACCATATTACTTATTAATCAACAGGATGGTGAAGAGAACTGCAAGAATAAAACCTGAAAACTCATGAATCAAGATACAGTTTTGTAAGTGAAGCAAAATAGTATACACAAGGAAAGCAATGTGGGGACCTATAAGAAGGCTGGGGAAGGGCTGGTTAGAAAGGCCTAGTAGCAATAGGACAAGGGGCAATGGCTTTAAACTGAAACAGGGTAGATTCAGGTTGGACATAAGGAGGAAGTTCTTTAGAAAGACAGTGGTAAAATAGTGGAACAGGTTGCCCAGGGATGTGTTTGAAGCCCCGTCCCTGGAGGCATTCAGGATCAGACTTGATGTGACCTTTGGGAATTGTTTCAAATCCGATGCAATCTGTAAATCTGTGAATCTTTTATCAGGCTATTGACGTGGCTAGGTAAAACAGCCAAGCTTTCAGATACACAAATCTCTCTTCCATCCTCTGGTGTAGCCAGATGCTTGTTTGTTTTTGCTGCTTTCCAGGCATAAAAATAAATTTTGGGGAAAAAAATAATCATTTAAACACCAAGGTATCTTAGAATTAAACAATATCTATAAATAATTGGCACAGTGACTCACACACACCACTTCTACTTCTTGCTAAACTACCATACTACTGAAATCTATCAGAAGTTTTCACTATTTTCCTTTCCTCATTATGTTCCAGTGAATATTTAAATGGAAATCCCACTTCTACCACATTTTCCTTTGAGATATATATATATATATATGTATTATTTTTTAAGGTTAACTTAGATGAAGTCTGCAATCAGCATATTGAGTAAATTCCATTCCTTAGATTCCATCTCTCTAACATGCACAGTATAAAAACTTAAATGCCTAATTTAGGGGTTTGAAGTACAATCTAGGGACCACTTGCCTGAAGGAATGTTTTAAATGCTTACATTCCTTATTAGATCCAGGCGTAATACTTGGGGATAAGAAACCTCTAAGCAACAGGATGTCTGAAACTAAAGCTTTGGAATGCTAAATCTTAAATCACACTGTGAATCTAGCCTCAAGAGATCAAGTGATTTTTTGAACCCAGCTCTTCCAAGATGTGATGTGTGAATTCTGTTCTCAGCACAAGATATGTCTGAATTTAGATTAGAATACATTTATTTCCATGCATTAATTTATTAGTTTAAGCAGAATACTGGAGCTCTCTAGCCATAATAGATAGTACCTGAACAGTTTTATGGGCTTGCTACAAGACACTATGGAGCTATAATAACCAATTTCAGCAATCCTGATATAATTACAAAGAGGTAACATCTCCAAAAAGCTCCTCTTTCTTAGAAGAAATTACATACTTAGGGAAGAAATTAAACCAAATAGGAATAATCATAACCTCATGAATGCAGGGAATGAAGAGACTGGAATTGAACACCCTGGAGATGTTCAAGGTCAGTTTGGATGACACCTTGAGCAATCTGGTCTAGTGGAAAGTGTCCCTACCAATGCCATAGACAATGGAATTACATAATCTTTGAGGTCCCTTCCAGCCCAAAGTGTTCTATGAATCTGAGATTTTTGAGTATTTAAAAGCACACAGAGCTCTGGAAAATACATCCTCTTCTGTCTACCAGAAGATATTTACTGGTGACAAGATAGTGATACTCAAGACCAAGGCGTGAAAGAGTGTACAGAGTTCCTCAGAGTTGACTGATGAGGCCAATTCAGGCTACTATTGTAAGGAAAGGTACCTAACTTATGATAATTTTACTTTTGTATTACATCTCTCATTTTCTGGTATCTCTGTACCTCTGTACCATTGGCTTGCTAACTGGAATAAAAACTAGCTGCATAAACTATTCTGTCTCCACTTCTCCTCTAGCTCTAGCTGATACGAACTGGTGCTTCTGCTTGGCTTTGCTATCCTTGGCTGGGTCAGGGTGGAGGGCAGGAATGGAAAGGGAGGAGGCTGGTAGCCCCCTGGCTTCATCCAGAGGCATCTTTATGTTGTTTATAAATTGTAAATGCATACATACATACATACATACATACATACATACATACATATACATAAATACATATCTCTATATATGTATAATATATTAATTGCATTTCATATTTCTAGATTTTAGTTTGCTTGTAAATATAGCTTCATTTGCTTCCAAAACCATCTGAGCTAGTCTGGTGATTTATTTCAGGGGTAATTCTCCAAATTCATGTTGGGGTGAAATTCCTAAACCCACCACACATTGCTTAAGCACTCAGCTTCACTATGAAATTGTCACAGTAGCATGGTAAGGAAGCTTCATGTTGCTGGGATAACTGTATTCGTGTATGCTTCAGGCTTAACACAAAGGCAAGGTTACCAGACTTCTTTTGTTATGCACTGGGCAGATGAGGTCAAATGTCCTGACAAAGGTAGCTACAGTGGCACAGCAAATATAAAGTTGTTAAACTATGACTGCTAGGTGATAGGTCTGTATGGATCTGCATATTAGGACTTCCCATGCATTGGTTTTTGTGACCGTTTGAGGCTATGCCTTTAAGAAAGGGACACCATGGCTGAATGTTTTATAAACAAAAGGCAGGTCTAAACTAATTTCATTGGTGGATTGGTAGAAAGCAACTTTATACTCTAAGTCCAGCAAAGACTTCGGGCAGTCTTGCCCTTTTTCCCCCTCCTTTCACAGCTTAGAGCTTCTGGGCTTTTGGCCAGACTGACCTTGGACAGATAAGGCCTCTACCAACATATTCTGCTTTAATTAACAATTGCTCTTTTTCTCTCTTTCTAACCCTCTTTGGGTAAAAAGGGGAGAAAAGGGGGGTACGGGGGTGGAGAAACCCTCCTCAGCAGAGGAGGGAATTTCGTTCCTGTATTACTTTGTTGTATATTTCTGTATATATATTGTAAATACTGTAAATTGTGTGTATATATATATATATATATCTATATATCCTGCAGGCCTGCTTGTAAATATAGCACATTCTCTTGCTCATCCAGCTGTGCTTAGCTATGGTTTCTTTCCCTTCATTTACAGGTGGGGGAGAAGGCTGAGGCCTTCCACCTCAACCCTCGACAGTTTTAATGAAAACTGTATTAAGCAGTTGCCCCTCTTCCATAGCACACTCTTTCCTGGACTTTACAGAAGGTGTAATTGCTGACAGACAGTGGAATCTTTTTCAAAGGAGAAATTTTAAATATGTTTGTTGTTTCTTGTTATGCCCCAGCACCTGGGTAGCTGTGGTGGGTGGGTTGAAGGACCCATCCTTCCTTCCCTCCCACCACAGGCAGGAAAAATGAGACGCAGACAAATGGATTGCAGAAGTGGTGGAAAGTTTAAATGGAAAAAGCAGTGAATGTTTTACTGAGAACCACAAGCACAGTGACAAAAAAAATCCCAAAGCACACCCAAAAACATCCCAACACTTTCCTCTCCCCACCTGAGGGTACACCCAAAACCCCCAGGGCTCTTTCATGCACACACACACCACCTTCCACTGTTAAGCTAATCTCAGCTGGCCAGATCTGAGATTGCCCTTCCCCCTGGCCTTGTCTCCCCCCACTACCAGATAGGGACCATCTTCATATAAGAGTGGTGATGGAAGAAAGAGGAAGTTCAGGACCCCGCTGATGGTTTTATAGGGAGCAGGACATTATGGGATGAAATATGGTCTCTTCTCCCAGGCACCCAGTACCAGAACAAGAGGACACAATCTCAGGCTGCACCAGGGGAGGTTCAGGTTGGATGTTAGGAAGAAGTTCTATACAGAAAGAGTGATTGCCCATTGGAATGGGCTGCCCAGGGAGGTGGTGGAGTCGCCATCACTGGAGGTGTTCAGGAGGAGACTTGATGGGGTGCTTGGTGCCATAGGTTAGCTGTTTGGGTGGGTTGGATTGGTTGATAGGTTGGACACGATGGTCTTGAAGGTCTCTTCCAACCTGGTTTGGTTTATTCTAAAGGTTTATTCTAAAAATGTAGCTTCCTGTGTCCACCCACTGGGCTGGACCCTTGGGACAACACAGGTGTGGCTTATGTGGCAGCATCACGGGGGCACCCAGCCTGACCCGCCACAGTAGCAAATGGCAGTTTCATGTTTCCTATTTCAATTTTGGCACAAAACCAGAGTGCTGCTTAGTTTATACCCTTTTTTATATGCTTTGTATACTGCCATGCCTTCTGTCCTCAAGTCCGTTCTGCTATTCGTCTTTCTCTTTCCCACACTCTGCCCCCACATCTCTATTTTGATTTCATCGTATGCTTAAAAACTATCTCATCTAGGAGAACAGGCCTCAGCTGTCACAGGCATTCAAGGCGTGACCATCACTTTTCACACATCCTGAAATCCTTCCCCTAGGATCCTTGTTAAATCCATTCTTGGGAAAAAATGTTAAGCATATTGTGATTTTTTTTTCCTTTTTGCCTTCTGAAGTACAGCTTGATATTTACATATACTCCACATGTGACAATATAGAAGACCTTTTCTCTTTCTCCTCTCTTTAAGATGTTTTCCCATGCCAGAGTGGTTGAAGTTCCACAATGTTAATTTTTTTTTCCACAGTAATTATAGACATGACTCTTTTAATCTATTTTAATCAGTCATAGAATCATAGAATCAATAAGGTTGGAAAAGACCTCAAGGAGCATCAAGTCAAACCTGTCACCCAAGACCTCAGAACTACTAGACCATGGCACCAAGTGCCAAATCCAATCCCCTCTTGAACATCTCCAGGGACGGCAACTCCACCACCTCCCTGGGCAGCACATTCCAATGGCTAACAACTCTCTCTGGGAAGAACTTTCTCCTCACCTCCAGCCTAAACTTCCCCTTGTGCAGTTTGAGACTGTGTCCTCTTGTTCTGGTGCTGGGTGCCTGGGAGAAGAGACCAACCCCCACCTGGCTACAACCTCCCTTCAGGTAGTTGTAGACAATAATAAGGTCTGCCCTGAGCCTCCTCTTCTCCAGGCCAAGCAACCTCAGCCTCTCCTCATAGGACTTCTGCTCAAAGCCTCTCCCCAGCCTTGTTGCCCTTCTCTGGACACGTTTAAGTGTCTCAATGTCCTTCTCAAACTGAGGGCCCCAGAACTGGCCACACTACTCATGGTGTGCTAACCAGTGCTGAATACAGTGGCAGAATGACATCCCTGCTCCTGCTGGCCACATTATTCCTGATGCAGGCCATGGGGAATAGTACCTGAATTCTGAGCAAGGCTCTAGGAGATGATAATCTGAATTCTAAGAATTTGTGTGTATAGCTATATCAATTCCTTGTAATTACTGCAATGACTTATATGTAGAGGTGCTAAGGACACTCTGTAAATCCAGAAGGAATAATATTAAACAAACTCTTTATGAGAAGGGACTTTTTTATTATTATTTTTTGTTGTTATGACCATGGGCAATGCATAGGTTTATTAATATAAATATCATGAAAACTAGAGAACAAAAAACATCTGCTTTAGACTAGATGTCCACTGTAGCTATTTATGATGGTCACAGGTTTCTCTTCTCAGCTCTGAGATGGACTTTGCTTCTTTATAGAAATTTTCCAAATGACATGTGAAAAATTCAAATACTATAATATTTAGACCACAACTAAGGAAAACAATTTTCCTTTAAGTAATTCACTGTAAACCCTGCTTCTATCTGTTAATTATGTAATCTACTGAAGCACCATCAAAGGTAAAATCTTCAATCCCTAAATGACTACAAAGCCTTATCTTGTACAATTAAATTACTTAACTAGTTATGAATGTGTTATTTCACTGAGAGGCACACTTAGCAAGGAAAGTTTATAGCTTAAAAATGTTAAGATCTATATATATGTACATTTTCTTTCTTGGTTGAATCTTCTTGGTTAAATAAAACAAGAAAAATTCTGCTGTATGTGGCTACTCAGGATGAAACATGTCAAAGGAAGAAACTCTCCCTGATTTTAATATCTCACCCACGTATTTCCCCCCGGGTCCTATAAAATATTATACTTCTGTTGGTAAAGTCACTCACTCACCATCTCATCTTATACAGCAGGGGCTCCGGTTATGCAGCGGACCACTCCCGGTTCCACCGCCCTCACTGGCACAGCCGGGTTTGCAGCCATCACCGGCACAGCCGCTGCCGCCTGAGCAGGGCTAGCTGCCGGCCGTCCCCTCGCTGGCTTGGTGCCAGTGCTACCGCAGCGTTTGCTGTGGTTCAGGGCAGTTTTTCTATTAATCCCCTCCTGCCTGCCTGCTGCTGCCTGTTGCTGCAGCTTCTCCTGTCTCTGTGTCTTCCTCAGCACTAGAACTCTACATTGGAGCCAGACCTCTTAATATCTCCTTCTCCACTTAGAGCAATCAACTGCACGGCCCTTTTGATATAATGCTATTAACAGATTTATTATTACCACCACAAGTAACAAAATCAGGCATAGCAAACAGATCACTTTAGGATTCAAATCTCCTGGATAATTCTCAGTTACAGGAACACTAAATTCAAAAAACTCAGGAGGGACAATCACAGTTGTACTGCTGCATCCCCCCAAACCAACAAATCCAAGGCAGTAATCACCATACCTCTTTAACTTGTATTTAAACCAAAGAAACAGCTTATATAATATGTGCCTGTCAACTTGGTTGATTAGTGCAGAAGCAAACCATTTATAAAGCATCACACTTAAAACAGAGTATATCAAATGCCACAACCCCCAAACCAGCTTCGTTTTGGCTTCCTTAATCTGAACAGGTATTAATCTATCAAGCAAGGCCCCATGCTGAATAGGTGCCAATTAATTTTGTAATGTGGTGGACTGAAATTTCCTGCCCCAACATTAAATTTGCCAGACCAGCTCAGCTGGAAGCAAATCAAAGCTGTATTTACAAGTAAAATTATATAATCTACAATGAAATGCAATGAATATGTACAAATATACAATGTTTACAATATTTACAGATACTTATAATTAATCAACAGCACAAGGATCCTGCTGGCCAAAGACCAGGCATAGCCTAAAACTAGCACATCTGAGATAGGGTGAGTCCCAAGGGCTCACTGAGAAATGGCAAGATTTCCAGGAAACTGTTAAAATGTAACATTCAGACTAAATATATTATCATTGTACTGTAAATTAAGATGTTGTTTGGGTTTTTCCCTGCATGAATAGTTGATGATTTCTATCAAGAAACACTGAGACAGCCTAATCAGAATTTATATATGATCCACTTCCTTCACAGATTTGCAGTTTGACTTAGGTGAATAAGTTGTTTTCCTTATATTCTCATTATCAAATAAAGCTTAATTTGCCTCTTAATCATTTCATAAAACCACAACTATTAACTAGGTCATATTTGAAAAATCCTTTGAACATTACAACTTTGGCATGCATGATTGCAGTGTTAGTACTAAAATGCACACTTGTTTTTTTTAAGCCTTTCTAATTCAAGGCACAGGTAGTTCCTGGAAAGGACTTCTTTAAACTCCACATCTTACTCTGAAAAGTTGTTTCAAAAGCTGCTCATCTTATAGAATAGAATAGAATAGAATAGAATAGAATAGAATAGAATAGAATAGAATAGAATAGACCAGACCAGACCAGACCAGACCAGACCAGGTTGGAAGAGGTCTTCAACATCATCCTGTCCAACCCATCATCCAACACCACTTAATCAACTAAATCATGCAACCAAGCACCCTATCAAGTCTCCTCCTAAACACCTCCAATGATGGTGACTCCACCACCTCCTCGGGCAGCCCATTCCAATGGGCAATCACTCTCTCTATGAAGAACTTCTTCCTAACATCCAGTCTGAACCTCCCCTGGTGCAGCTTGAGACTGTGTCCTCTTGTCCTGGTGCTGATTGCCTGGGAGAAGAGACCAAACCCCACCTGTCTACAACCTCCCTTCAGGTAGTTGTAGAGAGCAGTCTTTAGAAATTTCACAATGAGGCTTACTCACCTTGTCATTTTCAAGGATATAGAAGTGACTCTTTACATTCCTAAAGAGTTCCAGTACTTTGCTGGGTCAAATTATTTTGAAGATGAGATTACTTGACCAAGAATACTTGACTTCTTATCTAAGTTTTAGTTCAACATCGAAATCCAATGTTATTATGGGTTTCAAGGTGCACTGGACCAGGCCCTAGGCATCTCAAGAACTTCAATTACACACAGGAAACTTACACAAAAACCTACAGCAGAAAGAGACATTTTTGTTAGCATTTTATTGCATCACTAGGGTGGCATGCCTTAACATAACTATGTATTTATGCCATAAGATTTCCAAATGTGCAAGGAAATTGTATAAATTCTTCCAGCGTGACAGTCTTAAAAGCAGGTAAGTAATCTTCTGCAATAAACTTGACGTATGTGAAACAATTCTGTGAAAATCCTGTGAATCAAAAAAGTGGCTCTGCTCAGCTGAAAAACATGAAATACTTAAGAATTAAATTCAAGCAGGTAGTTGAGTCACCATCCCTAGAGGCTCAGGGGAGGCTTTATTGCTCTCTACAACTACCTGAAAGGTTAGTGAGGTCAGTGTTGGTCTGTTCGCTTAAGTAGCAAAAGGACACAGTCTCAAGCTGTGCCAGGGGAAGTTTAGGTTCAAGGAGAGAAAGTTCTTCACAGAGAGAGTTATTAGCCATTGGAATGTGTTGCCCAGGGAGGTGGTGGATTTGCCGTCCCTGGAGGTGTTCAAGAGGGCGTTGGACGTGGCACTTGGTGCCATGGTCTAGTAGGCATGAGGTCTTGGGTGATAGGTTGGACTTGATGATGCTTGAGGTCTTTTCTGACCTTGTTGATTCTATGATTCCATGACTGACACACAAAACAATGTAACTGATTTGGCCATCATTATATTCTCAGTTTGAAATATCATCCATGAATTACCAAAAAATGTTATCATCTTTTTCACTACCTTCATGGTAACAATATAAATACCCAAAATAATAAAGCTGTCTGTTTAATATAAATAGAAAGTTGCGATAATGTATGTTTATTCAAAAGCACTTTAATAGTGAAAGATCTTTGACTTTTGGGCTTACATGGGTGAATAGAATAGAATAGAATAGAATAGAATAGAATAGAATAGAATGGAATGGAATGGAATGGAATGGAATGGAATGGAATGGAATGGAATGGAATGGAATGGAATGGAATGGAATAGAAAGAATAGAATAATCCAGGGTGGAAGAGACCTTCAACATCATTGTGTCTAACCTATTATCCAGCCCACCTAATCAACTAAACCATGCAACCAACTACCCTATCAAGTCTCCTAAACACCTCCAATGATGGTGACTCCACCACCTCCCTGGGCAGCTCATTCCAATGGCAAATCACTCTCTCTGTGTAGAATTTCTTCCTAATGTCCACCCTAAACCTCCCCTGGAGCAGTTTGATATTGTGCCCTCTTGTTCTAGTGCTGGTTGCATGGGAAATAGAATGGAATGGAATGGAATGGAATGGAATGGAATGGAATGGAATGGAATGGAATGGAATGGAATGGAATGGAATAGATCAGACCAGGTTGGAAGAGACCTTCAAGATCATCGCTTCCAACCTATCATCCAACACCATCTAATCAACTAAACCATGGCAGCCAGCACCCCATCAGGTCTCCTCCTAAACATCCCCAATGATGGTGCCTCCACCACCTCCCTGGGCAGCCCATTCCAATGGGTAGTCACTCACTCCATGAAGAACTTCTTCCTCACATCCAGTCTAAAATGGAAATAGAAATTAATTTAATTAATGAATTAATTAATTTTCAATTAAAATTGACATTTTGCCAGCTTAATTGGAATTCTGTGCTTTTCTAAATGTCCACTGCTGGACTAGTATCCAATTAAGGAGCTAATTTAAATTGCAGACATTATTGTGGTGCTCTCACTAATTCAGCTTTTATGGGCACTATCAGAAAGTTTTATTTCTTACATGTCGTATGTCGACATTACTTACAAGAAAATTATTGAAGTAGTGCTTTTTAAAACGCCTTTAAGAAGTCTGAAATAGGGAACTGCATCAAAGAAAATAGCCTTTTTCTGTAACTGTCTTTTATAGCTGTTTATATAGATTTTAGGCCAATGTGGACTTGATTTAATCATATGGAGATTATATTTGCACAAAAGGTCGCCAGCAGTGAAGCAGTGCACATATATAATAAGCTATTTTTAATTTCCTTTGCATTTCAGTCTTGTTCCCATTGCTGTTGAAATATGAATGCCTCAAAGTACATATAATGCTGTATCCCATTCTGAAGATAAGGCCATTTGTGCTCTATAATAAAAAATAATTAAAATTGCTGTTCTTGTTAAAGCTATTGAAATGAATATAGCCATGTGTTAGCAAAGGACTTAAAGTGCACTGTTTTTTAAGCAACATTTTCCAGATGCCATACATTTAAAGCTATTCTGTCCGAATAGAGAAGATGAAGTGCTAGATTGACAGTTTCCAACTTGGATGGCACATAATAGTGTTGCAATGAATGCATCTATATTATTGGATAGTTTTCAATGAGTAAAAAAAATGAAGTGTAGGATATTTACAAGTTGTGGTTCACCAATTGTGGCAAGAAGTATGTGTTGTCAACTCTAGAACAGGAAGAATGCAGAAAGAAACCTGTGAACTCAAAGATGGTTTATGTCTAAATGTACAGTCTAATAAAGTGTTTAACATTTTCACCTCTGTTTTTCCAGGTTGGACAATCAGCTGTTTATCTTTGCATGGTGATTCTATCTAATCATATCTAAAGTCCCTCTTTATGGGACTTTTCTTTTTCTTTTTCTTTTTCTTTTTCTTTTTCTTTTTCTTTTTCTTTTTCTTTTTCTTTTTCTTTTTCTTTTTCTTTTTCTTTTTCTTTTTCTTTTTCTTTTCCTTTTCCTTTTCCTTTTCCTTTTCCTTTTCCTTTTTCTTTTTCCTTTTTCTTTTCCTTTCCTTTTCCTCTTCCTTTTCCTTTTCCTTTTCCTTTTCCTTTTCCTTTTCCTTTTCCTTTTCCTTTTCCTTTTCCTTTTCCTTTTTTTCCTTTTCCTTTTTCCTTTTTCTTTTTCCTTTTTCTTTTTATTTTTCCTTTTCTTTTGATTTTAATTTTTTTCTCTTTCTCTTTCTCTTTCTCTTTCTCTTTCTCTTTCTCTTTCTCTTTCTCTTTCTCTTTCTCTTTTTGAAACTTTGAAGATCCCTCTGAAGTCTGGAATACTTCCTGACTCTTAAAGAAATTTTGTCTAATGCTTCAGCTTACTCCTTCCATTTTCAAAGCAAATGCCACAGGTGAAAATCTCGTAGTAAATTTACATATTTCAAATAAGTTTAGATTGCCATTTTCTTCAGTACTGGAAATGAAGAGCCTAATCAAAGTGTGTTTCTTTTGAATTGCCTCCTGGCAATCCTCAATATTGATACAGGCTGGAAGATGATGAATATGAGAGCATCCCTGCAGAAAAGGGCTTGGGTGTATTGGTACATGGGAAGCTGGACATGAGCCAGCGGTACATGCTTGCATCCTGAGGGGACAATTGTGTTCTGGCCTGCATAGGGAGAAGCGTTACCAGTGGATCAAGGGAGTTGGTTCTGCCACTCTGCTCTGATGAGACCTTACATGGAGTACTGTGTCTACTTATGGGGCCCTCAATACAAGAGGGACCTGCTGAAGTGGATCCAGAGGAGGGCTACAAAGATTATTAGAGGGCTGGCTGAAGCACCTCTCCTATGAAGACAGGTTGAAAGAATTGGCCTTGTTCAGCCTAGAGAAGAGGCAGCCTCAGGGCTTTTTGGAAATGGCATAATCACAGACATTGCTCAGCTTAGAATACTGTTTAAATATAGCTAGAACTGTAGAACAGATTTCCTTAGGATTTAGAGATATAGGTTTTGGGTCTTCAATATTTTCTGTATGTTTAGCTAAGCCTGCCTTTTTGAAAACATAAACTGAAAACACTCACACACACACACACACAAACAAAAAAAAACCCCAGGACTGTTTTGGAAATCTTGTCAGTATCCAGTACATTCGTTATTTTATTCCCTAGTAATGTTGGACTCAAATTTAGCATTCTTCTGAACACATGCAAATATTTTATTTATGGACTTCTTTTTCTTAAGATGCAAGTCTTTTCCGTGGCACAGTTGTCTTCTGCATCTGTGCATCCTTTCATTTCTAGCTGAAACTTTCAGACTTATTCCCTTACTTAGAGAAATATATTTAAACCAGACCTATTTATCCTTCTTTCTTGAAGATCTGCATGTTCTCTCTTTCATTAGTGACATATCTTTATGTTTATGGAACATGCTGAGAAGTGTGAAGGTGCTGGTTTTAGTTTTTCCAAACTTTACCAGGACCAGCAGCCACTTCAGGGCTATGCTCAGCCAACACCTTTGGAAACAGAGACACCAGCATGCTTTTTCTGTTGCTGATTTAATATCAAATAAGCAGCTGAACCAGATGACCAACTGCAAATAGTTGTAACAAACGCTTTAGTAGCTGTTACAAAGTGATAGTGATAACAATAACATTATTATACAGGCCAGTGGTTTTACAGTGCTGAACAGCCAGTGCACGTGGAACATTCTTTCCTCTAAATAACAGGGTCTAAAAATCTGTAGGGGAGGCATTCCATATTCCCTAGGACAAGGGCAATGTGATGAAACACATATGTTTTCCATATATTAACCTCCAGCTGTTAAGACTCCCAGAAAATGCAAAAATGCTCCTCTGTATTCTTAGAACAAAAGAGAAGAAAAGAATGAAACTTTGTTTCATGTCTTATGTGGGAACATGATAGATATGTTTGAGATTTCTGGCAGTCAGACTAAACCATGCTTTCTATCAGCCATCATGAAATTGGCCTGGAGCTATAGCTAGAGAATGTAGGTTTCTTTCTTGGATAAAAAGTAAGTATTAATAGTCCTGTTGACAATGCTTAAAATATGGCCTATCACTGGAATTGAGTATATAAAACCATAAGCCTACGAGTATTCCCACATGCTTGATGTTCTTCATATGCCTAAGAGCCTAGTTAATTCATCTGTCATTGCCCATGTTTCTGGATCATTGCCCAAATAGCTTAATTTAATTGCTCTGAATATACTTATCACTAAAATTTAAAATCAAAGCACTAACACCTTTCGTATCAGTCAAAAAATTGATAGCTTTATCTACCGTGAATCAGGTTCCAGAAGTCTCCTCCAAATTTTTCCTGACTTCTCCCATCTACTCTCTCCTAAATGCTCCTCACCCTTTCAAGTTTTGAAATTGCCACAGACTTTTTCAGATCCTTTAATGACCCTTCTCAGCTTCCTTTACCCTCACAGCTCCTCAGGTTTCGTTCTTCTTTCCAGCCTTTATGTCTGAACTCTGCCAGCCAAATGCCCAGCTTTTTCTTCCTCTCTCAGAATCAGCTCTGCCACCTCTCAAAAACTGAATTTAGCTTGCTTTCCTGATAAGCACTGAATTTGTTCTGTGAACAAGTTTTGAGTAAAAGCTGCCTTGGGTTGCATGTCCAATATTACTTAAACTCAGGCTTTCTGACTGATAAAGACCAACAGATAGAAAAGGCATAATACAAGGGAGAAAGTGAGAAGAATGAGCAATACTTGTTTCAGCAGAGATTTTAAATAAGATATTATATAATAACCCTGAACTTTTTAGTTTTGATGCTGTATTGCATCTTTATTTACTGATGAATAAGTAAACAATTTAGTGTTTTCCTAAGATTGTTCTGTTAAAGTAAGGCCTTTAGACCATTTCCCTACACAATTTCACAGCCCTGATTGTAACAGCCTTTACTCAAAAGGAACTTTTTCAGCAGCATTCTTCTAATGCTCTAAAATCTTTACGTTTTTATACTGAGGAGTTGTCTGATTTTTGGAGAATGACTATAGAATCATAGAATCAAAGAATCAATAAGGTTGGAAAAGACCTCAAAGATCATCACGTCCAACCTGTCACCCACCACCTCATGACTACTCCACCGTGGTATTGCTATCTGGGGCTGCATCAAGACTGGTGACAGTAATGTGGCTCTCAAAGATACAGACTAGTTTGGTTTTACTTTACCTTAATTAATTGAATTTCAGAAATTAAAATTCAATGTGGCTTCTTTCTCATATAATTTACAATATTTGTCTAACAACTCACTGAACACACAAGATTTAGACACTTCCTTTGAGATGTCATGATCTAAGTAAGTAATTTTGAGTAATTGTTTGTTTCAGCTGTAACTCTTCCTTTCTACTCTTTCTTTTTTCAGTCATTCTTAAGTCCTTTCAGTCACAGAGAAAAGCCTGGATTGTTGACTTCCTAGTCTAAACTAAATAGCAGTATATTTAGGCAGCAAATCATTTAAAGAAAATGTCAGTGTTTGATGGATAAAACTATAAATAAAATGTGAAGAATTTATTCAAGTAGCTTAAAAGTAGCAATAAGAATGTGTGAAAATGAGAAGAAGATTTACTTAACGAGACTGGAAACGTTTCTTCACGGGAGAATAGAATGCCAAGTGAAAATGAGTCTTCTCCAAATCTTGTGACAATTACAACTGCATTTTTTGCAAGTCTTGTGAAACATGATCAGTCCTCATCCGAGAAAATAATCCTGTTATCAGTCTGGGGAAAACGACAACAGTGTACTTCTTAAGGCTGTTATAATGCTACTTTGCACCTTTGCTTTGCTGAAGTGCCATGTTAGAAGGCATGTTCTGGCTTATAACACAGCATAATGTCCACACCTTCATATTAGAATTAGAATTAGAATTAGAATTAGAATTAGAATTAGAATTAGAATTAGAATCACAATTAACCACGTTGGAAAAGACCTTTGAGATCATCAAGTCCTGTACAGTACTCCAGGTGATGTCTCACCAGAACATCTTGTTCAATATCTTTGTGGGTGCCATGGACAGTGGCATTGAGTGTACCCTCAGCAAGTTTGCTGATGACACCAAGCTGTGTGGTGCAGCAGACAGGCTGGAGGGAAGGGAGGCCATCCAGAGGGACCTTGACAGGCTGGAGAGGTGGGCACAAGCCAACCTCATGAAGTTCAATAAGAGCAAGTGCAGGGTCCTGCATCTGGGTCGAGGCAATCCCAGGCATAAATACAGGCTGGGCAGTGACTGGCTGGAAAGTAGCCCTGAGGAGAGAGACTTGGGGGTGCTGGTGGACAAAAAGCTCAACATGAGCTCTCAATGTGCACTTGCAGCCCGCAAAGCCAATCAGATCCTGGGCTGCATCAGGAGAAGTGTGGCCAGCAGGTCGAGGGAGGTGATCCTCCCCCTCTACTCAGCCCTGGTGAGACCCCACCTGGAGTACTGTGTCCAGTTCTGGAGCCCCTATTGCAAGAGGGATGTGGAGGTGCTGGAACGTGTCCAGAGAAGGGCCACAAGGATGATCAGAGGGCTGGAGCACCTCTCCTATGAGGACAGACTGAAGGAGTTGGGGCTGTTCAGTCTGCAGAAGAGAAGGCTCTGAGGTGACCTCATTGTGGCCTTCCAGTATCTGAAGGGGGCCTACAGGAAGGGTGGGGAGGGACTTCTCAGGATCTCAGTTAGTGATAGGACTAGGGGGAATGGAATGAAGCTGGAGGTGGGGAGATTCAGGCTAGATGTGAGGAGGAGGTTCTTCCCCATGAGAGTGGTGAGACCCTGGAATGGGTTGTCCAGGGAGGTGGTTGAGGCCTCGTCCCTGAGGGTGTTTAAGAGCAGGTTGGATGAGGCTCTGGGCAGGCTGATCTAGTGTGGGGTGTCCCTGCCCATGGCAGGGGGGTTGGAACTAGATGATCCTTGTGGTCCCTTCCAACCCTGAATGAAACTATGAAACTATGAAACATAATAAATTGGCATAATCACCTCACTCAATTTGCTGGCCGTGATTCTTTTGATGCATCCCAGGATGCAACTGGCCTTCTGGACTACAAGTGCACACTGCCTGCTCATGTCCATGTTCTCATCCATCAGCACCCCCATGTGCTTTTCTGCAGGGTTGCTTTCTATCACTTCATCCCCCAGTCTGTATTGATAGTGGTTGTTTAGTATTCATGTTTCAGTCAAATTAATACAAGGACAATAGGAAAAGACAGGATTAATTCATGATAGATTGTGCATTTTCAAGTCTTTACTGACAGCATAAAAACATGTATCTATGTATCTCTAAAATTACATGCCTTATCACATGCCTGTGCTAAACTGCTGCATCAGTTTGAGATTTCAGGAGTCAACCTACTGTGTTTTCATTGTCTCTGTAGTCTATTGCCCTGAAAAAAGAAGTCTGGTTCCTAAAATAACCCAGTGGATTAAATCAATCCTTCTGAATTAATATTTAAAGTGTGTTCAGTTTAAATTGTTGCAATATAATTTCCTTTTCTATTTCATAGAAAAGCTACAGATGACCTGGAAAAAAGAATTATCATATTTCATCCAGAAAGAATTATCATTGTCTCAAATAAGTCCTACTGTATTTAGAGAAAACAATGGCATTACCTCTGGGGAAAAAAAAAGCCACTGTGGCAGAGGAGGGGGAGGAGGGGAATATCTTCAAAGCCACAATATATAGGTTGCACGAATAAAGTAAGATTAATATCCACCTAGGAATAAAAATACGGGCTGGTAAAAAGTGAGGAGAAAGTTCTTCACTGAGAGAGTCATTAGCCATTGGAATGGGCTGCGCAGGGAGGTGGTAGAGTCACCATCACTGGAGGTGTTCAAGAGGGGATTGGACGTGGCACTTGGTGCCATGGTCTAGTCATGAGGACTGTGGTGACAGGTTGGACTTGATGATCTTCGAGGTCTCTTCCAACTCTGGGGATTCTGTGATTCTCTGATTCTGTGAATGTTTGTGAGATGAAAACACATGATTCAGATTTGGTACAAGATCACAGTGTACTTCTAGTTATGCAAAAAAAAGGGATTGACAGCTCCCAAATGTCATTATGTCTAGGAATTTGTTTGAAAATAGAAAGTAAAAGAATGGCTTTCATTACTAGAAGCCACATTGCAAGAATTCTAGCAAATAAATATCAAATGGGTTGTTAACTCAGTCCACATTATTGCTTTCACTTAGTGCATTATAAATCCCCAGTTTTAATTTGGGAGCCAGTGTGAAGAGGGAGAAGTAAATAAATAAATAAAAATCCAAAATAAATCTAAGAGTACACTGAGAATTAGTCAGATGACTACGGCTTTTTGAGCACTTACAGGGGACAGATGTTACTGGTCCTTCACAGGCTTCACAATACCCCAAGAGTCTATACAAGGTCCAGTTCCATTTAACACCTCCATGGACTTGACAAAGTCAGAAGATGTGGCTGATCCACCAGTGGGTCATGCTACTATCCAGAGAGACTTCAATAAGCTAAAGAGGTGGGATTGTAGGAACCTCATGAAGTTCAACAAAGTCCTGCTTCTGGGACAGAAGAACTGACACCAACATACTCTGGGGATTGCCCAGCAGGAAAGCAGCTTGTCAGAAAAGAGCCTGGGGATTCTGGTGAAGTTGAACATGAGGCAGCAACATACTCTAGCTACAGAGAAGCTTAAAGGTATCCTGGACTGCATTAGGTAAAGGGAGAAAATCCTTCCCCTCTACTCAGCCCTGGTGAGACTAGAACTGGAGTATTATGTCCAGTTCAAGATTGATATGGACATGGTGGAAGGGATATATAAGGACCAATGG
This sequence comes from Melanerpes formicivorus, assembly GCF_026170545.1. Lineage (NCBI taxonomy): Eukaryota > Metazoa > Chordata > Aves > Piciformes > Picidae > Melanerpes > Melanerpes formicivorus. The sequence goes on from NW_027142353.1 coordinate 63,173,881, forward strand.
ACATCCTAGAGATCTCAGTGAAGGGCCATGAAGATGATGAAGGAACTTTCCTCTTGTTAGTAAAGGCTGAGAGAGCTTGAGACAGTTAACTGAAGAGGACTCATAAGGGACCCTATCAATGTGTATAAATACCCAGGAGGACAGTGCAAAGAGGGCAGAGCCAGGGGAGACGTTATTGCTCTCTACAGATTCCTGAAAGGAGGCTGTAGACAAGTGGGAGTTGGTCTCTTCTCCCAGGCAGCCAGCACCAGAACAAGACACAGTCTCAAGCTGCACCAGAGGAAGTTTAGGCTGGAGGTGAGGAGAAAGTCCTTCACAGAAAGAGTAATTTGCCATTGGAATGTGCTGCCCAGGGAGGTGGTGGAATCACCATCCCTGAAGGTGTTCAAAAAAGGATTGGATGTGGCACTTGAAGTCATGTTTTAGTTATCATGATGTGTTAGGTATTAGGTAATAATCAAACTTGGTTGATTCTGTGATACTGTGATTGATTATAGTATTTGGAATGTACATGAATGCATAGAGTATTAGGTATGAGAGTGGAACACACGCAAGTCATTCATCTTCTGTTTCTGAGCTAGATTAGCATGAACATTTACTCAGGATTTCCCCCTATATTTCTTTTAATTCCTTTTCAGATTTCTAAACTCTATTTTTACAACTTTCTGCTAGGCAGAAATATTAAACTAGCCATAAAAATTATCAGTTGAAAGTCAGCAGAACACATTGAACACAGAAAATCACTTAGATTTAGAAATGTTCTGATTTAGCCCATGTCTTCTGTCTGTAGATCTGAGTCTGTGTTTGAAACAGAATGTGGTGTTTTACCTTAACAAATCCCACCCACTTTTTGTATATTAATTATTTTATGCCAAAGTCTTTACAAACTGCTTTCATTATTCACCATGTATAGCTGATAAGCATCAGGTTAGTAGTCTTTGGAGATTTCTAATCATTATTACTCTCCTTTCAGTCATGTCATGTTATCCATAATGCCTACAGAGCAGAAAATAATTTGATTTAATGTTTTATTCAAAGGACAAATCCTTCATCAGGATAACATTCTCTAATGCAGGATAGATTTAAAATGCAGATGTAGATGCAAGGTAAATGTAAAATGTCCAGTTTATTGCAGCCTGAGATGTAGATTGACCCTTTCAGCCTGGAGATGAAAGAGCTTTCCATTAATGGCTAGTTACAAAACTCACAGGCTATTAGTGGTTTTGACATCCTTTCTTACTCTGATTATTGATTATATATCATGCAGCTGTTTGACCATCCACACTGGCATTCTAAAAATACATTATTATCTTTTGCTCTCTTTCTGTTACATATATATATATTTACAATACTTTTGTAATTTAATCTACCCTATTTCATTACATTTATTGTCTAGATTTGTGAAGAGTACAGGTCACAGAACCAGTGGATATGGAATTCAATTTAAGGAGAGAAATTAAGTGGCCTTAGTGGGATGTACTTAGAACAGAACAGAACAGAACAGAATAGAATAGAATAGTATAGAATAGAATAGAATAGACCAGACCAGACCAGACCAGACCAGGTTGGAAAAGACCTTTGAGATCATCGAGTCCAACCTGTCAACCAATACTATCTAATGAACTAAACCAAAGCACGAAGCACCCCATCCAGTTACTTCCTAAACACCTCCAATGACGGTGACTCTACCACCTCCCTGGGCAGCACATTCTAATGGCGAATGACTCTCTCAGTGTAGAACTTTCTCCTCACCTCGAGCTTAAACTTCCCCTGGCACAGCTTGAGACTGTGTCCTCTTGTTCTGGTGTTGGTTGCCTGGGAGAAGAGACCACCCCCCCCACCTGGCTACAACTTCCCTTCAGGTAATTGTAGACAGCAATAAGGTCTCTCCTGAGCCTCCTCTTCTCCAGGCCAAGCAACCCCATCTCCCTCAGCATCTCCTCATAGGGCTTGTGCTCCAAACTCCTCCCCATCTTTGTTGCCCTTCTCTGGATGCATTCCAGCAAGTCAACATCTTTCCTAAACTGAGTGGCCCAGAACCAGGCACAGGACTCATTAATATGGCTGCAACTATGCAACCTCTGAACTCTGAGATGAGTACCAGGAACACTAGTGTAACTACTAACTTGACTCATCTTATGTGTAACACAGCAGGAGCTAAGACAGTTTAAAAATGGCAAAATACTTGACCAGTATAATCTTATCTACAATTTACCTCAAATAAACAGCACTTTCACCACAGTGCACAACTACTGCTGACAAGAGAGTGCACGTAAGTAGTTCATGATTTTGCCTGCAGTTTCATGAGCCATTTAAAGGAGCTTATTCTAAATAACTGTATTTTAGTGTAGTTAACAAGAAGAAGTGGTCTCAAGTTGCTCCAGGGGAGGTTTGGATTGAATATTAAAAGAACCTTCTTCACTGAAAGTGTTATCAAACAGTGGAACAGGTTTCCCAGGGAGGTGATCAAATCACCATCCCTGGAGGTGTTTCAAACATGTGGAGGTGTGCTGCTAAGAGACATGGGTTAGCACCAGACTTAGTACAGTTCAAGAATAATTGGTTTTGATGATCTTAGAGGTTTTTTCCAACCAACAATATTCTAGTATTCTAATATGGTTAGATGGCATGTGTAACATCTGTGTTAATCTGGACTTAACAATTTTTATCATGTGTTCCATAGCTACCATCTCTCCATCATGCTGTTCTGACATGCTCCTACATCAACCTCAGCTTCCTTGCTATTAATTCAGACATCAGAGGCAGCATGATAGATGATAGACTGCAGACTGTTACTGCAAACTGCTACATATCTCACAGATCAGGAAAGCCAGTAAACATCTGAAAAAACATCAAAAAAGGGTGCCATACACAGTCAGGCCATCAAAGTATTTCATTGAGATACACAGCTCAGCTGAGTAAAAGAAAACTACACCACCAAGCTAGTCTCCAGATTGCATCTTTGCACCACCTCTCAAAGAAATATATGGAAAATTAGTATACTATAAGCAAAACACATCACTGATACCCTTAGGACACCCTGAGTAATCCCATTCCAGCATAACCTGAAACAAATGCTGCAAGTTATTCAAAAGATGCTGTTCATATCTTGAAATGCATTTTCAGATCTCCCCTACTTTTTCAAATGATGCTCCCCAAAACAAAATATAAGGATCTGGGATTGTTTAGCCTGGAGAAGAGGAGGCTCAGAAGAGACCTTATTGCTCTCTACAACTACCTGAAGGGTGGTTGTAGCCAGGAGGGGGTTGGTCTCTACTCCCAGGCAACCAGCACCAGAACAAGAGGACACAGTCTCAAGCTGCATCAGGGGAAGTTTAGGCTGGAGGTGAGGAGAAAGTTCTTCACAGAGAGTTGTTAGCTATTGGAGTGTGTTGCCCAGGGAGGTGGTGGAGTCACCATCTCTGGAGGTGTTCAAGAGGGCATTGGACGTGACACTTGGTGCCATGGTTTAGCAGTCCTGAGGTGTTGGGTGACAGGTTGGACTTGATGATCTTTGAGGTTTGGATTCAATGATCTCAAAGGTCTTTTCCAACCTGGTCTGGTCTGGTCTGGTCTGGTCTGGTCTATTCTATTCTATTCTATTCTATTCTATTCTATTCTATTCTATTCTATTCTATTCTATTCTATTCTATTCTATTCTATTCTATCCCAGCCTAAACTGCCACATGAATAAACATACTGTCTCTTTGTATGGCTGGTTGAGTTTATATCTAAATAATCTGAATACATAAACATAGACACACCTACACATGGAAAATTTTGAAATATTAAAAGTGAAGTACATTAAGTAAATACATTTTTAAACAGTCTTAGTGAAGAGGGATCAGTCCTGGGACCCATCTTGTTCAACATCTTTGTGGGTGCCATGGACAGAGGCACTGAGTGCACCCTCAGCAAGTTTGCTGATGACACCAAGCTGTGTGGTGCAGCAGACACGCTGGAGGGAAGGGAGGCCATCCAGAGGGACCTGGACAGGCACAAGCCAACCTCATGAGGTTCAACAAGAGCAAGTGCAGGTTCCTGCATCTGGGTCAAGGCAATCCCAGGTACAAATCCAGGCTGGGCAGGGACTGGCTGGAAAGCAGCCCTGAGGAGAGAGACTTGGGGGTGCTGGTGGACAAAAAGCTCAACATGAGCTCTCAATGTGCACTTGCAGCCCGCAAAGCCAATCAGATCCTGGGCTGCATCAGGAGAAGTGTGGCCAGCAGGTCAAGGGAGGTGATCCTCCCCCTCTACTCAGCTCTGGTGAGATCCCACCCAGAGTACTGTGTCCAGTTCTGGAGCCCCTATTACAACTAGATGATCCTTGTGATCCCTTCCAACCCTGACTGATTCTATGATACTATGATAATACAATCAAACCAAACAATATACTGAAATAAGTAGTCAATATGATACTACAATGTGATTTTCTTTATTTCCAGCTGGTGGAATCTCTTCATATATTTGTTTTGTTTTTCCCAGCTACACTTGTTGAAAAGGCACATGAAAATAAAATCATGCCTAGCAGAGCAGAGAATGGTGATTTACACAGAAATGAAACCAGGTAAGGATGGCCATGTCCCTGCTCCTTGGTCATTGTTTGATTTGCTAAATCTGAGATGAATCTAAGATTTGCAAGAGTAATAAATGTTGCATATTTGAAATTAGCAGCCATCAGGAGAAAAAAAAAGAAACTCTAGAGGTTCATTCACCCTTAAAGTCTAGTTTAATGAAGTCTGAAAAGTCTTTTTATAGACAGTAAAAAACTCCAATAGAGTTCCTATAAAAAGAGTATCCCCTGAGTGGGAAAGCTGTTGGAAATGACAGCAATTAAATCAAGCTTATAACATATTTAGACTCATTAGAAGGTGAATTTATTTCAGTGAATATCAGTTATTAGACCTCCTAGAAGAATGCTGCAATAAACTTATACAGAATGACTAAATTTATAATTTTCATAAAAAAGGGGCAGACTTTTTGTAACCAGGAAAGGTATGAAACATTTTGTGACAATGCTGACAAACTACTTGCAGAAGAATGAGCTTCTGAAAAGAGCAAGATAAATCTGTAAGCAGTAAATTGCCACTGCAGACTCAGACTTACCAAACACAAAGTGCAGTATGGAGAGGAGGAGACTCAGGGGTGACCTTATTGCTCTCTACAACTACCTGAAGGGGGGTTGTAAACAGGCAGAGGTTGGTCTCTTCTCCAGGGCAGCCAGCACCGGAACAAGAGGACACAGTCTCAGGCTGCGCCAGGGGAAGTTCAGGCTGGAGGTCAGGAGGAAGTTTTACACAGAGAGAGTGATTGCCCATTGGAATGGACTGCCCGGGGAGGTGGTGGAGTCGCCGTCACTGGAGGTGTTCAGGAGGAGAGTTGACAGGGTGCTTGGTTACATGGGTTAGTTGATTAGGTGGTGTTGGATGATAGGTTGGACGCGATGATCTTGAAGGTCTCTTCCAACCTGGTTTATTCTATTCTATTCTATTCTATTCTATTCTATTCTATTCTATTCTATTCTATTCTATTCTATTCTATTCTATTCTATGTTTCAGTTTCACCCAAACCAACCAACCAACCAAAATAATCACAAACCACTTTAAATACTTACAAACCTTCTTCATGTCTTTATTATATGTCTTTAAAAAATGAATGGTTTTCAGATAGTAATTTTTGTGTATCTCCTTTAACAGGTGTGTTAGGCACTGGAAAAAGAGAGCATTTTTATCTAGTTTAACAGGCCACTCAGGGAGCACTGACAACAGAAAGATCCACCTGAAGCAAGCAGGGATTTTGATGTTCTGTATATGTTGTCCTGCTGTTGAACAGCTCTCATGGAAGTGAATATTACAGCCAACAATGAACATCATATGTACAAGACCTCTTCTCCCAGGCAGCCAGTACCAGAACAAGAGGACACAGTCTCAGGCTGCGCCAAGGGAGGTTTAGGTTGGATGTCAGGAAGTTCTATACAGAGAGAGTGATTGCCCATTGGAATGGGCTGCTTGGGGAGGTGGTGAAGTCATCATCATTGGAGGTGTTCAGGTGGAGACTTGATGGGGAGCTTGGTGCCATGGTTTAGTTGTTTAGGTGGGTTGGATGGTTGATGGGTTGGACGCGATGATCTTGAAGGTCTCTTCCAACCTGGTTGTTTATGTTTATTATTATTATTATTATTATTATTATTATTATTATTATTATTATTATTATTATTATTACATAATGAATTAAATGCTTTAATCCCCATCTAATAAAAATTTCTTTTTAGCTATTGATAATTGTTCTTTTTTGATAGAAATTCAAGAATGTTATCTTTCAGTACATTGCAGGGGTTTTCTTTGTGCCCTAGGATACATCAAGACATACACAAACATGAGATCTGAAAATTACAGTATTGAATAATTCACTCTGCAATGGAAACAAAAACCAAAGAAGAAATATAAATTTAGAAGCTAAGCTACAGACTTTTGTACTTCTGCTTGAGAAAGCTTCCAGCTGTGACAAACTGTGGCCAAGAAGGCCAACTGCATCCTGGCTTGTATCGGGAACAGTGTGGCCAGCAGGAGCCGGGAAGTCATTGTGCCCCTGTACTCAGCACTGGTTAGGCCACACCTTGAGTCCTGTGTCCAGTGCTGGGCCCCTCAGTTTAGGAAAGATGTTGACTTGCTGGAATGTGTCCAGAGAAGGGCAACAAAGCTGGTGAGGGGTTTGGAGAACAGCCCTGTGAGGAGAGGCTGAGGGAGCTGGGGTTGTTTAGCCTGGAGAAGAGGAGGCTCAAGGGAGACCTTCTTGCTCTCTACAACTCTCTGAAGGGAGGCTGAATCCAGGTAGGGGCTGGTCTGTTCTCCCAGGCAACCAACACCAGAACAAGAGGTCACAGTCTCAAGCTGCACCAGGGGAGGTTTAGGCTGGAGGTGAGGAGAAAGTTCTTCCCAGAAAGAGTGATTGGCCATTGGAATGTGCTGCCCAGGGAGGTGGTGGATTCACCGTCACTGGAGGTGTTTAAGAAGAGACTGGATGATGCGCTTGGTGCCATTATTTAGTTGATTAGATGGTGTTGGGTGATGGGTTGGACTTGATGATCTTTTCCAACCTGGCTAATTCCATTCTATTCTATTCTATTCTATTCTATTCTATTCTATTCTATTCTATTCTATTCTATTCTATTCTATTCTATTCTATTCTATTCTATTCTATTCTGCTCTGATGCTTCAAGGAGTTTGTCTTCAGTGTAAACTGAAGTTAGAATTTCAAGGGATCCTTTTTATCTAAGTGCTGTTTACAGACAGAAGTTTGTAGCATCCTTTAGCGTTGATTTGCCAACCCGTAAAGGCAGTTTGTACCTGGTACAATGTGTCACTCGAATTTAATTTGTTTCTGTTTCCTAGCATTCACTTACATAAAAGCCCATTCTGAAAGCAGGTGCAAATGAATATGTATAGCAATACAGTCTATCACACCCACTCTACTCTTACCTCATTTGAGGTCAGACAGGCATAGAATCATTTTGGTTGGAAAAGACCTTTAAGATTACCAAGTCTGATGCTAATCCATGTCCGTTAGCACATGTATCTATGCATCTTTTAAACCTCTCCAGGAATGGGGGTACAAACACCTCTCTGGGAATCCTATTCCAACATTTGATAGCTAGACATTTCTTCTAGTATCCAGTCCAAACCTTCCCTAGTACAACTTGGAACTATTTCCTCTTATCCTACAACACTAACCTCTCTAGAACCTCCCTTCAGGTCCTTGTAGAGAACCATAAGGTCTCCCCCCAGCCTCCTTTTCTCCAGATGAAACAACCCAGTTCCCTCAGGCACTCCTTACAAGACCTGTTCTCCAGATCTTTCTCCAGCTTCATAGCTTCAGGGCCCACTTCAGCACCTCAATGTCCTCCTTGTGTGAGGCTGATCACTGTACTCAAATCAAGGTGAGACCTCAGCAGAGCTGAGTACCTGGGCATGATCTCTTCCCTGCTCCTGCTGATCACACTCTCTCTGATACAGGCCAGGATGCTGTTGGCCTTTTCAGTCTCCTAAGCACACTGCTGCCTCATCTTCAGCTGGCTGTCAATCAATATTGCCTGGTCATTTTCTGCTAGGCAGCTGTCCATTCACTGTTCCCCAAGCCTCTAGCATTGTATGGAGTTGTTGTGAACCTTTGAAGTTCAGTAAGCCAAGTGCAAGGTCCTGCATCTGGGCCTGGGCAATCTCCAGTTTCAGTAGAGTCTGGAGGATGATTTGATTTAGAGCAGCCCTGCAGAGAAGGACATGGGAATGCTGGTGGATGAAAAGATGGACATGAGCCAGCAATGTGTGCTTGCAGCCCAGAAAGCCAACTATATCCTGGGCTATATAAAATGAAGAATAGACAGCAAATCAAGAGATGTGGGTTAGCTGTTTGGGTGGGTTGGATTGGTTGATGGGTTGGACACGATGATCTTGAAGGTCTCTTCCAACCTGGTTTGGTTTATTCTATTCTGTTTATTGTATTCTAATGCTTACTGTTTGGTTTATTCTGTTTATTCTATTCCTTATCTACTCTGCTTTTGTTTGACTCCACCTGGAGTGTTGTATCCAACTCTGAGGCTCCTGGTACAAGAAAGACATGAACCTGTTGGAGCGGATCCAGAGGTGGGTCATGAAAATAGTCAAAGGACTAGAACACCTCTCCAGTGAAGAAAGACTGTTGGAGTTGGGGCTGGTTAGCTGAGAGGAAAGATCACTCTGGGTGGACCTTCTTGCAGCTTTTCCTCCACTTTACTAGGTTCATAAAAATTAAGATTTTTTGTTTATATATATATATATATATACATTTTTATTGAATCTCACATACATTATCTGACTTGAATCTCTCCTTTTAAGATATATATTTAGCTATTCAGATTTAACAAATAACATTAATAGGTCTTAAGTTATATTTAGTGTTCTCTCATATGTTTTCAGATGATGTTATTTTTTAAAGATATAATAGCTTATTGTAAATCTGTACCACACCAGCTCACTATAAACCTGTGTGGACTGTGCCTGGCCTAATGTCACATCCAGCTGCTTTCCATTTCCTCATTATGGGACTCAATTCTTTCTATTACTATATCAGAGCTACAGGTTGGGGTTGGAGTGGCTGGAGAGCTGCCAAACAGAAAGGGACCTGGGGGTGCTGATTGACAGCTGGCTGAACATGAGCCAGCAATGTGCCCAGGTGGCCAAGAAGGCCAATGGCATCCTGGCATCCTCAAGGTGAGGAGAAAGTTCTTCACTGAGAGAGTTGTTAGCCATTGGAATGTCCTGCCCAAGGAGGTGGTGGAGTCACCATCCCTGGAGGTGTTCAAGAGGGGATTGGATGTGGCACTTGGTGCCATGGTTTAGTTATGAGGTCTATTGTGATAGGTTGGACTTGATGATCTTTGAGGTCTCTTCCAACCTTGGTGATTCTGTGATTCATAGCTCTCTCAATTATGTTTTCTTTTTGTCTGTCAAACTCCCTTTTTTTCAGACATTGCTCTTTTAAACAGACATATCTATATTTCCATTAATATCCTGCAAAACCCTTTACTTTAGTCCCCAGGGTTTCTGTCTATTGTGATATTAATTTTCTTGACCATGTTTCTCCATGGCACTCAGCGTGACACATCGTATGATAATTCACTGTGGATATGTCATCTATACTTTACAATAGTAGGGCATCAAAAGTTTGTATGGGCTGTATAAAGTAACAGAAATAGTCCTCTGGAAAATAAATTGGAAATAAATAAATAAATTGGAAGTGCTTGAGTATGGCCCAAGTATTTTAGCCTTTCTCTGTATGCAGCAAGCAAGCTAAATTTAGATTACAAATTTGCATGTTACATGCCTGTTATTCACACCAACACTGAAAAAGAACTATTACTGAATACATTTGTGGGCAGAAAATCTGTGTCCTCTCAGTGTTATAATTTCCTTAATATCCTACAGCAGATGTTTTGCAGCTTTCCTGCCTGGAGAGTCCATATTTGGGTTTATGATTTTGATATTTATTGTTTTTAAGTAGAAAGAAAAAGCTTACCAGGGATTGAAAACACTGGCAAGCAGATCTGTTAACTGCAGCCATAAATTACTTTCAGTCTAAATTACTGTTTATTAGTTCGTGAATATTACAGCTATCATTGGTATTTGTCTCAGAGAAAGAAAACATGTTTGTAAAACACTAAACTTTCTGGAGAAAATGTTCATCTAAATAAATGTGATATGTAATAAATTATTCATAGAATCATAGAGTCGAGAAGTTTGGAAAAGACCTCGAAGATCATCAAGTCCAACCCGTCACCCAAGACCACATGACTACTAGACCATGGCACCAAGTGCCATGTCCAGTCCCCTCTTGAACACCTCCAGGGAAGGTGACTCCACCACCTCCCTGGGCAGCACATTCCAAGGGCCAATCACTCTTTCTGTGAAGAACTTTCTCCTCACCTCGAGCCTAACATTAGAGATTCTTTTGGACTGCATTTTGTTGTCCTTACTGTTAACTGTAGCCTTGCCAAGAGTTCTGCACCTAATGAAGAGAAAGAATCAGAAGCTATATTTGGCACTTATATTACTAACTTCTGGTTATGGGAATTCTTCTTTCAAGACTTATACAGCAGTGTGAGACAACTTGAAAATAAATGTTTCCAAAACTTGTAGGAAGGCCAAACAGTAACTGGAATCAGCTAGACACTGGATGTGAAGCACTGCTTTGTGTTATATTAAACATGATATTTCAGTGTTATTTGTTCATCTGGTCCCCATATTTTTTCCCCCCTATAATCTCTGAGAGAGAGAGAGTTTAATTTTTATTATGTATATAAAACACTTCAGACAAAAGATCTCCAGCTGCTAGTACTGCATAACTCAGTTGATGGGTGAGGAAGAAAGAAGAAAAAGGATGATCTGGCTTTCAGGATTATTTAAGCACCAAACTATTACCTCTATAGTTTAATACATTAATTCAAGAATGAAAGCTGTTCTCAGTTTTAGGAATAGAAAAATCAAGATTATGGAACGAGGTGGAGCAATGTCCCCAAATGACTTCAGAAATGAAGAGCTGAAAAGACAGAAAGGTTTGAGAATAAATTGGTTTTGTTTAGTGATGGTGATAGAAGTTATGCACACACACACACATACAAAATCATGTGGATTATATGAGTGACCATTCCAGGTTTGAATCATAAGTAGACCAAATCTTCTCTTTTCCTGTTCTTCCTAAAACATCACCTAGATCAAAGAGGAAAGACTATTCAATTACTAGGCAGCCCAGTGCCCTGGATGTTGCAGATCAACTATAGGCAAGATTGAATATTTTGTAATAGTCAGAACAAGCATTACTATGACAATAGTCAGTTCTATTTTAAAACTCCATGATCAGAGCAACACATGAATATTCATGATACCCTTTTTGCTGCTACTCTGGGGAAATCTTTGCTGAGCTCAAAATACAGATTCAAATTGACAGTAAAGAAAGATGGGATGGGGGATAGAGATAGAAAATAACAAGGGCTAAGACAGTTGGTTCACAGAACCACAGAATCATGGAATCACCAAGGTTGGAAGCCATGTTTAAGGCGGAATTTAAATGGAACAGGTACTTCAAACAGTAACAATGATCAAGAGCTTCACATAACCCATTGTGGGTGAAGATAGATTTAATATTGTAAAAGAGTCTCTGGATAGAAAATTACTCTGAATAAGCTGTTTGGCTCTCCACAGTAAAATTAAGGAAAGGATATTAAAAAACCTGGCAGGCAATAACTATCATAGCACTTGATTATTTGGAGAGATTCCTCAAGGAATGAAATGCTTACAAATTTAACTGGGCATTTTTCATTCTGATAGGCATGTAATATGTTTAAATTTACTGTAGAGACCACCTTGATATAAAGCAGCAATCACTGAACTCTCTGGTCACCAAATATCATGGCACACTGAGTGCACTTTATTCTCAGGTAACAAAAAGAATGGCTGAACCAGTTCCAGAAATTGGACTTTTTAAATCCCCCTGAAAAACACCTGCCAGTATTCTTCATACTAGTGCTTTTGGAAAACTGGGCTGGGAAACTGTGCATTTGCTCAGATGTCACAGGATCACAGGATATTAGGGGTTGGAGTAGTTTAGGGGTGAACTTTGTAGTAGGGTTATCAGCTGGACTTGTTGATCCTGAGGGTCTATTCCTACTTGAATGTTTCTGTGTTTCTGTGATTCTGTGATTCTGTGAACTACCAATTGTTGTTTGGCTTATGGACTGCTTGGAGCTGAGACTCAGGGGTGACCTTATTGCTCTCTACAACTACCTGAAGGGGGGTTGTAAACAGGCAGAGGTTGGTCTCTTCTCCCAGGCAGCCAGCACCAGAACAAGAGGACACAGTCTCAGGCTGCGCCAGGGGAAGTTCAGGCTGGAGGTCAGGAGGAAGTTTTACACAGAGAGAGTGATTGCCCATTGGAATGGGCTGCTTGGGGAGGTGGTGGAGTCGCCGTCACTGGAGGTGTTCAGGAGGAGACTTGACAGGGTGCTTGGTTACATGGGTTAGTTGATTGGGTGGTGTTGGGTGATAGGTTGGACGCGATGATCTTGAAGGTCTCTTCCAACCTGGTCTATTCTATTCTATTCTATTCTATTCTATTCTATTCTATTCTATTCTATTCTATTCTATTCTATTCTATTCTATATACACAGCTCCCTGTGAGGTGTCTGTGCCTCAAGGCAATCCAAGGCTGGGTCACATTTACAACCCACCATGAGTGACCTGCATGCACCAGACATTACCAAAACTTGTTTAGAAACTCTGAGCTATAATTGACATAATTGTTACAGACAGGTGAGAGAATCACAGAATCATAGAATCAATAAGGTTGGAAAAGACCTCAAAGATCATCAAGTCCAACCTGTCGCCCAAGACCTCATGACTAACTAAACCAATCCCCTCTTGAATACATCCAGGGATGGTGATTCCACCACCTCCCTGAGCAGCACATTCCAATGGCTAACAACTCTCTGTGAGGAACTTTCTCCTCACCTCAAGCCTAAACCTCCCCTGGTGCAGCTTGAGACTGTGTCCTCTTGTTCTGGTGCTGGTTGCCTGGGAGAAGAGACCAACCCCTACCTAGCTAGAACCTCTCTTCAGGTAGTTGTAGACAGCAATAAGGTCTCCCCTGAGCCTAGTCATCTATGGCTTTTTAGGGTCAACATCTAGAGGAACACTCATAACTCCCTAGATCATATCACCCTTGGCTTTGCCAGCCAAGCATGGAAACGTCCCAGGATGGAAACTTCACCACTCTGAGTAACGTGCTTCTGGGCTGCACAAGCCTTGTAACTAATTTTATTTTTCCTGATATACAAGCTGAACACCAAACACAATATTTGTTATATTGCCTGGTACTACCAAAACCAAACCATATGTAGCATCTTCAAAACTGCCTTTACTTCTGTAAAGTAAATTGGCCATAGCCCCATGGCCCCAAGTATTAATGTCCACAAACTGTACTGCTCCTGTAGTTTGCATCACTTCTAAGAACTTGTGATCAAATTAAAAAGGAACAAACTTCTAGCTCCTGTTTCTACATGTAGCCCAAAAATGCTAAAATCAAGATCAAAAGAGAAAATTGTGATGCTTAGTGCTGCAATGGCTAAAAGTTAAGAGCCTTGCTCAGTGTAGAAGTCATTATAATCAAGAATTCCTTCACTAGGAAACTTCCAAGTCTATAAAAACAGGGTCCACAATAAGCTGCTGGCAGATGCTTGTAGAATAGAATAGAATAGAATAGAATAGAATAGAATAGAATAGAATAGAATAGAATAGAATAGAATAGAATAGAAAGAATAGACCAGGTTGGAAGAGACGTTCAAGATCATCGAGTCCAACCTATCATCTAACACCACCTAATCAACTAAACCATGCAACCAAGCACCCCACCAAGTTTCCTCCTAAACACCTCCAGTGATGGTGACTCCACCCCCTCCTCGGGCAGCCCATTCCAATGGGCAATCACTCTCTCTGTGTAAAACTTCCTCCTAACCTCCAGCCTAAACCTCCTCTGGTGCAGCTTGAGACTGTGACCTGTTGTTCTGGTACTGGTTGCCTGGGAGAAGAGAGCAACCTCTGCCTGTCTACAACCTCCCTCAAGGTAGTTGTAGAGAGTGATAAGGTCACCTCTGAGTCTTCTCCTCTCCAGGCTAAGCAACCCCAGCTCCCTCAGTCTGTCCTCATAGGGCTTGTGTTCTAAGCCTCTCTCCAGCTTTGTTGCCCCTCTCTGGACACGCTCCAGCAAGTCAACATCCTTCCTAAACTGAGGGGCCCTGAACTGGACACAGTACTCAAGGTGTGGCCTAACCAGTGCAGTGTACAGAGGCAGAATACAAGTACAATACATAACTTGTGAAGAAGAGAGAAATCATATATGCTTAGGTCTTCTGAAGAGCCAAGCACTCCATGGATAAATGAAGTGATTACACATAGTCTAGAGCTGTTGGTGTGACAGTCTACCCTAAGAAATATACCCCATACAGTGCTTTTCTCAAATATATAGATTGATCTGGATTGTTTGGTGTCAAATTATCGGCTGCTTGACATCTTCCAAGTCAAAAAATGAATGGAGGGTATCATACTTGTCAGTATACATTAGTAATCTATATCTCACATAACTAAGGATTTAGGTTCTGTGTCAAAATAAATTCAGCTGCTCCTAGCTCATTTCTTGGAACAGACATCTTTCTCCCCCCTAGGAGATGTGTTTTACTGGGTTTGAAGTCTTTATTTAACATGAAGCCTGAGAGTTGCCGCATTTGCCAAGGAAGCTTGAAAGACTTCTTCAAACCAGAGCTCCTGTTTACCAGGATAGAACTCTGCCTTTTGATCTCTTCCACTTGGGAAGGTATCTCCATGGATTCAAAACATATTGTCTGTAGCATCTGTATACAAATAGAAAAGTAAAATACTTTATTAGTCTAGTGGCTTAGATGGGTAGAAAGAAGTCTGAGCTGAGCTACTATTCTTGGAAAGCTGGTATATTTTAAGGAAAACTCCTACTGTTTTAATGTCAGTGTAACTTAGTTGCCTACAGATCTCAGAAATATTCTGGCAAAGCTGGCAATTGATTCTATGTCACATAAGTGCTCATCTAGAGACTTGCCTATAAAATCATCTCTCCTCTTATCCCTGACTGTGCAACAATGATACATTTCTGGTGCAACTGGTTTCAGGGGGAATTCTATTTTCCAAGGGAAGTCCTAAAATGTGTACAGTTAGGATAGGATAGGATAGGATAGGATAGGATAGGATAGGATAGGATAGGATAGGATAGGATAGGATAGGATAGCATAGGATAGGATAGGATAGGAAGAATAGAATAGAATAGAATAGAATAGAATAGAATAGAATAGAATAGAATAGAATAGAATTTGAACTGAATTGAATTGAATTGAATTGACCAGGTTGGAAAAGACCTTTGAGATCATTGAGTCCAACCTATCATCCAATGCTATCTAATCAACTAAACCATGCAACCAAGCACCCCATCCAGTCTCTTCTTGAACACCTACAGGGAGGGTGACTCTCCCACCTCCCTGGGCAGCACATTCCAATGGCAAATCTCTCTTTCTGGGAAGAACTTCTTCCTAACATCCAGCCTAAACTTCCCCTGGTGCAGCTTGAGACTGTGTCCTCTTGTTCTGGTGCTGGGTGTCTGGGAGAAGAGACCAACCCCCACATGGCTACAACCTCCCTTCAGGTAGTTGTAGAAAGCAAGAAGGTCTCCCCTGAGCCTCCTCTTCTCCAGGCTAAGCAACTCCAGCTCCCTCAGCTTCTCCTCATAGGGCTTGTGCTCCAAACGCCTCACCAGCTTTGTTGCCCTTCTCTGGACACGTTCCAGCCACTCAACATCTTTCCTAAACTGAGGGGCCCAGAACTGGACACAGTACTCAAGGTGTGACCTAACCAGTGCTGAGTACAGGGGCACAATGACTTCCCTGCTCCTGCTGGCCACACTATTCCTGATCCAAGCCAGGATGCCATTGGCCCTCTTTAAGGGTGGGGAAAATATAGTACCTCTAATCTATACAAAGAGAAAAACTTTTTAATCTTTTATTTGTTTTCACAGTGTCACAATACAAAAATAACTATCTCATGTTCCCTAGAGAAGGTGCAAAGCACTGAGAGATTTGTGTACAGAGATAATATAGCAAAAGCTTCTAACAGAAAGGGGGGAATGCCTGTTTCCAATGCTTCCAATTGTTTCATATGCCTTGTATTTAATCTTATTTCAATTGTCTCACTATACTATAAGTATATACATATATATACATGTATACATATATATATACATATATATACACATATATATGTATACATATATGTGTGTGTGTGTGTATATACATATATGTGTGTATATATGTGTGTATGTATGTGTGTATATGTGTGTGTGTATATATGTGTGTGTGTGTATATATATATATATGAGATCATGGACACCTGAAACACAGTAGTTATTAAACCAAATATAAAAAACTGTTTGGATTTCAAGTGAATAATTTCCTCCTTGTTATTTTTTTCCCCTTTTTTTTTTAATCAAATGTGAAAGTAATTTGAAGGTGTTAAAAGCTGGACTGGACATATTAGTCCCTCATGGAGATATTTAATCAAATTCTTCTTTTAACTGCACACCAGTAAAGTAAAAATGGATAGCTGATGAATAGATGCAATTCAGAGCACAGTTCAAACAATTCTGTGAAGGAGATACACAAGTGAAAAGCTCTAGTCATCAGGCCCCATGGGAACAGTACAGGCCTTGACCAATTTATGAAGCAAATAAACCAGAATTTCAGATCAATTTTAAGCATCTTCATCCCTTATTCAAAACAGTTTTTAGAATATTTAACCTCAAGTGTTTGTGCACTCCCTGCTTTTCCTATTGTCACTGAATCTTCCCTACTTTGAACCCAACACTATTGAGATCAATGGTCATCTGACTCCCTTAAGGCTAATGGTAGTCTTATTAAAATAAAGTGTCTTGTTCTAGTTAAATATACCTTTATAAAGGTAGCACTAAAATGTCAAGAGACTAAGTGACTGTACAGCATTTCTTGTTAGCTTGTGTTTCACTTGGCAACAGCATGTGTCTAATTGCCTGCAAATACTAAACACACATCCCAACACGGAAGCCCTGAACAAGAACCATAGAAAAGGATAAACTTTATCAAAAGGCTGCTCTGCAGCATCTGATTGCTACACCTATGTTTTCTTCTGCAGAAGGTTTCTTGTCTCACAAACACTGACATCTCTGTTGGTAGTAATTACTCCCTTGAGCTTGTCAATGACTGTAAGAAACAAGAAGCTCTGGGGATAAAGTCCTCCTGGTATCTCTGAAATAAAATGCTTCCTTCTGAGCTTCCCTCTCTTACAGATCAGGAGATTTTTAGAGAATGCTGTTTCCTTTAAAGTGTAACTTTGTTCTCTCTGCAATTTAGGTAAGGGAATGCACAGGCAATCTATAAAAGCATGTCTGCCAGCATGAGCTGTCACAGCTGCTTCATGAGCTCATCTGGCATAGCACATATTTGGGAGGCTGAGAGACACACCACAGTTCCATTCTCATTTAATGCACCGTACTAATTGGCATGGAGCTTTCTTAATTAAAGTAGATCTGGGGCCATTTTCAGTGGTCCATGTGTGCACAGAAAGCACTGCTTCCAGACCACACCTGCAAATCTATCTAATTGTACATGTCAGGATAAAAATATGGTCAACTAATGCCAACTGGAATCAAGGTTAGTTATTCTCTCTCCTTATTTTGTTTTTTAAATGGGTGTCTCAGTCCAGAGAGGGAAAGAGACTCAGTTCTTTTGAGTATTCCCATATCATGAAATTAGAGGCACAAACGAGGCCAAAATATCGACAGCCCTCGAGGCTATTTCTTAACAGAATATCAAAAGGAGGAAAAGAGAGAGAGGGAAGAAATAGAAACAGGGAGAAGAGGGATAAAGCAGGAAAGGGATTATATTACCAACAGTCAGAGGTGGAGAGAGGGTTTTCAGAGTCCAAGATCTGCTGTGTTGCCCAGTGGTGTTTCCAGTGTGTGGTGTGTTCTTCTTTCTTCTGCTCTGCCAGTATCACTCAAGTCTTTTTATACAGTTTTTTTGGTTCTTAAGTATGTGTCCAGGTATTGTCCCCCAGGAAATCTTCCTGTGTATTCCTCGTGTTTGGACAGGATTCTGGAGGAAGGGGTGTGCCTCTGCCTCCTCCTTCTCCATTTACCTGCCCACACACCCAATACACATCAGGCACCAGGTGGTGAATCCATTGCCTCATCATTCTCCCTTTCCAGGGTACCTGAGGGGTGGAGATGGTCTCGTCTTATGCATACTCCCGAAGGTATGGCCTCGGCCCGTTGTCAGGCCAGATGCAGTCCTGTGAGCAATCTTTATCCTTTGCTGGGGCACATCTCAGTTCATGATACAATCACAAGGGGATCTGCATCCAGGATTTGTAGACAGGATTCCTACAACAGGGTCCTGACTGAAGAGAGATGTACAACAAGGCAAGGAAATCTCATGTCTCAAGAAAAAGAAATGTGTTTCTGTGGGTCACATTGTAAAGGAGAACTCATAGTCCCAAGTAATCATTTACTTCCTTTATCAGTATCTGTAAGCAGTCAGTGTCCACTGGCACATAGAATAAGATCCTTCAGTTACTCTACACAGCAAAAATGCTGTACTGTTATAGCTAAGCCACACTGCAGGCAAAATCATTTTACAGAAAGGTGAATGTATTTGAGCTAACAAAGGTCAAGGGACTAGTTGTATTTCTGAAATTTTCTCTGACCCCTTGTCCAATAAATAACCTTTACTGAAGGGAGCTTAGTGCTAAAGACTTTGTGAAAAGGCCTGTCAGTTGTGTTGAATTAAACCATAAAGGTCTGAGCCATACACTATTTTCTGAGCTGCAGCTGATCCTACAAAATTCATTTCACTTCATATCATAATTCAGCCAGTTTGTATTCCCAGAGTTTAAAGACTCTAACTTACAGGTCAGTTGGCAAGAACTTTTTAATATGTATTCCTATTTATATATTTTTTTATCAGATATCTCACATAGATCACATCCATGGGTTTATATTTTGTATGTTTATTTAATTAAATACCTTCAACACTACAGCTACTTTCACTTAGAAAAATGTTTAATATGCTGCTGAGTTTTTCTGGACAGACTGAAGGAGTTGGGGCTGTTCAGTTTGGAGAAGAGAAGGCTCCCAGGTGACCTAATTGTGGCCTTCCAGTATCTGAAGGGGGCCTACAGGAAGGCTGGGGAGGGACTTCTCAGGATCTCAGGTAGTGATAGGACTAGGGGGAATGGAATGAAGCTGGGGGTGGGGAGTTTCAGGCTAGATGTGAGGAGGAAGTTCTTCCTCATGAGAGTGGTGAAGTCCTGGAATGGGTTGTCCAGGGAGGTGGTTGGGGTGCCATCCCTGGGGGTGTTTAAGAGCAGGCTGGATGAGGCTCTGGCCAGCCTGATTTATTGTGGGGTGTCCCTGCCCATGGTAGGGGGGTTGGAACTAGATGATCCTTGTGGTCCCTTCCAACCCTGACTGATACTATGATACTAAGTTGTGGATTTATGAATCAGCACATAACTGCTAATCCCATTCGTAGGTTGTTTTCACTGTATATTTGTGGCCATGTATCTTTAACTTGAAATCCTTCTTGTCAAGGGCAGACTTGGCAAACCCATCAGAAATATCAACCCAGCTCCCAGTTATCTGCTGTATTTGGCTTGTTGCCTACATTCCATGAGGTGTAACACTGAAAATATGACAAATCCATAGAATTAATAGTTAGCATAACTTAAATAAATTATTATCTTGTTATTCCCCATATTACCTAATATTGATGATAACATTAAAGGCAGAATGGCAACACCTCACTTTCTGTTTCTGATACGTACTGCATTAAGCACATCACCCAAATTCAAAGCAAAGCATGTTATAAAATGAGCTGCATAATATCACTGTGTAGCTTTCTGCATGATACAGATGGGAAATATTGACAGGATATCTAATCTGCAGCTAAGGATCTTCAGCCTGAGAGAAAAAAAAAGAGTGTGATGCTGTGGGGTATACCAAGCGCAGTAAGAAGCTTACTGACTCTCTGAAAATGCAGGGAAAATATTGGCCTGCAGCTGCAAGAGAATTGTTTAGCTGAACTTGGCATTAGGCATTACTTACTCCTGCTGAAGCTCCTGGCAGTCTGTCAGGAAGTACTTATCCACTCTACAAGTTCCTTAAAGATGTTTCAGGGTATTTATTGCCTCAAAGGTGTGTGCATCACTATAATATTTATACTTACTTTACTGGGAAAAGTGTCTCCTTTAATATCTCAGTTCCATCCTCAGTTTACCTCCCCCTCTCAAGACTGAGCTGTCTTCAAGGTGAATAATAGATTTGTTAATCATCAGGACTCTGCCCAAAATTATGCAAAGAGCGAGTAACCTGCAAACCAATACATAAGACTCTCTTGGACTTGATGAATAACTTCATGCTCCTCTAGCTGTCTGGCCTGGAAACAAGTTCCACTTTTTGTGCAAGTAGCACTATAGCTCTGCAGGTGAACCAAGAGCTAAAATCTAAACTGGGTTAAAGTCCCCCGAGAAATCTGCTGCAAATTCTCCTTTAACAGTTTCTCCAGAGTTTCTCCTGTTTTGTTTTTCATTTGGTTGGTTGGTTGGTTGGTTGGCTGCTTGGTTTGCTTTGGGGTTTTTTTTTTGTTTGTTTTGGTTTTGTAACTTAATGATCTCATCCTCTGGCAATAGTCCAGTGTGGTCATTTCAAGTATTTTTCCCTCTAATTTTCTCGTGTTTACTTTCCATTTTCAAGCCATACAACTTTGATGATTCATCTTCCTTCACTTCCTCTGTCTTTCAACACTGATTTTAAGACACATAAGTAGTTATCCTTGCTGGCCTTTCCTCAGGCTGAATGCCTTGGATACTTAAAGGTTAATATATTTGGGTCACTCCTACTCAGCTTGATAATCAGCTGCCTTTGTCAAACAGGGACTATTTAATTAATTCCCTAATACCAGCTGGAGCCACACTATCCTATACTGAATACTAATCAAGCTGAGACTGACTCGGTGCCTGGTACATTACCAGCTCTTTGAAGAGACCAGACATGATTAATTTTCTATAAAAATTAGACCTGTGATAGAAAAGCACTTCAGATACATTTAAGAGACTGCATATCCCTCTTCTGTCATCCTGGTAGCTTTCTATTTATTAGTATTTATCACAGTTATATATGACTTACACTAAGCATAAATTAAACTTATGAAAATATGTCAGATGAAATGTGAATAGAATAGAATAGAATAGAATAGAATAGAATAGAATAGAATAGAATAGAATAGAATAGAATAGACCAGACCAGGTTGGAAAAGACCTTTGAGATCATCAAGTCCAACCTATCAATCAACACCATCTTATCAACTAAATCATGGCACCAAGCACCCCATCCAGTCTCTTCCTAAACACCTCCAGTGATGGTGACTCCACCACCTTCCTGGGCAACACATTCCAATGGCAAATCATTCATTCTATGAAGAACTTCTTCCTAACATCCAGTCTAAACCTCCCCTGGTGCAGCTTGAGACTGTGTCCTCTTGTTCTGGTGCTGGTTGCCTGGGAGAACAGACCAACCCCCTCCTGGCTGCAACCTCCCTTCAAGTAATTGTAGACAGCAATAAGGTCTCCCCTGAGCCTCCTCTTCTCCAGGCTAAGCAACCCCAGCTCCCTCAGTCTCTCCTCATAGGGCTTGTGCTCAAGACCTCTCACCAGCTTTGTTACCCTTCTCTGGACACGTTTCTTAATCAGAAATGTATAACTATTTACAATGGAGACACCAATATCTGAGCTTGTCATTGAGTATCACTTTAGTAATCATGGTGAGAAATAGTATTCTGGGTGTGATTCACCTCAAGCTAAAGTAAGCATTTGATATATGTTATGTGACTCAAAACCTGAAACATATATTTCTCATGCAACAATAAATGCTTTTACTAGTCTCTCCTTTCAAACATCTCTTTCCATGTAAGGTTCCAATTTTGTTTGAATATCATCCTGAACAGAATATTCTTAATAGAATATAATGCCCTGTATATAGTATAACATAGAATAGAACGGCAGAATCATAGAATGGTTTGATTTGGAAGGTATCTTTAAGATCATGCAGTTCCATCCCCACTGCCATGGACAGGAACACATTTCAATAGACCATGTTGCTCAAAGCTATGTTCAACTTGGCTTTGAACACTTCCAGGGAGGGCACATCTACAACTGCGTTAGGCAACTTGTTCTAGTGTCTCAGCAACCTCACAGTAAAGACTTTCTTCTAATACCTGACTCTTCCCTCTATTCTTTTCTCTTGGCAGCATTTCAACCTCTGATTTTAGGCACCATTAGGTACTTAAGGTGTCCAAGTTCAATGGATCTAATACCTTAAGTGACAAAAGACCCTAGTTAAGATTCTGTTCTTAGTCTCCCTTAGTTAGGAAAATTAAGTTACTCATTCAAACAGTAGAGAACTGAGAAGGTTAAATAAGTCTGAGCTAGAGTTGAAGTGATCTGGAATATGGTTTTGATACAAACCTTCCCAAAGGAATAGACATTTTCCCTGCACATGACCATAAGTGCAAGTGAGATCCACAATCCCTTTCAGGACTGTGTAAATTGTTTGAGGTAGTGCTCAAAGAGCATAGTTAACAAATGAGTGTCGGAAGGGCTGGAAAAGTTAGGCTTTTACAACAGGGAGGCTATGGATAGTTGTACTCACAGCCAAGCAATATCTAGCTCATTCCCCTTATTCAGGGTGACCCAGAACAGGTGGGTCAGGACATTGTCCTCGTTTTAGTATCTCTGGGGACTGAAACTCCACAGTCCCTTTGCATAACCAGTTCCAGTGTTTTTCTGTATTCCACTTTTTGTCTCTCATCACATTCACTAGGCACCACTAAGAGCTGAGCAGAGGGTAAGGATCACATCAAGGTTGGACAAGATGACCTTTAAGGGTCCCTTTAAACCCCATGCAATCTATGAATCTGTTAATCCCTTGACCATCTGGCAACACCCTTCCTAATGGAGTCCAAGGGGCTTTTTGCCATAAGAACACATAGCTGTTTCATGGTCAGTTTTTCTGCAGAGGGGTTTCCCTCAGCTCCTCCTGGTGCATGGAGCTTGTTTGTCCCCAGATGCAGACCTGACCTCAGCCTTTTGTTGAGCTTCATGAGATTCCTCTGTATGAAATTTTCCACCCTATTGAGGATCCACTGAATGACAACACAAACAGCAGGTGACTCAGATATTCCTCCCAGTTTTGTGTTATCTGTAAATGACTGCTCACCTAAGTGCAGCTATTGATCCAACTCTTCATGCTTTTTAACACTTCTGTTTGAATATTTTGGTACCATGAAGTTCTGGAATAGCTGCGAAAGGTGAGCCTTTCTAAATGATAACACAGGCAGAAGGTATTTTTATGTTGACTTCATGACAAGAGCACAGCAAGACTGGATTTCAAACTATGATTGTGATTAACTTATTCATGAAGATAAGATAAGGAAAATAATAGGTACTACTAAGGCATGATGAGAACAGAAAGAAGCTCATTGAAGTGTGAAAACTTTCAAACTGCTGAAGCACATCATACCAACTGCAGAGAAAAGCTCCTAGGAGAATGCAAAGGTCTTAAATACTACAGTGATCAGCACTCAATGGTAATTAAATTAAAGATCACTGTTGCAGTGTAGAAAATCATTATTACCATAGTATAAGAAATGTAATATTGGAAACTCAGATGGAAATCTGGAAATGTAGGCACTAAAATCACACAATTGGATGTTCTTTTTATTTATTTTCCATAAAGAGCATTTCCAGTTTCAAAGCCAATTGCATTCACAATTCAGAGCATTTGAGTTTCAGGATATTTTCTGGTTTTGAAAGCTCCAAGGACTTAAAGCAGAAGAGAAATATTCAAGATAACAGTGGCTACAAATACAATAAAATTAATGAAAGAACTTAACTGGAATGGATCCTTAATGTAGCTCTTGTTACGTTTCAAAGACTGCATTTAGATTTGCTCTATAACATTAGAAATGATTGCAAGTAAAGTAACACTCCAGTAAATCCCAAAGGGAGTTGCTGTTTGTGGCAGTTATCTCCGGATAGAAGAATGAAAGCAGAAAGAGAGAGTTTAGAGAATCCTTATAATGTGATAAAATGTTGTATGCAGGAGAAAATCATAAACATTGTGATTAATAGTGTGATTCATTCTTGAGTCAATGGCGATGATGGAATGGGGTGATGATGATTAAGAAGTGAATACAGAGCAAAAGAAGTCAGGAGTTAGAAAGCATGTCTTGTTTCTAGGATACCGCTTGATGCAGCATAAAATATCTTTCCTTGCCTGATTTTCAGGCATCACTTTCTGCCTATCATGTCTGCTTCCTGGCAGACATTGCATCTCTTCTTCTGTACAGTTTCAGATATTGATTTGGTCACTGCTTGTTCTCGCTCTGACATGTAACTGGATCTGTGGACATGGCAGTCATTTCCTATACCAGATGAGTTACAGAGGACCTATCATTTAAACCACAGTATGTGGCCAGTAGAGAAATGAATTTGAAAAAAAAATAATAAAACTGAACTAAAACATATCAGAAACAGCTCAAAAAAATCCTCATTGTCAGTGCAGACTTGGGGATGAGGTGATAGAAAGCAACCCTGCAGAAAAGGATTTGAGGATGCTGATGGATGAGAAGCTGGACGTGAGCAGACAGTGTGCACTTGCAACCCAGAAGGCAAACCGCATCCTGGACTGCATCAAAAGATGTGTGGCCAGCAGACTGAGTGAGGTAATTCTGCCACTTTATTCTGCTCTGGTGAGACCTCACCTGGAGTACTACATCCAGCTCTGGAGCCCTCAGCACAGGAATAACATGGACCTGATAGAGCAGGTCCAGAGGAGGGCCATGAAAATGATCAGGGGGCTGGAACACCTCTGCTATGAAGACAGGCAGAGGGACCTGAGAGAAGAAAAGGCTGTGGGGAGACCTAATAATGACATTCCAGTACCTGAAGGGAGCTGTCTCGATCCAGAGAGGGAAAGAGACTCAGTTCTTTTGAATATTCCTGTGTTATGAAATTAGAGGCACAAATGAGGCCAAAAGATCAACAGTGAAGCTATTTATTAATGACCTTCCAACCCAGACCATTCTATGATTCTATGAAATTCATGTCATGTCACATTAGTCTGTCTTTTTCTCATGTTAATAAATGGAAAACTACCACTTTCATATGTTCCTATAAGAAAGAAGAAAAAAAATATAGAAAGAAATCAGATCCTACACTTGAACACTTGAAAAGAAGGAACAAGATGTGTTACAATTTTTAATGATTTATCAGTGGAGAGAATTACAGTGAAGATGGTGATGTACTGTGCTAGGGTGGGAAAATATAAAGTGATCAGGAGAGAAGAGAAGAGAAGAGAAGAGAAGAGAAGAGAAGAGAAGAGAAGAGAAGAGAAGAGAAGAGAAGAGAAGAGAAGAGAAGAGAAGAGAAGAGAAGAGAAGAGAAGAGAAGAGAAGAGAAGAGAAGAGAAGAGAAGAGAAGAGAAGAGAAGAGAAGAGAAGAGAAGAGAAGAGAAGAGAAGAATAGAGAAGAGAAAAGAGAAGAGAAGAGAAGAGAAGAGAAGAGAAGAGAAGAGAAGAGAAGAGAAGAGAAGAGAAGAGAAGAGAAGAGAAGAGAAGAGAAGAGAAGAGAAGAGAAGAGAAGAGAAGAGAAGAGAAGAGAAGAGAAGAGAAGAGAAGAGAAGAGAAGAGAAGAGAAGAGAAGAGAAGAGAAGAGAAGAGAAGAGAAGAGAGAAGAGAAGAGAACCAGGTTGGAAGAGACCTTTAAGATCATCGCATCCAACCCATCAACCAATCCAACCCACCTAATCAACTAAACCATGGCACCAAGCACCCCAGCAAGTCTCCTCCTGAACACCTCCAATGATGGCGACTCCACCACCTCCCCGGGCAGCCCATTCCAATGGGCAATCACTCTCTCTGTATAGAACTTCTTCCTAACATCCAGCAGCCTAAAAGAAAAGGAGGACTAAATGAAAGGAGGAATCTGGATAAATCCTTGTTTAAAATATAGCTTCCATCCAAGATGATGATGATGATGATGATGATTATGATGATGATGATGAATAACAATAGTTGTTATTATTATTATTAATAATAATATATTATGTGCTATGCTAGTAGAGTAGAGTAGAGTAGAGTAGAGTATACTAATCTTTGTTTCTTCCTTGGATTTATATATACAATATATATATTACATAATGTATATATTATAATATAATATATAATACATATTATTATTGTTGTTGTTACTATTACTACTGTTGTGGTTGCTGTTATTTTTTTCAGCTTAGATAACTATTGATGGTACAACGTAACAGCCACTGAAAAGCAGCTTGCATCCTTTAAGGAGGGCTCAGTAACTGAATATGATTTTTGTCTTTTTGATTGTTGCTTAGAATCCAAACTTTTGAATATTGCAATCGAAAAGACAGCCTGTACAAGTGGGGTTTTCTCCCTTAGTTAACTTCAGAGCAAGGTTTTGCAGACAACCTGGAAAGAATCATCTGTGCTAAGTAATTGTCTTTCCAGGTTGTTGGAGTAAGCCTTCTTTGGGTTGTTGTCTTTACCATCGATCAGTGTTTGTCCTTAGCAAGGTTATAAGCAGGGCAAAATATTTCTTAAAAGAGTGCTTTGCATTGATTAATTCACCTTAGATTAGAAATCAGGTAGTACTCTGATGAGAAGTGGGGTTCGTCCTCTACAGATATTTTGTTCACTGAATGTTATTCCTCCCGAGGCTGCCAGAGGGAAGAAGATGTTGAGTAATGGTTCTTATTTTGGCTGCTGGAAAACTATTTCAGGCATGCACCAGAAAATACTCCTGTAATTCCATTTTTACTAGTATGAAATTGGACTACTTTTCTGGCTGAAATGCGGGCCTTCAGAAAAGACGAATGATTCCAGCTGTCTGAGCAGTTGTTTGGATGGGTTGTTCAGTAATGTTCATGAACTCCCTGCGCGCTGTCTCCTGTAAAATCTCTGCCTGCTGTGATCTGTGAATATTTTGCAGTGTGTTGGAGGGAGCCTACACATTTATCTCAGGGCTATAGATTTCAAATGAGAAAGGGTAAAGAGAGAGCCTTATGAGACACATTGAAGTGCTTTGTTTCTTCCTTGGATTTAGCTCCATATCCCCAAGAACAGAAAGTACCACTGGCTTGCATTTTACTTCATTTTCTGCTGTGATAGGTGAGGATTTGTTGCAATACACCTTATTACTTATTCTATCTGATCTGAACACTGGATATTGTGATTGAAGAGATGCTAAAGATGCCATTGCCCTTCTCTCTGCACATAAGGTGGGAGTGTGTTGCTCCTGCTGATTGAAAGCTGGCTTTAATGTAAACTTTCAAAAGCAGGATCACAGGATCACAGGATCACAGTATCACAGTATCACCAAGGTTGGAAGAGACCTCGAGGATCATCGAGTCCAACCTGTCACCACAGACCTCGTGACTAGACCATGGCACCAAGTGCCATGTCCAATCTCCTCTTGAACACCTCCAGGGATGGTGACTCCACCACCTCCCTGGGCAGCACATTCCAATGACCAGTGACTCTCTCGGTGAAGAACTTTCTCCTCACCTCGAGTCTAAACTTCCCCTGGTGCAGCTTGAGACTGTGTCCTCTTGTTCTGGTGCTGGTTGTCTGGCAGAAGAGACCAACCCCTTCCTGGCTACAACCCTCTTTCAGGCAGTTGTAGAGGGCAATGCGGTCACCCCTGAGCCTCCTCTTCTCCAGGCTAAACAATTCCAGCTTCCTCAGCCTCTTCTCATAGGGCTTGTGCTCAAGTATTCTCCCCAGCCTTGTTGCCCTTCTCTGGACACATTCAAGTGTCCCTATATCCTTCTTAAACTGAGGGGCCCAGAACTGGATTGCAGAATTTTTCTTCATTTAATATGACCTCATGCCAAGTGATCTGATTTTGTGCATCTCTCCTTTAATGATTGCTTTTGTATTTACTGTTTATACTGAGTGCTGTTGTTTTAAAAGCTACATTGTTTTGAAGTCATCACACCACTAAGTAGTGCACAACAGCACAGTGTGCTGATGCACTGTTTAGAAAGAAGGCACACAGCTTAATGGCCAGAGTCACCAAGGTAAAGATATGGTGCTCTGTGAGGCATTAGCCTGGAGAAGATGGGAGACCTTATTGCTATCTACAACTAACTGAAGGGAGGTTGTAGCCAGGAGGGGGTTGGTCTCTTCTCCCAGGCAACCAGCACCAGAACAAGAGGACACAGTCTCAAGCTGCACCAGGGGAAGTTTAGACTCGAGGTCAGGAGAAAGTTCTTCACTAAAAGATTGGCCATTAGAATGTGCTGCCCAGGGAGGTGGTGGAGTCACCATCCCTGGAGATATTCAAAAAGGGATTAGATGTGGGACTTGAAGCCATGGTTTAGTAGTCATGAGGTCTTGGGTGACAGGTTGAACTTGATGATCTCTGAGGTCTTTTCCAACCTTATTGATTCTATGACTCTATGATTCTATATATGCAAAATGTGACTTTGTTCTTAATGTATATGGTGTACACTGAAACATGATCTCTGTTGGGTTGCTTATACCCATCTTTTCATCCACTAGTACCCCCAAGTCCTTTTCTACAGGACTGCTCTCAATGTCATTGCCTCCCATTCTGCATTGATACCAAAGATTGCCTCAACCCTGGTGCAGGAACTTACACTTGGCCTTATTGAACCTCATGAAGTTCACACAGACCTACTTCCCAGGTTTGTCTAGATCCCTCTAGAGGGCATCCCAAAAATTTAGTACATAAGCCACATTATTCATCTTGGTGTCATCTGCAAACTTGCTGTCAGTTTCAATGCCACTGTTTACATCACTGGGGATCTTAAACACCACTTGTCCCGGTACAGACTCCTGAGGGACATCTCTTGTCACAGATTTCCACCTAGATCATAGAATCATAGAGTCATAGAATCAATAAGATTGGAAAAGACCTCAATGATCATCAAGTCCAACCTGTCACCCAAGACCTTGTGACTACTAGACCATGGCACCAAGTGCCACATCCAATCTCTTCTTGAACACCCCCAGGGAAGGGAAGGGAAGGGAAGGGAAGGGAAGGGAAGGGAAGGGAAGGGAAGGGAAGGGAAGGGAAGGGAAGGGAAGGGAAGGGAAGGGAAGGGAAGGGAAGGGAAGGGAAGGGAAGGGAAGGGAAGGGAAGGGAAGGGAAGGGAAGGGAAGGGAAGGGAAAAGGGAGAAGGGAAAAGGGGGAAGGGAAAAGGGGGAAGGGAAAAGGGAGAAGGGAAAAGGGAGAAGGGAAAAGGGAAAAGGGAAAAGGGGAAAAGGGGAAAGGGAAAAGGGAAAAGGGGGAAAAGAGAAAAGGAGCAATCTAAGTCTTAATGACATCACTAGTAGAGATAGATGTAGATGCATTTTTGATCTAGTGGAGGACTCTGTGTTCTGTAAGCCAACAAAACCAGGCACACTAATGCAAAATAAAATCTCTGCAAATAAATTTCTTCAGATAGGTGTGTATTCTAGGCCAAACTCATCAGCTAACCAATCAGAAGCATGTTGCTCACCACTATCCCCTGGGGTTCTTTTGGGTTTTGGATTTGGGTTATTTTGGTGGGGGTTTTGGTCTGTTTGTTTTCTTTTGAGCTATATTTCCAGATTGAATTTTGTCTCCCCATCACCCTGTTATTATCATATAATTTTGTTTCTGAGTGTTAGAATAGTTGTTAAAATAGCACTTCATTGGCAATTTTGTTACATCTTTACCACACCAGGAGGTCTGTGCTATGCTGCTTCCCTGAGGACTGCTCAGAATTGAAACTCTCAGATATCCTCTACTCTGTATCACATCAAGATCGTTAGGACAAATGACATAATCCATGTGTTGTAAAAACTGAAATATTCCAGATACTATAGTTGTAGCTGTTCATTAGCATTTAGGAAACAAAAAAACAACAACAAACAGACCCACAAACAAAAAACCACAAAAACTCTCAGTCTTAGTTATATCTCAGTGTGACAATGGCTGGAGTGGGTCCAGAGGAGGGCCACGAAGATGAGTGGAGAGCTGGAGAACCTCCCTATGGGGACAGGCTATGAGAGTTGGAGCTGTTCAGTCTGGAGTAAAGAAGGCTCTAGGAAGGTCTTAATTTACATGGACCTTCCTAGGCCTCAACTTCCACCCATTGGGCAACTCTGAGAAGAGGCTGGCTCCATCCTCTTGACACTTGCCCTTCACATATTTATAAACATTAATGACGTCACCTCTTAGTCTCCACCAAGCTGCGCCAGGGGAGGTCTAGACTGGATGATAGGAAGAAATTCTTTGCAGAAAGAGTGATTGACCATTAGAATGTGCTGCCCAGGGAGGTGGAGAAGTCACCATCCCTGGAGGTGTTTAAAAGGGGACTGGATGAAGCACTTGGTGCCATGGTTTAGTTGATAAGATGGTGTTGGGTGATGGGTTGGACTTGATGAACTCAAAGGACTTTTCCAACCTGGTTAATTCTATTCTGTTCTGAAGTGACCCAGCTCCCTCAGCCTTTCCTCATAAGGGAGATGTTCCACTCCCTTACTCATTTTTTGTGGCTCTGCACTGGTGTCTCTCAAGCAGTTCCCTGTCTTTCTTGAACTGAGAAGCTGTGGTAGTTTTAAGCTATGCCTTTAAATTTTTTCACAGATCTTGAACAGAAAGTAGTAGAACGTGAATAAATCACTATTGGGTAAAAAGGAAAATAAAGATGGTTCTAAGTAATCCCATTGGAGAGTTATCTACCATAAGAACTATCTTAGTAGATAGTTTCTCTCTTCATGCTTCCTCAGGCTGGGAGATACTAACTTTGTGCTTCTGCTGGCTTCTGCTTGACCTTGGCTGCAAATATCACAGAATCACAGAAATCACCAAGGTTGGAAGAGACCTCAAAGATCATCAAGTCCAACCTATCACCACAGACCTCATGACTAAACCATGGCACCAAGTGCCACATCCAATCCCCCC
The DNA here is from genome assembly GCF_026170545.1 of Melanerpes formicivorus. NCBI lineage: Eukaryota > Metazoa > Chordata > Aves > Piciformes > Picidae > Melanerpes > Melanerpes formicivorus. The sequence goes on from NW_027142353.1 coordinate 63,205,050, forward strand.
TTGAACACCTCCAGGGATGTTGACTCCACCACCTCCCTGGGCAGCACATTCCAATGGCAAATGACTCTCTCAGTGAAGAACTTTCTCCTCACCTCGAGCCTAAGCTTCCCCTGGTGCTGCTTGAGACCATGTCCTCTTGTTCTGGTGCTGGTTGCTTGAGAGAAGAGACCAACCCCCTCCTGGCTACAACCTACCTTCAGGTAGTTGTACAGAGCAATGAGGTCTCTCCTGAGCCTTCTCTTTTCCAGACTAAACAACCCCAGCTCCCTCAGCCTCTCCTCATAGGGCTTGTGCTTGAGGCCTCTCCCCAGCCTCATTGCCCTTCTCTGGACACATTCAAGTGTCTCAATATCCTTCTTAAACTGAGGGGCCCAGAACTAGCATATATACTTACAATGTATGATGTTATCATAAGGGGTTCATGGCAGTCTGCAATGCAGCTGGAAAACAAAACAAGACACACACTGTATAAACCTATGTTATAATTAAGGGTCAGGCTGCTAGCTTGTGGTTATTCTTTAAAACCTACCCATAAAAGGTTTCCAATGTCAGCTGGTTGATAGTAGAGAAATTTTACCCCTTTTCACTGTAGATTGTTTGGATAATTGAATTACCATAGGACACTGATTTAATGTATCTTTTCATAAGCTTTGTTTAAAATTTCCTGGGATATCAATTGCTATTATAATAAAACTAAGCATCTGTATATATTTGGACCATTTGCTACTGCAAAGCTGTAGAGTAATAGGGTCCATTTTTAGCATGTGATTAAACTGGTTATGATTCACTTCTCCTAAAGGATAGAATTGTGGTGAAGATGTTCTATTGTCTTGTTTTTCTTGCTTCATCTCTTCTTGTCTCCCCTCATCTCTCTTGGTGATAGGTTCTCACAGAACTTCTACATATTTGAGGTCTCACCTTTAATCAGCAGTCTCCACTCTCCCCAGCAAAACAAAGATGGAAAATGCAAACATTATTTAGGATTTTATGTTCTGAATCTGAAACTGCTATGCAAGCTCTGTCAAAGCATTTCTACCACAGAAGTCTGTAGATTTTTAGAGTTGTGTTATGGGTGGACCAGTTAAAAAAAATGTAAAAAATATCACAGGTTAGACAAAACAGATTTTGGATCTTAGTACACTATTTGAACTAATGAGGTTCCAGAAATCAGACCATTTATCTCCTTTAGGAGCTTTTATTTTCTAGGTTCTTTCACAGTCTTGATGCAGTTACAACTTGGCATCTTTACAAAAGATATTTGCAGCCACCAATCTCTTTTCAGATGGTCAAATGAGGTCATAGGTCTTGTGTGACTGCTGCCTTGTGTCTCAAAAGCTCCCTAGATCATTGAAAGAGACAAAATTAATCCTTTGCTCCCTCTCAGAGTATTCATATTCAATTCCTCTTTAATATATCTGCCTCTTTTAAGCTAAACATCTCAGGTTTCCATCAGTATGTTAGACACTGAATATATGAAGAATAGAGGCTTTTGCCACAATGAGAACTTTGAGCTACAAGCTGTGCAATATAATGCAGAAGTAACCAGAATTTCTGTTTCATGTGCCTCATCCATTGAGGCACAGCTGCCTGAAAAGAAGAGTTCTATCTCTTTGGATAGCCAGTCACTGTGAAGTACTGATACAGGTTTTGCTATCTGTATTTGAGTCTGTGTTGTTTCACATAGGCACTCATCAAGTTTCTAAGAAGTCAGATATTAGTGGCCATTTCACATGCTGAAAGGGAAAAAAAAACCCACAACAAACCAAACCACAAAAACAAACAAACAAAACCATAAAAACCCCCTACCAAAACACCCTCCTTCCCTCCCCAAAAAATCCCAACTCCTAATCAAAATGAATCTGCAGCAGGTCTCTCTCCAACCTTGATGGAGTGGCAGTACTAAAAGCCAGCCAGGCAGGCTGACAGCAAAGCTGTGGATTCATTTTTTTCTTTGTTTTTAAAGAAACTGGAAGAAGGGTTGTGGTAGGGACAGGCTGATTCCTGCTCTTTGCCTCAGAGCAGTTCCAAAGAGTGTTTATTAATATAAGTTCATTCTCATTTCTATTTTTCACATTTAGAATTAGAATTAACCAGGTTTGAAAAGACCTTTGAGATCATCGAGTCCAACCTATCACCCAACACCATCTAACCAACTAAACCATGGCACCAAGTTCCTCATCCAGTCTCTTCTTAAACACCTCCAGTGATGATGACTCCACCACCTACCTCCCTGGGCAGCCCATTCCAATGGCAAATCAACTCTTTCTGCGAAGAACTTCTTCCTAACATCCAGCCTAAACCTTCATTTTTCCATATCAGGCAGAATTTAATTTTCAAGAGAGTTCTGACTCTTTGAGAGTCAAACTGCCTGCATTTTCTGAGTGCTTGATTGTTCCTTGCCTAAGATACACATTTTATAAACTTACAGTAGAAGTTTCATTAGAGCGGTCCCTGAAATGCCCTTACCTGATTATTTGTACTTCAGAAAAGCAAATTAAATAAATAACCATGCAAAGTTCAGAGCCTGGGAATGGTTAGAAAGTATTCTGAGTTAAAGCCTCTAGATTAGAGGCTTCTAGTTTTTGGCTGTGAGTCTACTTACTTTGGATATCATCAGGAGAGGACAATGTAAATTCTTTAGAGTAATGTTAACTGGAGAACACATTCACCCAGGTGAAAGAGCTAAAGAACTTGCAGATTGTGTCTCACTGCAAGTATTTATGGTTTGGGGCTCACTGCTCTTGTGGTTCAAAAGGGTAATTATTTCAGTTACAGATTTTCCAAGGATTTCATTCTGGTGGTTATACTATTCTGATGTGGAACAGTTAAAAGAGCTGATACACATATTTGCTTATGAGAAAAGCAGAACCAAGGGAATGCTTGAGCATCCAACGTGGTCCTGCCTTGCAAGAAAAATAAACAAATTATGCTAGATAACTTTTCCCATCAGCAAGCAATCAGTAACTTGGAAAAGAGAAAACGAGGGGTTTGTGTCCCTTGAATCTCTTCACCATTGTTAGATAAGATTGTCATGTCTGATGATGTACATTTAGTAGAAAAATAAAGATGAGTGTGACTCTGTAGCTTGAGGTAGTAATTAAAAAAGGAATAAAGGTCTTTCAGAGGGCACAGCAATCTGTATTCACAGTAACGCTTCTCCTAAAGTAGTTTCAAGTGAATACAAATCATCCTCAGCAGAAATATGACGCTGCACTTGCACATGTGACCTTGCACTGTTTACCACACACAGGTTATTCATAGTAAGACTAATCAAATACTCTCATCAATAAATTATCTAATTAATGTAGACTTCAAGCTTGTAGGAAATTATTTTCTAATTAATTCTAATTTCTGTAAATGCAGTTGTTACTTGATATTTTCCACAACATTCATGGAAGTTTATTTATGTGAATTACTGTGATCTGTTCAGGATTCATTATCTAAGGATTCATTATCTAAGATCCGTGACTGTTCTTCAGTTTCCTTATATTCAGTATTCAGTATCACTAAGGTTGGAAGAGACCTCAAAGATCATCAAGTCCAACCTGTCACCACAGACCTCATGATTAGAGTAGGGAGGACACTACTGCCCACTGCAGGCTTGAACTCACGACTTTCCCATTAAGGGTCTGATGCGCTACCAACTGAGCCATGACTGCCCCATGAAGGCATTACAGAAGGCATTACTGAAGGCATTAGTAGACTGAAGAAATACAAATAAAATTGTGTAACATATATTGGGTGGGAGTGTTGATCTGCTTGAGGGTAGGAAGGCTGTACAAAGAGATCTGGACAGACTGGACTGATGGGCTGAGGTCAGTCATATGAGGTTTAACAAAGCCAAGTGTTGTGCCTCGACTTGGGTCACACCAACCCCATTCAACACTATTGGCTTGGGGCAGAGTGGTCCCAGTGTGCCTAGTAATGTACTTCAAGGGCATGAGTGGGTTAGAATAGAATAGAATAGAATAGAATAGAATAGAATAGAATAGAATAGAATAGAATAGAATAGAATAGACCAGGTTGGAAGAGACCTTCAAGATCATCGTGTCCAACCCATCAACCAATCCAACCCACCTAAACAACTAAACCATGGCACAAGCCCTAAGAGGAGAGGCTGAGGGAGCTGGTATTGCTTAACCAGGAGAAGAGGAAGCTCAGGGGAGAACTTATTGCCATCTACAACTACCTGAAGGGAAGGTGTAGCCAGGTGGATGTTGGTCTCTTCTCCCAGGCAACCAGCACCAGAACAAGAGGACACAGTCTCAAGATGCACCAGGGGACGTTTGGGCTGGATGATAGGAAGAAATTCTTCATAGAGAGAGTGATTGCCCATTGGAATAGGCTGCCTAGGGAGGTGGTGTAGTCACCATCACTGGGGGTGTTTAGGAGGAGGCTTGATGGGGTGTTTGGTGCCATGGTTCAGTTGATTAGGTAGTGTTGGATGATGGATTGGACACGATGATCTTTGAGGTCTCTTCCAACCTGGTCTGGTCTATTCTATTCTATTCCATTCCATTCCATTCCATTCCATCCCATTCCATTCCATTCCATTCCATTCCATTCCATTCCATTCCATTCCATTCCATTCCAATCTAATTCAATGACTTTTCCAGGACCAAAGTGAGTCTGAGTAACCTGTAGATCTATGGATTATTCTCTTGGTTGTTTATTGTGGGTTTTGGGGTTTTGGTTTGGTTGCTGGTTTTTTGGTGTTTTTTTTTTTTTTATGTGTGTGTGTGTGTTGTTCTTGACGTGGATTTGTTATGGTTGTTTTGTTTGATTGTTTGGATTTTTGTTGTTGTTGGTTTTATTTTTTTTAATTGAGAACAACATTTATATCTCCAGTTGTCAGGCATATCACTAGGGATTCATGATATTCTATCATAGGGTGCAATGATTTGGATGCTAACAGGAAATTACACCATTTCCATTATAGACTGAGTATTCTCCTGTGCTTTTTAGTGCATCTATGTTTATTCCTTTTCTCAGACATGTTTATAATGATCACTAGTCTCACTTACTGATTCAATGTTAAAAAATCAGATTTGATCTTGATACACTGTCACAGATGAATATGTTTGACACAGTTGGATTTAGTGGCAATTTAGGATGTATAAATAGAATGGGAAAACTCCAAGGCTGAATTTTAGTAACACTTGATGATCACCCAGTTTAAAGATTAACAAGTGGTTTACTAAAGTATGCTGTAATAAAGCAGCAACTTAATTACAGATTCAAGAATGAGAAGATTCACACATTTGGGTATCCCAAATCAAATATGCATTTATATACATATGTATACATATGTGTGTGTGTGTATATATATATATTTATTTAAAGTATTCATTCCTCAATGGCTGGTTTGGTTTATTCTAATAAAGGTTTATTATTCTAAAGTAGTTGAGACTCAAGCCTTTATAGGATGGAAAATGTACTGCCCTTGTAAGTATCACTACCTTGTGGTTAGGACACTTTCCTTGTTGAGATGCAGCGTTCAATATCACTGTGCCAAGAAGTCCTAGGAGGTCATACCTCCCACTTCACATATTCCTGAAGTTAATAAGCCTTTTTGGTCCCAGTAGGCTATTTTGGAGAGCCCAAATAGTTAGACTTCTATTGGAGAGATCCAACAGAATGCCATTTTTTCTTCTTTCGTGTGTTATGTAGAAGGTAAGTATGTATGTAGGAAGAAGTTCTATACAGAGAGAGTGATTGCCCATTGGAATGGGCGGCCTGGGGAGGTGGTGGAGTCACCATCATTGGAGGTGTTCAGGAGGAGACTTGATGGGGTGCTTGGTGCCATGGTTTAGTTGTTTAGGTGGGTTGGATTGGTTGATGGATTGGACGCGATGATCTTGAAGGTCTCTTCCAACCTGGTTTATTTTATGTATTCTATGTATTCTAAGGTAATAGTTAATCTGATACCCAGTGAAAATAGGGACATTTTGAATTACATCCACATTCTGTAGGAATCCAGGGAGGTATGCTTCTGAATATCACAAAGCTAGGGTGTTCAATTGTTCAAAGGCTTGCCTGAAATGCTTCTTTGACACTCTGAACACCCTTACCTGGTCTATTGTGTGCTTGCCCACGCCACCCAAAAAAGTATATTTTTTAAAGCTATCTTCAACAACTTCTCTGTTAAGACCAACCTTTTAATACCTCGTTTACATGAGTACACATGGAACCACATGCTTAGCTGTTTGCTGCCATCTTCTTCAGTGTACTGGGGGTTTACCTGGACAGTTCTAAACTACACAGTGTGAGACCCTACCATGAAGCATGAGTAGTCTTAGAGGTTGGCTAATAAAGGACACTTTCTATTGGATGAACAGATCTTGTGTGGTTAGTAGGGTACAAATACACTAGCATGGGGTGAGTACTCTGTTACACAAGCTGTTGATTGCACATTTGGATGCTATACATGTAATATCACTGTCTCCACAGCACACATGAAAATATGTTTTAACCACAACGTGTAGTTGCTTGCACCTTTTGGCCATGTATATTTTTTTTTTGAGGGAATGCAGTATAAAATTGTTATAATGCACCACTTTGGCAAAGAGTCAAAGAGAGATCCTTTGCTTTTGAGGCCACTGACTTGTAAGTTTATGTCCTAGATAATTCACGAAGCTGTCCTCTCATTGCTTCGCTCCCCCTGCCCCACCAGCACATATCCCCTTTTAACCCAGACTCTTAGGATCTTGTGATTCAGAGGTATACCATGAGATTAAATGCATTATGCATTTTTCAGATACTAAGTAAGCAAGCACAATACAAGTAGTCTGGGTAGAAATGCTGCATGATTAATGCATGTCACAACAATCCTGCATGTTATAAACAAAGGGAGTTCAAACAGTCCCATTTCCTATCAAAAGTGCATTTTTTAAAGGATGGGAAATCTAGGATTGTATTTTCCCTTCATAGTCACCTGCACACAGTGCCTGTATTTTAGTATTGACATAGATCTTAGACATAACATTTTATTTCCTATATTATACCATCTTTAACTGGAAGCTTGACAGTAGGCTTTTGGAGGTGAAAATCCTCTGTTCTAAGAGAGCAGAACTCCAAGGAGTAATAAAATACAGGAAAAAACCTGACAGTTTATATATGCTGTTAATTCCACTGATTGTGTCCAATTCCAAAAACAGCCCCTGGGTATTACATTTAAACATTATCTTCTCTGCAATACTCTGCTTTGAGAAAAGAATATGTCAGAAGTTGCTCTGAACAGTGACTACAAGGTTACAAATAGCTGTCAGTGAGGCCAAAAATTATTACCTTTCCTTGGTGAGACTGGAAACACAAACCAAGGTGGGCAGCAAAGCAAAATGTGGACATAAACAGCTACAGCAGTAAGGAAAGCAAAATGTTTTCTGTTGCATTTCTACCATGTGAGAGAACATCAGCACAAATGAAACTATTCAAGCAAGCGAACAAAATTGAAGCATCAGAGCTTCTAGGAGAATCTCTTCCATGAGCTTCCCAGGCACAGATCAGTAGTTCCCAGGGTCCCCCTTTCTACCCTTTTTTTTAAAGTGGGTGTAATGTTTTCCTCCTTTCAGTCACCAGGGACTTCACCTGACTGTTATGACTTTTCAAATATCATGGAGAGTAGCTTGGCAACTACATCAGCCAACTCCCTCAGGATTCAGAGAGCTATCTCCTCAGGTGCCACAGATATGTGTATATTCATGTACATCACTTGATCACAAACCTGACCTCTTGCAATAAGATGCACTTTACCAAGTCCCCATCTTGTGGTCCCTCAACTTAGGGTGCATGGCAAGAGTCTTTACCATTGAAAAGCAAGGCAAAAAAAGTTATTAAGTACCTTTCCCTCATTTGTTGTTACCAGCTTGCCAGTCTTGCTCATCAAAGGGAGTACTGTTTCTTTGACCATCCTTTTCTCATTGACATGCCTGCTGAAGCTCTTCTAGTTGAGCCCATCAAGTTATTCAGATTATCTAATGCAGTTTCACATACACACACAAAATTACTTGTTTTACGTTTCACATACACACACAAAATTACTTGTTTTATGTTTCACATACACACACAAAATTACTTGTTTTATGTTTCATGCCACACACATTTCTACTTCCATGTGCATCTTCTAGTTGGTGAGGAATCACCAGTACCATAAATTAAGATGACAGAGGACAGCTTAGCTGTTCACTGGGACTGTGAGTGGATGGAATGGCTCATCTAATCATTTGACTCATTCGAGTGATAGGAACCACACAGCAATTCAATTGATACAAAAGAGGTAGTGAGCAATATTAAACAATATTACTATTTGAATAGCAGTAATAAATGCATGGGTATTCTTTAAACTACCTGGTATATCTTCAGTTTGAAAGTCACAAAGCTTTGATAAAAGGAAAGTAATATTCAGGTTTCCTTGATGTATTGGGGAAGGGTTGACACCATCATCACAGGTTGGTTTGTTTCTTTCTGTGGTTGTTATCGTTTTGGTTTGGTTTGGGTCTTTTAGCTCAAGATTTCACTGTATATATTCCACATGAAAACACGTCTGAAAAATTTTTCTTAGGAATTACAGAATATGTTTCACTTTCATTCACATTACAGCGAAACTCAGGGAATTATCTTCAAGGTTAAAAGGCTGCTAAGTTCTAGCTGTGGATAAATGTTTGGTGACATGGCTATCTGGCTGTCTACATACAAAAGAAAAACCTTTAACCAGTGAAACTGCCAAAGGCTGCTATTGTTGAACATTTTGTAAGTTCTATATTAGAAGTCTGCAGTCTGCTTTAAAATATCATTGTATGGCATTATCCTTGCTTTGGCAGAGTATGATCAGCATTTTGGGTGAAAAAAAAAGAAATAGAAAATAGTCCCCAGGCATATTTAGAAAGTAGAAATTGCACTTAAGAAAATGCAAATACAAAATACTAAGTAACTACAATTAAGAAAAGCTATTGCTACCCTTTTGTATCATTATGAGGTCAAACTCATCCCTTATTAGAGTGTGTTCTCCAACTTCTGTTTTATTATTTTGATTCCCTGGAGGTGCTGGATGAGTAGACAGCATAAGACACTCTTGCTTTATTCCCCATTGCCAGGCTTTACCATGTGGTTTGCTAAATTATTATGTATAGAGAAGTAATCTCTGGATGCAAAGCAACAAATCTGCAAGGACTTAAAACACGAGCTGAAAATAATGTGAGTTGACTACACAAAGATAAACAAAATTACTTGTCCTTGGACAGGCTCAAGCTGCTTCTCTCAGTTACTGGGTCCTACTCAAAATATCTCTTTTACTCAGATCAATTAAAGAATAAATGAGCAACTAGGTGATCTGTCTGCATGGCTAATTGCTTGTCTGGTGTCTGAAGTTTCAGCTTTAATATCTCTTCTTTGCAAGAAAACTGGTATTCCTTTGAGAGGGAGGACTAATGCCTATAAGAAATATTTTAATGAATTTCTGAATTGCTGGGGAAGGTGTCATAGTTTAATGGCACATTTTTGCTCACACAGCTGCCTGCGGAACATTTTAGGTGCACTATTACCTATTAAGCTCACAGTGGGTAACAGCATAGTGCTAAGCATATTCGCGGGGTTTGCAGGAGATTGAAGATCAATTTTTTTGTACTGTTGGACTCTTATTACAAACCTAAACATAATTCCTTTAGAAATGAGTCATAGCTACCACACTGGGTTAGAATCATAGAATAGAATCATAGAATCAACAAGGTTGGAAAAGATCATCAAGTCCAACCTGCCACCCAACACCTCATGACTATTAAACCATGGCACCAAGTGCAATGTCCAATCCCCTCTTGAACACCTCCAGGGATGGTGTCTCCACCACCTTCCTGGGCAGAACATTCCTATGGCTAACAACTCTGTAAAGAACTTTCTCCTCACCTTGAGCCTAAACTTCTCCTGTGCCCTCTTGTTCTGTTGCTGGTTGCCTGGGAGAAGAGATCAACCCAACCTGGCTACAACCACCCTTCTGGTAGTTGCAGACAGCAGTAAGGTCTCCCCTGAGCCTACTTTTCTCCAGGCTAAACAACCCCAGCTCCCTCACCCTCTCCTCCGTTCATTCACTTGACTTATCAGTGTCCTTAAAAGTAAACCCTAATTCAGAGGACATATAGATCCAACATATTAATTGAAAAAGAACACACACAATATTTTATGAAGTTTAGAAGCTTGCCATTCAAGCAGGAAGTTGTGAACCTGATTTTGGGGATGACAGCCCACAAGTCCAAATATTTAACAATGTAGTATGGATACCACAAATATAGTGTAGGTGCCATTTCATATAGCACAGGGTTCAGCACTCCTAAGTCTAATCACTGCTTGGTTTGAATCCATTGAGCAATTTGGAACTGACCTTTAGCACAAGAGCTGTGCAGGCATTTCATTAATACTTCATAGTACAGGAGGTAGCAAGGCATCGCTTTTTTCACTCTGTGTTTTAAGTTTAAGTTCTAGGGATGGAAGATTTGTCACAGATGTTAGTTAAAAGACTGCTATATCCCTTACAAAATAACCCCAGATGTAAAACCTTCCTGCCCCAAGAAAAGAACAATTTTTTTTATATATATAATGACAATATCAGTAAAAAAAAGGCAGAACACCTCTGCACTTTTACCAACAGTGTGCTGGAGACTAAATAGAATATAATAGAATAGAATAAACCAGGTTGGAAGAGACCTTCAAGATCATTGCATCCAACCCATCAACCAATCCAACCCACCTAAACAACTAAACCATGGCACCAAGCACCCCATCAAGTCTCCTCCTGAACACCTCCAATGATGGTGACTCCACCACCTTCCTGGGCAGCCCATTCCAATGGGCAATCACTCTCTCTGTATAGAACTTCTTCCTAACATCCAACCTAAACCTCCCCTGCCACATTCTGAGACTGTGTCCTCTTGTTCTGGTGCTGGCTGCCTGGGAGAAGAGGTGCACTGGAAACCATCTTCCTGCACTAAGTAAACCAGGGTATTTCATAATACTCGTTGTGGCTTCTTGTGTCATATTTCTTCCATGTTTTAGTTGTAATTTTCTTCTGATGTTGCTGGGGAAGTTTCTTTCTGAAGCTATGTTTTGGGGAAAAATTTCCTCCTATTTTCCTTTTCTTTTCAGTTCCATTTTACCTCTTTTATCCCCTCTGGCTATGAACACTTTGGGGAATTTAGTCTCAGCAAGGTAAATAACACCTTAATGACCTTCATGCTCTTTTACACTATGGCTTCAGCTGAGGCTTATAACAAGGTTTGTTTTCATTGGGCCGATTTTCTTTATAGGGACATTTTCCTACAGAAAGCTGTATCAAAGCTGCCTTCAAAGGATAACAAATTTGAGTCACTGTTAAACTGATTAAAAATCAGTGATTTGTTGCTGAAAGCTTAAACAGCTCCATCTCATTAATCCTCAAAGCTTAAAATGCTTTCTAAGGTTCCATGAATTATACTTTCAGTTGTTTTTTCAAACTGGTGTTTGCTTTTAGATTGTATAACTTTTCACTCAATCAGGCCATTTTATGTTTCAGTTCTGGACATCAAGAGATGAATTGCATTAGTCATAAATTATTGGGAATTAAGGACAGAAATCTATTCACATGTGTATACAAAAGTCCTAGGCAACCAGCACCAGAACAAGAGGACACAGTCTCAAGCTGCACCAGGGGAAGTTTAGGCTTTAAGAAGGACATTGAGACTCTTGAACGTGTCCAGAGAAGGGCAACAAGGCTAGTGAGAGGCCTTGAGCACAAGCCCTGTGAGGAGAGGCTGAGGGAGCTGGGATTGTTTAGCCTGGGAAAGAGGCAGCTCAGGGGACACCTTACTGCTCTCTACCACTACCTGAAGGGTGGTTGTAGCTAGGAGGGAGTTGGTCTCTTCTCTCAAGCAACCAGCATCAGAACAAGAGGACACAGTCTCAAGTTGCACCAGGGGAAGTTTAGGCTTGAGGTGAGGAGAAAGTTCTTCATTGAGAGAGTTGTTAGCCATTGGAATGTGCTGCCCAGGGAGGTGGTGGAGTCACCGTCCCTGGAAGTGTTCAAAATGGGATTGGAGATGGCTGTTGGTGCCATGGTTTAGTCATGAGGTCTGTGGCGACAGGTTGGACTTGATGATCTTTGAGGTCTCTTCCAACCTTGGCGATTCTGTGCTCAGGATTTGTTGAGGTGAGGAGAAAGTTCTTCACTGAGAGAGACATTCACCATTGGAATGTGCTGCCCAGGGAGGTTGTGGAGTCACCATCCCTGGAGGAGTTGAAGAGGGGATTGGGCATGGCACTTGAAGCCATAGTTTAGTCATGAGGTCTGCGGTGACGGATTGGACTTGATGATCTTTGAGGTCTCTTCCAACCTTGGTGATTCTGTGATTCGGTGTTCCACTAAACTGAAGAAACACCCAGTCAATGGGACTAGATACACAAATAAGAGGAATAAGCTCTGTCTTGCTTCAAGAAAAGTCTCTAATCAGCTAATATATGTAGAGACTGCCCTCAACAGGAGATAATCACTAAGAAATCCAATTTTAGCATGTATTATTCTAGATCTCAGGGAAGGTTAGACATGAAGATTTCCATTAATTAAAGAGTCTGTTCACTTTCTTAGGTGAGTTTCTTTTTAATATATATGCATGACTATTAACATAATACTGTCCTGCACATGACTGCTTCATCATCATTTGGTAATGTTAGATATCCCAGGATATAAGTAATCAATTTACACATTGAAGAGACAGCCATCCCACTATTTTTAGAACTCTACATCTTTTAAATCAACACCCAGAAAATGAAGGTAATTGCATTTGTTTCCCCCTCATAGCAACAAAATGCTACAAAAATAACACTTGGAAAAGCCGACAAGAAGGCACGGGCTTAGATTTTACAGTTCTGGATATTCCTCTCTTCTAAGCCATCACTCAGAAGATTTTCTGGAGAGAAATGCCATGATAAACTAAGCTTCCCTAGTGAATTGGCTCAAGGTTTATATTACTACTTTCCTTCAGTAAAGTTTATATTTCTTCACATCTTTGTTCTCGTCTATGATATATTTTATGACAAGTTGTCAACCATTTCTATTTTTCTCTTTCTGTAGAGTCCAGTAAAATTATGGTTTTACTGTAGCTGTTAGATAGGAAAGAAATAAAGACAGACATAGAACTTTATGGAATAATTTGTAGTACACTAGTGCTAAAGAAACCAAGACATGGGCTGGCTTCCTACTGTGCAAGATGCTGTACAAGCGCTCATAAAAGACATGTCTGTCCAAGAAATCTGAATATCAGATCTGCATGCTTTGAAGGAAATAGGCAGCATTATTCTAAAGGAAGGGATAGAAAAGGATTTAAATTGTGTTAAGTTCTTTTTATTTCATGTTACAGGGCATTTGAAATTGGCAGTTCAGGAAAAAAATATGGTATTAAAAGGAAATGTGTTGTGATTGCCAGGAAAGAAAACTGTTGTCATCCATAGGGACCTTGACAGCCTGAGAAGGGGCCTGTGTGAACTTCACAAAGTTCAAAAAGGCCAAGTGCAAATTCCTGCACCTGGGTCAGAACAATTCCAGGCACACATACAGACTAAGTAATAAATTAATTCAAAGCAGCCCTGTGGAGGAAAACTTGGAGGTGTTGGTTGATGAGAAGGTCAACGAGCACTGGTAATGTGTATTTGCAACCCACAAAGCCAGTCATATCCTGGGCTGCATCAAAAGAAGTGCAGGCAGTAGGTCAAGGGAGGTCATTCTTCCCCTCTATGTTTTCTTTGGTGAGAACCCACATGGAGTCTTGTGTCCCCAACACAAGAAGGGCAGGGACCAAAAGATGGTCACAAAGGTGATTAGAGGTCTGGAGAACTCCTCCTGTGAAGACTGAGGGGACTGGTGATGATCAACCTGGAGAAGAGAAGGCACCAGGGACACCTTATAATGTCCTTCCATTACTTAAAGGGGGCCTACAGGAAAGATGTGGAGAGATTCTTTATTGGGTGGTGTAGTAATAGGACAAGGTGTAATGGTTTTAAAATGAAAGGTAGATTTAGATTAGATATAAGGAAGAAGTTCTTCATTTTGAGAATAGTGATGCACTGAAACAGACAACCCAGAGAAGCTGCAGATGTTTCCTCACTGGAAGTGTTCAGAGGCAGGTTGAACGGGGCTTTGATCAACCTGGTCTAGTACAAGGTGTCCCTGGCCACAGCAGGAGGGATTGAAACTAGATAATCTATAAGGTTCTTTTCAATACAAATCATCCTATATTTGCATGATACCTCACCTGGCCAAGTATTCCAAGAAAATGCGAAAACTTTTCATGGGTGCATTGCAGCTCTTGCTCAGCACAGCTGATATGATCGGAGCCTACAGCAGTCTCACTGCCTTTCCACAGTATCTCATCGTGTTTCATTTCAAAACAATATCATGAATACAATTTGTGATAAAGTTTCTCCCTCTGAACACAAATCATATAAGGAAAACAATCTTTTCTGCTGTCTAAAGTTAAGGCAGTGCCACAGGTAATTCCAGCCTGAAGCACAGTAATGTGTTTCTCTTCATTCAAGAGATAGCGCAGGTGTGCAGTCTTTCCTAAGCTGTAATTAAAAAGCGCATCTTCTCTGTCCCGAAAGCCTGAACTCTCCTTGGGCTATCTCCTGGAATGATCCAGTTATCAAAGTGATCAAGAGGGCTATTAAATACAAAATACATACATTCTTCAAGAAGCAAATACCAGAAGCTGAGTGTTGAGTGACTAAACTAAGCTCAGACTGGGTCATTCTTCCTCTTCTTTCTTCCATTTCTTCACTGCACAGTGGGGACTTGTATAGATGGAGTACATTTCCTTCCCCGAAAACCTGTAACACAGTTCAAGTTTTTTAAAGTTTTGACTCAGAAGCTCATGGCAGGGGGGTTGGAACTAGATGATCCTTGAGGGCCCTTCCAATCCTAACAATTCTATGATTCTACAGGCAGGGGCTGGTCTTTTCCCCCAGGCAACCAGCACCAGAACAAGAGGACAGAGTCTCAAGCTGTGCCAGGGGAGGATTAGGCTAGATGTTAGGAAGAAATTCTTCATAGAGAGAGAGTGATTAGAATGGGCTGCCTGGGGACGTGGTGGAGTCACCATCACTGGAGGTGTTTAGGAGGAGACTTGATGGGGTGCCTGGTGCTGTGGTTTAGTTGATTAGATAGTGTTGGATGATAGGTTGGACTCAATGATCTCAAAGGTCTCTTCCAACCTGGTCTGGTCTGGTCTGGTCTGGTCTGGTCTGGTCTATCCTATCCTATCCTATCCTATCCTATCCTATCCTATCCTATCCTATCCTAACCTTCAGAACAAGAAGACAGAGTCTCAAACCATGCCAGGGGAAGTTTAAGCTCGAGGTGAGGAGAAAGTTCTTCCCAGAGAGACTTGTTAGCCATTGAAATGTGCTGCCCAGGGAGGTGGTGGAGTCACCGTCCCTGGAGGTGTTAAAAAAGAGATTGGATGTGGCACTTGGTGCCATGGTTTAGTAGTCATGAAGTGTTGAGTGACAGGTTGGACTTGATGATCTTTGAGGTCTTTTCCAACCCTATTGATTCTATGATTCAGGTCACACTATAAAAGCCAGTTAGAAGCAATAAGTTGGTTTAAGTCACCATGATTACTTAACTGCTTATTAAAGTTATCTGCAAAAATTTGGCTATACTCAAACTATTTTCAAGTGACTTGGGAACTCTGTCATATAATCAACACCCATAACTTCCAAACATGTTCTTGATATCTTCTTAAACAAAATTGTTAATGTCTTAAGCTGGAAATTTGCTATTCAAGTAAGAACATGCCATGGACTATGTAGACATCTGCTAATCAGTTATTTTGTTCTTTTGGATATAGTTGTAATAAGACTATTCTTTTTATAGCTGTTAGAGTTCTCAAAAAAATGAACTGGAAGTTATTTTTATGGCATTATTCTGAGGAAAATCTACAGTCTGAACTCAGTGTTCCAGCCCTATGGTCTTTTGCACAGCATTACATTTTACTTTGGGATGGTCAATATACTGCAGAGTATTCAAAGGTTTTTGTGTTATGTATTTCCTTGTCCTTCAAAAACACAACAGAACAGACTATTGTGAAAGAATTCCCCACCCCAGATCTTTAAATAGCTGAGAAAAGGGACAGAAGTGTACAAGTAACGAGTTTATACCCCTGATTGCTAAACTAGCTATTCACATACTTTATATTAGCAGAAATCTGAGGGAGAAACTGAAATCTTGAAGATATTTTTGAAGAAAGAACATAGAAACTTTTAAGAAACCTTGATTCTCCTTTAATGTAAATATATTAATAATGAGAACAAAGGAAAGGAAAGCAAAGTTGCTTTTGTAGGTCAAATGTATGATATCAGCTTTATAGCTCTCTGATATTTCCACATCGTCACTTCTGACAATGAGAGCTGGTTTGCCTCTGTTTTCTCTCAGCTGAGTGGCAGTGTACATTTATTTTTCATTCCTCTACTTAAATTTGAATCCTGGCCTAGGAGACACAGACAGGGAAGTGGCACTTTGCTCAGTATCTTACTCTCTTACACCTTGTCCTCTGTCAGCTTAACTACCTGAAGATACATATACATCCCTGAGAGGAAAATGATCTAATTCGACAGTGCACCATGAAGAGACCTGGCAGGTAAATAAATTACGGATGGATTTCTAATGTTCTTTTATGCGGTAAACTCTTTGCCCTACAGTCTCAAAGCTCTGGAAATAGACCACTGTCAGCCAGTGCCTCCTTTCAGCACTCCTTTGTTTAAATTGGTTATGTTTGGTCAGATTAAATAACACGCTACACTGAACAAACACAGATGAGTTACCCACCAGTAATCTGTTTTCTTCAACACAGGAGTGTTTAAAGATCTTTCCTACAACACTGTGTGCATGGAGTTCCTTGGATTTGAATCAACACAGCTGAAATAAGAGAGGAAGATAAAGGTTTCTGGCTAGAGCAACTCCTACACAGCAGTATCATTCTGTATCATATGCTGGGATTTAGGGAGGGTTATATTTTGTTTCTTTTAATGTGTTTTGTGCACTGTATTTGAATTACTTTTTAAGTGCAGCAGAATTTTAAGAGTCTATTTTTTCTCAGACTAACTTTTTTCTTTGTCCCCTGGGCCACTGGGATACTCCAAACTAAAAAGCAACAGCAGATTCTTACTGGGTAATAGCTTTCATAGATTTAGAGATTTTACATAGAACAGTCAATTTTTAACTGCTAGTTTGATAGCAGAGTTCACAATTTCATGGAGTTTTATGCATAGAAGAGTACCTTTTCACAGTTAAATCACTACATGACTTGATAGTGAAAAAATTGCACCAGTATAACCTGCATCTGGGGAGGAATAACAACAGGCACCAGTACAGGTTAGGAGCTGCCCTGCTGGAAAGCAGCTCCTCGGAGAAAGACCTTGGAGTGCTGATGAACAGCAAGTTCTCCATGGAACAATAATGTGCCCCTGTGGGGAAGAGAACCAATGGTATCCTGGGATGCATCAAGAAAAGTGTGTCCAGCAGGTCTAGGGAAGTTCTTTTACCTTTCTGCTCTGCCCTGATTAGACCACACCTGAAATACTGCATCCAGTTTTGAGCTTCCCAATTCAAGAAAGACAGAGAACTGCTAGCAGAGAATCACACAGAGAGCCATGAGGATGATTAGTTGACTTGAGCATGAAGAAAGACTGAGTGACCTGGGGCTATTTAGTCTTGAGAAGAGAAGACTGAGAGGGGATCTCATCAATGTGTATAAATATCTGAAGGATGGGTGTCAAGTGGAGGGGGCCAAGCTCTTTTCAGTGGTGCACAGTAATAAGACAAGAAACAATGGGTTCAAGGTTGAACATAGAAGATTTCACCTCAATATGAGGAGAAACTTCTTGACAGTGAGGGTGACAGAGCACTGGATCAGGCTGCCCAGACAGGTGTGGAGTCTCCCTCTCTGGAGACTTTCAAAACCCACCTGGATGCATTCCTTTGTGGACTACCCTAAGTGATCCTCCTTTGACAGGGGTTGGACCCGATGATGTCTTGAGGTCCCTTCCAACCTCTAATATACTGTGACACTGTGACACTGTGACACTGTGACAACATGATTGAAATCTCTAATCAGTGGTGAAAAACTGTTGAGAACTACCTTGCAATCTCTTCGATCTTCCTCATGGAAAAAGAATAAGGATAAGGCTCCAAGGAAAACTAATTGTGGCCTTCCAGTATCTTAAGGGAGCCTACAAGAAAGCTCAGGAAGGAATTTGTAGGCTGTCAGGTAGTGATAGGACTAGGGAAAATGGAACCAAACTAGAAATGGGTAGATTCAGATTGGATGTTAGGAAGAAGTTCTTCCCCATGAGATACTGGCACAGGTTGCCCAAAGAGGTGGTGGAAGCCCCATCCCTGGAGGATTTTAAGGCCAGGCTGGATGTGGCTGCGAGCAGCCTTATGTAATGCGAGTTGTCCCTGCCCGTAGCAGGGGAATTGGAACTAGATGATCCTTGAGGTCCCATCCACCCCTAAAAATCCTATGATACTATAAAAGACTTTAAGGATAATAGAAGGTCCTCACTGAAACACACTACTAGCTGGATTTTTTTGAGCTGAACTTCAGATCAGTGTCCAGTTCTTTGGTTTTACTATTTCCTTTACCTTTTTGAAATCAGGAAACTCTCAACTGTGATGGTTTTGTTTGTAGTGGTTTTTTGGTTTGGTTTGGTTTGTTTGTTGTGTTTTTTTCTCTGCTGTAGATCATCATTAAACACATTGCTAAGCATAGTTGGAAAACATTCATAGCAAATCTCTCATAGTACTGTCACTATGATTAGCCTCTGCAGTCAAGTAACACTTAATAAAATAGCCATAAACTTTGACTGGTTATCCTTTACTTCTTTTCCATTTTCTTTATGTACTCTTCTTTTGAAGCCATTAATAGAAGTATTGGTGGATGAATTGTTTGTCTCCTTTCCCATGCTTTTCTGTTTTGCAATCTATTCTGCCTAACAAATAAATAAATCAGTAACTATTCTCTGATGTCTTATAGACCTCCAATAGTCCACGGGCCACAAGTTGCAAGGCACTGCACTTAAGTACTTAAGAAATGTGTCAATCAATTTCTAACCCATTAGCAATTATCTTTAAGAACTCCCACAGGACCAGAGAAGATGGACGAGTTTATGGCTCCCTGCAAAGGAAACATTTGTGAACTGAACACTGCACATATTAATTCTGAAGCCTGTAAATATACCAGGAAAAACACTGAATAATCTCTAAGCACAGAATAAAACATATTGCCACATGTATGTATCAAAGCATATTGCCAGACCTTGTCACTCTCTATGAGTTTGTAACTGACAGAAACATAGAATCTTTTTCAAATCATCTGACAAGCATTTTTGCACTGATTTGTATGACTTCAATAGGAAGTTGCAGCAGAGATAAATATACTAAAATAGGGTGGTTATAGACCAATTAAAAAACTTGTTAGAATAGAATAGAATAGAATAGAATAGAATAGAATAGAATAGAATAGAATAGACCAGACCAGGTTGGAAGAGACCTTCAAGATCATCACATCCAACCCATCAACCAATCCAACCCACCTAAACAACTAACCCATGGCACCAAGCACCCCATCAAGTCTCCTCCTGAACACCTCCAATGATGGTGACTCCACCACCTCCCCGGGCAGCCCATTCCAATACTGAGTGCTTCTTTACAGATTTTGAAGGAAGAATCAGATGTGCTCAAATCCTATACCATTCAATATTTTATTAATAATTAATTTAATCATAAGTGGGATGAATCAATGAATGTGAGAATGGGAGAGGCAGCGCTTGTCTCCCATCTTGGAAGGGATCAATAAACAGCACTGAAAGGGACACCACAAGTGATTTCTCAGTTCCCTTTCCTCTTGCAGCAGATTTCAGGAGGTAGTGTCAAGTTCTGAGCACAACATGTTATAAAACATACTGAAAATTAGAGACCAAGAGAGAACAGCAAATAACACTATGAGCTTTAGAAAAATAAGAGGCAGAAAAAGCTATCATTGATGGTTAGGTTTTGTTCAGCTGAGGAACAATATGATGAAAATTAACCATTTATGGACTTAAGTTTTCTTGTTCTGTGTGTCTTTTGAAGAGAGAATGAGAAACAATCATCTTAATTGTTAGCAGATCTTTTTAGAGGGACTTTCCATCTAAGAATACAGCTAAACAGCAAATGACAGAGGCTGTAGAATTCTCACCAATAAACTGAATACAGATTAGAGAGATAGAGAGACACCCGACTAGGACAATCTAGATGTACAATGTTCTTCCACAAGACAGAATGGACCACAAGACCTCTGTACAACATTTTGCCTTAGAAGCAATTGACAATTTTGACTAATTCTTCAGTTACTGCAATGGAATTTAGTTCAGAAGTAGCAAGTTGTATATAAAACCAAATCCTTACATGTCTTCATTGCAAATGGCATTCTACTACTGGTGTCAATGAAAGCCAACAGAGGAATTAGAGTGTCACAGTGAGTCTTCCTTAAGATAATTACAGTCAAATTGAGTAAAACAATTGTTGTAAAAATAATTAGGTTTTTATTGATTGGAACACATATATCCTAAATTTCTTTGCTTAAAAGCATAATTTCAACTCTGCTGCCAGGCATGAAACATTGAGCTCTCACCATTTAACTAGAGACACCTTAAATCTCAAATTTTACTACTAATAAGGATGTATCTTTCACTCTGTCAGATATATCTTTAGTAATTATCCCCTTGCCTCTTAATGCCTTGCTTGACAATTTAGTATGGGGCTTTCCTTTCCCATCTACATAAAGCAGGAGCAGTTTCAACACTACTGCCCACATTCAGTCACAATCTCTATACAATATTAATTTTATAGAACAGAACAGAACAGAACAGAACAGAATAGAATAGAATAGAATAGAATAGAATAGAATAGAATAGAATAGAATAGAATAGACCAGACCAGGTTGGAAGACACCTTCAAGATCATTGCGTCCAACCTATCATCCAACAACACCTAATCAACTAAACCATGCAACCAAGCACCCCATCAAGTCTTCTCCTGAGCACCTCCAGTGATGGTAACTCCACCACTTCCTTGGGCAGCCCATTCCAATGGGGAATCACTTTCTCTGTGTAGAACTTCTTCCTAATCTCTAGCCTAAACCTCCCCTGGTGCATCTTGAGACTGTGTCCTCTCGTTCTGGTACTGGCTGCCTGGGAGAAGAGACCAACATCTGCCTGTCTACAACCTCCCTTCAGGTAGTTGTAGAGAGTAATAAGGTCACCCCTGAGTCTCCTCCTCTCCAGGATAAGCAACCCCAGCTCCCTCAGCCTCTCCTCATAGGGATTGTGTTCCAAACCCCTCCCTAACTTTGTTGCCCTTCTCTGGACACGCTCCAGTAAGTCAAAATCCTTCCTAAACTGAGGGGCCCAGAACTGGACACAGTACGTGAGGTGCGGCCTAACCAGTGCAGTGTACAGGGACAGAATGACCTTTATATCACTTTTTCTATACCTTCTACTGCTAAAGTAATATTTAATTAAAAAAAAAAAAAAAAAAAAAAAAAAAAAAAAAAAAAGAAGAAAATAAAAGAAAAAAGAATGGGGGTGGGGGGAAATGAAAAAGTTCTATTTTATAGCTGGGAAAACCTCTGCACCTGGAACTCCATGGGCTTAGCGATGTATAAACAGAACAGAAGCTGCTCTGTCACTCTCTCCAAATTTATAATTGAATTCATTGAGAAGGATAGGGAATTGTGGAATCATAACAGATATAATCAGAGTAAATATGTTTGCCAAGGGCATAAAAACTAACAGCAAATCCTTTATTCTGGGTATCTGGAAGTCTACCAGGAGGAGTGTAAGGTCAAAAAAGGAGCAAGTAATAAAATGAGCATTCAGGTAAGATAAGCAGTAGAAAAAATGATTTAGCTTTTTGATTAGTGCTCACAGTTTACAAACAGAAGCTTAGAGAAACTTTAATTTGAACCTTTCTCTACTGGGGCTGCAAGCAAAACTTATCAGAAACAAAACAAAACCCAAAACAAGCCACCAACAAAAAAAAACCCCACCCAAGCTGCTACTGATATTTGTTCAGTTGTTTTTTTTTTTTTAATCTTTATTAAAACCATATTGCTGTTACGGGACTGGAAGGAAGAAAAGCCAATATTTATTTTACCAATGAGATCCATGAGTACTGAGCCCCTCAGTTTAAGTAAAACATTGAGACACTTGAATGTGTCCAGAGAAGGGCAACGAGGCTGGGGAGAGGTCTGGAGCACAGCCGTATGAGGAGAGGCTGAGGGAGCTGGGGTTGCTTAGCCTGGAGAAGAGGAGGCTCAGGGGAGACCTTATTGCTCTCTACAACTACCTGAAGGGAGGTTGTAGCCAGAAGGGAGTTGGTCTCTTCTCTCAAGCAACTAGCACCAAGGGAAGTTTAGGCTCAAGGTGAGGAGAAAGTTCTTCACAGAGAGAGTTAGTCATTGGAATGTTCTGCCCAGGGAGGTGGTGGAGTCACCGTCCCTGGAGGTGTTCAAGAGGGGACTGGACGTGGCACTTGGTGCCATGGTTTAGTCATGAGGTGCTGGGTGACAGGTTCGACTTCATCTTTGAGGTCTCTTCCAACCTTGGTGATTCTGTGATTCTGTGAATCCTTAGAGCTATGGGTGTTTAAGTCTTCTATATGTAGCTAGCCCACTAGTATAAAGAATTTCAAGAAAAAAATAGGATTAGTAGATTAATGCAAAACTCAAGGAAACAGACTTTCCTCTCTTTGTAAAGGGATATCATACTCAAACTTCTTAGTTTCATTGTGGAGTCAACACACAAACATGAGAGACAGCTTTCTCAGATTTACAAAAGGTGTTAGACAGCCTTTTTAACTAGGTGTTCTTCAACAAAGGAATTAATTGCATGGAAACATGCCTCTTCAAAAAGAGAGAAACAAAAGTAGAAAGTAATGGACTGGTTTTTTTGGTTGCTAATGAAGAAAGGTCCTGTGGAGAATGGCATCTGTGCTGGTGCCTCTGCTGTTCGTAAACACTCCAGGAAAAAATGAGAGACAGTGAAGCGATACTGAATGTCCACACAGAACTACTGAATACAGGAAAACTATGACATAGGGGCCATCACATCAGCATGGTGGGATGACTCATGTGACTGGAGCACTCTGATCAATGGCTACAAACACTTCAGAAGGGATAGGCAAGGAAGCCTATACAGAAGGGATATCCCCAGAAGGGAGAGGCAGCAGTGTGGCCCTGTGTGTCAGGGTGTGTTTTGATTGTCTTGAGGTTAATGACAGTGAAAGTAGGGTTGAGTATTTACAGGTAAGAATCAGGGGAAGGCCAACAAGACATAGGTCTTGGTGGGAGTCTGTTATAGACCACCCAACCAGCCACACCTTGAGTATTGTGTCCAGTTCTGGGCCCCTCAATTTAAGAAGAATAGTGAGACACTTGAATGTGTCCAGAGAAGGGCAACAAGGCTGGGGAGAGGTCTCGAGCACAAGCCCTATAATGAGAGGCTGAGGGAGCTGGGGTTGCTTAGCCTGGAGAAGAGGAGGTTCAGGGGAGACTTTATTGCTGTCTACAACTACCTGAAGGGAAGTTGGAGCCAGGT
The DNA here is from genome assembly GCF_026170545.1 of Melanerpes formicivorus. Classification (NCBI taxonomy): domain Eukaryota; kingdom Metazoa; phylum Chordata; class Aves; order Piciformes; family Picidae; genus Melanerpes; species Melanerpes formicivorus. Next base: position 63,228,702 of record NW_027142353.1, read on the forward strand.
GGGGGTTGGTCTCTTTTCCCAGGCAACCAGCACCAGAACAAGAGGACACAGTCTCAAGCTGCACCAGGGGAGGTTTTGGCTGGATGTTCGGAAGAAATTCTCCACAGAAAGAGTTATTTGCCATTGGTACCATAGTATCATAGTATCAGTCAGGGCAGGAAGGGACCACAAGGATAATCTAGTTCCAACCCCCCTGCCATGGGCAGGGACACCCCACACTAGGTCAGGCTGGCCAGAGCCTCAGCCAGCCTGGTCTTAAACACCTCCAGGGATGGGGCCTCAACCACCTCGCTGGACAACACATTCCAGGGTTTCATCACTCTCATGGGGAAGAATTTCCTCCTCACATCCAGCCTGAATCTCCCCACTTCCAGCTTCATTCCATTCCCCCTAGTCCTATCACTACATGAGATCCTGAGCAGTCCCTCCCCAGCCTTCTTTTAGGCCCCCTTCAGATACTGGAAGGCCACAATTAGGTCACCTGGGAGCCTTCTCTTCTCCAGACTGAACATCCCCAACTCCTTCAGTCTGTCCTCATAGGAGAGGTGCTCCAGCCCTCTGATCATCCTTGTGGCCCTTATCTGGACACATTCCAGCATGTCCATATCCTTCTTGTAAGAGGGGCTCCAGAATTGGATGCAGTTGGGAATGAAATGGGCTGCCCAGGGAGGGGGTGGGGTCACCATCACTGGATGTGTTTAGGAAGAGACTGGATGGGATGCTTGGTGTCATGGTTTAGTTGATTAGATAGTGTTGGTTGATAAGTTGGACTCCGTGATCTCAAAGGTCTTTTCTAACCTGGCTAATTCTATTCTATTCTATCCACAGAACTATTGAATACATATATATGTAAAGTAATACTCTCATGGACAAAAATACTCAAAATTTTCTGTACATAATAATGGCTCTAAGTGAGTGATTACATCTCAGAAATGAGATCTTGATATGCCATAAGTAGGTGTGTGGAAACATCAGCTCAGTGACTGTTTGCAAAACAAAATTGAACACATGAAGGCTTACTTGGTTTTTTGAAGATACCCTGTTTCACTATGCAAACCCATCCACCCACTGACATCTTGAATAATTGAGAGACATCTGACTCCCCTATAAAGGAGAGAGTCTAGTAGTTTTCGATGGAAAAGGCACAGAAAAAAGCAAGAGACAGTAAGAAATCGCTCCCCATGTGAGGAACCAATAAAGAGAAGACATTCTTCAATCTACTAAATTGATTCAGGGAGATGCAACAGATGCAAAATCATAAATGACCTGGAGAGTATGAACAGGGAAAGATTTGTCACTGGCTCTTCAAATATAAATGTGAGGGAGCATCAGATTAAATTGTCACAGGAGCTCTCTAGCACGAGTTGCTTTGAATGTCAATAGGCCTCTGCAAGCAGTTTTAAACTCATGGAGAAATTCATAGGGAAATAACCCATTGAAGATGATTCCAAACAAAGATACACCACCTTGGTCATAAAGTTCATGATCTGTAAATTTCTGTGAGGGTATTGGAGTTCATGCCAGCAAAAAAACATTCTTCTTTTCACTAGTCTATTTCTTATTATCATAGTATCAGTCAGGATTGGAAGGGACCACAAGGATCATCTAGTTCCAACCCCCCTGCCATGGGCAGGGACACCCCACACTACATCAGCCATTATCACAAATCAGGTACTGGATTTGACAAGCTTTTGATTTGATGACTCTTTCAATACTTCTGATAGTTTGTGTATCTTCAAATATGATTTCCAACTGTTCATGAAATGACAGATTCCCCCACTTGTCCATCAATTCCCTAAAACAAAACATAAAATTGCTGCTCCTGAAATTTTTAGGTGATACTACAGAATATTTTAATAAAAATAGAAAGCCATCATTTAAAGCTACTGACTTTGACAGATCTATAAACATAAGGAACTCCTAAATGATGATGACCTGGATTTCAGAATAAGGTTTGAATAAATTCCTTGTCATTACTAGTCCTTTTGAATGAAATCAGAAGTCACACACTTTTGAATGAAATCAGAAGTTCTCCAATAACTGCCAAGACTGCCACCTGGATCTCTCCCCTACATTTCCCCACCATCCTTTCAGTTTGTCTCCTCCTACTCCTCTGAATAAACTGCCCATAATTAAACTACTCCCTCAAGAACAAGACTTGATCAAAACACTCTTCCTGATAAGAAACTGATCAACAGTTTCAAAACAATCTTCTTAATACCTCTCACAAAACCATGGTAGAGCCCAAGCCCTCTGCAGGAGGACTGCTGACCCTCCACCCACACCTGCAATTTGGTTCTCCCTGGGGAACACAAGAAGACGAGGCTAGAGCTGCCTAATGGCATACTAGTAAGAATGTCACTAGACAGAATCACACAGAATCACAGAATCACCAAGGTTGGAAGAGACCTCAAAGATCATCAAGTCCAAACTCTCTCCACAGACCTCATGACTAGACCACAGCACCAAGTGCCACGTCCAATCCCCTCTTGAACACCTCCAGGGATGGTGACTCCACCACCTCCCTGGGCAGCACATTCCAATGGCTAACAACTCTCTCTCGGAAGAACTTTCTTCTCACCTTGAGCCTAAACTTCCCCTGGCATAGCTTGGGTCTGTGTCTTCTTGTTCTGGTGCTGGTTGCCTGGGAGGAGAGACCAACCCCCACCTGGCTCCAACCTCCCTTCAGGTAGTTGTAGACAGCAATAAGGTCTCCCCTGAGCCTCCTACTCTCCAGGTTAAACAATCCCAGCTCCCTCAGCCTTTCCCCATAGGGTTTGTGCTCAAGACCTCTCCCCAGCCTTGTTGTCCTTCTCTGGGCATGTTCAAGTGTCTCAATGTTCTTCTTAAACTGAGGGGCCCGGAACTGGACACAGTCCTCAAGGTGTGGCCTAACCCGTGCTGAGTACAGGGGCACAATGACTTCCCTGCTCTGGCTGGCCACACTACTATTGATGCATTGGTGAAAGAAAAAGATAACATTTTCTCCTTTAAACAGGTTGGACTTGATGATGTTTGAGGTCTTTTCCAACCTTATTGATTCTATTCTATGATTCTAAGGTACTTGATGAGATATCTTGGTCTCTACACGCAGGTGGTCAAACAACATACCCTTAAAAAGCTTGGATCAATGAGTAATTAGCTCAGTTCTACACCCTTTGACTTTGGGGTCAAATCTCTGAGACTCATCAAAGTCTAAGCACAAGAAGAGTTTACTGAATCGTTCTCATCATTTCCTCTGTTTTTTATGTCATACCAGTTGCTATGAGACCGAACACACAGATATTGATAAAATAATTCTGCCTTCATCCTGGGCACTTTCAAAAGAATTTTTTTGCATTGCTTTCTAAATCCCTTGCTTTTTGACTTACCAGTAGGTTTATCAGAAACTGGTTTTTGACCAAAAGATTTGGGAATCACACTGAATTTGGTTTTGTAGTGTGTACCTCTGTCTAAAGAAATGATAGAATGCCTTGGATCAGAAGAGGCCCTTGAAGGTCTTCATGTCCAACACCCCTGCAGTGTACAGGGGGTTTCACAGTGCACCTCATCACAACTGTCTGTCAACCTCCATACCTGAAATAACTTAATTCTATTATGATTATGCTTTTTATGTTGTTTTACTACTCTTTTTATCATTTTCCTTAAGCAGTAGATTCAACTGCATTCCTGTTGTGCTTTTCTTCTTGAGCTTACTAAAAGAAGGACCTGAGATGTCAGATGGTTTCTGCTGCTACTTTACTACTTTATCTGAATCCTATACTAATAAATTATTTGGAACACTTCCACATTTGTACTAGAATGTTTTTTGCTGTTGTTGTTTTGCATTGAAAACTGCTTTGATCTTTCCAGTGTGTTTACCCTGTCGTCTTCCTGTTTTCTCCCATGGAATGGACCTGCACTCTTTAGCACTCACTTAATATCACAAAACACTCTAAAAAGGTCCAAGGTCAGTTGCTATGGAAATCAACCTGTGAAGGAGATTTCATGCAAAAAGAAGACACAGAAGGACTGAATTTATTGGTGCTACATCCTTGGCATGACACTAAACCTTTATGAGACTGTATTCAAGTGGGAACTAAATTACTTGTTGTGACTACAATGCCCCATGGCTACAAGGTATAAAAAGCCAAAGGGATGCTAGTACCTCAAATACTTTTGCCATGTTCATGTAGCTTATGTTGAAAATATAAGTCAGTATAAAATTGAGTCTTGTTTTGAAAGGAAACACCCTTTGAAAGGTGACGTCAACCTTCAATCTAATCAGCGTTTTCTGCCTCTGGTCTCTATGTAAACTGCTTTTCAATTAGATATCTATTTCTAATAAGCTGAAACTTGGGACACACTTTCCTGCTGCACTCATCATACTAAAATTAAGAGTGATATCAATCCTCATACGCAAGAATAAAGTCATCAGCTGAGGTAAAGATTAAATTTCCAATCTTAGTATTATAGAATAGAATAGAATAGAATAGAATAGAATAGAATAGAATAGAATAGAATAGAATAGAATAGAATAGAATAGAATAGAATAGAATAGGAGTTGAATTAACCAGTTTGGAAGAGACCTTTGAGATCATCAAGTCCAACCTGTCATCCAACACTATATAATCCACTAAACCATGGCACTAAGTGCTCCACCAAGTCTCTTCCTAAACACCTCTAGTGATGGTGAATCCACCACCTCTCTGGGCAGCCCATTCCAATGGCCAATAACTCTTTCTATGAAGAACTTAGTACTTCATAATCAAGAACACTAATGAATTGGTTCCTTTTTTAGAAAACATTCATCTTTGAGCTTTGCTAGGTACAAAAAGAACATAAAGGATAGTAAGACTGCTCTTATACTCACAATACTTTTGTTCATCAAGTATAAATAGCTCTTCAACTGCTTTTCTTTGAATTCATATTGGATCCATCTTTTGTGCATAGAGGATGTAAATTGGTGCTAATGCCATTAACTTTCCTCATGCAACAGTTAAAATGGACACAAAAGATGCAACACAATAAAAGAATGAACATATTATGTTCATAGAATCATAGAATTAATAAGGTTGGAAAAGACCTCAGAGATCATCAAGTCCAACCTATCACCCAACACCTCATGACAATTAAACCACGGCTCCAAGTGCCACGTCCGATCCCCTCCTGAACATCTCCAGAGACGGTGACTCCACCACCTCCCTGGGCAGCATATTCCGATGGCCAATCACTCTTTCTGTGGAGAATTTTCTCCTCACTTGAAGCCTAAACTTCCCCTGGTGCAGCTTGAGACTGTGTCCTCTTGATCTGTTGCTGGTTGCCTGGGAGAAGAGACCAACTCCCACCTGGCTACCATCTCCCTTCAGGTAGTTGTAGAGAGCAGTAAGGTCTCCCCTGAGCCTCCTTTTCTCCAGGCTAAGCAACCCCAGCTCCCTCAGCCTCTCCTCATAGGTCTTGTCCTCAGCCTCGTTGCCCTTCTCTGGACACATTCAAGTGTCTCACTATCCTTCTTAATTTGAGAGTTCCAGAACTGGACACACTACTTAAGGCGTGGCCTAACCAGTGCTGAGTACAGGAGCAGAATTATTTCCCTGTTCCTGATGGGCACACTATTCCTGATGCACGGTAGGATATTATTTGCCTTCTTGGCCACCTGGGCACAACGCTGGCTCATGTTCAGCCAGCTGTCAATCAGTGCCTCCAGGTCCCTTTCTGTCTGGCTGCTCTGAAGTAACATAGCATGTAATCTCCAGGAAATTATTCTGAAAACCATAATTCATGCATGACCTCTTGCTGTCTGATTTACAGTACCACCATAACTCCTTGTAAAATGCCTGCCAGCTTTGTCAAGGAAAAGAATAAATCTAAAAATACAAGTTTTAAAACAATACATTACTTCCTTTCCTTTTTTCTAGAGGACAGGAAAAGTCAGCAACAGTGTTTCAGCTGGAATGGTCTTTTCAGTTTGGCAACATATTTATGTGATAAATATCTGACTTGTGTGGAAGAAATTCCAACTGAACGAAATATAAACTAGAATGCATAATTGCATCTCCATTTTTGTAGAACTGGAAAATCTGCATGAGTGACAAGCTGAAGATATCTCAGTGTCCATTGCATCATAATCTTTCTCTTGTCTGCAGGAAGAATTTGCCATGGGGAACTATAAACAATTTTCTTCGTGCTCCTATGTGCATAGAAATACAGATAATTAACATTCTTGAGTTTGATTGTAAACATAGCTATAAGCATAAAAGCTTTCTGCAAAGTGAATCTAAACAGAATATTTAGGAAAAGACTTGCACAGCTCTGGGATTGCAACAGATCTTATTCTCAGTTTTGAAAGTCCCATGGAACTGTTTCCTTAAATGGTTTGAGTGGTTGGTAGGAGAGATTTGGATAAACCCTATCTTTTGCCATACAGAGGCCAGAGCTTACTTAGTTTACTTCTTATCAGGCTGCAATATTTTCTTTGATTTCAGTGAAAACTTCTAACTTGCCACTTCGTTAACTCAAGCTCTTCCTTAGGTGAGCCCTTAAATATATGTGTCTGGAGAAGTAGGAGAGATGTTCTGCTAAAAACATCAGAGCACTCTGTAGTTCAGTGGCTCTGGTACAGATATGGTAACTCAGGCTTCAAAATTCCACCTTGTTTTAATGGAACTACCTGAAGGGTGATTGTAGTCAGGTGGGGGTTGGTCTCTTCTTCCAGACAACCAGAAACAGATCAAGAGGACACAGTCTCAAGCTGTGCCAGGAGAAGTTTAGGCTTGAAGTGAGGAGAAAATTCTTCACAGAAAGAGTCGTTGGCCTTTGGAATGTGCTGCCCAGGGAGGTGGTGGAGTCACCGTCCCTGGAGGTGTTCAGAAAAGGATTGGATGTGGCACTTGGCGCCATGGTTTAGTTGTCATGAGGTGGTGGGTGACAAGTTGGACTTGGTGATGTCTGAGGTCTTTTCCAACCTTATTGATTCTGTGATTCTGTGAATTCAATTGTGCTGAGGGACCCAACTGTTCAAATCAGTGCCTCCTGCATGTGATGTCCACTATACCTGAGTAAACAGCTGCTTCCTCATTGCTACAGATGACACATTAAAATGTTGTAAATAGTTAATAACTACTGTGGTCTCAGACATCTTCAAAAGGAATTGGAAAAAAAAAAAATAATTCATCAAGTCTTAAGCCTGACCTTATGAACAACTCTCTGTGGTTTGGTTTAGATGAGGATTTACTGTAGGAAATAATGCAATTATCATAGTGCTTTTATAAAGGTCAGCACAGGAATAATTTTTATTATAATTCTTAGGAAGTAAGGAGACAGATTCAGGCTAAGTATCAAAACAAGCATTAGAGCTGGAGAAAACTTAAAAGTCAACAGGCTTTAAAAACTTATAATGATAATAAAAAGGGGGAGTAATTACCAATTAAAGCTCAAGTGTCTGACTTAGACTTTCATATACCTTATCCCTCTGGCAGTAATCTTTCTGGCATGCCCTTTTTGAACAGTTAATATATTTTGTGTAAGTAAGTACACAAGACCAACCTTAAACAGAAGGCATAACTGCTACAGGTTCATCTGAATCAAATAAATTCATAACTGAGTTGTCAGAAGGCGGCAAAGAGAAGAATCTCTTGATAGAGATAATGTCCTTGATAGATTATTTGGATGCACACAAACATCTCATTTATCTCTGTTTTTAATGATTCAGTGATAGGAAAGGCAAAGTTGCAAAATTTCATGGTGTATTTAGTAGTAAACCAAAGACTTCCCATATAATGTTAGCACTTCTTGATGCACATTTTAGACTGTTCCAGTCTACTTGGGAAATACTTGCAGATATTACCCATTTTAGGTGAAAAGTTACCTTCTTCCCTTAGTCATGACATTCCTGTAAATCCAACACAAACATGCTATTTTTTCAAGCTTTCTTGGTGTTGCAGTTTATATAAATTTATTGGTCAGAAATATGATAAAATATGAATATTATCTATTAAATATAAAAAATTGCTTTCCTGAGCCAATTTTATTCAGGTTTGTTTGCCCAGTCGTTGACAGGTTACTTACATATGGTAGAAGGCTGACAAACAGTAGAGTAACAGTTTAGAACAATCAGAACTTGGAATACAGAGGAAGAAACTGGAGGTGAGGAGGAAGTTCTTCACCGAGCAAGTAATTTGTCATTGGAATGGGCTGCCCAGGGAGGTGGTTGAGTCCTCGACCCTGGAGGCGTTCAAGGGGAGATTGGACGTGGCACTTGGTGCCATGGTCTAGTCATGGGGTCTGTGTTGATAGGTTGGTCTTGATGATCCTCGAGGTCCTTTCCAACCTAAGTGATACTGTGATACTGTGTGATGCTGTGATCTCCGTATGCGTGCGAAACCAAACAGCAATGCTGTCTCAGGTGGTGTAGATGGACCACCTCGAGTTCACAATGGAGCTAACCAAGGGGTAGCAAGCTATGAACCTCAGATATAACCAGGTAAAATAGCATAATTTACTCACAAACTGCCAAGCTGCTAACTACCAAAACCTTTGCTGGATGAAGAGAGGTTTTAAGTTTGTAGTTGTAGTCCAAAGGACACTACCCAAAAATTAGAGAAAATGAGAGAGCAGGCTCCTGTAGTGGAAGCCCAACTCGGGCACTACACTGCTAAAACCAAAGAAGCTAATTGCCCTGAAGATAAAGCAAGTAGGGTGCTTGTCGCCACCTGGAATCCCACTAGTGAACAGGGGGAGAAGTAAGAGAGTATCGAGCATGCAAGCTATGAGTGTAATTAGCAAAAAGTATATGAGGTCTTTGCTATAAATTTCCTCTTTCAACATGGAACAGCCTAATGGCACATCAGCCATCCAAATCCCGCCAATCAATTCAAAATGTTTATGTGGCGAGTAAACCGCACACGCCTTCTCTCATGGCTTCCGACACGTGCAGTCGCCTCTCTGAAGCGTGAGGCTCAGGGACTGGGTTCAGCTTCCGCCCCCCTCCAGGCAGCCATAACAGCGCCTGCCTATTAGGCTCCTTGACCTCTCAATCTGGACCCTGCAACAGAGAGGGAGGAGAAAGAGGCAGTGGCTCAAAACAGATTTAGCTGTCTTGTCAATGCCCCTTCCAGGACATTTAGGTTGTCCTTAATTGTGAATTTCTTCTTGCATCCTGTGGGCTCTTCAAGACAGGGCAGGTTTTGTGCACCCAGGAAACGAAACAAGTATTTGTTTAATACCCACTGAGATGTTTCTCTAGCTGTTTGTGTATTTTGCATCAGACATGTTTTCTGAGGAATCCAAAAAATTAAAATTCAGTAAATAAATATGGACTAAATTAGCCTTGAATATGAATAAAAGATCTCTGCTTTTGTTCCCTCTCTACATTCTTGCATTAATTGAAGTATCTGGTAATATCTTCATGTTCTTCTGACACTTTGATTTTCTTTTATATATTTTTGATGTGCCATTAACAAAAAAAAAAAGCCCCAAACATAAAGCCTATGCTCAGTGAAAAGTATCATCCTGTGCTCCATTAATGAGGATGCTGGGGCTGGAACTGTCAAAAATACCAGAACTCTTGTCCTTATTCTTTTATTAACATATATCCTAAACACTGACATCCTGACACTGCTTCTTTAAGTACTGCAGGCTCCAGTTACAGTGTGTCTCAGATCTCCTGAAACTACACTTTGTATACAAGAGCTGAAAATTGTGCTGCTGAAGTTGACTTAATAGCAGCCTATTCAAATGCTTCTCTTAATAGCTGATGCTTCAACAGCCACAAGGAATAAGCAAAGAAAATAATATGAATGGAAAATTAAACTAATTTTCTATATCTAGACTGGTATAGGTCTAAGTGGTTCATCTAGGAGACATTAGATTGCCATTAGAATGGAAACAATCCCAGTACTTTACCACTGCAATAGCTTCTCTGCTGTGAGAGTGTGCTGGCTTTTACTTTACTGGCAGTGACTGATTGTCCCCACTGATTCAGGTCATAAGCAGTTTGGCTGCCTCAGACATCAATTGCTTTAAGTCATTCACTGTGCTCTTACCTTCAGATGCAATAGGAGCTGCAACAAGCAAGTTATGTGAGGTTTTACATATCTGAACAGTAGATGTAAATATTATTGGGTGAGCATCTTCTATCTTAGAATCATAGAATCAGTAAGGTTGGAAAAGACCTCAGAGGTCATCAAGTCCAACTTGTCACCCAACACTTCATGACTAACTAAACCATGGCCTCAAGTGCTACACCCAAACCCTCCAGTGATGGTGACTCCACCACCTCCCTGGGCAGCACATTCCAAAGGCAAATCACTCTTTTTCTGAAGAACTTCCTCCTCACCTCAAGCCTAAACTTCCACTGGTGCATCTTGAGACTGTGTCCTCTTGTTCTGGTGATGGTTGCCTGGGAGAAGAGACCAACCCCCACCTGGCTACAACCTCCCTTCAGGTAGTTGTAGAGAGCAATAAGGTCTCCCCTGAGTCTCTTCTTCTCCAGGCTAAGCAACCCCAGCTCCCGAAGTCTCTCCTCATAGGGCTGTGCCTTGCTTTGTGTTGCACTGCTTTGTTTTGTTTTGCCTTGCCTTGCTTTGCTTTGCTTTGCCTTGCCTTGTATTGTTTTGTTTTATTTTGTTTTGTTTTGTTTTGTTTCATTTTGTTTAGTTTATTTTCGATTCATTTTGTTTCATTTCCCAAAGCTCTAGAAGAAATTTTAGTCCTGGCAGAAGTCTGAGCTTTTGCTGAAGAAGCTTACCAGTGAGAAATGGTCAGATCAGCCCATTTCACATTATTTTTATTAATAGCTTCTTCTTCGGTTGGGTGTCATTATTTATCTTTGTCAATGACCATGACATGCAACTAGTCTCATAGGCACCAAGCAGATAAGCTGAAGGCTAAAGGTTCATCTCCAGAGAGAGCAGAAAATCAACATGAGTGATGCAGATGGCTTATTCATGGCGCTAATTATCTTTTGTAAAAGATATCAGTGAAGGCAAAATGGAAACTAAAGCAAGAATAATTGAAACAGAATCTTACATTTGTCTTCTTTTCAGAAGACAAGTGACTTTTTTCTTTGCATCAGGGCCTATAGTAACGACAGTAGTTAGTGGCATGCTGTTTATAGCACATTATGACTGTACATATGCTTTTGTTCAGATGGGTCTGTGTCCAGATTGTTTTGGATCTTTGATAGTAGCACAGAGACATACACAGGACTTTCTGTGTCTGTAGAACAAAGTTGGTAAGGGGTTTGGAGCACAAGCCCCATGAGGAGAGACTGAGGGAGCTGGGGTTGCTTAGCCTGGAGAGGAGGAGACTCAGGGGTGACCTTCTTGCTCTCTACAAATACCTGAAGAGAAGTTGTAGACAGGTGGAGGTTGGTCTCTTCTCCCAGGCAGCCCGTACCAGAACAAGAGGACACAGCCTCAGGCTGCAGCAGGGGAGGTTTAGGTTGGATGTTAGGAAGAAGTTCTATACAGAAAGAGTGATTGCCCATTGGAATGGGCTGCCTGAGGAGGTGGTGGAGTCACCATCATTAGAGGTGTTCAGGAGGAGACTTGCTGGGGTGCTTGGTGCCATGGTTTAGTTGATTAGGTGGTGTTAGATTGGTTGATGGGTTGGACACGATGATCTTGAAGGCCTCTTCCAACCTGGTTATGTTGTTTATTATTATTATTATTATTATTATTATTATTATTATTATTATTATTATTATTATTATCATCATCATCATCATCATCATCATCATCATTAACTGTCATGGAAGGATAATTACATCTTAAGGCTGTGCTATAGTACTTCTGGGTTCCTCTTTGGCATCTGCTACTAAATGAATATAAACAGGTCAGGCTTTAACAGAACTTGTCACTGACACCTTTTGTAATCAACTACAGCATTTGATAATGGATCTGGTCCCTGGCATTGAGTTCCATAGATGACTCCTAACTCCTATATGTTGAAAAGCATCTTAGAATCATAGAATCACAGAACCAATAAGGTTGGAAGAGACCTCAAAGATCATCAAGTCCAACCTGTTACCCAAGACCTCATGACCACTAAACCATGGCTTCAAGTGCCCCATCCAATCCCTTTTTGAACACCTCCCAGGACAGTGATAGTATTGACTAAATTGACTAAATTATTCTTTGTTTTATGTGTGGTAAGTGTTACAGGGTTCTTGGACAAGAGACAGGTGTTTGGTCTGTATTTGGTAAACACTTCCTAGTGACAGTATTATCACATAATCATTGGATGTGCACGGTGTTGCAGAGACACTGATCATCGTGTTCTGTAATTGGAGCTGAACTGATTTTTGTCTCTGCAGGATGCAAAGTATGCTTTCATTTCTGTGAAATTTTGTACTAATTGGGGCTTAAAATGGTGCTTTCTTTGATGCCCGTTTGCAAGTGATTCACTTCACAGGAAAAATTTCCATTTTTCGTTGCAGAGCTAGTATAACCTACTGAGAAGAGGTCCCTACATATCATCTATTTTACTAAAATATTACCACCAATGGAATCTGACTAGAATATTTTTAACAAAGTATCACTATTAGGAGAAGTATAACTGAATTACTGGACCCATTTGCCTAAGCAGGGCTAATTAGGATGGACAAATCACTACTCTAAAATTACTATACTGCTCAAGCTAATATCCCTGCAGAGACTTAGTGTCTGATTCAGAGCTTGCTTGGGAATCTCTCATGCTGCTGGATTGCACTATGTCCAAAAGAAGAACAAAAAACCCAACACCTCTAGAGACTGTAATGAATGTATTCTCATTCATAGCACTGCTCCTTAAGTACCAATTGAGCTGCCAAAAAGATCATAAAATCTACGACTATGAAAAAAAAAAAAAAAGAGGAATAAAATCAGGACCTGATTGTCCATTATGGTTAATCATTGGCTTGTTCCCTTGCACTATTTTGAACTACTCCAGATCTCTGAGACAAACTGGTGATCTCAAAGGTCTTTTCCAACCTGGTTAATTCTATTCTATTCTATTCTATTCTATTCTATTCTATTCTATTCTATTCTATTCTATTCCATTCCATTCCATTCCATTCCATTCCATTCCATTCCATTCCATTCCATTCCATTCCATTCCATTCCATTCCATTCCATTCCATTCCCCCTTGTCCTATCACAGGGTGCAATAATGAAGAGCCTGTCTCCTCCCTCTTGACCCCCAGCCCTCAGATATTTATAAGCATTTATTAAATCCCCTCTTGGTCTTCTCCAAATTTGATTTTGTTTGTTACACATGGAATTTGTTTTAAGAGGTTAAACTTGTGGCAATGTATAGCTCTCACCAGCATCAAAAGAGTCAACTATGCACTGAACACTCTCATCTTTTAATACTATTTATTAAAGCATGCTTTTAATGGGAAACAAATGTATGCACACTTTAGTAATCTCTAACTGACATTTCACAGGGAAATGCCTATCAGCTTCTTAGGAAGAACTGCAAAAGTGCAGAGAATGCAATTAATCACCCTGCCTCTTCCACTGTTTGAGTCTGTAACAGCAATTGAACAAAGCCACTCTTATTTGCATATTGAACACTACCAGTGTCAATACTTCAGAAGAGGAGAAAGGTGTGCTCTTTTCAGGTCCAATTTTGCAAGCCTTAGAGACTGAAGCTGCTGCAGAGGATTGCAGCGTTCACTAGTTTCTTAAAGAAGCCTGAAGTTAAACCTTCAAAACAGGTCTCTGATCTGAACTGCTACCAAAAATGTAGAATTTAAAAACAAAAGAAAAGAAAAACAAAACAAAATAAAACAAGAGTTTTAGGGTGAATGTAATTTAGACCAAACCAGTAGAGTTCTTTTGAAGGAAATTTCCTGATGGTACTTACTCCCTTGAGTACTGTGTCCAGTTCTGGGTGCTTCAGTTTAGGAATGATGTTGAGTTGCTCAAACATGTCCAGAGAAGAGCAACAAAGCTGGTGAGAGGTCTCAAGCATAAACCCTATGAAGAGAGGCTGAGGGAGCTGGGGTTGCTTAGGCTGGAGAAGAACAGGCTCAGGGGAGACCTTATTGCTGTCTACAACTACCTGAAGGGAGGTTGTAGACAGGTGGGGGTTGGTCTCTTCTCCCAGGCAACCAGCACCAGAACAAGAGGACACAGTCTCAAGTTGCACCAGGGGAGGTTTAAGTTGGATGTTGGGAAAAAATTCTTCACAGGAAGAGTGATTTGCCCTTGGAATGTGCTGCCCAGGGAGGTGGTGGAGTCACCATCACTGGAAGTGTTTAGGAAGAGACTTGATGGGGTGCTTGGTGCCATGGTTTAGTTGATTAGGTGGTGTTGGGTGATAGGTTGGACTTAATGATCTCTGAGGTCTTATCCAACCTGTATTCTGTGATATAGTGGAAAAGTTTTTTTAACCAGTTTTCTATTGGACTACTTCTATTCCTTGTCTGTAAACTATCTAGGAAAAAGAGAATTATTCAGACACATTCTGAAGGCAGTATCCCGGGAATTTTAATATGTTCTTTCAGCATAATAATAATGCACAGAATATTTTTTAATATGCAGAAATCCTCCTGTAAGAATTCTCCTTTTAGGCATATATGAATATGTCTAAATGTGTCAACAAAACAGATGAAATCTGAATTTTTGGATAAGAGAAAAAAGAATGATACATGAATATTCATAAAAATAAAATTCTGAACACTGAAATATTATTTGTTCAAGATATTCAGTAAATTATTTTGAGCAATGAAAAAATCATGGAGACTTTAGTGTGACTCCCAGTCATCCACATTAGGAAAAGGAGCAAATTCCATCGGTGACTCACAATTAATAGCTCATTCTGCTATTTATTAGCCTGTTGAACTCTGCAGACACATAATATGGCTGAAATAAATCCCTGTGTGTTTAACTGCTTATTCTCTATTCACTTTCTACATAACTTTTACCAAATTAATCCTTTAGTTGGTGATATTTTTATTGTCCATGCATAAGTTCAGATCCTGCCGGAGTTGTAGGCTTTTGCTATTGCTGTTGTTGGGTAACACTAGACATCCAACATTGCATGCTGTAGCCCTGCTTGATTTATCAACTCTGATCATTCAAGTAATGACCATACAGAAAAACTGGGATGTTTCTGGGCTTGGTTTTTCACAGAATCACAGAATCACCAACGTTGGAAGAGACCTCAAAGATCATCAAGTCCAACCTGTCACCACAGACCTCATAACTAGACCACGGCACCAAGTGCCACATCCAATCCCCTCTTGAACACCTCCAGGGATGGTGACTAAACCACCTCCCTGGGCAGCACATTCCAATGGTTCACAACTCTCTCAGTGAAGAACTTTCTCCTCACCTCGAGCCTAAACTTCCCCTGGTGCAGCTTGAGACTCTGTCCTCTTGTTCTGGTGCTGGTTGCTAGAGAGAAGAGACCAACCCCCCTCCTGGCTACAACCTCCCTTCAGGTAGTTGTAGAGAGCAGTAAGGTCTCCCCTGAGCCTCCTCTTGTTCAGGCTAAACAACCCCAGCTCCCTCAGCCTCTCCTCACAGGGCTTGTGCTTGAGGCCTCTCCCCAGCCTCGCTGCCCTTCTCTGGACATGTTCAAGTGTCTCAATGTCCTTCTTAAATTGAGGGGCCCAGAACTGGACACAGTCCTCAAGGTGTGGTCTAAACAATGCAGAGTACAGGGGCACAATGTCTTCCCTGCTCCTGCTACCCATTGGCCTTCTTGGCCAGCTGGGCACACTGCTGGCTCATATTCAGGTGGCTGTCAATCAGCACCTCCAGGTCTCTTTCTGTTTGGCAGCTCTCCAGCCACTCCAACCCCAGCCTATAGCTCTGCCTGGGGCAGTTGTGGCCAAAGTGCAGCACCCGGCACTTGGATTTGTTGAATGCCATCCTGTTGGACTCTGCCCATCTGCCTATCTGTTTTGTTTGGTGTTTTTCTGTTTGTCTGGTTTGGTTTTGTGAGTTTGTGGTTTTGTTTATTTGGGTTTGGTTTGGTGGGTTGGTTGGTTTGTTTGTTCAGAAATTGCTTGCTGTGTGAAGAGGCAACGATGCCTGGGGTGTATTAGGTTTCAAGAAGATTTATTTACTAGGTATGGAGAAGGAATCTATTGTAGAGGTTTTGTTAATTTTTTTACACTTGGCCAGCTAAACTGACTCATCTTGGTTTTGTTTCAGCTTGAGCGTAACAGAGGAGCAGTCCCTGGGTAAAGATGAGAGCAGGAAATATTGCTTAGTAAAAGAAAAAGGTATTTTAGATATTCTTCATAGCTAACAGAGAATAGTTATAAATGTCAGTTATAGCCTCCCAAAGAGAATCCTCATAAAAGTACTGATTTCTTCTTTCCACCTTGGGTCTGAATGATCTTAGCAGCCACTCATGGTAGCCTAATGATTCTAGTATGCTTATTCTGCTGGAAAAGATAAATGACATGTCTGCCACATTAAAGCAGCCAGCACCTTGTGAATTGCCAAACAGTTAAGTGGAAATAAGGTACAAACTAAAACCACCCACATTTAACTTTTTGTTGGTAAAAATATTACACTATTCTGGATTTGACTCATTTTCCTTTGAGTCTAGACTTCTATATCATTTGTAGAAGCACAGCTGAAAATCATGCTTTAAAACTAAACAATGTTTTTGTCCTGCTATAATAGTCCTGCTTTCATTAACCCCTAGTAAATCCTTTATTTCTCTTGCTCTATCTGTTATTCTACATTTTTCTTTGGCACATGACTGATTTAGAGCACATTCACATGGAATTGCAGGCAGCCATGGGCCTTCTATGCACCCTGTTACCAGTCAGAAATGCATAACCACACACAGTATGGCACTGAGCACTGTCCCACTGAGAGATGGGGTTCATTGGTTTCAACTTGGCAGTCACACAGATCTGAGTTTCACACTAAAGTTGGACTTTTATCTGCTAGCTTCAAGGGTAAGCAGAATGCCCTCAATCCACCTTTGTCTTTAACGAGCCAAAAAAATATCTTGCCATAATATTCAGTGTTTTGTTCTTACAATTCAGACTTTTGTGAGATTTTATGTTACTTAAAAAAGCCCAAAACAACTTGTACTTTTTGTTAGGACAGATATAAATATTCTGAGCTTCTTTTCACTATCAGCCTTGAACTGGGTGCTTTTTTAGAGCAGGCAACTCTATATATATCTGAGAAGTAAAAGACTGAGTGTTACACTGCTGCCTGCTTCTGAAGGATGGTGGCTTTTCATAGCTTTGTAATAATAGAATAAGTCTGAGGGAGATAAAGTAGGGGAGGAGGGTACATGGCCTAAAAGTCAAAAGTGGACTAATGGATGGATCTATTACAAGTCACATTTTTACATCCATCTATATAGAACAATGTATACAGAGAGTATCTATATTTTAATGTAAGCAATCCAGTAAATCAGACAAAGAAAATAGTTTCATAGTGTCATAGTTTCATTCAGGGTTGGAAGGGACCACAAGGATCATCTAGTTCCAAACCCCCTGCCATGGGCAGGGACACCCCACACTAGATCAGGCTGGACAGAGTCTCATCCAGCCTGCTCTTAAACACCTCCAGGGATGGGGCCTCGACCACCTCCCTGGACAACACATTTCAGGGTTTCACCACTCTCATGGGGAAGAACCTCCTCCTCACATCCAGCCTGAATCTCTCCACCTCCAGCTTCATTCCATTCCCCCTAGTCCTGTCACTACCTGAGATCCTGAGAAGTCCTTCCCCAGCCTTCCTGTAGACCCCCTTCAGATACTGGAAGGCCACAATTAGGTCACCTCGGAGCCTTCTCTTCTGCAGACTGAACAGCCCCAACTCCTTCAGTCTGTCCTCATAGGAGAGGTGCTCCAGCCCTCTGATCATCCTTGTGGCCCTTCTCTGGACACGCTCCAGCACCTCCACATCCCTCTTTTAATGTATCCCTCTTGTAAAATATCAGCACAGAAGCTGTAATTCATGGCATGCCACACCATATTCCAAGCATGTCCACTGCTGCTTCTACTCAGAACGGTAACAAAGAACCTTCCACCAGAGAAGTGTCAGTTTTATTTATATTGATCCTAAAATCACCTTTTGAGCTATTTGTACTTGAAACTGAGTATATGTGTCAGTCATGAAAAAAGAAAGCAAACTCTCAGAACTGGCACATTTCCAATATTGGTAGAGAAAGGCAGGAGGGAGAACGGAGGAGAATAGTAGGGTAAATTTCACCTCAAGCAAAGTATACAATGAAATAAGTCTCACCACAAAGCCTCCATGCAGTTGTTAGTGAGGTCAGTAGAATTCCTTCCCTGGTTCATGACCCTTACAGATATTATGACCAGATCAGAAATATTTCCTCCAACGGTATGTCAGCAATGCAGAAACTAGCATCAGCAATTTAGTGAGCAGTATTCTTGCACTAAGAATCAGAAATAACCCAGTGTCTCATCCTGGTGTCTTGGGACAGAATGACACAGGTAACTTTGTTGAGGACTTTTCCCTCGAGAAAATCTACAAAGCTGACTCCCTCTGATATTTATAGCCACAAAACATATCATAACACTAGCAAATAGGCTCCAGATTCTCTAGATGGGTACCTCCACACATAAATACGTTTCTCTTGGATGCAAGCTGGGTATATATGTCTTCATTTGTGGTCCACAGTCTTGCAATAACACGTCTTTTGGGTAGTGATGCTGCAACAGGTGCATGATTTCATGCCAGTGGCACAATTTCACGTCATCCAGAAACAAATGCAACACTCATGGTGCGTAAAAGCAGTGATCCAGAAGATATGCACAGGGTGAGAAGGACCTGAAGAGGGACCACTCTGCTCCACTCCCAACTGTTAAGTTCGTCCTTGTTTTCCTCAGTGTGAAAATGTAAGAGAAATTCTGTATCAGACCAATCAGGGGAAACTGCTTACAAATGTTAATTATTCAGAAGTTAACAAAACTCAAAACACTTGCAGATTAGTTTTGGATATTCCCTGTAGTAAATTACAAATACTACTGACTAGGTAGACAGAGAGGAAAGACATGGTACTGCTTAGGATTATAAAAATCACAGAATCACAGAATCACTGAATCACCAAAGTTGGAAGAGACATCAAAGATCATCAAGTCCAACCTGTCACCACAGACCTCATGACTAAACCATGGCATCAAGTGGTCCTATGGATATAAGAGTGGCTAAGACTTTAATACATTACAAATGTAGTTCTTAAATATATGTAGTGGCTTTGTATGGCCTTGTAACATCACTCTCTGCTCCTCTTCTGTCTGTAAAACAGTGCAATAGTATCTCATTTCATTAATCTTATCTTAATCTGCAAATTCTGTTTGAATTTTTGTGTCATGCTTGTACTTAAAGGAAGTTGATCTTTGCTTGGACTTCTAAAATCTTTGTGCATTGTCAGTATCATAGATGAAAACATAGGTTTGATTTCCATAAGAATGGAATGGAATGGAATGGAATGGAATGGAATGGAATGGAATGGAATGGAATGGAATGGAATAGAATAGAATAGAATAGAATAGAATAGAATAGAATAGAATAGAATAGAATAGAATAGAATAGAATAGAATAGAATAGAATTAACCAGGTTGGAAAAGACCTTTGAAATCATCGAAACCAACCTATCATCCAACACCATCTAATCAACTAAACCACGGCACCAAGCACCCCATCCACTCTCTTCCTAAACACCTCCAGGGATGGTGACTCCACCACCTCCCTGGGCAGCACATTCCAATGGCCAATCTTTCTTTCTATGAAGAACTTCTTCCTAACATCCAGCCTAAACCTCCTCTGGCACAGCTTGCGACTGTGTCCTCTTGTTCTGTTGGTGGTTGCCTGGGAGAAGAGACCAATCCCCACCTGTCTACAACCTCCCTTCAGGTAATTGTAGACAGCAATAAGGTCTCCCCTGAACCTCCTCTTCTTCTTATAGATCAGGATAAAGAGAGGTTGGTCTAGGGAAAAAACATCCCTCTGAAATTAAACCCCTAAAATTCAAACTCAGTCTCATTTGTGATGCATTTTCTTTCCTTTATCTTCCCATTTGTTCAGTCTTGTGCCATGGTTTAGTAGTCATGTGGTGTTGGGTGACAGGTTGCACTTGATGATCTTTGAGGTCTTTTCCAACCTTATTGATTCTATGATTCTGTGATTCTATGACTGAGATATAACAGAGCATGTAAAACCATGGATAATACAGAATAGCTAATAGCACTGTGGATTTGATGACATGGAAATGAGAGAACATCAAATGGAATTACGAAGTAAATTTCGTTTAATACTCAAAGGAAATACCTTCGACACTCAGTACTTCAATGGATTGTTGAACCTATGGCTACAGGATGCTTTGGATGCCAAGGGTATAAATTAATTCAAAAGCTGATTAGGCAAGCTAATGGAGGAAAGCTCCACCAAGGACTACTAAAAATGGTTGTCTGATGACAGTCTCTGGCTTTGGTTCAGGATATGCCCGAATCAGGGATAGCCAGAACTGCACGAACGTAAGCAAGGAAAGTACCTGTTATTCTCTGAACATATGCTGCTGGCCACCATCTAAGGCCATCCTCTGATCTAATTTAGTACTGCTACTCTTTTAAAGTGAGAAAGAGAGGGAGATACACTGGAGGCTTTTTTTTTTCCTTTTCTTTTTTTTTTCTTGTGTGTGAAATGTACCACCTGCAATGAAAATCTAAATTAAAACCCAACCCTGATACATATACGGGATAAAAGGGATACCAGCCTGCAGATTAGCTTGAATACCTTCAGACAAAGGAAGGAACAGATCTTAGTTTCTTATTCCTTAGACAGAGTCTCTAAGTAGGGAGCTAACAATCATGGAAGTGTCACATATGGTGTGTGCAAGGCTTGCTACAGTTAAGTGTGGCATGAATAACACAGACAGAGACACAGCTACATCATGGACTCTAGGGGAAACAAGTGAAGAAGCAGCCAGGACTGCTCAGATTCCAAATTTCACTTTCCTGGAAAATGTCACTGTTGACAGCAGTCCTCTACATGCTTGAAGTACTTCCAAGGTTAGACGTTGGTGTGAGCAGAACTTCACTTTTGAAAGCACAGAGAAGACTGTACAGTTAATGTAATGTCACTACACAAATGTAGGGTAGGATGTGTATGACAGCAGTGCCTTATCCAGATCCTTCACTCTTCACTACCCAGCACCACCTGAAGCCTGTCTGAACTTAGAAGCCTTATTTTAGTTTCAGTCACTTTAGGTAAAAGTTTGATGTTGCTACTGTCTTTGTAAAACCAGTCCCAAGTCATCACTAGAGCAGTTTCCCCCTTACTAACTTACTGAAGGGCAGTTATGGATTGGTAAAAGAGGGCAAATGAAAGGAATTGAAAAGCATTGCATCTCATGCATATGATCTTTTATTCAGAAATTATCACAAATTTCTTGACCTTTGAAGCTGTAATCTTGTTATACTCAGAGGAGAAGGCATTTTTATATAATCACCAACAAATTTGTATCACTGAGAAGGTAGGTCAGTGTCTCTCAGCCTCCAGTGTATCAGGATGACACTTTGAAGCTTTGATTTCTGCCTGTCAAGTGATATACCCATATAGCAGATAATATGACTTGACATCCTATAAACTCATCTATAAGCCTTCACAACCCATGACAGAGAAGCTCCAACTGCACCATCACTATTCATTTGGGAATTGTCAGTTGTTTCTGAGAAACAAAGGCACAGCAACAAACAATACCCACCAGAGATCTTCTTCAATTGGCCAAGATATGGAAGTCCTGAGAGAAAACATCCTAGCCTAACACATCAGACACCACAAAATGTCATAGCACCAACACTATTTTTCACTAAAATAGCCTCATTATATATAAAAATTCCCTTTTCAGAAGCTTGCCAGCATGTAAGTCTAATGGGGGTTCAGTCTGTCACACATGTATCTGTGTTAAACAGGTGCAAATTCAACACAATAGATAAACCAGAGGGGAATTGAGAGTTTAGTCAACTTACTCCCCATCTACACAGGGTTAAAAGAAACAATGTATAATAGATAAAAATTGAATTTAATAGATATGGACTCATGATTTAATTAAATGAAACAGATCTTGTGATCTAAAAGGTTTTCTGAATTGCAGATAATCACTGCAATTAACCAGGTTGGAAAAGACCTTTGAATCATCCAGTCCAACCTATCACCCAACACCATCTAATCAACTAAACCATGGCACCAAGCACCTCAACCAGTTTCTTCCTAAACACCTCCGGTGATGGTGACTCCACCACATTACTGGGCAGCCCATTTCAATGGCCAATCACTCTTTCTATGAAGAACTTCTTCCTAACATCCAGCCTGAACCTCCCCTGGTGCAGCTTGAGACTGTGTCCTCTTGTTCTTTGGTGGTTGCCTTGGAAAAGAGACCAGCCTCCACCTGTCTACAACCTCCCTTCAGGCAGTTGTAGAGAGCAATAAGGTCTCACCTGAGCCTCCTCTTCTCCAAGCTAGGCAACCCCAGCTCCCTCAGCTTCTCCTCATAGGGCTTGTGCTCTAAATCCCTCACCAGCTTTGTTGCCCTCCTCTGTGTTGAAACTCTAAAAGCCCTTTCAAATCTATACAGCATGTTTAGTTGTGTTTGCAGAAACTTACCAAAGTGCTTAGAATGTCATCTCATTATTTAATGGTTATTTAGGCTGGAGGTGAGCAGAAAGTTCTTCACAGAGAGAATTGTTAGCCATCGAAATGTGCTGCCCAGGGAGGTGGTGAAGTCACTGTCCCTGGAGGTGTTCAAGAGGGGACTGGATGTGGCACTTGAAGCCATAGTTTAGTAGTCATGAGGTGTTGGGTGACAGGTTGGACTTGGTGATCTTTGAAGTCTTTTCCAACTTCATTGATTCTTTGATTCTATGATTCTATGATTTATTCCTTTCCTAACAATAGTAAAATGCATATTTGATTGCATGATGGTCAGTCAATTAATAATTCTATCTCTGATTTTGTAAAAAAAAAAACATATTAAAATGTATTCAACATCAACTATTTACTTTTTAACCTAATTACTTAAATACTCATAGTAGGATTCATAAGAACAACTGAGAAAATCTATAGGCAGAGATTTATACCTGTTAGTTAAACCTGACATGTTTTCAATCAATAAAAGAAAGTGACATTTATCATGCAATTAACTCCACCATTTTTTGTTGACTAGTCTGTGATGAGATTAATTGTGCTTTATGAATTATGAAAATGGGGGTGACAAGCTCAAACTATAGACAGTTACCTTTAGAATGATGAATCTCAGGCCTGAAGTCTTGTGTTGATTTAGCCCTGGCTGGGGGCCAGATACCAAAGCTGCTCTGTCAGCCCCCTTCTTAGATGGATGGGGGAGTGGAAATCTAACAAAAGGATTGAGAATCAAGATAGAAGTATTTTAACTGGATGAAAAGAAAAGCAAAGGTGGTGCTCAGAAGCAGGAGAAAACAAAGATGTTATTCTTTACTTCCCACTAGCAGACAATCATAGAATCATAGAATCAATAAGGTTGGAAAAGACCTCAGAAATCATCAAGTCCAACCTATCACCCAACACCTCACAACTAACTAAACCATGGCACCAAGCACCCCATGCAGTCTCTTCCTAAACACCTCTAGGGATGGTGACTCCACCACCTCCCTGAGCAGCACATTCCAGTGGCTAACACCTCTCTGTGAAGAGCTTTCTCCTCACCTCGAGCCTAAATTTGCCCTGGCACAGTTTGAGACTATGTCCTCTTGTTCTGATGCTGTCAATTCCCAGGAATCAAGGCTTAGCAAACTGCTCTGGAGGACAGATGCCACCGATGAACACCCTTTACTACCTTGTTTCACTTAGCTTTTATACTGGAGTTGACATCATATGGCATGGAATATGCCTTTGTTCAGTTTGGGTCATCTGGCCAAGTTGTGTCCCCTCCAAAGATCCTGCCCTTTCCTCAGCCTCCTGTTGGGGAGGAACATTGGAAAAGCACAGCCTTGGTGCCTGGCTCAGCAGTAGCCAAAAGGTGTATTATCAACATCCCGCTACATTACTGCGAAACATGGCACTAGAAAGATGTTCTGGGGAGAATTAACTCCAGTTCAGCCAAACCAAATGCAATTCTCTAAGCACAGGATTCACCATCTATGACTAAAGGGTTTATCAGTACCACCCTTAATAGTATAAATCATTGCAGTCAGTGCTGTTTAGTGTATGATTAATTTTGTCCTGATGTAGGTTGCTAAAACAGACTCAGAGAAATGCTGAATGGAAGGTACCTTTGGAGTACTATCTAATCCATCCTCTATTTCAGAGCTATGCTCTCAATAGAACCAGGTCTGATCAGTTATGGATTTGTCTGGGTATGTGTTGAAAAGCTCCAAGGCTGGAGATTTCACTAGCATTATGAGTAATCTGGATCAGCACTGCACTGCTCCCTTCTTGATTTTTGGTTTTCAGAATGTCCAACATGAACCACCATGACCTTGGTCCCTTCTTTTATTGTTTGCTAATACCAAAAAACATTTAGTCCTATCACCACTGTAACTGCTATTCAAATAGTTTCAGGCATCTCTTAATCACCTCCTAATCACATATACACCAGACTAATGAAGCTTAGCTTCTTCAGCCTCTCCTCATTTCTCACATGCTCAAGGCTTCTGACAGTTCTGTCACTTGGAGCTCTACCAGGTTTTCCACACCTGTCATGAATAGGAAGATCAAATACTGTTGGACCAAGTCCAGAGATCATCCACAAAGTTGGCCCAATGGCTGGAGCATCTTTGCTGTGAGGGTAGGCTGAGGGAGCTGGTGCTGTTCAGCCTGGAGTAGATTCTGGGGGACCTAATAACTGCCTTCCAATACCTGAAAGAAACCTACAGAAAGGCTGGAGAGAAACTTTTCATCAGGGCGTCTAGTGACAGGACAAGGGGGAATGGTTTTAAGCAGTGGGAGAGTAAGTTTAGACTAGATCTTACAAAGAAGTTCTTCTGTATGAGGGTGGTGAGACTCTGGAATAAGTTGCCAGGAGAGGTTGTGGATGGCCCCTTCCTGAAGGTATTCAAAGTCTGGCCAGATGAGGTTTAGAGCAACCAAGTCTATTTGTGAGGCACCCCAGCCCATGGAGGTTGGAGTAGATAATATCTAGGGTCCCTTCCAATGTAAGCCATTTGATGAAGATGACAATGACAACTTAGATAACTCTAATTTCAAATATCTCACTTCTGTTTTCATGACAAAGTGGAGGACTCCCATGCTTGCCAAGATTTTTTCCCCCTCTCTTGTTTATCTTGATTGCATGTCTTCCCAACAGACAATATTGTTCTTCAAATTAACCACCATAGCTGAAGTGGCAGCATCATCTGCCCCGTAAGGTACTGGCATGATGGATACATCTGCACTTAGCCTGAACTACAGCCCCTGAACAGAAGATGGCAGACAGATCTACCTGTTGATCCCAATGGTGTCACTGTTCACCCAACAGCAAAAAAAAGAATTGAACATGTTTCACATAAGAAAACTGAAACAGGCATTGCATTATAGGAAGTTGCCTGATACTCAGCAAATATCCCATAAAAAAAGTAATTTTGTTGACTGAAAGGGAAAGCACAGGCATGTTATTTAGGATAGGATAGGATAGGATAGGATAGGATAGGATAGGATAGGATAGGATAGGATAGGATAGGATAGGATAGGATAGGATAGGATGGGATAGACCAGGTTGGAAGAGACCTTCAAGATCATTGTGTCCAACCCATCATCTAACACCATCTAATCAACTAAACCATGGCACCAATCACCCCATCAAGTTTCCTCCTAAACACCTCCAGTGATGACAACTCTACCACCTCCCTGGGCAGCACATTCCAATGGCCAATCACTCTCTCTGTGAAGAATTCATTCCTAACATCCAACCTAAACCTCCCCTGGTGCAGCCTGAGACTGTGTCCTCTTGTCCTGGTGCTGCTTTCCTGGGAGAAGAGACCAATGGAATGGACTGCCTGGGGAGGTGGTGGAGTCACCGTCACTGGAGGCGTTCAGGAGGAGACTTGACAGGGTGCTTGGTTACATGGGTTAGTTGATTAGGCAGTGTTGGATAATAGGTTGGACGCGATGATCTTGAAGGTCTCTTCCAACCTGGTTTATTCTATTCCATTCCATTCCATTCCATTCCATTCTATTCTATTCAATCCCCATGTGGCAACAACCTCCCATCAGGTAGCTGTAGAGAGCAGTAAGGTCTCCCCTGAGCCTCGTCTTCTCCAGGCTAAGCAACCCCAGCTCCCTCAGCCTCTCCTCATAGGGCTTATGCTCCAAACCCTTCCCCAGCTTTGTTGCCCTTCTCTGGACACCTTCCAGCAACTCAACATCTTTCCTAAACTGAGGGGCCCTGAACAGGACACAGGTCTCAAGATGTGACCTAACCAGTGCAGTGTACAGGGGCAGAATGACTCTCCTGCTCCTGCTGGCCACACTATTCCTGATACAGGCCGGGATGCCATTGGCCTTCTTGGCTGCCTGGGCTCATGTTCAGCCTATTGCCAACCAGTACCCCAGGTCCCTTTTTGCCTGGCCACTCTTCAGCCACTCTGACCCCAGCCTGTAGCCCTGCATGGGGTTGTTGTGGCCACGGTATAGAACCCAGCACTTGGATGTGTTAAATCTCATGCCCTTGGACTTTCCCATCTGTCCAGCACTTGTGTTGATAGAATTAGTTTGGGGCAAAAAGTTATCTACAAGTTTCAGTTATTGTACTGATACAATTATGCTAATATTTTAATAATTGCCAGTGTATGACTGATGTTAATAAAAAGAGTGATTTGTGTAGGGAATATAATTAGACACTCTAATATATTGATCTCAATGTATGTAAGAATATCTCAGAGAATTAATATGTAAAGTAGGTGTTTTTAAAGTAGTGATTTTTCACAGTTTTCCCTGGGGCATTCTTATTATTACCAAAGCACCCTTTTCTTCTCTGCCATGTGAAAACAAAAGGAGATAAGCTGAAATTCTGTTGGAAAAGAGACACTTTAATTTTAGTTATAAAGAATTTTAAGTCATATCCCTAATTCTGCCAAATTAAATCTCTGACTTTCTTCAATAAGCTCAGAGTGACTGTTCAGGGATGAGCCTAGTGAGATTAATCAACATTGATTCTGCTTCATCAAACTAATTTTGTGTGACAATTAAAACTCTTACTTTGCCAGTAACACCCCTGGAAGGTCTACCCACAGCACACTGAAAACAAAATCAGAGATGTTTTTTTAGTACTGTTGCTTCCATAACAGATAAGTCAGCAAATCCACCTGTGGATCAGAAGACACAGGTTCAGCTTCCTGGTGGCTTCTAAGTAAACAGCACAGGCACAGAACTGTATGCATTTTGTTCAGATAAATAAACTTACAGTCTTCTCTATCAAAGCTGCACATGTCTATTTAATTCTCTACACAAATATTGAAGCATGGACTTCCCAGCTGGATGTAATACCCACAAAGCTGTAATGTATCCTAATGTGGTTTTTTAGCACTATATGGATATAAATAAAAGAGAGGGAGTTTTCCAAGCATAGTAGATAACACAGCTATGGGGAGATAAAAGTCTCAAATCCCCATTTCAAATCAAGAAACAGAGAGGACCTTCTAACCAGAGTAAACTAAACAGAAATCAGTTGGATGAAAGCTATTTCCTGCTGCCTTCCCTTTCCTGCCTTCATTGTTGTGGTCTTTTAGAATCATAGAATCAATAAGGTTGCAAAAGACCTCCAAGATCATCAAGTGCAACCTGTCACCCAAGACCTAATGGCTACTAAACCATGGCACCAAGTGCCACATCAAATCCCCTCTTGAACACCTCCAGGGACAGTGACTCCACCACCTCCCTGGGCAGCACATTCCAATGGCCAACAACTCTCTCTGGGAAGAACTTTCTCCCCACCTCAAGCCTAAACTTCCCCTGGTGCAGTCTGAGACTGTGTCCTCGTGTTCTAGTGCTGGTTGCCTGGGAGAAGAGACCAACCCCCACCTGGCTACAACCACCCTTCAGATAGTTGTAGGCTTATCTGTGTTCTCCTGAACCACAACTCCCTATAATCCTCTAATGTTCATGCCATTTTATGTATCATTAATACTACTACTACTACTACTACTACTACTACTACTACTACTACTAATAATAATAATAATAATAATAATAATAATAATGATAATAATAAACCATGTTGGAAGAGACCTTCAAGATCATCGTGTCCAACCCATCAAGCAATCCAACCCACCTAAACAACTAACCCATGGCACCAAGCACCCCATCAAGTCTCCTCCTGAACACCTCCAATGATGGTGATTCCACCCCCTCCCCAGGCAGCACATTCCAATGGCCAATCACTCTCTCTGGATAGAACTTCTTCCTAACATCCAACCTAAACCTCCCCTGGTGCAGCCTGAGACTGTGTCCTCTTGTTCTGGTACTGGCTACCTGGGAGAAGAGACCAACATCTGCCTGCAGAGTTGGAAAGTCTCTGAAAATGAGGTAAAATCTGTCAGTACTGGCATGAAAATGTAGCTAGGCACTCTGGTGCAGGTATAAACTCTCTATTTAAGAACATGCAGACTGTTGAAGTCTATTTGATAATACTGTTCTTTTAATTGACTTCACTATGCTGATATCATGCTGTGCTTTAATATTTCATACGATATAGCTGTTTAATATAGTACATGAGCTCTAATACTCCAAGGATAGCTTAAGGCAATTTATGCAAAAATATGACTAATCTGGCTCGTTTCTAGATAGCATGGGTGCTTGCTGTGGCACTGCTGTGGCATAACAGGGGGGGGAAAGAAGTTGTATTTTAAAACATACATTTGGATAGCATCATTTATGAGTTATAAATGTGATTTAATTTTGGTAAGAAAATAGTTCATGCCCAATTTTTTGCCTAGGGCAAAATTTGTGCTTAATAAAGCTGCATAGCAAAAAATAATAATATTAAGAGTAAAAACTTTCTTTGAGATAAAAATAATAATAATATAACTCTGGAGCAGGTGGATGTTAAATAGAAAACTTACTGGAGCAGGCTCCTGGCAGGAGCTATTATTCCAAAGCAAGGACTTCTAAGCCCACAGGGAACCTGGATTGGAGTAATTTGTTCCTGAAGCACTACACCTCTTGGAAAGGACTGTCCTAGCTTAGAACAGGACAGGTTGCTCCAAAAGGAGCAAAAGAATCATGCTCACACAAATGGATTGGGACCCAGATTGGAGCAGTTTGTTCCTGAAGCACTACACCTCTTGGAAAGGACTGTCCTAGCTTAGAGCAGGACAGGTTGCTCCAAAAGGAGCAAAAGAATCATATTCACACAAATGGATTGGGACCCAGATTGGAGCAGTTTGTTCCTGAAGCACTACACCTCTTGGAAAGGACTGTCCTAGCTTAGAGCAGGACAGGTTGCTCCAAAGGAGCAAAAGAATCATATTCACACAAATGGATTGGGACCCAGATTGGAGCAGTTTGTTCCTGAAGCACTACTCCTCTTGGAAAGGACTGTCCTAGTTTAGAGCAGGACAGGTTGCTCCAAAAGGAGCAAAAGAATCATGCTCACACAAAGGGATTGGATAGCCCTGGAAAGTTTAAATGCAGAAGCAATTAACATAATACAAAACCCACAAAGCATAGTGGTGAGAATAGCAACGCACAGCAAAGTTCCTTTACACCAGACAAAAATCCCCACACTTCCCTTCTCCCCACTTGGTGGTCACCCCACCCATCCTAGGGCTCTTTCTTCACACACACCCCCTGGCTCCTTTTTTGGAAGGATGGAGCAAGGGAAGAGTGTGAGGAGTCCTCCCTTAGAGAAGGAAGAAGCTGCAAACACAACACATGATGAACTGACCGTGATCCACTCTCTGTTCCCCTGCACCACCAGTAGAAGGATGTAGAGAAAATTGGGTGTAAAGTTAATCTTGAGAAGAAGGAAGGGGTGAAGGGAAGGTGTTCTTTTTAAGAACTAGTTTTATTTCTCGTTATTCTACTGCAGTTTGATTGCTGATAAAATTGTTGGGTTTTTTCCCATATTCAAGTCTGTTTTGCCCATGAATGTAATTGATGAGTGATTTCCCTCTGTCCATATCTTGGCCCAGGAGCCTTTCAATATATTTTCTCTCCCCTATCCAGCTGATAAGGGGGAATAATAGAGCACCTCTGCCGGGCACCTGGCATTTTTAATCTTTGACCTGAGCAGTTAATCAACCTGTTAGACTCTTTGATTGACATGAAAAATTCATTAGAGCAATCCAACAGGTTTTTAGGTTCAAAGCTATTCACAATAAATAAAAGCAAAATCCTTGCTTAGAAAAGCTACTTCCACGTGCACAAGCTGTAAAAGCAAACTGATCACCTTATTGCTCTCTACAACTACCTGAAGGGAGGTTGTAGCCAGGTGGGGGTTGGTCTCTTCTCCCAGGCAACCAGCACCAGAACAAGAGGACACGGTCTCAAGCTCTGCCAGGGGCAGTTCAGACTGGATGTTAGGAAGAAATTCCTCACAGAGAGGGTGATTGCCCATTGGAATGTTCTGCCCAGGGAGGTGGTGGAGTTGGCATCATTGGAGATGTTTAGGAGGAGACTTGATAGGATGCTTGGTTGCATGGTTTAGTGGATTAGGTGGATGGAGTTGGATGATGGGGTGGATGCGATGATCTTGAAGGTCTCTTCCAACCTGTTTTGTTTTCTGTTCTATTCTATTCTATTCTATTCTATTCTATTCTATTCTATTCTATTCTATTCTATTCTATTCTATTCTGCTCAAAGGCAGCTTGGTGTAACTTTAGTCAAAATACCACCATGCATCCTGATGGCAAAAGAAAGTTATATGATGGTAACTAAAGTAGTCTGATGTGTTTCCAGTTGTTGCCACCAATCCCTGATTTGGATTGCATGACTTTGATTAGCATAGTCTATATAATAACATTGTTTTGTTTTCATCACATAATTTAGAAAACTAAATGTTCATTTGTCTTGGTTAATTTCAGAGTTCAATTGCTGTTTTCTGTACCTAGAAAAGCTACCCAGTTTTGAAATATTCTCAAAATCTCATTTGGTTTTGCTCCATTCTCACTTCTGTAGGAGCAAAGTTTTCAGGTGACTATGTTAGAACTAAAATGGTAAGAGTGATCATCAAAGGGAAACTACATGCAGTGTGCCTTGATCCTTATCCTTTGATGGTTTCATCATTAAGTTTTATGTGACATATGAATAAATGCTTCCTCATTTTCACTCTTCCTTGGGGCTTTGCAGGTGTACTGGAAATGTAGCACTTTTTGAACACTGTATTTTCTGCAGCTAGACTGGACAAAACATTAAAGAAAATATGGTCAAAAGACTTTTTGTTGTAAAGCATCCTGAGATCTGTTGATAAAAAACAGGGTAAAAGAGGCAGGTATCATTTATTGTCAGGGACAGGGAATATGATATGACTACTGATACTTTTTATTCTAACTTTTTATTCTGGATCTTCTGTAGATAGTGTGGGTATTTGACAGTTGAAGGGAATTCATTGCACTTCTACCCAAAAAAGAGGTGAAACAAAAGATTTAGCAGATTACTGGTTAGGCCACACTTTAAATACTGTGTCCAGTCCTGGGCCCCTCAGTTTAGGAAAGATGTTGAGTTGTTGGAACGTGTCCAGAGAAGGGCAACAAAGCTGGGGAGGGGTCTGGAGCACAAGCCCTATGAGGACAGGCTGAGGGAGCTGGGGTTGTTTAGCCTAGAGAAGAGGAGGGTCAGAGGAGACCTTCTTGCTGTCTACAACTACCTGAAGGGAGGTTGTAGCCAGGTGGGGGCTGGTCTTTCCTCCCAGGCAACCAGCACCAGAACAAGAGGACACAATCTCAATCTTTGCCAGGGGAGGTTCAGGCTGTTAGGAGGAAGTTCATCATAGAAAGAGTGATTGGCCATTGGAGTGGACTGCCCAGTAATGTGATGGAGTCACCATCACTGGAGGTGTTTAGGAAGAGACTGGATGGGGTGCTTGGTGCCTTGGTTTGGTTGATTAGATGTTGGATGATAGGTTGGACTCGATGATCTCAAAGGTCTTTTCCAACCTGGTCTATTCTATTCTATTCTATTCTATTCTATTCTATTCTATTCTATTCTATTCTATTCTATTCTATTCTATTCTGTTCTGTTCTGTTCTGTTCTGTTCTGTTCTGTTCTGTTCTGTTTTGCTGCTGCCTGCTGCTTTGCTTAGTGAGAGTGAGGGCTCACCCTGGTTCACCCTGGCAACATTCACACAAATTCATGTAAATTTTCTCCTGATAGCCATGGGAAACATGCTTGTTGTGCAGCTGTCACAGGCTGCATGACGTCTTAGAAGACCACATCAAAGAACCAGAAAACAGAGCAAGAGAGGACCTTGCAAAGTGATGACATGTGGACCATCTCAACATATCTTCAGACATATTTCTCAGTAGAAATGCCCCAACAGTGAGGAACAGGATTGAGGACAACAGCCACAGTTTGCTTTGGTGCAGTAAAAACTTTGATGTTTGATTATGAAGAGGAACAGACCTGTAATGTACTGCTCTACCTTCTGCTCCATCATATGACAAGAGTAATTACACAAATCATGTCAGGTATTATATATCATGACTGTGTTTTCCAGAACTCTGTTCCTTTCATAGCTAGTTATTCAATTTCAGCTGAGAGCTAATTTAGACTGCTTACATTAAGTGCAGTATTATTATGGCAATACATTTACACTTTTACAGAAAGGAAGAAGGATAAGGAAATATAAGAATTAGTCACAGAAAAGAAAGTGGATAAGGAAATATAAAAACTAGACACCGGTGTTCACTGCCTCAAATCCATTCTGAGTGTTAAAGGCATGGCCAGAATTCAAAATTATTTCATTCCAGACTCTTTTGTCAGGATAACAAAAATTCCAGATTGACACTAAGGTGTGAATAGCCCTGTTACCTTTAACAGCTGAGAAACACAGAAGCAAAGCAATCAAAAAAAGGTAATCATTAAAGTATTTTCTGATGAGCAATTAAAAGGTAGGAAATTCCAACATGAAGGTCTCAAATGTAACCACAGTTTGACACCCTACACTTACGAGCACAGGCTCTGCTGGATAAAACACTGGCTGGGCAAACAGGCCAAAGAGTGGTGGACAGTGGAGTTAAATCCAGCTGGTGGCCAGTCACCAGAGGTGTTTCTCAGGTCTCAGTGTTGGGACCACTGCTGTTTAACATCTTTATTGATGATTTTAATGAAGACAAAGAGCGTGTCATCAGTAAGTTCGTAGATGACACCAAGTTAGGTGGGAGAATTGCTGTGCATGTGGGTAGGGATGTTCTGCAGAGGGAATTGGATAGAGTGGAGCAATGGGCCAGCATTAACGGGATGAGCTTCACAGAAAGAGTGATTGGCCATCAGAATGTGCTGCCCAGGGAGGTGGTGGAGTCATCACCACTGGAGGTGTTCAAAAAAGGATTGGACGTGGCACTTGAAGCCATGGTTTAGTCAGTCATGGGATATTGGGTGATAGGTTAGGCTTGAGGATCTCTGAGGTCTTTTCCAATCTTATTGATTCTATGATGATTCTAAGCCCAAATGCCAGGTCCTGCACTTGGGTCACAACAACCCCAAGCAATGCTACAGGCCTGGGGAAGTGTGGCTGGAATGCTGCCTGGCAGAAAGGGACCTGGGGGTTCCAATCAATAAGGAACTGAATATGAGCAAGCAGTGTGCCCAAGTGGCTAAGAAAGCCAATGGCATCCTGGCTTGTATTAGAAACGCTGTGTCCAGCAGGAGTAGGGAGGTGATTGTCCCCTTGTGCTCAGCTCACGTGAGGCCACACCTTGCATATTGTGTTCAGTTTTGTGTTCAGAGATGTAGAGGTGGAGGAGCGAGTGTGGAGAAGGGCAAGGAAACTGTGAAGGGCCTGGAAAATTAATCATATGAAGAGTGACTGAAGGAGCTGGGGCTGTTTAGTTTGAAAAAGAGGATCCTGAGGGGATACCTCATTGCTGCCTGCAACTACCTGAAAGGATGTTATGGAGAGGCTGCTGCTGGTCTCCTCTCACAGGTAATTAGTGATAGAACAAGAGGGAATGGCCTCAAGCTACAACTGGGTAGGTTTATGTTGGGGATTGTTTTGAGCAAGAGGGGACATGGGTCCCATGAACACCTGTGCAATTCAGGCCTTGAAGAATTCTCTGTTGATAATATAGCGGTGGAGTAGGAGCTGTGGGAAAGTGTTGATTTCTTGGCATGCTGAAGTCCAGCTGCCCCTGAGAAGGGAGGCAAGCAAGATAAGGAGGAGGCGAGATCTGGGAAAGAGAGCAATTAGACTGAGTAGAAAAATTCCACAGAGTTGTGAAAACAATGATGTAACCTTTAAGAGAGAAACCAATAGTATGTGTTAAATTAGAATAGAATTAACTATGCATAAGATAAGACTATAAATAATGAAGTGTGGAACAATAAAGTTGGATGATTACTATCACTCTTATTGAGTGCTGTTGTCCCTGTCTCCGCTCTTGTCAGGTTTAGACTGGACATTAGGAAAAAAAATATCACAGAAAGCGTGCTCAGGCATCCCCCTGCTGCCCAGGGGGAAGGTGGTTGAGTCACCAACCCTGGATGTGTTTAAAGGTCATTTGGATGTGGTGCCTAGGGATACGATTTAGGGATGAACCTTGTAGAGTAGAGTTATTGATTGGTCTTGGTGATCCTCAGAGTCTTTTCCAACTTGAATGTTTCTGTGATTCTGTGATTTCTGTGTTATGTTAACAGCCTGTGCATGATCACATTTTATGTCAATTACCAGTTCCAGATTAGAGCAACCAGGACCAGAAAGGATGAAAAGCCCACACTGACAGGAGTGTGACTTGCCCAGAACCACAAAGGAACTCTGATAAAACCCAGTTATTTGGGAGGCATCCAAAAAAACCCCACAATTATTAAATCTTCTTTCTTTCAGCTCCAGCTTCATTAGCAGTATACTTTTATGGGGGGAGAGAGGGGGGAAGCTAGTATCCTACAGTCAACATCTCTTCATTATAAAACCTGATTTGCAGTCTGTGAACTGAATGAGAGGAGAATGATATTAAAAAAAAACTTGCATGCACTAATGTAATTATAGATGGTAATACTTACATCTAAGACAGACTAATTAAGGCTGTATAGACAACCTTAATTCTGACATTTTTCTAACTTCTGAGTAATTGACCTTGCAATCTCAACACTCCTCATGTATCAGTTATAATTAGCTTTTAAAAACACAAAAAACACCCCACTGTTGTTGAAGCAGAAAGAAAAGAAAAGAAAAGAAAAGAAGAAGAAAAAAATAATTTTCCTCAGGAACCAAGCTGTGCTTTTTTGAGAGCCAAATCCTTCAGAACCACTCTTTGGAAGACTGCAAGAGGACCTACAGCAGGCAGGCCTGGGGTGATTAATTACCCCCACATGGGGCAGAAACTGCAAAGTGGAATACACATCAGCACTGGGAGATTTCCCAGATTGTTCTTGGCAGAAGACAGAGGTTGGGATAGAGGATGCCTGGGGATGTTTAGTCAGGTTCTGGTGCCTTGTTTTATCTGTAGTCCTCTGTTTCAACCTTATTTGTCCCAGTTCCTTCCCTTGATATTAGAATAACCTTTATTAGAATAAACCAAACCAGGTTGGAAGAGACCTTCAAGATCATCGTGTCCAACCCATCAACCAATCCAACCCACCCAAACAGCTAACCCATAGCACCAAGCACCCCAGCAAGTCTCCTTCTGAACACCCTCAATAACGGCGACTCCACCACCTCCCCGGGCAGCCCATTCCATAGCGCAATCACTCTTTCTGTATAGAACTTCTTCCTAACATCCAACCTGAACCTCCCCTGGCGCAGCCTGAGACTGTGTCCTCTTGTTCTGGCACTGGGTGCCTGGGAGAAGAGACCATCATCCGCCTGTCTACAACCTCCCTTCAGGTAGTTGTAGAGAGTGATAAGGTCACCCCTGAGTCTCCTCTTCTCCAGGCTGAGCAACCCCAGCTCCCTCAGCCTCTCCTCATAGGGCTTTTGTTCCAAACCCCTCACCAACTTTGTTGCTCTTCTCTGGACTCGTTCCAGCAAGTCAACCTCCTTCCTAAACTGAGGGGCCCAGAACTGGACACAGTCCTCGAGGTGTGGCCTAACCAGTGCAGTATACAGGGGCAGAATGACCTCCCTGCTCCTGCTGGCCACACTGTTCTTGATGCAGGCCAGGATGCCATTGGCCCTCTTGGCTGCCTGGGCACACTGCAGGCTCATGTTCAGCCTACCATCAACCAGCACCCCCAGATCCCTCTCTGCCTGGCTGCT
Organism: Melanerpes formicivorus; assembly: GCF_026170545.1. Lineage (NCBI taxonomy): Eukaryota > Metazoa > Chordata > Aves > Piciformes > Picidae > Melanerpes > Melanerpes formicivorus. The sequence goes on from NW_027142353.1 coordinate 63,264,999, forward strand.
CTCCAGCCACTCTGACCCCAGCCCGTAGCACTGCATGGGGTTGTTGTGGCCAATGTGCAGAACCTGGCACTTGGATGTGTTCAATCTCCTGCCATTGGATTCTGCCCATCTGTCCAGCCTGTCGAGGTCTCTCTGCAAAGCCTCCCTACCCTCCAGCAGATCAACTCTTGCCCCCAGCTTGGTGTCGTCAGCAAATTTACTGATGATGGACTCAATGCCCTCATCCAGATCATCATATTGACTTATGTTGTTTTCTGATTCTCCTAGGTCTTGCTCCTTGCACCTCTTCTTCTGAGCTATGGAGTGGCTGTTTCCTTCTGCTCCAAACTACCCATACTCAGCCTCATCTCCAGTGACCTCTTTGCACCCAGGAGAAACAACTGAACTCAAACTCATACTCCACTGCAACACAGGCTCATATCATGCACCTGAAGTGAAGAATCTTTGAAAAATGAACCATGAAACTCTTTGAAGCTTCCATTAAAGTTCAGGTTTAGGGGAAGTTTTGAGTATGATTTAGCAGTGATCCATTTTTATATAGAATGTAGAAAGTCTTGCCTCTCTGTTAACCAATCATGATATTGCTTTTCTTACTGGTGTTTTTAATATAACCCTGACATATTCTCTCTCACATTTCATTGAAAGATCCTCCTTATTCATTTTTAAATAAGCCAGAAGGTCAAGGTAGAAAACTTCAGTATAAATATTGGATCACTGTAAACACAGAGATTCTGTAAAACAAAGTGTCACCGAGAAGTGTTTTGGAATCAATATCTCTATCCAATGACATCCTGGCTTGGATAAGAAATACTCTGGCAAGCAGGACCAGGGAGGTGATTGCCCCTGTGTACTCTGGACTAGTGAGGCCACATATCAAATACTGTGTTCAGTTTTGGGCCCCTCATAACAAGAAGGATACTGAAGTGCTAGAGCAGGTCCAGAGAAGACCATCTGACCTGGTGAAGTCTTATGAGGAGCAGCTGGGGGAGCTGTGGTTGTTTAGTCTGGAGTAGGGAAGGCTGAGGGATGAACTCATTGCTCTTTACAACTACCTGAAAGGAGGTTGTAATGAGGTGAGGGTCAGTCTCTTCTCCCTAGTATCAGGTGATAGGATGAGAGGAAATTGGAATGGAATGGAATGGAATGGAATGGAATGGAATGGAATGGAATGGAATGGAATGGAATGGAATGGAATAGACCAGACCTTTGAAATCATGGAGTCCAACCTATCACCCAACACCACCTAATCAACTAAACCATGCAACCAAGCACCCCATCAAGTCTCCTCCTGAACACCCCAAATTGTGCTGGAGGAAGTGTAGGATGGATATTAGGAAATCGCTTTTCCACTGAAATAATTGTCAGGTATTGGAAAAGGTTGTCCAGGCAGGTTGTTGGCTGAGTCACCACCCCTGGATGTGTTTAGAAGCCATGTAGATGTGGTGCTTGAGGATATGGCTTAGTGGTAGACTTGGTAAAGTAGGGTTAACGGTTAGAGTCAATGAATGATCTTGAAGGTCTTTTCCAACCTAAAAGATTTTGTGATTCTATGATCTCTCTTCCACAGACAGTAAAAAGCAGAAGGCTCTGAAGTTTAGTTCACATCATGTGATAGGCACAGAATTACAAATATGTCTGTTAAAATATATTTAAGTGTATAAAATGTCTCATTGCATAGATGAGTACCTAGCAACAGCTGCAACTCTTGTTTCAATTCAATCTCCGCTTGAATTCCCTTGATTTCCTGGGGGAGAAGAAAGTCAATATTACTTTTCACTTCTTTCAAATGTTAACATATGAACTAAAGTGAACTAAACCTTGACCTGTAGTTAGCAATCAAAGTTACACTGTTTTTTTCAAAGTACTAAGGAGAGTCCAGGTCTAGGGAATTACATTGGTAATTACATTGGTCTCTTCTCCCAGGCACTCAGTACCAGAACAAGAGGACACAGTCTCAGGCTGCACCAGGGGAGGTTCAGGTTGGATATTAGGAAGAAGTTCTATACAGAGAGAGTGATTGCCCGTTGGAATGGGCTGCCCAGGGAGGTGGTGGAGTTGCCATCATTGGAGGTGTTCAGGAGGAGACTTGCTGGGGTGCTTGGTGCCATGGGTTAGTTGTTTGGGTGGATTGGATTGGAGGTGTTCAGGAGGAGACATGATGGGGTGCTTGGTGCCATGGGTTAGCTGTTTGGGTGGATTGGATTGGTTGATGGGTTGGACGCGATGATCTTGAAGGTCTCTTCCAACCTGGTTTGGTTTATTCTAAATAAAGGTTTATTCTACATTAGCCAAAGTGCTTTTGGAAGAAGCAACTAAAATAAAAGTGCCATCCTGGAACCCTTGATTCAACCCTTCAACTTGATTTGATATCATAATGTAAGAGGGAAAAATGCCACCAAAATTGTCATATAGTGACATGATTAACACAGTATCAGAATTCTTCACCAGATGCTGCCCAGGGAGAATATTGTCTTAGAATTAATGAATATAAACAAGTGATAAATAACTTTAAAATTAACATTTTCTCACCATTAAAATGAGATTCTGGTGCATTTGAAAAGATAATGCATGTATAAAAGAGTACATGCAGCTGGCTTCACCTCTTCAGTGTCAGTATTTTACTTGAGCTTCTTGTCCTGGGCTCCCCTTATCAGTGAGGAGGAGGCAATACTAGGACATAGTTATTTTCTTATTAAACTGAACCTCTAAACAAAGTGAATTATATAAATATTAGGGTCAGATGGAGTCCTCTGTGTGGTAATCTACACTGAACTCCATCTCTGACAGTTGAATAGATAAGACTGTGAGAACAAAGCAAGCCCTTAAGATACTGGCTTATTCTATATTTTTCTTGCTTTCTCCTTGCAGCTTTCAGCACAAAGTGTAAGAATTTCTGGAGCCAGAGGTATTTTTTGTTTGCTAAAGCCCTGATGCATTTCTCCTCCATGAGTTTATTGTATTGCTTCTTGAACAAATTTGCACTTTTGACATCCAGAATGCTGCTTGGCAGAGTTTCCACAGTGTGTGTATCCAAGCAAAAATATATTCCTTGTGTTCTTGTTTCAGCCTGTTCAGTGATGATGTCATTTGAAGATCCATAGTTCTTATACTATTAGAAAGAAAGAGCATTTTCTGTTCTTATATCCCGTGGGACTTGAAATCTCAGCTAAATTCCATCCTACTGGAGCCATGTATTTCTGACCTACAATTTAAGTTGCTATGTCATTCTCTTACAATAAATACTACCTTTTTTTTTTCCTCACAGAAGACCAGGAAAGTTATTTTTCACTGTTTGAGAAAGCTACCCTCAAAATAAAGTAATTTGTATAAAGATTGGTACAATGACATGTTCACACAGCATCACAGAATCAACCAGGTTGGAAGAGACCTCCAAGATCATCAAGTCCAACCGATCACCCAACCCTAACTAATCAACCTGACCGCAGCACTAAGTGACTCAGTCAGGCTTTTCTTAAACATCTCCAGGGACCTTGACCCCACCACCTTGCCAATAAATTATCTAATGTCCAAGAGTAGTGGAACATCCTGAAAGTAGCCATATTAAGCACCTAGCAATCACTAAAAGTCAATAATTCATATTTGAATATTAGCACTGGTTTCACACTCTGCCCCTTTTCTGCCCCATTTTCCCTCTTTTTCCCCTGAAACCCAAGGCACCTGGGCTCTGGTGGAGTCTCCTCCCACCCTAAGTGTGGCCACATGGCCCTCCCCACCCACTCACCTTTTTAAGCCCTCCTAGGAAAGGCAGTAGCCCCAAGCTGAGCCCATCTGGGCTGAGGATCCTCCTCTCATCGCTGGTGAGTCCCTATGGTGCACAGCGGGTGATGGTGGTGGTGACAACAAAGGCCGGGGGGCCTGGTGGCCCCCCGGTTGTTAGGGTCAGGATTGATGACTACTCCAATATCATCCACGGGTGCTGGCTGGGCCACCTTACTGGGGCTGAACTCCTCTGTGTGGTGTCTTGGCTGGTTGAGAGTCTTGCCCCCAGCTCTGGGGTTGGTGCAGTAATGGTGGTGGTGAAGCAGGAGCTGTTACTTGTCTTTCTCAGGGTTTATTTCTCTACTTTATTTATGTTGTTGATTTTTATTATTAGTTTTTTTATTGCAGAATCATAGAAGGACAGAATGATAGGGGTTAGAAGGGATCTCTAGTCATTATCTAGTCCAATTCTGCCAGAACAAATTTGCCTAGATCTGGTTGTGTAGGAATGCATTAGGCAGGTTTTGAAAGTCTCCAGAGGAGCCTCCGTGATGTTTCTGGGTAGCCTGTTTCAGTTCTGTCACCCTCAAAAGAAAAGTGTTTATCCTTAAGTTCAAGTGAAACCTTCTGTGTCCTAGTATGCATTTGTTGCACCTTGTCCTATCAGATTTGTTGCTGGAATTACCTGTCAGATACTTAAACAGAATCAGATGAAGGATGTTCATTCTTTTTACTAATCGGGAATAGTGGTAAAAACAAACACAATGGCAAAAAAAAACCCACACTTCCCAATTTTAGCATTTGACAAAAGTTGATGGGTAAATGTATTAGCAAGAAATAATAGCACCATTTAGAAGCATGCAATATAATGTTTGGTAAGTGCAACGGAAGCTGCTGTGAATTCCAGTATCAGGCAAAATACATTTCTGGGCCCCTCAATTCAAGAAAGGTGTTGACTTGTTGTCCAGAGAAGGGCAACAAAGCTGGGGAGGGGTTTGGAGCACAAGCCCTGTGAGGACAAGCTGAGGCAGCTGGGGTTGCTTAGCCAGGTGAAGAGGACGTTCAGGGGAGACCTCATTGCTATCTACAACTACCTGAAGGGAGGTTGTAGACAGGTGGAGGCTGGTCTCTTCTAGGCAACCAACACCAGAACAAGAGGACACAGTATCAAGCTGCACCAGGGGAGGTTTAGGCTGGAGGTGAGGAAGAAAGTCTTCATAGAGAGAGTGATTTGCCATTGGAATGGACTGCCTGGGGAGGTGGTGGAGTTGCCATCACTGGATGTGTTTAGGAAGAGACTTGATGGGGTGGTTGGTGGTTGGATGTGATGATCTTGAAGGTCTCTTCCAACCTGGTTTATTCTATTCTACATTGTTTTTTATCCCATAAATAAATAGTTGTTCTATGGCAAGCTATCCCAACAAATTTTATCCACAACACCTAGAAAACTGATGGAAAAAGACAGAACTGCATGGTTGTATTCAGTGTGAATGGAGAAGTTAAAATGATGTAAAGGGATCATGCTTAATATTTCTTTTAGCTTTCCTGCTTAACTCTGTCCTGTCCAGAAATTTGTATCCTTCTAGTAATTTGAAGAGATGTAGAGAACTGCTTTCACAGTATCACCAAGGTTGGAAGAGACCTCAAAGATCATCAAGTCCAACCTGTCACCAGAGACCTCATGACTAGACCATGTCACCAAGTGCCACATCCAATCCCCTCTTGAACACCTCCAGGGATGGTGACTCCACCACCTCCCTGGGCAGCACATTCCAATGACAAATGACTCTCTCCGTGAAGAACTTTTCTCCTAACATCCAGCCTAAACCTCCTCTGGTGCAGCTTGAGACTGTGTCCTTTTGTTCTAGTGCTGGTTTCCTGGGAGAAGAGACCAACCCCCACCTGGCTACAACCTCACTTCAGGTAGTTGTACAGAGCAACGAGGTCTCCCCTGAACCTCCTCTTCTCCAGGCTAAACAATCCCAGCTCCAACCCTCTTTCTCTACTCCTAACCCTCAATGGGTCTCCATTTTGGGGTTTACTTATGAAGATGTGGCTAAGAACCACTTTTTCAACTCTCATTTTCTGTCTTAAGCAGCTGCACTTGCAACTAGGTTTCACATTATAAGTATATTGAATGTCTGAATGATATCAACTTCAGATTGTAAAGGTCTAAAAATCAAAGACAGGAAAGAGTAGGTAAATTTATTGACAAATGATCCAACCTGAAAATTGGTTTTGTTACTGAAAGGCACTTTTAAAAAAATTAGGGTTTTGTCTCTTTCAATTGTATCATGATTGATTAAACATCACAGTGGATCAAAATCAAGGTAAAGGAATGCCAGTCAAAATCCTGTGTGAGCTTCTGTTCAACTGCTTCTTTGTTTCAGAGTTTATATCTAAGGCTGGGCCTTAGCTCTTTGGAGGTAAGAGAGAAAGTCTGAAGGTATGAATTCTTCCCCTTGTTCAAGTAGGACTGGGTTAGAAAACACCTTGACAATCTGAATACTCACATATCCATGGACCATGATGGGATGCACCCACAAGTGCTGAGCTGCTGGCTAAGTCACTGTCCATCACTCTTGCATGGTCATGAAGACACCCTTCATCCAGGCCTTTGAAGAGATTGTACAAGACTGGACCCAGTTCTGACATCTTTTGTTTAAGTAAGTTGAAATTTGTGCATAATATTCACTGGAGGTGTTCAGGAGGAGACTTGATAGGGTGCGTGGTTGCATGGTTTAGTTGATTAGGTTGGATGATAGGTTGGGCACGAGGATCCTGAAGGTCTCTTCCAACCTGGTTTATTCTATTTTCTAAATCTGAACTCTTTTAAAAACAGCACTGTATATCCACAAATGCTGTGATAAAATCATCAGAGATGACAAACACAGAAGAATGATAATCCTGTTGCAGGAATACTTGTGAAAATACCTTAGCTGTTACGTAGAAATGTCCATTTAAATTATTGTCATAATTCCTTCTAGCATAAATTTCTCTCAGATGTGAGTGAAAATGGTAATGAAATACAAGCTTATGGATAACCAAAATTTGAAACTTTCCACAGAAGGCATGAAACAAAAGAAATGTCAAGTAACCTCAGTGTTTATATTGGTCTGATGTGCTCCTCATTGTCCATATGTGGTGCAACACATAAAAATTCTTTCTCCTAGATGAAGACTCGCATTTTAAATACAGGATACTGCCAACAAGATATTTTTGACAGTGAAGTGGAGGCAGGCATGCAATGCAGAGTTATTTTTGTCACTTGTATTTAGAGGTAAATGTTGGAACTGAGAAGCAACTGGAACACAGCTATTCCAGAAGAAAAGGCTATTGTGTAAATCATATTCTGTGCATGGAATTGCTGATACAATTTGCTGTTTCAATTTCGATCTTTGTTGAAGGCCAATAAGAGCTGTGTGTATGTTGTGAACTAAACAGACTGGCCTGCGTATTGCAGAGGAACTGATGAATGTAATCTCTAAAAATCCTACTTCTGTTTGGTAAAAGAGATGATATTTTAATCACAAAATCTGTCACAGGCTGTTAGCATTGCAGTGCAACTGCTATCCCACTTTTTTCCTGTAAGACTTGTGAGGGTCATAAGCATGTATTAAAACTAATATATGCACTCTGTGGGTATTCCTCTCAAACCTGTCTTTATACTTCCAAAATTTACTGAGCCCCAGGTCTCAGATTTCGACTTTGTAACTGTTTACTTCTATTTTTCTTATGTTTTAAATTGGCACTGGATAGGAAAATAAATAAGCATTTTCTTTATTAATACGAAGCCTAGAAATTGTGTTCTTGTATAGCTTATTCTGTTATGAGGTACTTTCTTCCTGAAGGTTAGATTTATTGGACTGATAGAGGCACAAATCTACTGCAAGTCTTGGGAGAAAAGAGATTCCAGAAATGTTAGCCCTGCCTTGCTACTGACCCATGGTAATGTGTGTTACCAGATTTTCTGACACTAACACAAACACAATACTGACCATCGTCTTCATGATATCAGGGCTGCCTCAATAGCTGCAAAACATATTTCTAGATGCCTTCAACAGTTCTTATCTTTTCTTGAATTTCTAGAGATTTTATTGTCAGCTATTATGTTTCTCTGAAAATCTCCCAGATGTTAGGGCCAGAATCTTGTCTATTCATGGAGAAGGTAGACAGGAGAAGGAAGATGAGGCCACAGAACCCTTCTGCTGTGACAAAAAAATGACATCTTGGAAAGGTCATTCTGGAAAGACCTGTTACTTTTTTTCCTATTTAATAGACCTATTTTGGTCTATTAAAAGAACAAAACAGAAGTATTTGGTCTGTAACTATTCTTTGGGAGAGTGTACACAGTAAATGCACTTTACTTCCAAAGTATAATGTATAGTTATAATGGGTGGAAGAAAAGGCAACAAGCTAATTAATTCAGAAACTTAGGAATGTGAAACAGGATATCAAAAACAATAATAACTTAGCATCATGACACGCAGATACACCCATCCTATTTGGTGTCATCTATCTACTAGAGAGTAGGGAAGATTTATAGTGGGATCCAGACAGCTTAGTCAACGAGCCAGGCTTAATTATATGAGGTTAAACAAGAACTGTGCCAGGTCTTGTACTTGGGTTGCCATAACCCTAGAGTAAGCTACAGACTTCAGGGATGTGTAGTTGGAAAGCTGCAGCTTGGAAAGGGACCTGGATATATTGCTTGATAGTCAGCTAAATATGTGCCCAGGTGGCCAAGAAGGCCAATGGCATCCTAGCTTGTATTAGAAATGCTGTGCCCACCAGAAACAGGGAGGTGATTGTGCTCCTGTACTCAGCACTGGTGAGGACACACTTCAAGTATTATGTGCAGTTCTGTGCCACTCACTATAGGAAGCACACTGAAGTGCTGGAGCGTGTCCAGAGAAAGGCAACCAGGCTCATGAAGGACCTAGAGCAAGAGTCCTACTGGAGTACCTGAAGGGGCTCAGGTTGTTCAGTCTGAAGAAAAGGAGGCTGAGAAGGGATTGTATTTCTGTCTATAACTAGCTGAAAGGAGGTTGAAGTGAAGAGGGGGGCAGCCTCTTCTCTTTGGTGGCAAGCGACAATGACTAGGGTAAATGGGTGCAAACTGCACCAGGTGAGATTTAGGCTGGATATTAAGGAATGTTTCTTCACAGAAAGGTCTATCAAACATTGGATTGGTCTGCCCAGGGCAGTGGTGGAGTCACCACCCCTGGAGGTGTTTAAAAAGTATGTGAATCTGGTGCTTAGGGATATGGTTTAGTGGTGACCTTGCATTGCTGGGTTAAAGGTTGGACTAGATGATCTGAAGGTCTCTTCTAACTAAAGATATTTCAATTTCTTCAAAAGTAGATTTTATTGTACCTAAAATGACTTGCAAATTATTAAGGTTCATTTTTACAAAGTCAGTATTTCTCAGTTTGAAAGTAACATGAAAGTGGGATTTAGATCCTCTAGCTTTAGTCACGAAATGGTTAGTCTTGACATTTAACTAGCCATCTGGATTATTTCCACAGGAAAGAAAAAAAAACCATCATCCATGAATAGTTTATACAAATTATATTAGATGTCTGAGGCACAGGCAAGATGGATCAATGACTATCTTACCTCTTGAGTGGAGCAAATAAGTGAGATGAATCTCATCATATCTTTGAAGAAGAGGCCTTCTATTTTGTTTTGGTTTTTAAACAGACATATTTTTTCATTAGCCTCTTCATCCCTGTACTGATTCCTGGTATCAGATCGATAAATATGCTGTCATCCTTAAATTCTCTATTCAATATGACCCAGTGACTGTTTCTGTCATTACAAGAATTCACAAGATGAATGTATGTATCTGCGTCAGCATCAGTCACAGCCCAACGGGTCTTCAAATAGCTTTAGCATTTGACAGAAAGAGAAAAAGCTGCAAGAGTGGTGCAGCTCAGTGGTGAATGAACACAAAATATATTTGCATTCCTGAAAGATTAAATCCAAACACTGATTTCCATGTTTCCACCTTTAAACCAACAGTTTGCAATTGCTCATTCATTAACAATACAACTTTAGTCCTCTTCACGCACAGACACTACAAAATCAACTAAGGTCAGGATATATGTTTATGTGATTTTCCCTCTTTATATTTTAGTTGTTTAACCATATTAGTATATTTTTTTGCCCATTAGTCTTTGTTTGATTAAAACAGTACATAGAAAAATAATTTCATCCTCAGACAAGTATAATAAAGTTTTGAAGCTAAATTCTGATGATAGGTAATCACGTCTGAAACTTCAGTTTTCATAGATTCAATAAGGTTGGAAAATCCCCAAAGATCATCAAGTCCAACCTATCACCCAACACCTCATGACTACTAAACCATGGCTTCAAGTGCGACATCCAATCCCCTCTTGAACACTTCTAGTGACAGTGACTCCACCACCTCCTTGGGCAGCCCATTCCAATGGCTAACAATGGACAGAAGGAGAGGGCACAGTCTCAAGCTGTGCCAGGGGAGGTTTAGGCTGGATGTTAGAAAGAAATTCTTCACAGAAAGTGATTGGCCATTGGAGTGGGCTGCCCAGGGGGGTGGTGGAGTGTTTAAAAAGAGACTGGATAAGGCACTTATTGCCGTGGTTTAGTTGATTAGATGGTGTTGGGTGATAGGTTGGACTTGATGATCTCAAAGGTCTTTTCCAACCTGGTTAATTCTGTATTCTGCTTCTGGAGAACAAGTGTCCATCATGACAGGACCTGATAGACATGTTCATGAAGACTCAGTAACAAAGTAAGTGATCAGAAGAATGCTAAAGAAGCTATTTGCACTGTCCCATATTAGGTATTTCTTAGGCAGCTAAAGGTTTTGTTGGCAAGCAAAGATGGTGTAGCTGGAGAAAACTGATGAAGCTTCTACCTTTTCCTGCCCATTCTAACAAATGAGAGAACAGTTTTCTGGACTCTTTGTCAATCACTTCCTTATTGCAGGTAAAATTCAGTTATTTTTTTTTCCCATCAGAAAACTGCACCATAAACTCTTGTTACTCATTATTTGATTAATGTCTATTTCAGAAGTCCCTACAGCAAGAGTGGAGTACAGATGGAGGCTGGCCACCCATCTGAGTTAAAGCGTTCCCACCTATCAATCAGTGTCTGTAGTTTATAACAGGATGTCTTAAGGGAAAGTGGTATCAGTGATATCCTACTGTAAAAAGCTGAGAGGTTCAGAAATGGATTAATGAGCATATCAGGAGTCCATCAAGTGAAAGCAAGATAAAGAGATGAGTATACCATTCTTAGACAAGCTCTCACCACTCATCCATCAGCGCCTTACGTTAGCAAATGAGTCATTTCACTTTCCATCTTCTGTCAATGCAGAAAAAAGACTTCTCTAAGGATGAACCTGAACTGGAGTCTAGCTAACTCAGCTGCACTCATCTGGAGCTCATTTATTTCCTTTGATAAATAGGAAGATTGCAAACTTGCCTAATTTAAACCCATAAGTTAGACTTTGTGAATACTCCTTAAAAACAAATGAAAAGTCCTTTGAAATCTTAGTAAAGTCTGTTGAATGGAGACAAGTTTCACAAGTTACTGAGCGGCTATGCATTACACCTATTCTACAGGAAATACAGTGAACAGCATGTTTCAGGCAATATACACCCCAGCTTTTCCTGAAGAAATACAAAAGCGTGACAGACACCTGGCAAAGGGCTGAAGCTTGCTAGAAGTGGATAAAGATTGGCTTGGTGCCTCTCAGGCATTAACCAGCACTGCCATGCCCAGGCTCATATGCTACTTTGGTGTGGTTCTGTGGGCTTAGCCCTCCAATAATGAGAACTGACCACAGTGCATCCTTGACCTAGCCCTGCTACACAGATGTTTCCAGATGGTCTCCCTGCAGCAAGTTGCCTGGCAGGTGAATCCTCTCCCCTTGGAATAGGACTCCCTCTAAGTCTATTTCAATAAACTGAGTGAGTCCTCCCCATCCCTTTGTGTAATGTAGTGGTTTGGAAATTTACCACCACATTAACAAAAGCTCAGCTCACTCAGTCGGGAAGCAAATGGAAGCTATATTTACAAGCAAAACCTACACTCTACAATGGAATGCAATGGATATGTACAAATACACAGTATTTACAATATTATACAGGTATTTACAGTCAGAAAACAGCATGGAAAACCCCCTGGACCCCTTCTGGTATCCCAGAAGGAGCAGGGAAATGGCTCCACTCTCCCCCAACCCACTCCCCCTTTCCTCTATAATTAGAAGAAAAAGAGAAACCTTTATTAGAATTACAATAAACCAAACCAGGTTGGAAGAGACCTTCAAGATTATCGTGTCCAACCCATCAACCAATCCAACCCACCCAAACAGCTAACCCATTGCACCAAGCACCCCATCAAGTCTCCTCCTGAACACCTTCAATGACGGCGACTCCACCACCTCCCCGGGCAACCCATTCCATAGCGCAATCACTCTTTCTGTATAGAACTTCTTCCTAACATCCAACCTGAACCTCCCCTGGCACAGCCTGAGACTGTGTCCTCTTGTTCTGGTACTGGGTGCCTGGGAGAAGAGACCATCATCCGCCTGTCTACAACCTCCCTTCAGGTAGTTGTAGAGAGTGATAAGGTCACCTCTGAGTCTCCTCTTCTCCAGGCTGAGCAACCCCAGCTCCCTCAGTCTTTCCTCATAGGGCTGTGCTCCAAACCCCTCACCAACTTTGTTGCTCTTCTCTGGACTCGTTCCAGCAAGTCAACATCCTTCCTAAACTGAGGGGCCCAGAAAAGATGTTAGGGGAACCATTAGCTCAAAGCATCATTAGTATCCTTATCTTGAGGTCAGTGGCGATACAACTTCTCTCCAGCCAAGCAGAGCAGAAGCAGCAGATAGAGAAGGAAGGAAAGAAGTGGGATGTGTGCGATTGCTAGGGGTACCAATGAAATTCATTTAGAATAATCTTTTGTTTTCCTTTTACACCCAACAGTGAATTGTTTATATTTCTCCACTTTCTCTGCTTGAAATCTGCAGCTAACTTTTAAAGGCATAGCCTGAAACTGTCAGACTTCGGAAAGTATGTATTTTGGGTACCCATGAGCAGAAGGTTTCCCCTCTATGAGTGAAAGAATGCACATTTTCACAGTATCACAGAATCACCAAGGTTGGAAGAATCCTCAAAGATCATCAAGTCCAACCTGTCACCACAGACCTCATGACTAAGCCATAGCACCAAGTGCAACGTCCAATCCCCTCTTGAACACCTCCAGGGATGGTGATTCCACCACCTCCCTGAGCAGCACATTCCAATGGCTAACGACTCTCTCAGTGAAGAACTTTCTCCCTACCTTGAGCCTAAACTTCCCCTGGTGCAGCTTGAGACTCTGTCCTCTTGTTCTGGTTCTGGTTGTCTGGAAGAAGAGACCAACCCCCACCTGGCTACAACCTCCCTTCCGGTAGTTGTAGAGAGCAATAAGGTCTCCCCTGAGCCTCCTCTTCTCCAGGCTAAGCAACCCCCGCTCCCTCAGCCTGTCCTCATAGGGCTTATGCTCCAAACCCCTCCCCAGCTTTGTTGTCCTTCTCTGGACACATTCCAGCAACTCAACATCTTTCCTAAACTGAAGGGCCCAGAATAATTTAATGCATTCACCTTTCACAGATATTCTAAGAACTATTAAATTAAAGAAATTGGTAAGCCAATGCAAGCTGAAAATATGCTTTTTCCCAACCTCGTTTCACAATGACTGGCACAACTGCGGATGTGCAGGAGTGAGAAAAGTTGACTAGACAACAGAAATTCCTGCCTGGCAGCTGAAAGTAAATGAAGGCAAGCCCCTACTACCCCACCCTACATCTACTCACATGCTACAGAAATAATACAGCAGTACCCAATTTATACACCTCAAGGCCAGAACGGTGCCATTGCCTTACATGATTTCTGCTAAACTGCCAGCAGCTGTTTCTCCTCAGTATCAGAGAATATTAGTGAGCCTTAAGGACTCCTTCCCACAAGGTGTTACAGAGAGGAGTACACTGCCTGGGTCTTGCAGGCACTTTCTCTCTACAGTTTTGTTTCATGATATAAAAGATGTGGAGAGTTTAAGCCATAATATGGTGAGTTTAACAATCACCTCAAGCACCAGTATTTGTCACAGAATAATTGTCCACACATGGTATGCAAACAAAGTCTTTGGTAATGCAAGGCAGACATAGCTCTTTATGACATATTTCAACTGTTGATTATAGGGTTTTATTTTGTCTTTCTGTTTTTCCAAAGATCAAAATTAAGGGCACCAATAAATACTGTACTTCACTAGCAGGTAGCATAGCTTGAAGTACCTTTTATAATATTTGAAGTGAAACATCATGCCTAAGATATTTTGAAAAACAACAACTGAAACTACTTTGATTTTTTTTTCTGTTGAGTGGTTTATCAAAAGGAGGACTCAGTTATTTCTGTAATAAACTCTTGATTTATCAAGCTTATCAATAACCTGTGAATGAGAGGTTCAACAGACCTTATGGGTTCATTTTAAAATGAAAGTCAATTTCTTATGCAGTCATTTATTCTTCATCAGTAGTCATCCTTTACAGACAAGCATGGCATTTCACATAAATCATTTGTACTTTTTCTCTGGTCACTGTTGCTACATTTCCAGTTGTCAGACAAATTGTTTAAACAGTGTCTGGTTTTACCTTATACTTTGGGTTAACAGAAATAGAAAGTCCGCCTTACCACTAGTCTACTGGATATAGATCCTGCTGTAGTAGGGCTGAAAAACAGTTTGATGCATTTGGAGAGATGAATAGAATAGAATAGAATAGAATAGAATAGAATAGAATAGAATAGAATAGAATAGAATAGACCAGACCAGGTTGGAAGAGACCTTCAAGATCATCTGCCCAATTTATCATCCAACATCACCTAATCAAATAACCATTGAACCAAGCACTCCATCAAGTCTCCTCCTAAACACCTCCAATGATGGTGACTCCAACATCTCCCCAGGCAGCACATTCCAATGGGCAATCACTCTCTCTGGGTAGAATTTCTTCCTAACATCCAGTCTGAACCTCCCCTGGTGCCTCTTGAGACTGTGTCCTCTTGTTCTGGTGCTGGCTGCCTGGGAGAAGAGACCAGGCCCCATCTGGCTACTACCTCCCTTCAGGTAGTTGTAGAGAGCAAGAAGGTCTCCCCTGAGACTCCTCTTCTCCAGGCTAAGCAACCCCAGCTCCCTCAGCCTCTTCTCACAGGGCTTGTGCTCCAAACCCCTCACTAACTTTGTTGCCCTTCTCTGCACTCATTCTAGCAAGTCAGTCTCCTTCCTAAACTGAGGGGCCCAGAACTGGACACAGGACGCAAGATGTGGCTTAACCAATGCTGAGTACAGGGCAGAATGACCTCCCTGTTCCTTCTGGCCACACTGTTCCTGATACAGGCCAGAATGCCATTGGCCTTCTTGGCTGCCTGGGCGCACTGCAGGCTCATGTTCAGCCTACTGCCAACCAGTACCCCAGGTCCCTTTCTACCTGGCCACTCTCCAGCCACTCTGACCCCAGTCTGTAGCACTGCATGAGGTTGCTGTGGCCAATGTGCAGAACCCGGCACTGTCAGGAAAAAAATAATAATGAGGGAATGCCCAAAAAAATAATGAAAATAAAATGAAGGAGAAAATGGAGAACTTTTTTCCCCCACAAGTTTTCTTTCTTTTCTGTTCTTTTTTTTATGCAGAAATGTCATATCAATTCTTTATTGCATCCAAAACTCAGATGAGTTGTGGATTTTTCCTCTGAAGTTTCATGGGATTCTGGGTAGTTCACTTATTGGAAAATCTTTACCCTGTTTCCATTTGAGATTATGTGTAATAATCCCAGCTATATGTGCATTAGGCTCTTGCCTAGAGCAACAGATTCTCATGTGATTTATAAGAGCCTCAGGAAAGGTTTTCAGCGTACTTTGGCTGAGGCAGCTTCTGGAAAAGTTGGAGTGTTGTTATTTCCACCTTGCTAGATAATAGGATGCTGAAAGTGCTGGGAAGAAAAGTGCATCTGCTGCTGTATATTGCTGCAGAGTTTGGAGAAATGTGGAAAGACAGCAGGTTGCCAAGAAATGAAGTTTGCTGCAAGGAGCAAATGACAAATTGTGAGGATATGAAGGTGCATGCAAAATTTCTGAGCCAAGAGAGGCGTTCTGTGAGCCCCGAGTAACTGTCACTGAATTGCTCACCCCATCACAGTCCTCATGGAGGGATAAAAGTTATAAATCTAAGCCTTCTTCTGCGGGCAAAACTTTCAGATTGAATTTTTCTGTCTGGATGATTGTTCTAATTACCGAACTAGTAGGCACTATTAGGTAATACTATGCTGAGTGTTCAGAGTGGGTGTGTCATCTGTAAACAGGTGATCAGTTCCTGGCCCCATCCTGTTCAATATCGTTATCGATGATCTGGATGAGGGGATTGAGTTCATCATCAGTAAATTTGCAGACGACACCAGCTTGGGAGCAGGTGTTGATCTGTTAGAAGGTAGGAGAGCTCTGCAGAGGGACCTTGACAGGCTGAGCAGATGGGCAGAGTCCAACATGATGGCATTCAGCAAGTCCAAGTGTCAGGTGCTGTACTTTGGTCACAACAACCCCATGCAGCGTTACAGGCTGGGGTCTGAGTGGCTGGACAGCAGACAGAAAGGGACCTAGGGGTACTGACTGACAGCTGGCTGAACACGAGCCAGCAGAGTGTCCAGTTGTGCAAGAAGGCAAACGGCATCCTGGCCTGTATCAGGAACAGTGTGACCAGCAGGAGCAGGGAAGTCATTGTGCCCCTGTACTCAGCACTGGTTAGGCCACACTTTGAGTACTGTGTCCATTTCTGGACACCGCAGTTTAAGAAGGACATTGAGACACTTGATTGTGTCCAGAGAAGGGCAACAAGGCTGGGGGAGCTGGGGTTGTTTAGCCTGGAGAAGAGGGGACTCAGGGGAGACCTTATAGCTCTCTACAACTACCTGAAGGGAGGTTGTAGCCAGGAGGGTGTTGGTCTCTTCTCCCAGGCAACCAGCACCAGAACAAGAGGACACAGTCTCAAGCTGCACCAGGGGAAGTTTAGGCTGGATGTTAGGAAGAAGTTCTTTGTAGAGAGAGTAATTGGCCATTGGAATGGTCTGCCCAGGGAGGTGGTAGCGTCACCATCCTTGGAGGTGTTCAAAAAGAGATTCGAGGTGGCACTAGTAGTGGCACTGGTAGTCTTGAGGTACTGGATGACAGGTTGGACTTGATGATCTCTGAGGTCTTTTCCAACCTTATTGATTCTATGATTCTATGATTGTATGATAAAAGCAGTTTCATCAACAGGTTTTATCCCAGAAATTACCATCTCATATATATACACACATAGTGTGGGGCACAACCCAGATTTCAGACCTTTTTTTGTATGAGCTGTTGAAAGATATGTAGGCCTCTTTGATCAGCATGCTGTTTGTTAGTAAAGCTGTAATTCATTCCCTTTACTCTATGGGGAAAACAGGACCTAGTGTAGATTCGTAACTTCTGGGAACTAGGCTTGCTAACAGAAGCATTATGCTTAGACACATTTTCACAATCAAATAAGAAAATCATGTTAAACTTCTGCATTTTACATCTGCTGATGCAGAACATTTTAACAGAAAAAAACCCACACATAATCATAGTACAAATTTGTACAGTGAAATAGATTTGACCTCTAACAGATGCATTTCAATTTCATTCAGCAGTTGTGACATTGAACTCATGAGCTCTTTCTGTCCTCTCATCATGTTGCTTGGGTTTCGATGGGAACTTTTGTGTTGGTTTGTTAGGGGTTTTGGGTTTTGATTGTTTGTGGGGTTTCTCTTTGTGCTTCGTTTGTTTGGTTTGTAATATGAAATATAGGCAAAGGTTATAGCTTCTGAAATTGATGCTTGAACTCACTATATGTACACTCATGCAAAAAGCATTCAAACAATCATGTCAGATTAGCAGAAAGGCAATAAAGAAAAGCAATTATCAGTGTAAATAAAATCTTTTCTCTTTTACTTTCAGTGTTAGCTCATACCAGAGTCAATAAACGTTAGCTCTTCAGTTGGGATCTTTACGTAAGTCATTTGAAATGTCTTGAAGGGAAAATTCAATATCATCCTACTTAAACAGGTTCCCCCAAATACTCCTAGCTTAAAACTGTATGGTTTAATAAATACAAAGCACAGGGAGAGTCTTAATTTTGTTTTCAGTGCAATCACCATTTTTCTTTTGTGCTAATATGTGCTTCTCTAGGATTACCTGGAGTAAACTAACTTCCAGTGGAATGAAAGGCCTGGAGTTCTTACCCATCTCTGGAAGTTACCAGTTATTGTACTTTCTGATTAGAATACCAGGAGCTATCTGAAATACAGGAAACCTAAAATCAATGAGTGTTTTTAAAGCTGGAGAGCTGCCAAACAGAAAGGGATCTGGGGGTACTGACTGACAGCCAGCTGAACATGAGCCAGCTGTGTGCCCAGGTGGCCAAGAAGGCCAATGGCATCCTGGACTGCATCAGGAATAGTGTGGCCAGCAGGAGCAGGGAAGTCATTGTGCCCCTGTACTCAGCACTGGTTAGGCCACACCTTGAGTCCTGCGTCCACTTCTGGGCCCCTCAATTTAAGAAGGACACTGAGACTCCTAAATGTGTCCAGAGAAGGGCAACAAGGCTGGGGAGAGACCTCGAACACAAGCCTGTCAGGAGAGGCTGAGGGAGCTGGGATTGTTTAGCCTGGAGAAGAGGAGGCTCAGGGGAGACCTTCTTCCTCTCTGCAACTACCTGAAGGGAGGTTGTAGCCAGGAGGGTGTTGGTCTCTTCTCCCAGGCAACTAGCAACAAGAGGACAGAGTCTCAATCTGCACTAGGGGAAGTTTAGCCTTGAGGTGAGGAGAAAGTTCTTCACAGTGAGAGTTGTTAGGCATTCGAATGTGCTGCCCAGATAGGTGGTGGAGTCACCATGCTTGGAGGTGTTCAAAAAGAGATTGGACGTGGCACTTGAATCCATGGTTTAGTAGTCATGAGGTGTTGGGTGACAGGTTGGACTTGACGATCTTTGAGGTATTTTCCAACCTTATTGATTCTATGATTCTAACTGACCATCCCAAAGGTCACAAAGTATATATGAGGTAAATTCAAGCTGTTACAATTCACTTTACATTACTCATTCTGGAACCACGCTGAATATTCTGCAAAGAGAGATGTACAAGGAAGAAATAAAACCTCTTCCACTTCTGATTACTGCCTTTTAAAAACCCCTATTAATTAGAAAGCATAATTTATTTGTGTTAGGAGGCATTTTTCTTCCCTATGTGTAACTGCAGGCCAAGAGAAGATATGCATATATTTGAAACATTCCCATTATTGATGATTTGTGCTTCAAGAGTACTTCACCAAAAAGAGCATTTAAAATGCATTCTGTAGGTAAATAATGTAACAC
The DNA here is from genome assembly GCF_026170545.1 of Melanerpes formicivorus. Lineage (NCBI taxonomy): Eukaryota > Metazoa > Chordata > Aves > Piciformes > Picidae > Melanerpes > Melanerpes formicivorus. The sequence goes on from NW_027142353.1 coordinate 63,284,172, forward strand.
AATCACACAACTTAATTTTGTTAATTTAATACTTAATTCATTTCACTCTAGTTATTCAGTCTGCCTCCAGCACTTTTCTGGTTTTAAGCAGTCAGTTTTAATAGGAAGAATATCTCTGTTTCATCAAAAATGTCTTCAGGATAGTAGTCAGAAAAGAGTGGGAAAATATTACCCAGACGTTCATAAACAATGTAAAATCCACACAGGATGTTGTGCTTCATAATTTATTTCCTCCTCTCACATCAAAACAGGGCAGAGATAGAGCCAGTACTGTTCACCCTGCCACAAGATGCTGTCTGCACTTCTTCTTATTCATCAAACTTGACCAACTTTAGGCTCTCTGATCTCTTCCCAGTGCTTCCAATCCTTGTAGGTGTCAGTAGCCAGTCACAGTGATTCTTGATGAGGGAAGGGAAAGTAAAGCCTGTTTCACATCAGAACATCTTCAGCAGATCGTACTTCATGTTTTGGTGAGTTGATGAGTGGTGCACAGAGAGCAATTAGTGTCTGAATTGAGCTACATGGGGATAACAACAGGCGATTACCCTATTTAACAGCTGTTAAGTGGTGTTAATTGCTGGCTACAGACCACAAGCTGAGCAGTTCTAGGCAAACTGTACCAACAGAACAAAACAAACAGATGATGTAGGGAGAAAATGGGTCTGAAGAACCTTCTATTAATTCAAAATATGCACAGGTCTGGAGATGTTATATGCAATGGTGGTGTGAGCTATTTGTAGTAAACACTTTACTAAATCCAACTGCTTCCTGAATTGTCTGTGAATAGACAGCAATTTCTATTAACTTCTCTGTTATTCACAGGCCTTTAATGAATGGTTTCTGTGAACATACCTTTTGCCTAGGGTTTTCTCCATCAAGGCTGGTTTCTGATAACCTCATTCTAACTGAGCGGTGCCTTGATGTCTGTGAAACAGAATAAAGAATAAGGTACCCTCAGAAGCTAGCCCTAGGTAGTAATAAATAACATAGCAGAACAGAATATGTAGCATAACATATAACATAACAGTTTAGAAATTATATATATTAAACTATGAAGTAATATAAGGTAATTGTATAGCAATAATCAGCTAATTATCTCTACAAATAAGAAAATATCTCTAAATGAAATCACACAGAAATTTTTTTTCACTCAGAAATGTTGAAAATCATGAACCTCATGAGGTTCAACAAGACCAAGTGCAGGGTCCTGCATCTGGGTCGAGGCAATGCCAGGTACAAATACAGGCTGGGCAGTGACTGACTGGAAAGCAGCCCTGATGAGAGAGACTTGGGGGTGCTGGTGGACAAAAAGCTCAACATGAGTTCTCAGTGTGCAGAAGTGTGGCCAGTAGGGCAAGGGAGGTGATTCTCTCCCTCTACTCAGCTCTGGTCAGACCCCACCTGGAGTACTGTGTCCAGTTCTGGAGCCCCTATTACAAGAGGGATATGGAGGTGCTGGAAGGTGTCCAGAGAAGGGCCAGGAGGATGATCAGAGGGCTGGAGCACCTCTCCTATGAGGACAGACTGAAGGAGTTGGGGCTGTTCAGTCTGGAGAAGAGAAGCCTCCGAGGTGACCTAATTGTGGCCCTCCAGTATCTGAAGGGGGCCTACAGGAAGGCTGGGGAGGGACTGCTCAGGATCTCAGGTAGTGATAGGACTAGGGGAGATGGAATGAAGCTGGAGGTGGGGAGATTCAGGCTGGAGGTGAGGAGGAAGTTCTTCCCCATGAGAGTGGTGAAGCCCTGGAATGGGTTGTCCAGGGAGGTAGTTGAGGCCCCATCCCTGGGGGTGTTTAAGCCCAGGCTGGCTGAGGCTCTGGCCAGGCTGATGTAGTGTGGGGTGTCCCTGCCCATGGCAGGGGGGTTGGAACTAGCTTATCCTTGTGGTCCCTTCCAACCCTGACTGATACTATGATACTATGAAATCACTGGGAAACTCTAGACAAAAGATCTTAGAGATGTTTTGAGATTCATTTTTTAATGCTTGCAGTTCTCTTACTACAAGCACTCAGTAATCAGAGAGTAGTATATGACCAGTAGTGCTGGTCATTGTCAACATTGCATTGTCTAATAGCATGTTTTAGATTTTACATGGCAGACAGAGGTTCACTTGCTTGGAAAGTATGGTACTGATGTTAGCAAGGGTCTGAATGCTGTTAAGATATTTGTGAATCATGGAAGTGATCACAGAAGAAAGTAATTTGAGAGTTTTGTAGGTCTCAAAACATCACTAGTGTAAGAAAAACACAGCAGAAAAGAGAAGGAAAAAAGGATATTTCACAAATGAACTCTGAATGCCCATCTGAAATGATTATTTATGATAAAATACACACACAAAAAAGCTGTCAGTAGATGTGCCAGATAACAGCAAAGCAGTGGCATTACTGATCTGCTAAATGCTTCATGCTGGTTACATTTCCAGGTGTGAATCAATAAGCAGGGCCCACTGCCATCTGTCTACACAACAGACTCAGGCTACCAGCACCAGAACAAGAGGACACAGTCTGAAGCTGTGCCAGGGGAAGTTTAGGCTCGAGGTGAGGAGAAATTTCTTCACCAAGAGAGTCATTAGTAATTGGAATGTGCTGCCCAGGGAGGTGGTAGAGTCATCATCCCTTGAGATGTTCAAGAGGAGATTGGACATGGCACTTGGTGCCATGGTTTACTCATGAGGTCTGTGGTGATGGGTTGGATTTGATGATCCTCGAGGTCTCTTCCAACCTTAGTGATACTGTGACACTGTGACACTGTGATACTGTGACTAGTATGGTCTTGTTTAAACTCCTCCTCAACTTGGTAATTTGGAAACTTTCTCTTGCTTTTCTGGCCTGGTGGGTTTTGTTTGTTGCTTGTTTTTTGTTTGTTTGTTGTTGTGTGGATTTTGTACTTATTTTGAAGGGTGTTATTTTCCCTGAAATTTGTTTGTCTTTCTACACATAAGGATTTCTCCCTGCTTTTACACTGCCATTATAAACCATAATAAAACTCCTTTAATGACACTAAAACCCTTTTCAGTGGACCTCTGTGGAACAAAGTATCTTAGTTTTCAGAAAGTTTTGTAGCCATGAAAGTAACCGAAGCCTCTTTTAGCTAAGAGATGAAATGCCAAACATATTGTCAGAGGTTTTGAAACTGAATTTAAAGTGCATCCTTTCCTTTGTCTAGTAGAGAGTTTTTGAAGGGAAAAAGAGTGTGGGTATGCAATAAACATAGCTTATCTCTAAAGCATGGCATTGAAGCTATGACATAGGATTCTTGGGTGTTTTGAGTGTGAATTTTCTTGAACTGTGAAAAGAGCAATTTTAGACTACATTTAAACTTCATAGAATTTGAATATTTACAGAGAATGGCTTTGAAAGGAAATTAAAAGTTTTCTGAATTCAATAATTTTCATATTATCAGTGGGAAGGTTGTCTCTATACCAGCTTTTTAAAGAGAGCAGAAGACCTGGTGCTGGCAAAATGGCCACTGACAGCAGGAGAATAACCAAGGATTGTGACTCTCAGATTTTAGCTGCACATTATAATTGATTTAGGATCTGAGCTGCTAAACCTTTTAGCCACCGTGTCCCTGGAGAACCTGGTTATAGCTTAGTCCATTCTTTAAACAATGTAGGTTGTAATTTAAATCTACAGCCTGTGTAAACATATGCAAACAGAGAGAGAAGAGGCAAGTAAACTTAATCTTCACTTTTATATGGCTGTATTTTATATGTCATTAAATGTTTGTGTGCTCTGAGACCATTTCAGGGAACATCGAAGCAAGAAAGGGTCATTACCTTCGTATGCAGCACTTTGGTAAATTAATGAAATTCTTGATTCATAGATGTTACAGAACAGCTGCATCCAGAAGCTTGCTAAGGATGAGGCTGTGGTAGCCTCATGCCTCCCAGGTACAACCAGCACCATGGACAAGGTTGTATGCCCAGTAGACGCAGAATAAACCACCCATATGCATATATTCGCAGGCAGCCACACAGACCAACACAGAAACACAGAGCATTCACATAAACACCAGCAGTACCAAAGTCTCATCCTTCCCCCCTTTCCTAGCTGAGCAAGACAAAGACCTTTTAGTGGGGATATAAATGCAGCTATTTGCAACACGGGCAGCTCTTGTAGCTGGGCTGAGACAAACTCCCCAGCTGCTGGCATATGGGCATACAAATCCATGAGGTCACAGCCCCAGTCCAGCTCGGGTACAGACACACTTGCATATGCACACACAAAAACTGGTCTGCCAATGCACCCCACACCTCTCACAAGTCCCCACTCTGCATCCACTACTGTCTAGCTCATCTGGAAGGATCTTTATGTATTATTACAGCCATGCTCATGCTAGTCACTGGCACCGCGAACATACAGACCTCTCTGAGTTCTCGTCCCATCCCCAGGGGCTGTCACGGACACCTGCACACATACCTCTGCAGACAGGACAGAGAGATCCTCACTTGGGAAAATAACTAAAATTAGCATTTGGTGAAAAGACAGGACTCATTGCTCTGGTGAGGCTCAGAGCATGGCCAAGAAAAGAATGGGTGTTTCTGTGAGCTTTGCTAAAGATGCAAAACCATTCTAGCAGCATTCTGGCTGCCTAGGAAATATAATCTAGCTACTCAGAAGATCTTAGAGACATCCCCTTGAAATGCCTGTATTGTAGCAATGAAGGCACGTGAAGTAGGATCTCATTTCAGAAGGTGAGTTACATGTTAACTAAATAATCACCTCCCTGGGCAGCCCATTCCAGTGACCAGTCACTCATCACTGGAGGTGTTTAGGAAGAGACTAGAAGGGGCACTTGGTGCCATGGTTTAGTTGATTAGATAGTGCTGGGTGATAGGTTGGACTCGATGATCTCAAAGGTATTTTCCAACCTGGTCTGGTCTGGTCTATTCTATTCTATTCTATTCTATTCTATTCTATTCTATTCTATTCTATTCTATTCTATTCTATTCTATTCTATTCTATTCTATTCTATTCTATTCTATTCTATCCCATCCCATCCCATCCCATCCCATCCCATCCCATCCCATCCCACTCCACCCCACCCCACCCCACTCCACTCCACTCCACTCTTTTCTTTCTGTGAATAGCTTCTTCCTAACATCCAGTCTAAATCTCCCCTGGTGCAGCTTGAGACTGTGTCCTATTGTTCTGGTGCTGGTTGCCTGACCAACCCCCACCTGGCTACAACCTCCCTTCAGGTAGTTGAAATAGCTGGGAATTAAAAAAGGTCAATGAAAAACTCGATTATGAGTAATTTTTTCTCTCTTCTAAATTTTGCAATAAATAGCAAGCTTTAGTAATGCTACCTCTCAGTCATTTTGTTTACAAAGCCTCTCATTATTACCCACTCTCCCAATGTGCACTTAAAGATTGTGAATTGCATTAGCGTGATTACATTTGCATTAAACACATGGGTTGGTTTTCTTAAAATACAAATGTTTGTCATTTTATGACACACCCCCATGAATTATAAAATGCTGTATAATAAAACTTCACTCAATTTAATAATTACCTGTTGTTATCTGTGGTTAATTAAATATTCAGCACAAACACGTTAATTCTCAAAGTCTCCCTGGCAGACTCTTTTCTCCTGAGTCCTTTTTTCTGCATTTCATTAAGTTACAAGCTCATGGAGTCATAGAATAGAATCAAAGAATCAATAAGGTTGGAAGAGACCTCAAAGATCATCAAGTCCAACCTGTCACCACAGACCTCATGACTACTAAAACATGGCATCAAGTGCCACGTACAATCCTGTCTTGAACACCACCGGGGATGGTGACTCCATCACCTCCCTGGGCATCACATTCCAACAGCTAACTCTTTCTATGAAGAACTTCTTCCTAACATCCAGCTCTGGTGCAGCTTGAGACTGTGTCCTCTTGTTCTGGTGCTGGTTTCCTGGGAGCAGAGACCAACCCCCACCTGGCTACAACCCCCCTTCAAGTATTTGTAGAAAGCAAGAAGATCTCCCTTGAGCCTCCTCTTCTCCAGGCTAAGCAACCCCAGCTCCCTCAGCCTGTCCTCATAGGGTTTGTGCTCCAAAACCATCCCCAGCTTTGTTGTCCTTCTCTGGACACTTTCCAGCAGCTCAACATCTTTCCTAAACTGTGGGGCCCAGATCTGGACACAGGACCCAAGGTGTGGCCTAATCAGTGCTGAGTACAGGAGCAGAATGACCTTCCTGCTCCTGCTGGCCACACTGTTCCTGATACAAGCCAGGATGCCATTGGCCTTCTTGGCTACCTGGGCACACTGCTGAGTCATGTTCAGCTGCTGTCAACCAGTACCCCCAGGTCCCACACCTCGAGTACTGTGTCACACCTCGAGTACTGTGTCCAGTTCTGGGCCCCTCAGTTTAGGAAGGAGGTTGACTTGCTGGAACGAGTCCAGAGAAGAGCAACAAAGTTGGTGAGGGGTTTGGAACACAAGCCCTATGAGGAGAGGCTGAGGGAGCTGGGGCTGCTTAGCCTGGAGAAGAGGAGACTTAGGGGTGACTTTATCACTCTCTACAACTACCTGAAGGGAGGTTGTAGACAGGCTGATGATGGTCTCTTCTCCCAGGCACCCAGTACCAGAACAAGAGGACACAGTCTCAAGCTGCGCCAGGGGAGGTTCAGGTTGGATGTTAGGAAGAAGTTCTATACAGAAAGAGTGATTGCGCTATGGAATGGGTTGCCCGGGGAGGTGGTGGAGTCGCCGTCATTGAAGGTGTTCAGAAGGAGACTTGACGGGGTGCTTGGTGCCATGGGTTAGCTGTTTGGGTGGGTTGGATTGGTTGATGGGTTGGACACGATGATCTTGAAGGTCTCTTCCAACCTGGTTTGGTTTGGTTTGGTTTGGTTTGGTTTGGTCTCTTTCTGCCTGGTCACTCTCCAGCCACTCTGACCCCAGCCTGTAGCACTACATAGGGTTGTTGTGGCCAATGTGTAGAATCTGGCAGTTAGAGGTTTTAAATCTCATGCCCTTGGACTCTGCCCATCTGTCCAGCTTCTTCAAACCACCATACCAGAGTTAAAAGTGGAAATTTTAACATGTATCTATTATTTCTAGCAGGCATATATTAAATTGCTTTGATCATATTTCTTTACTAATCTTCCTCATCTGCTTGAAATGTAACCTCTTAGAACTACTTTTTCCCTCTTTGTTTTCTCAGGAAGTTAGCTTCTATCTTCTATAGCATAATCTTCTGAAGTAGCCTGTATTCTATTTGTCAGTGGTGTACTAAGTGGTGTCAGTGGTGTAATAAGTATCTAAAGATACTTGAAACTATGAGAAATTTCAGGCTTAAAATATCCTGCTCAAAAATAGAAAGTGTGGGAGAATAATTTCTATACTGTTGTACTTTAATTCCCATGAATAAAAAGTCCAGTCTTGCTATCATTTGAGTCAGCAGCAAGGTCCTGAGTGGCTTCAGACAGAATGTATCACTGAAGCAGACAGATCAAGCAACTTATTTTGCCGTCAGAGAAAGAGCACCATTTCCCTTTGCTGCTTCATATCATCTTAACATAGACAACTTCAAGAGGTGTCTCTAGAGGTCATCTCATCACACCCCTGTTGCTCCACGGGCTCTAAAGGAAATTATTTCTAACTTGGGCAGCAATTCTTTTGCCTGCACATAGACATCTACCATAGACACATCATCAGAGAATCACATAATCATAGAATAGCTTAAGTTGGAAGGGACCTTAGAGATCACCTATTCTAGTCTCAACTAGACTTAGTGGCTCAAGGCCTCTTCCAACATGACCCTGAACACCTCCAGGGAAGGGCCATCTGCAGCTACTCTGGGCAACCCATTCCAGAGCCTCACCACTCTCCTACTGAAGAACTTCTTTCTAAGATCCACTTTAACCTACTCTCGCTCATCTTAATGTTATTCCCCCTTGTCCTATTGATAAACACCCTTATGAAAAGTCCCTCTTCAGCTTTCCTGTAGGATCCTGTCAGGTAAGGGAAGGCAGCTTTACAGTCCTCTCAGAGTAATCTCTTCTCCAGGCTGAACAATGCCACCTCTAACAGCCCATCCTCATAGCATCAGTGTTCCAGCCCTTGGGTCATCCTCATGGGCCAGCTCTGAACTTGCTCCATGCGGTATCATATCAAATCAGAAAGGCAAGATGTTTACCTTTGGTCTTCTGTCAGATGCTAGTTGCATTTTGATGTCTTATATATTGTAAGGAAACTGAAAAGAAGCCAATACCTGCATTGAAGCTATAGAAACAACTTTAGATGTCTACATCTGAAACTGGCCAGTGGTAGGCAAAAAATGTTACAAAACTTTCCACTGAGCTCCTATTAGCAATAACTAAAAATAGATCTGTTTCCAAGCTAGTACTTTTATGTACCAGAAAAAGCATTTACAACATATGGCATAATAAAATTCTAATTTTAGTTTAAGTTATTTTTGTTTCATAATTTGTTTAATTTTAAAAGGAACGCCAAAATGAAAAGAAAAAAGAAAAAAAAGAGAGAGAGGGGGGAAAAAAGTTATCTGACAAGCTGAAATGCTGGTTTAGGTATTTCTTTTTTAATCCAGTCAAAATTATTCCAGCACCATTGCCACAACCTCCTTCCCTTCCCCTAAACCGAATGAAACAAATAAAATCAATCCCAATCAGCTGCTGTACAAAGTTCAGGTGATATGCCTGATTTTGCATTTCAAGATGAAGTGTTGTTCTCAAAGCACTGCAATGGATACCAAAAAAACCCCCACAAAAATAACCCCAAAACAAAAAACCTTTGAGAAATTTCATGTTTCATACCTTTTCTGAGCATGAACCACAGCTTCTTTACCTCTCTACCTATTTTGAGCTCCTCCACATCACACTGTTCCCTGTATGTACACCTAGACTAAATTTAATTCCCTGGGTTTAGCCTACTATAATACTACTGCTTTCAGCACATTTAGTGTTGCCTTGTACTGTGCAAATGAAAGGGGAGTCAATCATTATGCTTTTAGAGCCTTCTATTTCTCAGTTGGTAATGATGATCTTTGAGCTTTGTTCTGCAAATGATCATTCATGTGAGTAAAATTAGGCTGTGGCATTGTTAAGTTGCTATGCAAACGTATAACAGTTCTGATTCCTATGTTCCGTTCCACATCCTCATGTCTTCTCAGACAAGTGAATGCTTAGTCACTTTCTGTGAAGTTTTAATGCTCTGCAAAGCCAAACCTTAGATATAGAATAGAATTAACAAGGTTGGAAAAAACCTTCAAGATAATCAAGTCCAACCTATCACCCAACACCATCGAATCAGCTGAACCATGGCACCAAGTGCCTCATCTCCTCTTAAACATCTCCAGTGATGGTGAATCCTCCACCTCCCTGGGCAGCACATTTCAAAGGCCAGTCTCTCTGTGAAGAATTTGTTCCTAACGTCCAGCCTAAACCTCTCTTGGTGCAGCTTGAGACTGTGCCCTCTTGTTCTGGTGCTGCTTGCCTGGGAGAAGAGACCAACCCCCTCCTCGCTACAGCTTCCCTTCAGGTAGTTGTAGAAAGCAAGAAGGTCTCCCCTGAGCCTCTTCTCCAGGCCAAGCAACCCCAGCTCCCTCAGCCTCTCCTCATAGGGCTTGTGCTCCAAACCCCTCCCCAGCTTTGATGCCCTTCTCTGGACATGTTCCAGCAACTCAACATCTTTCCTAAACTGAGGGACCCAAAACTGGACACAGGCTTCAAGGTGTGGCCTAACCAGTGCTGAGTCCAGGGGCACAATGACTTCCCTGCTCCTGCTGGCCACACTATTCCTAATTCAGGCCAGGATGCCATTTGCCTTCTTGGCCACCTAGGCATGCTTCTGGCTCTTAAAGAATTCATTGAAGCAAATCTACCACAGAAACTACATTGGGAGTGAAAGAGTTAGTTGCAGTTAATGTAAGCTTCTGATCTGAGTTTTTTTCCAGCATACCAGCACTGGAAAAGACAATAATATCATCATCAAGACCCATGTGTCTGAGTCTGTTAGCATCTTTCATGTATTATGCAAATCAGATATTTTATTAAATGTTTAAAGGAATTCATTCCCTCTCATATGTTTATACTTTTATTAGCCATACATAAAGGAGCCATTTTCAGTGCAGTCATTAGTGCTGGTTTGTTCCAGCTCTGCTCCACATGTTCTTTCTCCTAGCTTAAATGGCTTGTAGAAAATACACTAAGTCCATAGAATTATGTAGAATTCAGGACCTTAATAACAACAGAGATAAAGCTAAAAATAATAACTTACATTTTGCAGTGGCCATGCCTTAAAGACCCACAGTCAGACCCATGTAAAGCTCTTCTGCACTGATGGATTTTGTACCCTTTGTGGCCAGATTGCAGCACACACGTTGTATTAATGGAAGTGTTATTTACTCTGATAACCACAGTAATTCATCAGAATATTTCTCCTTCTTGAACATATTTTCCCCCCAGTCTTCCTGCATTAAAATAAATTAAAGAAATTTAGATCAGTTTTGGCTCAACTCTCTTCCTACTTGGTCAAAGTCTTTAAGAGCAAGCCTCAGACTCATTTCTTCTTGTTCTCTGTGGCGACAGTCATTGAAAACATCATTAAGGATGTGAGGTCTCTCCCTTAATTAAGAACTAAAAGGTTTCATTTCCTAAAACAAAAGCATGTGGCAGGTTTTATTGATCTGGTCTGTGTCGCCAGCTGAACACATTAGCAGGGGTTATTGATCACTCTAGCAGTAATGAGCTTTGTTCCTCATCAGGTAGAGCACGCATTCCTAAGATCTTTCCTAAAGAGGCCTATCTGTACATTCACCAAGATATACAGTGAAAGAGGTTTTAAAAGTCTTCATTGTCTATGCAACATTTTTAAAAAGCTTAACAGCAATCATTAGAAAGGTTATTTTCCAGTCATTATCTTGTTATAACTCCTCCTGAATGTTAATGATGTACTTAGGAATGAGTTGAGAACCAAAAGGAGCCCAGCATTATTTTTTTAATAAGTGTAAGCACATATGGCTATGGCTGCTTTTAATAACCCCCAGCAAGAGAACCACCATTATATGTTAATGAGCAGCTGTGGCAAATGATTTTCCAATGGAATGCATAAGGATGTCTCCCCAGTCTTGAAAGAATAATTTCAGACTGACGGCTGTGCTAGCTAATGTCTTAACAACTTTTAGTTCACATTTGGATGAGGTTCTGCTATTTAAAAAGAAACTTCTTCCATTTGGTAGTATTTCTGTGGAAGGAAAAAGAAAAACAAGATAGACAAAAAGGAGCCTGATAGTTTCTGGAAGCTGGAATTAGAGCGGTGAAACTCAAGAGACACCTTGCAATGAGCAAAACAGAGCTGAAGGGAAGCCACCTCAAGTGTGTGCATACAAATGAGAATGGGAAAGGACATTGTGGTGGGGGAATTCTTCATAACCTTTCTGGGAGATTAAGACAAATGTGTGTATGTCTAAACTGTCTGTGCCCAAACAATTGCAGCATAGGGAACAAACAGGAGGGATTAGAGGTCTGTGGGCAGTTGCAGGGCTGCAGTCTCCTTTGGATGATGGAGAAATGGTAGCAGAGCTTATGCAGCTTAAGTGCTGTAATGGATAGATAAAAGATCTTTAAGAACAGTCTGGGAAAGTGAGTTGTCCTTTATGTGAGGGAGCAGACCAGTTGTCTCAAGCTCTGCCTAGGCATGGATGCTGAGCCATGTGAGAGGCTGATCACAACATCACTTAGACCTGTACTGAGTGACTGCCTGATGAAGCTTTCTTCAGAGAAGTGGAAGAAGACTCACATGCATATGCCCTGGCCCTCATGGGGAGCACACACCATCCCAGTATCTACTGGAGGGACAATGCAGCAGAGCTCAAGCAACCCTGGAGTTTTCTGGGGTACAGTGTTGAGAATCTCCTGGCACAGGTGATCAAGAAGCTGATGAAGAGAAGTGCTTTGCTATAATCTTAGAACTTTAACAAAAAAATGGAACTGATCACTAATATGAAGGCTGTAGGAAGTCCTAGCCCCAGAAAGATGGTGGTGTTTGTGATTCTGAAAAGAGCAAACAAGGAAAAAGGGGTCCAACAGGGCTAGTTGATTCTGAAGGGACATTTTCTCAAGGCTTGTGAGGAGTATATCTCAATATGGGGGAAAAGAGGTAAAGGTGACAGGACACCAGAGTGGATGAACATAGATTGAGTCTTGTATGCATTAATAACATTCAAATGTTGAAAAAAGAACATATTATAGGAGAAATTAGGATAACACAGAAAGAGTATAGTGTACATAAAGCTGTCCAAGTTCTTAGGAAAGCAAAAACCTCTTTGAAGTTGTATTTGGCAAGTCTTCAGCAGGTACCCAAGTCTCCCCAGTTCAAGGAAGAACTGCTAGAGAGAATCTAAGGGAGAGCCAGGAGTACAAATAGGGGACTTGAGCATCTCCCCTGTGAAGAGAAACTCAGAGACTTGGGGTTATTTAGTCTCGAGAAGACTGAAAGGGGATCTCATCAATGAGTATATGTAGCTGAAGGGTGGATGTCAAGTGGAGGGGGCCAAGCTCTTTACAGAATCAGAATCACATAAATAACCAGGTTGGAAGAGACCTTTGAGATCATCGAGTCCAACCTATCACCCAACACCATCTAATCAACTAAATCATGGCACTAAGTGTCTCATCCAGTCTTATTTTAAACACTTCCGGGGATGGTGACTCTACCACCCCTCTTAGCAGCCTATTCCAATGGCCAATCTCTCTTTCTGTGAAGAATTTCTTCTTAAAATCCAGCCTAAACTGCAAAATTGTTTTAGAATCATAGAATTGGTGGGGTTAGAGGGGACCTCAAGGATCATCCAGTTCCAACCACCTTGCCATGGGCAGGGACACCTCACACTAGATCAGGCTGCCCAGAGCCACATCCAGCCTGGCCTTAAAATCTCATGGGGATGGGGCTTCTACCACCTCCCTGGGCAAGCTCTTCCAGTTTCTCACCACCCTCACAGTCAAGAATTTCTTCCTAACATCCAATCTGAATTTGTCTGAATAATTTCTACTTTTTTTTCCATTCCCCCTAGTCCTATCATTACCTGACACCCTAAAGTCCCTCACCTGCTCCATTTCTCCTCTATTTCCCCTCAAATCCCAGAGCACCTGGGATCTGCTGGAGTCTCCTCCTACCCCAGGTGTGGCCACTTGGCCCTCCCCACCCTTCTTAATCCCCCCCAGGAAGGGCAGGAGCCCCAAGCTGAGCCCATCTGGGCTGAGGATCCTCCTCTCATCACTGGTGAGTGCCTCTGGTGCACACTGGGTGTTGGTGGTGGTGACAACAAAGGCCGGGGGGCCTGGTGGCCCCCCGGTTGTTAGGGCAATGATTGATGACTCCTCTTGTATCACCCATGGGTACTGGCTGGGCTTCCTTACTGGGACTGAGCTTGTCTGTGTGGTATCTTGGCTGGTGAGGGTTCTGCTCCCAGCTCAGTGGTTCACAGTAATAAGACAAGAAATAATGGGTTCAAACTTGAACATAGAAGACTTCACCTCAACATGAGAAGAAATTCATTTACAGTGAGGGTGACAGAGCACTGGAACAAACTGCCCAGGGAGGTTGTGGAGTCTTCTTTGCTGGAGACATTCAAAACCTACCTGGATGTATTCCTGTGTGGACTACCCTAAATGAACCTGCTTTGGCAGGAGGGTTGGATCCAATGATCTCTTGAGGTCCCTTCCAACCCCTAATATACTGAATATACTGTGATACTGTGAGTAGTGAAGGGAAGATCAGGACTATAAGCACACTGCTGGACAGCACAGGGAACCTGGTGAAAGCAAACATAGGAAAATCTTGGGTTGTACTGCTAAGAGATGACTTCAGGAATCCAAGCTTCCTGAAGTTTGCAGTAAAGTCTGGAGCAAGGAAGATTTACTCTCAGTAGAGAAGGATCAAATAGGGGACTGTTTAAAGAAAATGAACCTACACACATTCAGGGGACCTGAGCACACATGAGTGCTGATGGAACTGGAAAATGTAATTGAAAGATTGTTTTCCATTATCTTGGAAAGATCACGGCAACCACAGGAGATTCTTGGGCAGTGAATAACAACAAACTGATCAAGTCAGGCAAAAATGAGTATCAGGCCAATTAGCCTTATTCAATCCTTTGGAAAGCAAGAAAGCAGATAGTAGAATAGAATTAACCAGGTTAGAAAAGACCTTTGAGATCATCAAGTTCAACCTACCATCCAACACTATCTAATTAACTGAACCATGGCACCAAGCACCCCATCCAATCTCCTCCTAAACACCTCCAGGGATGGTGACTCCACCACCTCCCTGGGCAGCCCATTCCAATGGCCAATCTCTCTTTCTGGGAAGAACTTCTTCCTAATATCCAGCCTAAACCTCCCCTAGTGCAGTTTGAGACTGTGTCCTCTTGTTCTGGTGCTGGTTGCCTGGGAGAAGAGACCAACCCCCTCCTGTCTACAACCACCCTTCAGGTAGTTGTAGAGAGCACTAAGGTCTCCCCTGAGCCTCCTCTTCTCCAGGCTAACTCAAAATACGTGTCCAATACATTTCCCAATGTACTGACTAAACATATTCAACACAGTTTTGCAATGGCTAAATCATACCTGAACAGCCTGGCAGCCTTCTGCAAAGAAGTGACTGATACAGCAGACTAACTGGTGTTGTTTATCCCCAGACATATTCAAGGTCAGATGGGACAGGCCTCTGAGCAACTTGATCTGTTTAAAGATGTCTTTGCTCATTGCAAGGGTGTTGGAATAGATGATCTGTAGAGGTTCCTTCCAACCCTACTTTAAGAAAACTAAACAGGACAAATCAATATTACTTTGTTTTTCTAGTACAGAAAAATAACTGATACTTCTGGCAGGGGAAAAAAAAAGCATATTAATTATTATTGATGACTGTTAATTTGGAAGCATTGTTAACACATTGAAAGCCTAGGATGTATTTTACAGAGGAAAATAAAGATACAGAAAACTAGTGACATATAATCACTTAAAGCATGTGGCCATGCACTTGTCCCTTGATTTATCTCAATTTAGACAAGGCTGGGGGCTAGCTACTATGGTTAATTCTACAGTCAATTGAGAGAAGCAAGCACCTCCAAACAGATACAGAATCACAAACTGAATGAGTTGTTTCCTGAAGCAGCCTTCCATTAACTGTAAATGGAGTTTGAAGGGTGTCTAGCTATGACTAGATCTGCTTTACAGAATTAATAACATAAGTTGGAAGTTCAACAATTGGACTGTGCAAAACTTTACTGGTACAGAGTTACAGCTGATCTGTTTCAGTAGTTTAAAACAATTGGCCCTGAGTATCACCCCTAGACAGCTGCAGCAGTTCTGATGTCTGCTGAAATTGTAAATTCTTGTCTCTTTTTATTTTGGCTTAGAGTCCTAATAGTCCTATTAAATATGCCCTGCTCAGTGATGTAATTACACAGTACTTTGGTTTTCCCCCACAAAAACCTGTCAGCATTTGCTTGGTGACTTTTAATTGGTACTTTGCATATCTGACCATAGTGGAAAGGCTTCCAGTATTAGCTTTATATCCACCAAAAAAATCCACATTGTTTAGTCAAGCAATGTACCCCAAATCCATTCTAGGAGCAGAAAATGCAACACATAGGATCAATAAGGTTGGAAAAGACCTCAAAGCTCATCAAATCCAACCAGTCACCCAAGACTTCATGAATACTAAACCATGGCATGAAGTGCCCCGTCCAATCTCCTCCTAAACACCTCCAGGGACAGCATCTCCACCATCTCCTTGGGCAGCACATTCCAATGGCTAACAACTCTGTCTGTGAAGAACTTTCTCCTCACCTTGAGCCTAAACTTCCCCTGGTGCAGCTTGAGACTGTGTCCTCTTGTTCTGGTGCTGGTTACCTGGGAGAAGAGACCAACCCCCTCCTAGCTACAACCACCCTTCAGGTAGTTGTAGAGAGCACTAAGGTCTCCCCTGAGCCTCCTCTTCTCCAGGCTAAGCAACCCCAGCTCCCTCAGCCTCTCCTCATAGGGCTTGTGCTCAAGGCCTCTCCCCAGCCTTGTTGTCCTTCTCTGGATGCGTTCAAGAGTTTCAATGCCCTTCTGAAATTGAGGGGCCCAGAACTGGGCGCAGTACACAAGGTGAGGCTTAAAGAGCACTGAGTACAGGGACACAATGACTTCCCTGCTCCTGCTGCCCACACTATTCCTGATACATACCCTAGAATAAACTGTGGGGCTTCCAATACTTGTAGAATGTGACAATAACTAAAACAATTATGCATATATGAATAATTCTTATTTAACTGGCATATGAAAGAGAGAGAGAGATAAAGGAATCTCAAGTTTTTAGTCAGTTGGAGGATAATGGTGAGCCATCATCATGACAAAGTTATTGTGAAGACAGATCCTTGACTGTATAAGTTACTTCATATTTTTTTTCCAAACTGTACTAGAAATGAATCAGCAATGGCAGACAAGATATCATGTGGAACATTTCATATCTTAGTTATTCAGTATACATTTCTGTTGCCAGCTATAACACAGACAGGAATAAGTTTAAGTGTCAGACTTGTTCTCAACACTGCTTACCTATCAGCTCATTGTCCTGGATCATGCCAGCATGATTTCCACATGACAGGTCTATTCTGGTTCAGGGAACAATGCCATCCAGGTTCTGTCTCCATAAGGCAGTGTATATACAAGCACACAAGGTCTGTCTGACACAATCCTCTGTGGTTTTACAATATAATCCAAACCATTTTTGTACCTTTGAGTACTCCTACATATGCCATATGTCAATGAAAAGAAACTGTATTCTCATTTTCATCCTATAAGAGCTGTTCCCTTGCAAACTGCACTATGAAGGCATGTAGCTATAAGATGAGGAGCATTGCTTTCAAACTCAGGGCAGGTTTAGATTGGACATTAGGATGAAGTTCTTTACTATAAGCATGATGGAACACTGAAACAGGTTGCCCAAAGAGGTAGTGGAGGCCGTATCATAGTATCAGTCAGGGTTGGAAGGGACCACAAGGATCATCTAGTTCCAACCCCCCTGCCATGGGCAGGGACACCCCACACTACATCAGGCTGGCCAGAGCCTGAGCCAGCCTGGGCTTAAACACCTCCAGGGATGGGGCCCCAACCACTTCCCTGGACAACCCATTCCAGGGTTTCACCGCTCTCATGGGGAAGAACCTCCTCCTCGCATCTAGCCTGAATCTCCCCACCTCCAGCTTCCTTCCATTCCCCCTAGTCCTATCACTACCTGAGATCCTGAGAAGTCCTTCCTCAGCCTTCCTGTAGGCCCCCTTCAGATACTGGAAGGCCACGATTAGGTCACCTCAGAGCCTTCTCTTTTCCAGACTGAACAGCCCCAACTCCTTCAGCCTATCCTTATAGGAGAGGTGCTCCAGCCCTCTGATCATCCTCATGGCCCTTCTCTGGACACCTTCCAGCACCTCCAGATCCCTCTTGTAATAGGGGCTCCAGAATTAGACACAGTACTCCAGGTGGGGTCTCACCAGAGCTGAGTCAAGGGGGAGAATCACCTCCCTTGCCCTGCTGGCCACACTTCTCCTGATGCAGCCCAGGATCTGATTGGCTTTGCGGGCTGCAAAACACTAGATGAAGATGAAAAGGGCCAGTGTATTCTGGTGCGTGCAACCAATTTGCCACAGAAGGGCTGTTTCTGGCACAGGATGGACATGGCATAGAATTAATAAGGTTGAAAAAGACCTCACAGATCATCAAGTCCAACTTATCACCCAACACCTCGTGACTAGCTAACCCATGACTTCAAGTGTCACATCCAAACCTTTTTTGAACACCTCCAGAGACAGTGACTCCACTACCTCCATGGGCAGCACATTCCAATGGCAAATCACTCTTTCTGGGAAGAACTGTCTCTTCACTTCAAGCCTAAACTAGATTAAGGAGGACATTTGAGGTGTTTAGGAAGAGACTGGATAGGGTGCTTGGTGCCATGGTTTAGTTGATTAGATGGTGATGGGTGATAGGTTGGGCTTGATGATCTCAAAGGTCTATTATTTTCTGGTCTGGTCTATTCTTTTCTGGTCTGGTCTAGTCTGCAAATATATTGAGTAAAGTGTGCTCCTCTGACAGTCAAATAATCTGTAAGTTCAGAAGGACAAGATTACTTTAAAAAGACAACAACCCTGTGTAGTACAACTTAAAATTAATTCTCAGCAAATGATTATAATTAAGAAACTTAATTTTCAAATATAATTCTAGATCACTCATGTCATGCTGAGATGCTGCTGCTTATCTAACTGGGTTAAAAAATGTGTTCTACAAATAAAAGTAAAAAGTCTCTGTCACAAAATAAAATGCAGAGCCTATGACTCATTCTAATTAAAACAGAAGCCCATGAGCTCATATTCCTCAAATAAATGTGTGAACTCCACATTGCATACTACCACATTGTATTTTAGGATTGTCTATTTATAAGGAGAAATGTAAGGCCACTTGATTCAGTGCACCCTTAAAGTTAGAATAGAATAAACCAGGTTGGAAGAGACCTTCAAGATCATCGCGTCCAACCTATCACCCAACACCACCTAATCAACTAACCCATGTAACCAAGCACCCTGTCAAGTCTCCTCCTGAACACCTCCAGTGATGGCGACTCCACCACCTCCCCGGGCAGTCCATTCCAATGGGCAATCACTCTCTCCGTGTAAAACTTCCTCCTGACCTCCAGCCTGAACTTCCCCTGGCGCAGCCTGAGACTGTGTCCTCTTGTTCTGGTGCTGGCTGCCTGGGAGAAGAAACCAACCTCTGCCTGTTTACAGTCCCCCTTCAGGTAGTTGTAGAGAGCAATAAGGTCACCCCTGAGTCTCCTCCTCTCCAGGCAGTTCAGTTCACTTAATCACTGCAGACTTTAAATTATCATTTTTATTCTTTTGATTTGAGGTTGTGCAGAGTCCTTGTTGCCTCTTCATGCACTGAGCCCAGAGCTATAAGCATCCAACAGCCCAGTCAGCTATGCCGGATCCCCAACACAGACTGTGGGGAATCCTGGGAAATGCCACAGCCTAGATGTGGCTTCAAAAAAAATTAGCAACAGGGAGATGTTACACGAGGATGATGTCACAATGAACAGTTCTGAGTGCAATTCAACTTTTAAAGGACAAATAATTAAGATTCCTTTTGGTCTCAAAACACGAAGGAGGAGACAGCTCAAAACAGCTTTGTGGAGGCTAAGTTCTTTAAATAACCTAACTCTATTATTTCAATTGAAATAAAAATATCTCTGCATTTCCCAAATGTAAATTTCATGTAAAAATGAGGGTGGGATTCATCAAGCTTAATTTTAGTTTCTATCTGCATCGTTTTATATTCCTTCTGTAACTCCCAATTCAACCATTTTCTTTCAGAAAAAATACTAATTAGGATGGTTTACATGAACACACATTTTGCTTTTTCCCAAGTGAAATGAGTATGATTCAATAAGAAAAAAAACCAATCCCTTTTCTCTGTATCAATGAAATCTTTGCATTTCATTACTTCAACTCCCAAGCTCAACAGTTTAGCACAGGCATAATATATAAGCTGAAGCACCCAGAACAACTAATCTGGAGCTGAGCTCAAGTTTCCCATCTCATAGCAAGTATATTTTTGCATAATGCATCATGCTTATGGAAATATCACTGCTCCATTCCCTATTATTTACCTCTACTAATGTGCAATATCCTCTTGTCTGCAGGGCACAAGCTGAAGTACAGCAGGCTCCATGTAAGAGGAACCAAGCACTGGTACAGGTTGCCTGGGGAGGTGGTGGCATCTCCATCCATGGGAGCATTCAAAAGCATTCTGGACACAGTCCTGAGCAATCGGTTCAAGATGTCCTTGTTGCAGCAGAGGGTTTGGAGCAGATGGCCTTTAGAGGTCCCGTCCAACCTCAAACATTTTGTGGTTCTGTGACTTTAGAGAAAAATTATTTTGATTAAACAGATAACTAATAGTAATACATGCAAAGTCCACAAAGTTACAAAAGAACAATTTAAGCAAATCCATCTGTTTTCAATATCTGCAGGAGTTACTGCAGGAGGAAGAGTAGGAGTTACTGAAAATACTTGAGGTGTATCTTTCCATACTCATTTGCACAAAGTATTTTGCCTGCTCTTTGAGAAGTCACCAAAAATAAAAGCAAAAATGTCAGTGCTGTAAATTCCTACAGTGAATTCATTGTGAGTGGATTAATTCAGTGTCCTGACAGACATGAGATTGTAGCAGCTCCATGCCCTCAGCAACAAGGCTGAGCTTGTATTCACCATAAACATATGTGTGTGGAACCCACACCTGTATATACCACCCACATATATATGTTCACAGGCAGCCACACAGATCAACATAGGATCATAGAATTGTTAGGGTTGGAAGGGACCTCAAGGATCATCTAGTTCCAACCCCCCTGTCATGGGCAGGGACACCTCACACTAGATCAGGTTGCTCAGAGCCACATCCAGCCTGCCCTTAAAAACCTCCGGGGATGGCACTTCCACCACCTCCCTGGGCAACCTGTTCCAGTGTCTCACCACCCTCATGGTGAAGAACTTCTTCCTGACATCCAATCTGAATCTACCCATTTCTATTTTTGTTCCATTCCCACTAGTCCTATCATTACCTGACACCCTAAAAAGTCCCTCACCAGCTTTCTTGTAGGTCCCCTTAAGATACTGGAAGGCCCCAATAGGGTTTCTCCAGACTGAATAGCCCCAACTCCCTCAGTCTGTCATAGAATCATAAGATTGTTAGGGTTGGAATTGTTAGGGTGTGGACAGCTCCCATCGTTGACTCAGTCATTTTGTTTAGTAGCTGCTCCTAGATCCCAGTCTCCCCAGTTACTGGCACAGGGACAGCCAGGTGAGGGTTGGTCTCTTCTCCCAGTCAACCAGCACCAGAACAAGAGGACACAGTCTCAAACTGTACCAGGGGAGGTTTAGGCTGGATGTTAGGAAGAAGTTCTTCATAGAAAGAGTGATTGGCCATTGGAATGCGCTGCCCAGGGAGGTGGTGAAGTCACCATCCCTGGAGGTGTTTAAGAGGGGACTGGATGAGGCACTTGGTGCCATGGTTTAGTTGATTAGATGGTGTTGGGGGATAGGTTGGACTTGATGATCTCAAAGGTCTTTTCAAACCTGGTTAATTCTATTCTATTCTAAATCAAAGTGTAGAATTTGGGAAAGACTTCATTTTCCCTGTGGAACACAGTTCCTGCCCTAGTTCTGCACTCAGAACAAAGGGATGAGTTAGAAAAATAACAACTTGAATAGTAACAAACTAATGAAAATAAACTTCTGTCTGGAAAATAATGCTTTCATTATCATCCCCTGCTGGAAGTATGTTAAGCTTTTGATGCTCTATCCAGCCATAGATCTTCATGAACATTTTTGAATCTTTGTGGGGTTTAGTGTCCCCACTCTCCCACATTTGTCTGAAAAGCTGTACCAAACTCAAAACCTCTGAGGAGAGCAAATACAGCAAAAACCAATGAACAAACAAAATCTAAACAATAATAATAAACCAGGTTGGAAGAGACCTTCAAGATCATTGTGTCCAACACATCAACCAATCCAACCCACCTAAACAACTAAACCATGGCACCAAGCACCCCGTCAAGTCTCCTCCTGAACACCTCCAATGATGGCGACTCCACCACCTCCCCGGGCAGCCCATTCCAATGGGCAAGAGTATAGAACATCTTCCTAACATCCAGCCTAAACCTCCCCTGGCGCAGCCTGAGACTGTGTCCTCTTGTTCTGGTGCTGGCTGCCTGGGAGAAGAGACCAACATCCGCCTGTCCACAACCTCCATTCAGGTAGTTGTAGAGAGCAATAAGGTCACCCTTGACTCTCCTCCTCTCCAGGCTAAGCACCCCCAGCTCCCTCAGTCTCTCCTCATAGGGAAACCAAACAACCCTGGTTACTTCAGGCTACAGGCTACTTCTTCCCAGAAAATAAAGTTACAATGTAAATATGGAATATGTAAATAACATTGCTGTCTGGAGGAAGGATAAGTATACACCTGCTCTCTGCTCCAAACAGGAGGTGTTGAAGAGCCACAGAACCCCTGACTCCAAGCATCTCTAATTTCTAACAAACATAATCTAAACAAGATTATAGTACACGCAGCCATCTGCTTCCAAAAGCCTGTGAAAGGAAAAAAAATGTGCTCTGCATTCTGTAAAACTGCTTTTTATGACATTTAATGCTATGTTTTACAATGTATCTTTTGCATGCATAATAAACATTGGACAAAAGAACTTTGAAATAATTATGAGTGTAATGATTTCTCTTACTTTCACAAGTTAGACAATGATTCATAAGCTCAAAGAGCTCAGGGGTGGGAAAAATAAACCCCAACACTTCAACACATACCTTTAAAAACTTTTCCCTGTCTATATGATGAAGATGGCATTAACTTTTTGCTTTTCTGATCTACACTGGAAATACCTATGGTGAAGGTTGCCTTCACCTATTGTATTAACTCTCACTAACAGTGTCAGCTAACTGAAACTCAGGAAACAGCTTATTGTCTCTCATATGGTTTAATTTTTATTTGAGAGAGAAGAGGAACCCCAGTGTTGGGGGCTAAAAAGGAATCCAAAAAGGCTCTCGGAGGGTGATGAAAATGATCACTGACCTTTGTTCTAGGATTGTAGAGTAATGACACAGAATAGAATCATAGAATCAATAAGGTTGGAAAAGACCTCAGGGATCATCAAGTCCAACCTGTCACCCAAAACCTCATGACTAACTAAACCATGGCTTCAAGTGCCATGTGCAGTCCCCTCTTGAAGACCTCCAGGGATGGTGACTCCACCACCTCCCTGGGCAGCCCATTTCAATGGCCAATTACTCTTTCTGTGAAGAACTTTCTCCTCACCTCAAGCCTAAATTTCCCCTAGTGCAGCTTGAGACTGTGTCCCCTTGTTCTGGTGCTGGTTGCTAGAGTGAAGAGACCAACCCCTTCCTGGCTACAACCACCCTTCAGGTAATTGTAGAGAGCACTAAGGTCACCCCTGAGCCTCCTCTTCTCCAGGCTAAACAATCCCAGCTCTCTCAGCCTCTCCTCTTAGGGCTTGCGCTCAAGGCCTCCACCCAGCCTTGTTGCCCTTCTCTGGACACGTTCAAGGGTCTCAATGTTCTTCTTAAACTGAGAGGCCCAGAACTGGACACAGGACTCAAGGTGTGGCCTAACCAGTGCTGAGTACAGGGGCACAATGACTTCCCGGCTCCTGCTGGCCACACTATGCCTAATGCAGGCCAGGATGCCATTGGCCTTCTTGATGCATGGTGCAAAGCTGCTTTCTTCACTCTACTAAATATGTCAGAGATATAAGTAAGGGTGAAAAAGACATTTCCAGGACATTCTTGTGCATGGAATATAATGGCTTCAGTGGCAAGTTCTTAGGAATATAAGTGGTTGATACAAGGTACTGGGAATGTCTATTCTTATTTCTATTGATCCTCAGGACCTCAGAGATCAAAGATCACTAGTTAAATGTAATACAGTCAGAGTAAAACCAGTTAAAAACTCTCCAAAGTTTCCAAACATCTGTCATGCAGAAATGCCATTTCATCAGCCTCAACATTTCTGAAATGCTATGTCAATTTTGAGAAAATCAGGTCTGAAAAACAGAGATGAAGTAAGACAACATTGGGCAATTTTGGAACACAGTGTTTAGATTCTTCAGTTATCATTTTGAAATCTCTTTGTGCTTCAAAGCATATTATTAGCACTAACCACATTATCTGCAAACTGGGACAGACTACTTCAATCTATGAAATGACATTTTGACACTGACATTGACTAATCTCTGTCTCTCTAACTCCCACCCACTCAATAGCTCCATGAGTGTTGCTCTTTACTGTTACTATTGCTCTAAGTACATGAAGATTTGCAGTGGAGAAGAAATTCTTAGTTTCAGCATGCTTAAATATATACTGGATGTGTGGATATATTGCATCACAGATGCCTTTCCTTGTCTGTATACACTCAAAAACACCCATGGTTTGGCTGTTAATATCATCATGAAAGATGTTGAGTTGCTGGAACTTGTCCAGAGAAGGGCAATGAGTATGGTAAGGGATTTGGAGCACAAGCCCTGTGAGGAGAGGCTAAGGGAGCTGGGGTTGTTTAGCCCGGAGAAGAGGAGGCTCAGGGGAGACTTTATTGCTGTCTACAACTACCTGAAGGGAGGTTGTAGCCAGGTGGGGGCTGGTCTCTTCTCCCAGGCAACCAACACCAGAACAAGTTGACACATTCTCAAACTGTACCAGGGGAGGTTTAGACTAGATGTTAGGAAGAAGTTCTTCATAGAAAGTGTGATTGGCCATTGGAATGTGCTGCCCAGGGAGGCGGTGGAGTCACTGTCACTGGAGATGTTCAAAAAAGGATTGGACATGACGCATGAAGCCATAGTTTAGTTAGTCATGAGGTGTTAGGTGACAAGTTGGAATTCCATTCCATTCCATTCCATTCCATTCCATTCCATTCCATTCCATTCCATTCCATTCCATTCCATTCCATTCCATTCCATCTTTTTCTGTCACCAGAACAGGCTAAAAGAAATGTATAGTAACTGATTCCAAGACTTCTAAAGAGATAAAGTTTTATCCTTACCTTCTCCTCTTGTGTCTAGGAAATGCACATTTATATGCAGATATAGCACAGTGGTTGGGCTGTTTACTGAGTAAAATACTTAAATAAAATAGTCATGTGACTTGAAGAGCAAAACCCAGAGTAGAGCTTCCATCAGTAAGCTATAGAACCAGGCATTCTGGGTTTGTTTCCATTTAAAGGAGAAAAAGCCTGATTTTGCTGAGACATTAGAGAAACTTCCCCACACTTCCTACTTAAACACTTTTTTAGTGGAAAAAATCAGTTTGGGGTTTGTTGAAGGTAAAAAACAAGTTTGGTTTTATTTTTTCTCAGATTTGTGTAACCTGGAGGCTTCTATTTTACACTAAGATGGAAACACCTGATTTTTCTGTGAGAGAATCAGGTCTGTATTTATTTCTCAGGCAGAATCACAGCATAAAACTCTCACAAGAAAACTCTCCTGGAATTTCCTACCTAACTTCATAGAAGACTTTCAATATAGCTTGTCATGAAATAAGGCCAGGCAGTGTGTGGCTCTGAGCAGCCTGATCTAGAGTGAAGTGTCCCTGGTCATGGCAGGGGGCTTGGAACTAAATGATCCTTGAGGTCCCTTCCAACCCTAAAAGTTCTATGAAATATTTGGGAAAAAATATATCTGCTTTTGAAGTGAAAAATAGCTTTTATCTTTTTGTTTTAAAATGAAAGCCTTTACAATTCTTTACCCTTAAGGATCATCGCTCTACCCAAACCCAGCAGCCCTGAACAGGACTATCAGAAAGCAGAGCTAGGATATAGTCCTAAAATAAACACTGTAAAAGACATTAAAAACTACTTCAATATAATGGAGGAAATGAAGTGAGGCTGCATTAAAAATTTCATGTGTGACTCTCAGCCCCTATCAAGAGTAATATTAATGAATCAGCAGAATTTAAGATAATTTATAACCACCAAAAGCAAAAACAGTGCTCTCAGGATAAGCTCACAGATTCCCTGAAAAATATGGTAGAGGTAGCCAGCATTAATAACTATTCATGTGAAATGCAGGCATAGGATAAAAAACCCTCCACATTATTTACTGTTTTTCATTACTCTGTTTGCCCATGATGATATAGTGGTTATACAGAATACAGAATTAGTCAGGTTGGAAAAGACCTTTGAAATCATCAAGTCCAACCAATCACCCAACACCATCTAATCAATTAAACCATGGCACTAAGTGCCTCATCCAGTCTCTTTTTAAACATTTCCAGTGATGGTGATTCCACCACCTCCCTGGGCAGCACATTCCAATCACTCTTTCTGTGAAGAATTTCTTCCTAACATCCAGCCTGAACCTCCCTTGGCACATCTTGAACATGGGTCTTCTCTCACATGCTATATAAAAAGTTTCTGCCTTCTTCAGTGGCATTGGCCTCTGGCACACAAGGATGCCAGTGCAAGTGTGTTGGTACTGCAGACAGCTGTGCAAAGGCACAGATCTATCGTAGACTCAGACAGGTTGGAATACACCTCAGAGGTCATCAAGTCCAACCTATCACCTAATACCTAACACCTAAGACAACTGAACTATGGCTTCAAGTGCCACATCCAATCCTTTCTTGAACACCTACAGGGACAGTGACTCCACCACCTCCCTGAGCAGCACATTCCAATGGCCAATCACTCTTTCTGGGAAGAGTAGAGTAGTGTAGAATAGAATGTAATAGAATAGATGTGACAGATTTAAGCTGTGCCTTTAAAAGATAGCAGCAGTTTTCGAGCAGGAGACTGGAGAAGCACAAACAAAATCCACAGTTTGGTGTAAAAAGGAAAACAAGAGGTTATTCAAAATGAATTTCATTGGTTAGGATGTGTGGGATGTAGTTTTAAAACGATCTTACATTTCATTCTTATTCCATCTCTCTCTCTGCTGGTATGCATGTCTGCTGGAAAGAGACCCCTTATCAGCTAACTTCACAGATAAGCATTACTGACTTCTTTTTAACAACACTTTTGAACTGACTGAAATTTCCCTAACATTTCTCCTCTTCTCTTCTAATTAACCAGAGGAAATAGGAGAGGGAGAGGTTAGGGGGGAAGCGAGGCTGAGTCCTCCTGGACAGGGAGGATTTCTGTGATGTTTTCTCTTTGTAAATACCTGTATAATGTTGTAAACACTGTATATTTGTACACATGCATTGCATTCCACTGTAGAGTGTAGTATTGCTTGTGTAATACAGCTTTTCATTTGCTTCCCTGACTGAGTTTAGCCGAGCTTTTGTTAATGTGGGTGGGCTAAACCAATGGAATGGAATGGAATGGAATGGAATGGAATGGAATGGAATGGAATGGAATGGAATGGAATGGGATAGAATGGGATGGGATAGAATGGAATGGAATGGAATGGAATGGAATAAATAGTATAGAATAGAATAGAATAGAATAGAATAGAATAGAATAGAATAGAATAGAATAGGAATAATAGAAATAGAAATAGAAATAATAGAAATAGAAATAGAAATAGAAATAGAAATAGAAATAGAAATAGAAATAGAAATAGAAATAGAAATAGAAATAGAAATAGAAATAGAAATAGATAGAAATAGACCAGATTGGAAAAGATCTTCATACCAGTCAAACCAGAACCCCAGAATGGCAGCCCTGGGAATGCTCTCGTTTTGTTAAGGGCCAGGGAGAATTCCTCTGCTGCACAAACAAAATGAAAACCAACCTTGTACTAGAAAGCTCACAGCCCAAACAAACAAATCTGTAGAAGGGAACAGCTAAATTATGTGTTGGTGCAGAGGAAATGTTAGACTTAGTATTTAAATATGCACTGGTCTACCCATATGGGGTAGTGATCTGAATCTGGGCCTGAGGCTACTAATGCAACAATGTCAATAAAGAGCAAATCACTACAATAACTATGATTAATACTTTTGTTCAATACAACAGCTTGTTTCATCCTCTTCAGCAAAGTGTGGGTTTGTTGTTGGGGTTTTTTTTTTCTTAATTTAAACAAAACACATTGCCAACAAGCTAAACGTGTCAAATTGAGCAGTTTAGTATTCCTTGTATATATACACACACAAGTGTACTTTTTTGCATCTGTTATATATCTGGAGGCTGAGGGAATGTTGTGCTTTTTTTACAAACAGCTTTCCATAAATTTCAGCAGGCAAGCAGCTAAACTGACACACAATTGCAGTGCCACAGTGCTGGAAGGAGCTGCTGATAGCATTATTACTAGGTGGTAAAAAAGTCTTCTGTACGGTTGCCTGGGATTATCTCTTTAAATCCTTGAGAGAACAGGCTTTGATGACACCTTATCAATGGGATTAAGCCTCTTTTCTTAGTCGGCCCCTCTTGGGTGGTTTCCCATAATAAGTACATTTCAAAGCTATTCCCATTACAGACAGGCCATCTCACAGCTCTAGCACCATTGACATTCACAACCTGGAATTGGTAATACTGCTATAAACTACACAGATCATAGAATTAATAAGGTTGGAAAAGACTTCAGAGATCATCAAGTCCAACCTGTCACCCAACACCTCATGACTACTAAACCATGGCACCAAGTGCCTGTCCAATCCCCTCATGAACACCTCCAGGGACAGGGACTCCACCACCTCCCTGGGCAGCACATTCCATTGGCTAACAATTCTTTCTGGGAAGAACTTTCTCCTCACCTGGAGCCTAAACCTCCACTGGTGCAGCTTGAGACTGTGTCCTCTTGTTCTGGTGCTGGTTTCGCTGGTTTCCTGGGAGACCAAGCCCCTCCTGGCTACAAACACCATTCAGGTAGTTGTAGAGAGCAATAAGGTCTCCCCTGACCCTCCTCTTCTCCAGGCTAAACATCATGATTTCCGTCTGCTCCTCAAGCGCAAAAGGCAACACTTCGGTCCACTGAACTAAGGAAAAGATCTGGATGCTTGTTTAGAAGTAAAACATGTTGTGACTAGCGAAATACATGAAGATTAATTAGCTAAATGTAATGAGTACTGCTAGTCATGGATTTCAAATACTTGCCAAAGGCAGAATAGTCCCCAAACTTTTGTAGTACCTTTTTAAACGAGACCCACCACAAAACCCAAAACAGTCCAATCATTCAACTGTTGTTTGTTTCTTCAGTGAAATAACTGTAGGAAAACATGTATCTAATATGTACACAAAGACTTACTTCCTGTTTGTGGCAATAACTACAAAGACTTTTTGCCGATTCACTCAAGGTTTCCTATAATCAGAGAGAACAAAATGAGAACTAGTTTTCATAGGAAGGTTTCCAAGACCCCCCTCTGCCATCTGGTCAATGTACTTGCAAATAAATCATACCCACATAGTGTTCATTAAGAATGACATTCATCTCAAAATCCTTAGATGCTTACACATTTATGGCTGAGTGCTGATTTGTGTTTGTGGTCTGGAGATTTGTTTTCCTGTCATAACCACAGGAGGTCTGTTCAAAGAGTTCAGTGGACTTCAAACAGTGATATTGAAGGGTTTGGTTCAGATGTGTAGGCATAGACATGTAGTGTCATTTAAAATGTCATCCAGTATCTTCCTGACCATCAGATGTCATTCCAGCAAGGCTTAGGGATATTCTAAGACCCAAGTCACATTTGTAGATGTACTAGCTGTTCTAGAGTGTCCTCTCTAGGACACTAAGGAGAAACTTACAGTTAGGTGGCAGTGATGGGAGCCAAGAAACCAAACTCTGAAATGCTGATGGAAAGTGTAGGTGTAGACAATTAGATGTTTATTTCCATTTATGGGATGTTTCCTCACATCAACTCAATGCAGCTATAATATTTAAAGAGTATTCTCTCATGAGTCATTCTATGTGTCTCATTTAAGTGGTAAGATTTATTTCTTGCTCTCAGGATACTTACTAACTTTTCCACAGATAAAAATATATTTCTTTAAGTCACCCTTAGAGTCAAGTTTCATAGCAGGTTTTTGATTTAGTTCCCAAAATGTGATTGCTTATTGTGAATGATAGACTAGACTAGACTAGAATAGAATTAACCAGGTTGAAAAGGACCTTTGAGATGATGAAGTCCAACCTATCACTCAATACCATCTAATCAACTAAACCATGGCACTAAGCACCCCATCCAGTCTCTTCCTAAACACCTCCAGTGGTGGTGACTCCACCACCTCCCCGGGCAGCACATTCCAATGGCAAATCACTCTTTCTATGAAGAACTTCTTCCTAACATCCAGCCTAAATCTACTCTGGTACAGCTTGAGACTGTCCTCTTGTTCTGGTGCTGATTGTCTGGGAGAAGAGATCAACACCCACCTGGCCACAACCTCCCTTCATGTCTTTTTCAACCTGGTTACTTCTATGCTATTCTATTCTAGTTGTAGAGAGCAATAAGGTCTCCTCTGAGCTTCCTGCTCTCCAGGCTAAGGAACCCCAGGTCCCTTAGCCTCTCCTCATAGGGCTGTGCTCCAAACCCCTCCCCAGCTTTGTTGCCCTTCTCTGGACATGTTCCAGCAACTCAACATCTTTCCTAAACTGAGGGGCCCAGAACTGGACACCGTACTCAAGGTGTGGCCTAACCAGTGCTGAATCCAGGGGCACAATGATTTCCCTGCTCCTGCTGGCCACACTATTCCTGATACAAATCAGGATGCCATTGGCCTTCTTGGCCACCTGGGCATATTGCTGGCTCATGTTCAGTCTACTATCAACCTGTACCCCCAGGTCCCTTTCTGCCTGGCTGCTCTCCAGCCACTCTGACCCCAGCCTGTAGCACTGCATGGGGTTGTTGTGGCTGATGTGTAGAACCTGGCACTTGGATGTGTTAAATCTCATGCCCTTGGACTCTGCCCATTGAGTTTGCAGCTGATTAAGATGAGCATTTCAGTAATCTCCCAATTTTCCATTTTGCTATTAGTGAAAAATTAAATATCCTTCAGAGAACCTGGCTTTAGGTGCTTGTAGAAAAGACAATTTCAAAGTAGAGGCTAAGGCTCTTTTGACAGCACAGCTCCTGGATTTGCATTAAAATTCTACTTTTCCTCTTTTAAGACAAGAGATATTTATAGAATAAGTGGTTAATATCAGGAACAAATTCAAAGCACAAAGTGTCTGCAGACAGGAAATGCCTAAAGGCTCTAAAACTAGAAAGAACACCACAGCTTTCTGAGTTCTTAAGACAAAGATTTCCTGCAGGCTTTCAAACAGCTATAGAAATACGTCTAAAGGTTTTAGTTTTAGCAGCCTTTGGAAAAATCTATAGTAAAGTTCAGGAGGTGTTGGACATGTGGGAAAAAAAAGTGTGAATAAATACAATTAGAAAGTGGAGTTACCTGGCAGTCTGATAATTGGCATGTGCAGATTTTCATATGACCCAGCTGGCTTTAAAAATATCAGAATTATGTCCCTTCTGCCAAAATTTAGCAGGCAGAAGATTTAAAATAATTTGTATTATTATGCATTTATATATATATATAAATATGTATATTTAAATATATGTATATATATATAATATAAATAAAAATATATATGATTATAATTTATTATATATTATTATAATTTACAACTACCTGAAGGGAGGTTGTAGCCAGGTAGGTGTTGGTCTCTTCTCCCAGGCAACCAGCACCAGAACAAGAGGACACAGTCTTAAGCTGTGCCAGGGGAAGTTTAGGCTCAAGGTGAGGAGAAAGTTCTTCCCAGAAAGAGAGATTGGCCATTGGAATGTGCTGCCCAGGGAGGTGGTGGAGTCACCATCACTTGAGGTATTCAAAAGGGGATTGGATGTGGCACTTGAAGCCATGGTTTAGTAGTGATGAGGTTTTCAGTGACACTTAGATGTGTTAAATCTCATGCCCTTGGACTCTGCCCATCTGTCCAACCTGTCAAGGTCCCTGTGCAGAGCTCTCCTACTCTCTAACAGATCAATACCTGCCCTCAGCTTGGTGTCATCTGCAAACTTACTGATGATGGACTCAATGCCCTCATCCAGATCATCAGTTAAAGATATTGAACAGGATGGGGCCCAGCACTGATCCCTGGGGGATACCACTAGTGACTGGCTGCCAGCTGGATGTGACACCATTCACCACCACTCTCTGGGCTTGACCCTCCAGCCAGTTCCTAACCCTTGAAAGACAAGAGATATAAGAAGTCAGTTCTGGAAGAGAAAAATCACTGCTTAACTTATCTGTCCATAGAGATAATGCAAGCAAGTCAGGAGGTACAACACACACTGTCTACTTTATACTGCAGCATTGTTCAGTATGCCTTCCTGCAATTCAACCTGAATTCAATCAATGTGTAGAATGAAAAGTAATCCATAGAGAAATGACCCAATTAGTTTCTCAATATTTCATTTCAGGGTTTGGTTTGGGCTTCTTTTTTTTTTTTTTTTTGGTGGTTTTTTATTTTTTTCCCACATGCTGGTTTACTGGAAATGAACTTTGTTAATCTCACATGCTGGCTACATAAAAAAATAAAGCCTCCAAAAATCATAAAGTTGTCTTTCTAAGCACAAGAAGCTGAAGAATATTAAATGCTGGCTTCTTTTCTTCCTCTCACTGACCAGATAAATATTCTGCAGGTGTGCTCACTGTCTGGGTTTGGGGTTATTTTTTTGAAACAGAATGATTATCAGGTTTCTTTCTGTTTTTCTTTAAGAAAAAATGAGGTGCTGTTGTAAACACCTGATTCCAACAGCCATGGAAATAACAATTCTGTATCCTAAATCACCACTCACAACAAATTCATGAAAAGCAAAAACAGTGAATACACTTCACAGTGTCACAGTATCACCAAGGTTGGAAAAGATCTCAGAGATCATTGAATCCAACCTGTCACCCAAGACCTTATGACTAGACCATGGCACCAAGTGCCATGTCCAAGCCCCTCTTAAACACCTCCAGGGACGGTGACTCCACCACCTCCACAGGCAGCCCGTTCCAATGGCTAACAATTCTCTCAGTGAAGAACTTTCTCCTCACCTCGAGCCTAGACTTCCCCTTGTCCCCTTGTTCTGGTGCTGGTTGCCTTGGAGAAGAGACCACCCCCTTCCTGGCTACAACCACCTTTCAGGTAGTTTTAGAGAGCAATGAGGTCACCCCTGAGCCTCCTCTTTTCCAGAGTAAACAATCCCAGCTCCCTCAGCCTCTTCTCATAGGACTTGTGCTCAAGGCCTCTCACCAGCCTTGTTGCCCTTCTCTGGACACATTCAAGTGTCTCAATATCCTTCTTAAACTGAGGGGCCCAGAACTGGACACAGGACTCAAGGAGTGGCATAACCAATGCAGAGTCCAGGGGCACAATGACTTCCCTGGTCCTGCTGGCCACACCGTTCCTAATGCAGGCCAGGATGCCATTGGCCTTCTCAGCCACCTGGGCACACTGCTGGCTCATGTTTAGGCAGCTGTCTATCAGCACTCCCAGGTCCCTCTCTGCTTGGGAGTATTACTTTTCAATACTTTTCAGAGCTATTAACAGAGGTATTCACCCATGGCTAGAATATACCTGTCTGAGTAGACAGTCAAGATTTAATCTGGCTACACAAATAACAGGACCAGCTGATTCCATCACCGCTTAACTTGATCTTGTTTAATTTGATTAGAGCATTAGAAGCCAATATGTTTTCAGCTTAGAATAATTCTAGAAGTGTTTGGTTTTAGCAGTACATCAGCACAAGGTTATAAGGATTATGGAAATCACATTTTCAGGGAGGAAGAAATTTAGTAAGTAGGCTATTTTGAGAAGAAATATTAAACTCCACCATAGTGAAAGGACATTGAGGCAGCTGAGACCTCTCTAATGTGTACAAGATTGCACAGTTCCCATCAAAGAAATCTGAGTGATTTTATTGTTTGAACGTTAAAAGTATCAGCTGCATCACCTTTGCTGTGTGGTTGCAGCCAGGAAAATTGGAACAGAAAGCTGGTATTCCCCTGAGAAAGACAGCAATATCCAGAATATAAGCACTCTGCATTCACATCAGTACTGTGTAAGCACTATTGCAGGCTGTGGCAAGAATACAGTGTTTCTCACATCTCAATTGTTCTGCCTACTTTCAACTACCCTTCATTTTTGCTGTATACAACTACCTGAAGGGAAGTTGTAGCCAGGTGGGGGTTGGTCTCTTCTCCCAGGCAACCAGCACCAGAACAAGAGGACACAGTCTCAGGCTGCACCAGGGGAAGTTTAGGCTGAATGTTAGGAAGAAGTTCTTCACAGAAAAAGAGATTTGCCATTGGAATATGCTGCCCAAGGAGGTGATGGAGTCACCATCACTGGAGGTGTTTAGGAAGAGACTGGATGGGGTGCTTGGCGCCATGGTTTAGTTGATTAGATGGTGTTGGGTGATAGGTTGGACTTGATGATCTCAAAGGTCTTTTCTAACCTTGTCCTATTCTATTCTATTCTATTCTACTCTACTCTACTCTACTCTATTCTATCACCAGAATTTGACAGCTTTTCAAAAAATATTTCCTTTTAGAAAGCAGTTAGACAAACTGTGTCTTTCCTTAACTACCATTCTGTCTTAGTGAGTGGGCCAAATATGCTGACCTGCCTCAGGCACTTCTCTTCTCAAGAACAGAAGATGCTGAGAAGGCTGTGCCATCTGTGACTCCTCTGAGAGAGGGAGTTTATTATCTTCAGTATGGTGCCATGCAAACAGAGCAATATTGCTTTCATGCCTGAGGAAATCTGTGTGTAGCCTCTCTGCATGTAATGTGAGTTAGCTGGGCCCAACTGTTCCTACCTTTGCTGCGTCTGAGTGGAAGGCTCTGGTCCAGGAAAAGACATTTAAGTCTCTGCAGATTAGTGTCTGCTGCCAGAGTACAAACATTTGAGAGTACACCTGCATCCTAGTATAATACAGTAAGCATGCAAGTTAATAAGTATGAACACTGGTTCATATACCATGGATGCAACAAAGCACCTGCACTGTACAAGCTAAATATATATATGAAACTATTTCATCCAGTGTTCATTAAGAAAGCCATCACCATGGTAACTTACTCATTACAGGTCACTACTACTGTCACTAAGATCCTTGAGCACATAGCAACAAGAACCTACTATTTGAACATCTCCATTTTAGCAGTGTTTCAAAGTTATAAATAAGGTTTATTAACCACATTAGAAGTATTAAAGAGAAGAAAGAACTGTTTGTTACACAAATGGCATAAATCAAAATCACATTATTTTGTAGACTTGATGATTTACATCAAATTATGCCAGCTGAAGCTACCTTGTTGCCATGTTTTTCATGTTGCCTTTAGATTTCTTCATCACCTTGTTCTGTTAGATATTCTTTTAAAAATGCTTTGTAGTATGAATACTCTGAAGTGCAAACACTGTGCAACACTGTGCAACTTGCACTAAGTAACAAAGTACAAAGTTGCAGACTATCAAGTGATCTTCTAAGGGACAGGAAGCCACTTGCTCTAGCCCAACTGCTCACTCCTCCACAGGAGGCTCAGTTTCCAGACACAACTTCCCCAGTGATGTGATTCACCTCATAGAAACTTTTGGTTGTTTTGTCACAGGGAGATTCTACAAAAGACAGTTCCTGCTAGGGCTGTGCTAAATGAGGAGGAGCACAGCCACATAAAGGCAACCTAAAGGCAGCAGAATTTTTTTCACAGCAGATTGATGCTGCTGGCAGAAAGGTAAAGTGAAAAGAGCAGGGCATAATTTCTTCATAAGTTTTTCTCTATGTGACTATAAGAAACAAGTCATGGCACTCTGTGGCCAGGCAGAATGGGACCTGGGCATATTGGTTGATGGTAGGGTGAACATGAGCCAGCAGTGTGTCAAGGTGGCCAAGAAAGGCCGATGGCATCCTGGCCTGTATCAGGAACAGTGTGGCCAACAGGAGCAGGGAAGTACTTCTGCCCCTGTAGTCAGCACTGGTTAGGCCACACCTTGAGTTCTGTGTCCAGTTCTGGGCCCCTCAGTTTAGGAAAGATGTTGAGTTGCTGGAAGGTGTCCAGAGAAGGGCAACAAAGCTGGGGAGAGGTTTGGAGCACAAGCCCTATGAGAAGAGGCTGAGGGATCTGGGGTTGCTTAGCCTGGAGAAGAGGAGGCTCAAAGGAGACCTTATTGATTTCTACAACTACCTGAAGGGAGGTTGTAGCCAGGTGGAGCTTGGTCTCTTCTCCCAGGCATTCAGCACCAGAACAAGAGGACACAGTCTCAAACTGCTCAAGGGAAGGTTTATGCTCGAATGTTAGGAAGAAGTTCTTCATAGAGGGAGAGGCTGGCCATTGGAATGTGCTGCCCAGGGAGGTGGTGGAGTCACCATCACTGGAGGTGTTTAAGAAGAGACTGGAAGGGGTGCTTGGTGCCATGGTTTAGTTGATTAGATGGTGTTGGATGATAGGTTGAACTCGCTGATCTCAAAGGTCTTTTCCAACCTGGTTAATTCTAATTCTAATTCTAATTCTAATTCTAATTCTAATTCTAATTCTAATTCTAATTCTAATTCTAATTCTAATTCTAATTCTAATTCTACTTTACTTGCACCTTGGTCTGTCAGGGTATGACTCCACTGGCTGGTTGTATTTAAGGAAGTAGAAGCTTGTTAGAATTTCATTAAATGAGCTTAGCATCTTATAGAAAATGATTTGTGTTAGATTTCCTCTTAATACATCAACCCACTAAAGCTGAAAAGTTATTTTCATGTCATAACCACACAATTTCTACATTTTCTCCTTTTTTTCTTCCCTTCAAATTATCCCTTTATTTCAGAACTGCAAACTTGAAGGTAATTTTCAACTTCAGAAACAGAAGGGAACAATGCAGCTAAGAAAATGTTTGACTAGCTAGCTAGTCACAGGGATATTTAAAGACAGTGGAAAATGTCAAGACTGTAAATTTAACTTTGACTCTAGTAGGAGGTTCAGAAAATGTTAAAGAATTATTTGAACAAGAGGGCAAGTTCCCAACAACCACAGCTATCATGCCTTATCAAAGTAGAGCTTCCATTGTATGAACATACTCAGCTTGACAGAACTTTATATTGTTTTTCTTCAAAATAATACCCCTCTTAAGAACTTTTAATGTCAAGTAAATGAGAAAAAAAATATATATTTAAAGAGCACACTGTTATATATTTTAATGTTTTCATGTAGCTTGTGGCTTACATATAGATTTATTTCTTTTTTGTCACTGGGATCATGTGCCAAGCTTTAGGTAGTAGGAGGCTACAAGAGTGGCTTCTGTGAGAAGCTGCTAGAAGCTTCTCCTGTGTCCAATGCCAGCTGGCTCCAAGATGAACTCACTGCTGTTCAAAGCTGAGCCCATCAGTGATGGTGGTAGTGACTCTGGGATGAAATATTTAAGAAGGGGGAAAAGCTACCCACCAACCACTGTAGCCAGAGTGAGGATATGTGAGCACAACAGTTCTGCAGACACCAAGGTCACTGAAGAAAAATGGAAAGGAAGTACTCCATGTGCCAGAGATGAGATTCTGCTACAGCTCACGTTGAAGACCACAGTAAGACAGGTTATCTCCCAACATAGCCCATAGAAATGAATGGTGGAGAAGATATCCGCTATGGAGGACCTCATGCTGGAGAAGATGCATGCCCAAAGAAAGCTTCAACCCCACACAAAGTCCATGATGGAGCAGGTTCCTGGCAGGACCTGTGACACTATGGAGAGAAAAGCCCACACAGGAGTAGGCTTGATGGAAGAACTTGTGACCCCATGGGGGACCTGGGTTGGGGACGCTTTGAGGACCTGCAGCCTGTGGAAAGGACTTGCATTGCAGAAGTTCATGGAGGACTGTCTCCTGTGCAAGGGAATCTGTGCTACAGTAGGGGAAGAATGTGATGAGTTCACTGCCTGAGGAGGAAGGAGCAGCAGAGATATTGTGTGATGAAGTAACAGCAACTTCTACTCCCTGTACATCACTCTTGTGAGGAAGTAGAGAAAATCAAGAATGAATGTGAGCCCAGGAAGAAAGCATAACTGGGACGAAGGTGGTTTAAGGTTTTGGGTTTGTTTCTCATTATCCTGCTTTGATTTGATTGGTAATAAATTGCATTAATTTTCCCAAGCCAAGACCATTTCACCCATGATAGCAGTTTGTGAGTGATCTCTTTCTGTCCTTATGTTGACCCATGAGTCTTTCATTGTATTCTCTCTTCTCTGATCAGTTGAGGAGGGAAGTGATATAGCAGCTAGGGTGGGCACCTGCTTTCCAGCCAAGATAGACCCACCATAGAGATACAAAGTGGCTATTGGAACTCTCCTTAGCAATGAGTGAACCTCAAGAGCTTCAGAAGTTTTAATTATTTCTGCTAAGTAATAAAAGTGTTAGGAATTTAGCCAGATCTTAACATAAACTTTATATGAGTTTCTGACATTATTGGAACATTGCAATGGAAACCTTCTGTATTTCAGCTTGGATTTGTGTGTTTATGGATGAATTACTTTTATGGTCCTATTTAAACATCTTTCCATTTGGGGTTCCAGTCATATTTGTCTTTTCTCTTTAAAGAAATAAAGACATGTGGTCTCTCCATTGTAGCATGTTTGAACAGAACACAACAGACCAGACCAGACCAGGTTGGAAGAGACCTTCAAGATCATAGTATCATAGTATCAGTCAGGGTTGGAAGGGACCACAAGGATCATCTAGTTCCAACCCCCCTGCCATGGGCAGGGACACCCCACACACGTCCAACCTATCATCCAACACCATCTAATCAACTAAACCATGGCACCAAGCACCCCATCAAGTCTCCTCCTAAACACCCCTAATGATGGTGACTCCCTCCATTTTTCCTGCTGTTCTGATGGATTTGTAGCCCATACCCTGAGTGTAGATAGATCTGTGGGCAGTTTTCAATCCATGAACTAAAAGAATTCAAGCATTTCAGGTTATTCCATTGTATAAGTGTTTCATGAATCCTCCTCAGAATCTCCCAGCTCTCCCTATGTGTCACCCAATGCCCTAAACATGTCATACAGTCCTCTGGATTTTTCTGCTTCAGAACCCATTTGTAGATTTAATGGTGCATGCAAGCATGAAGAAAAATAATCTGGATATCAATGGGTGTTAGCTGAGTCCCTAATGACAATAATACCAGAATGTACCATCATACTTTAGGGTGGCACTATGCACTGTGGGCAGGAATCACTGAAATATAAGAAGAGTACAAGTGAGAGCACAAGTAAAAGCAGAGAGCTGATCTAATTTTCCTTGGGGACTGGTTTCTACTGCTCAAGGAATTCCTGAAACATTCAGATCTTTGCTGACAGTACATGTGAAGAAATATTTCTCTGCTTCAGCAGTTTTCTGGGAGCAGAGTAAAGGGGATGTGACTTGCCTTCAGTTCTTTCCTGTCAGTACTGCTGGTGGGAAGAAAAGACCAGGGACCGGGGGGCTTTGCTCCATTTCTGGACAAGGGGTGTCAGGTTGTAAGATAGGGACACACTGAGCCTCAGAGGTAAGAGCTATAAATGCTTACCATGAGATTTAGGAATACAGTGATACACACAAAACTAATACCACAGAGTGTGAAACATAACACTGGCACTTAACATGGGGTGTCAAGTATACAGAATTACTGATCCTGCTGTATACTGCTGGATCAGTATAGTCCTCATCATTAAATCTGAGATGTGAGAAACGAGAGGAGCTCATACCTTTAGGATGTGCTTATTTCATCTAAAATATGTAATCATTATACACTGTCTGTGAAGTGCCATCCTATTTTGAAAAACTTTGAAAAACTATGTCCCAGACTTCACCAGAGGCAGATTCAGCAGCCTACAGCTGACATTATCCTTCTTTCTGCACAACCCACATTAGATAAAGGATTCTCAGGCAAACTTTATCCATTGCTAACTCAAAACCAGAAATAAACCAATTAGTATTTCTGCCTGTCTATAGTCTGTTTCTAGCATCATCAGCAGAGTCTTCAAGTTCTCATGACGAGTTGAAGTCTTCAGTTCCACTATCCTATTTAATTTATATTGGTGTTACAGAGGAGGCATTCAGCTGCTATCTATGTATGACCAAAACCTGCCACCTTTTGTCTTGCTGAACAGAATCCTTCTCTAGGATAGGATAGGATAGGATAGGATAGGATAGGATAGGATAGGATAGGATAGGATAGGATAGGATAGGATAGGATAGGATAGGATAGGATAGGATAGGATAGGATAGAATTAACCAGGTTGGAAGAGACCTTCAAGGTCATTGTGTCCAACCCATCATCCAACATCACCTAATCAACTAAACCATGCAACCCAGCACCCTATCAAATCTCCTCCTAAACACATCCAGTGATGGTGACTCCACCACTTCCCTAGGCAGCACATTCCAATGGGCAATCACCTTCTCTGTGAAGAATTCTAAAATGAAATGTACTGTCTTTATCTTGAGGTAATGTTCAGATGCAGTAGATAAACACTGTATTAGTTACTGAAAGCATTATAGTCATCTGAAAGTTGCCTTTTAAGACTGATACAGCATATACATTAAGATAGTTATGTATGCTCATCCAGCTAATTAATAATACATACTGCAAAGTTCTGTATAAAATTCCTGTAATTGCAGTGTAAATAACTGCATCATATGACAACATTTAAAACAGAAAATTGAGTGAGGAGAAATTTCTCCACAGAGGGAGTTGTTAGACATTGGAATGTGCTGCCCAGAGAGGCGTTGGAGTCACCATCCCTGGAGGTGTTCAAGAGGAGATTGGACGTGGCACTTGGTGCCATGGTCTAGTAGTCATGAGGTGTTGGGTGACAGGTTGGACTTGATGATCTCTGAGGTCTTTTCCAACCTTATTGATTCTATGATTCCATGATAAGAAAGCAGTCGAACAAATGGGACTAAATTTCTTCCTATAAGAAATACTAATAACTAGTTGAATATAGTGTAACAAATAGTGTCATAAAGTGTGATTGCTTCTTGTCATTGTAGATCATGAGTTGCATGTAGAATCTATTGAAGTACATGGAAAAACTCTTGTTTCAATGAGCTTTAGAGCGGGGTATATAGATAAAACTGTAACATGAGGTGTAGTATTTAAGTCTTCAAAGGAAAACAGGAGTTTCTTTTTGCAGTCATACCTAATAGTCTACTGTTAAAGTAATTCTGAAAAAAATAGGATTTAAGGAGAGGAAGAAAGATAATTGTTTGAGAAGATTATCCCCTTTTTGGAACTGTCGTGGGGTTGGACGGGTAAGGCCAAGAAGCCTCCTCCCTTCCCCCTTGTAAAGTAAAGGGAAAGAAAATTGAAGGGAAAGGGAAAAAAAACTCACAGCTGAATTAGCAAAGCAGTGGAGTTGTATATTTACAAAGCAATGTAGGATATGCAGGGGAATATATACAAATTTACAATATTTACAATATATACAAAGATATACAATAAAGTAACACAGAAATGAGAGTTCCCCCCTCTGCTGAGGGGGTTCCCTACCTCTGCTCTCCCCCTCTCTCCCCCTTTTCCCCAGAGTGGGTTAGAAAGAGAGAGAAAGAGAAAAAAGGGGTTAGAAGCAGTTGTGTTAATCGGAAAGCAGTTAATACAGGCCTTATCAGTTTTCAAGGCCAAAGCCTTGGCCAAAAGCCCAGGAGCTGCAAGCTGCTGCCCGAAGGAGAAGCGGAAGCAAGACTGAAGATAAAGTGCTGGAATGCCCAGTATACCCTCCTGCACTCCCAGTTCAGAAGGTGCTTCCTCCCACTCTACCAATGAAATTAGTTTAGATCCTTCTTTCCATTTACCAACTTCCATCCACCATATTCCCTTTCTTAAGGGGACAGTCTC
This sequence comes from Melanerpes formicivorus, assembly GCF_026170545.1. Lineage (NCBI taxonomy): Eukaryota > Metazoa > Chordata > Aves > Piciformes > Picidae > Melanerpes > Melanerpes formicivorus. The sequence continues at coordinate 63,325,518 of NW_027142353.1, forward strand.
AAACGGTCACATGGAACCTTTGGGATTTATAAATTTCTTTTTTTTTTTTTTATCCCCTCCTTCCCTGAGTATTTTAGCAGTCCAATGTTGTGTTTGATGAGGAACCTGAAAAAAATATGAAACCAGTTAAGATGGACAGGAATGTACTAGAAAGCATCTCATAAAGGGCTACAGGAATGATTAAGGGACTGGAATCTCTCTAATATGAGAAAAGGCTGAGAGACCTGGAGCTATTTAGTGTGAAAAAGAGAAGACTGAGATATGTTTACAAATATCTGAAGGGTGGGTGTCAAGAAGAAGGGGCAAACCTCTTTTACATGGTGTGCTGTAATAGGACAAGGGGCAATGGGTACAAACTGGAACATAGGAAGTTCCACCTCAGTGTGAGGAGACACTTTACTATGAGGGTGAGATGGAGCACTGGGACAGGCTGCTCAGCAAATTTGTGGAGTCTCATTCTCTGGAGACTTTCAAGGCACATCTGGGTGCACTCCTATGAGACCTGCCCTAAGTGCTCCTCTTTGGCAGGGGGGCTGGATTCAGTTATCTCTGGAGGTCTCTTCCAAATACTACTCACTTTATGATTCTACAATTCTAAGTCATAGATACTTTTCCCATTCTGCCTCACTACAAGGAAGTGCTTTAATTCTCATCCCTGGCAAAGACACGGGAGCTCAGGAGAACTGGTCCCAAAAATAGCTCTTAAAATGACCATGAAATCACTCAGATATGTAGGATGAATCATTCTGACTTTATCCATGTGACTTACCCAAATGAATTACATAGTATCAGTTTGTAATTACTTAAAAATAATTGGACTTGATGATCTTTGAGGTCTTTTCCAACCTTATTGATTCTATGATTCTATGTTTCTCACCTATTAGGGCTGTAACCTTTGTATACATGTGATCACTTTGGATTTGAAATGGCAAGGAGGTCATGACCTTCAGGGTGATTAGAAACAAAGTTCAAAGGTGTCATTAGGTTGTAGTCCTAATCACAAGATGACAACAGAAAGATGGTGCCATTTATAAAGAGCTAAATTATTAACTTGAAAATTACTAGGGAGTCTAATAACCATACAATAATAATTACATTATTGGAAGAAACTACATCCAGAAGCATTTAAAATATCTTAATTTAAGCCTCCTGCAAAAGATAGATGTAAACATCTACTAACATTCGGCAATTAATTATTGATAACTCAATTTAATTCACTTTCTGTGCTGTTTACTGAAATTAAAGTAATTTAGTGATCAATAATCAGCCTTATAAAACAAGTGGAGAAAAGTTAGCTGACAACAGTGCAGATCAATAAATTAGCTCATCTAATAGAACCTAATATTTTATTTCAGCACTCTATCTAAGCAATAAAATACACTATTTTCATGGAAGCACCATGAGGAACATGGATCTTTTTCACAATTTCCATGATGAAAATGAAGAGAAATCCTAGTGATGATAGATGTTTGATTCTTGCTTGCAAGTTTGCAAGTATGCAAGAAAGAATGTATGGTCCTCTTCCCTTGAATACAGTTCAACTCAATAAAATTACTTTGCCCTGTTAGCAGTACCAAATTGCCCCTGAAAAGCACTTTTTTAAAAAGCTCTAAGCTTCAGCCCAGATTCCTGGTTGACAGTAGGCTGAACATGAGCCAGCAGTGTGCCCAGGTGGCCAAGAAGGCTAATGGCATCCTGGCCTGGATCAGGAACAGTGTGGCCAGCAGGAGCAGGGAAGTAGTTCTGCCCTGTACTCAGCACTGGTCAGGCCACACCTTGAGTCCTGTGTCCAGTTCTGGGCCCCTCAGTTTAGGAAAGATGTTGAGTTGCTGGAAGGTGTCCAGAGAAGGACAACAAAGCTGGGGAGGGGTTTGGAGCACAGCCCTATGAGGAGAGGCTGAGGGAGGTGGGGTTGCTTAGCCTGGAGAAGAGGAGGCTCAGGGAAGACCTTATTGCCATCTACAACTACCTGAAGAGAAGTTGTAGCGAGGAGGGGGTTGGTCTCTTCTCCTAGGCAACCAGCACCAGAACAAGAGGACACAGTGTCAAGCTGTGCCAGGGGAGGTTTAGGCTGGAATGTTAAGAAGAAGTTCTTCATAGAAAGAGAGATTGGCCATTGGAATATGCTGCCCAGGGAGGTGGTGGAGTCACCATCACTGGAAGTGTTTTAAAAGAGACTGTATGAGGCATTTGGTGCCTTGGTTTAGTTTATTAGATGGTGTTGGGTGATAGGTTGGACTCGATGATCTCAAAGGTCTTTTCCAACCTGGTTAATTCTGTATTCATGTTATGGGCAATTATTTAGCTATATTGGGTTTTCTTGGTTTTGTTACTCCATACACTTTTGTGCTTCTTTTTGCTATGCACTGTCTTCTGATATTCAACATTTCTAACAATTAATTTTTTTGACCTCAAAACATCTATGTGATTTCCTAGACATTATTACAGAATGTTAGGGGCTGGAAGGGACCTTGAAAGATCATCTAGTCCAACTGCCCTGCCAGAGCAGGATCACACTGCATTACCAGGAGTCACTGGAATGCATCCAGGTGGGTCTTGAATATTTCCAGCAAGCTAAACTCCACAACCCCTCTGGGCAGCCTGTTTCACTGTTCCAACACTCACAGTGAAATTTTTTCCTCATGTTTCTATGGAACTTTCTATGCCTCAACTTCCACCCCTTGGCCCTTGTCCTGTCATTGGGCATCACTGAGTAGAGCCTGACTCCTTCCTTTAGGCACTCACCCTTTACATATTCATGAACGTGAATGAGGTCACCTCTCAGTCTCCTCTTCTCCTAGCTAAAGAGCCCCAGCTCTCTCAGTGTCTCCTTGTAAGGAAGATGTTCCATGCCCTTAATCATCTTTGTGGCTCTGCACTGGACTCCTTCAAGCAGTTCCCTGTCCTTTTTGAACAGAGGGGGCCAGAACTGAACACAGTATTTCATGTGTGGCCTCACCAGGGCAGAGTAGAGGAGGAGGAGAACCTCTCTGGACCTACTAACCACACCCCTACTAATACAGCCCAGAATGGTATTTGCCTTCCTGGCCACAAGAGCACATTGCTGACTCATGATCAGCCTTCCATCCACTAGAACCCACCAAGTCCTTTTCCCCTTCACTGCTCTCCAAAAGGTCAGTTGCCAACCTATACTGCTACCTGGGGTTGTTCTTTCCCAGGTGCATGGCTCTACACTACACTTGTTGAATTTCATTCAGTTTCTCCTGGTCCTGTAATTTGCTAATCCACGCATGACTACTCTCATTCTTCCACCTAATCCCAAAGACTCTGAATTGCAAAAGAACTACTCTTATGTAGAATTATAATATATACACTCTCACTTCAGTGATGTTTTTGGCTGCTCCCAGTGTGGCAGGGTAGCATTTCATTATACAGTAAGTTTTCATTACTGCTGTTTAACCAACCATATATGTAATTATAGTATATAAAAATTATGCAAATGTGCTTTATGCATTTCAGCTACCAACAGAATTTTTTGTAATCAGTTTTCCTTCAGGATTTCAGGGCTGCAGGAAGATGACTGTGCTGCTAACTGGGATCAAGATTAAGGTAGCTGTACAGGATGTAAGAAGCCACTGGACAGGACAGAAGAAATTGCTGGATGTAATGGGTTCAAGAAGCTATTAAGGATAACTCCATGAAAGATGACTGGGTTTGACAGGTGGTTAAGGGGGATCTATATGAGAAATGACAAAACTTCACAGATAAGGAGTGGGGGTATTGGGGAACTTTTGGACAGTAGAATTTGCAGACCCAACAGCATACGGTTTAAACATGGAATGGAATGGAATGGAATGGAATGGAATGGAATGGAATGGAATGGAATGGAATGGAATGGAATGGAATGGAATGGAATGGAATGGAATGGAATGGAACTGAACCAGGTTGGAAGAAATCTTCAAGATCATTGTGTCCAATCCATCATCCAACACCATCTAATCAACTAAACCATGGCACCAAGTGCCACGTCCAATCCCCTCTTGAACACCTCCAGTGATGGCGACTCCACCACCTCCCTGGGCAGCACATTCCAATGGCTAATGACTCTCTCAGTGAAGAATGTCTTCCTAACACCCAGCCTAAACCTTCCTTGGTGCAGCTTGAGGCTGTGTCCTCTTGTTCTGGTGCTGGTTGCCTTCTATGTTATTGAATGAATATTTTCCCCAATGTATTTTGTAGTTTTTAACAAGTTTATTCCAATTCATGTGAAATCATCATGTAAAAGAATAAAAGCAGAAGGACATGGAGGGTTAAGTCATAGTCTTAGTGGTTATTTAAGACTGTGGGTGAACAAATATCTGAGTTACAGTAAATACAAAAGAAAGATTTCCATGGAAATTTAAAAGCAAGTAAATATGCTAGAGCAGAAACTATCCTAACAAAATGGTTTGGTTTGTTTAGTTTTCAGATAAAGCCAAACACTTAAGCATGATGATTCAAATAATCCATTGCCACAACAAATTCATTCACTTCAACTTGAAATTTGCAATAAATACAGTTTTGACTGCATTCCAGCAATGTTTCCTTTGGGACTACATAGATCCAGCAGGAAACACAGTGTTTTAACTGTTTGTGCGTTATATTAATGGTCACTAACTCTATGTTTTTTTTTAATGAAGTCTTGTGTGTTGAGGAAATTCCACCTGAGGGATCTGAGGAAAGTGCTAAGTGTAACAAGGTCTTCAAAGAATATATATCTTGTTTATGGTTCAGTGAGTAGCAAGTGCATCTCTCTCCAGCAGGGAGCTTGAGTGCTGCTGAAAAGAGGAATGTAAAACAAGCATAAGGATACAAAAACATTGATATCACAGAAGTGCAATATTTAGGTGTCCTGAGTTCATACCCTGACTGAAAACCATCAAAGATTAGATTATTCCCATAGTTGAGTGAAAATAATAACTTACCTGAATTTTCTCTTGAAATGTACATAGAAAACACCAACAAAAAACAACAACAACAAAACCCCACAAACCCAAAACAGCAACACCAGAGAAAGTTTAATGGGTCTTTTTGTTAACTGGAATGCTTTTGATAAATACCTCACCATTAACCAGTCTTCTTGGGACACAAAGCTGGAGAGGGGTTTGGAGCACAAGTCCTATGAAGAGAGGCTGAGGGAGCTGGGGTTGCTTAGTCTGGAGAAGAGGAGGCTCAGGGGAGACCTTACTGCTGTCTACAACTACCTGAAGAGAGGCTATAGCCAGGTGGGGATTGGTCTCTTCTCCCAGGCAACCACCAACAGAACAAGAGAACACAGTCTCAAGATGTGCCAGGGGAGGTTTAGGCTGGATGTTAGGAAGAAGCTCTTTATAGAAAGAGTTATTTGCCATTGGAATGGGCTGCCCAGGGAAGTGGTGGAGTCACCATCACTGAAGGTGTTTAGGAAGAGACTGGATGAGGCACTTGGCACCATGGTTTGGTTGATTAGATGGTGTTTGGTGACAGGTTCAACTCGATGATCTCAAAGGTCTTTTCCAACCTGGTCTGGTCTGGTCTGGTCTGGTTCGGTTCTATCCTATCCTATCCTATCCTATCCTATCCTATCCTATCCTATCCTATCCTATCCTATCCTATCCTATCCTATCCTATCCTATCCTATCCACTCATTCAAAACTTTTGATGTTTACTGGAACACCTTTCTTACTGGATCAATCTTTCTTTTTACTTAAATGGACTGTCTGTAAAAACACATTGTACTTCATGGCTCAAATAGAGCTATTTTCCCACCATCAATTTCTAATTTCCTTGTAGAATTGAGCACTAAACGCTATCATCTCACAAGAATGTGACTTGACTTTAAAGTCTTGATCCCATAAGAAAGTTTGGATTCCTTGGGCTACAACTTCAACAACTAAAATTGGTGCTGTTTGACTGAGCCAATGGAATTTACTCCACCTGTGGATTTTCCTCATCTATAAGGTGCTAAACACTATACATTTCTAGATCTATTCTTCCAGCCTCAAAGTAGCTACTCAGAACTTGCAGGCCGACTCTTATAGACTTCAGCTTACAACTTAGAGGCAGATGTGTAAGACAAGGGAAATCTTAGAAATTAAAAGTTAAACATATAAACTATTTTAAGGGTATGTAATATCAATTAATGATCTCCAGAAGGAAACAAGCTTGCACACTGGAGGTGAAATTTCTCTATAGTAAATTACTTTGATCTTTAAAACAAAGATGACAAGAGAAACATGGTGCTTAATTTTCAATACCAAGGTGTTCAGCTGGAAAATAAAACTAGAAAAAAAAAAATATTGTCAAGGAAACTCAGTAAAGAGGATTTATTGTTCAAAGTCAATTCAGACCATCTGTCCACCCAATTATACTTTGAATTATTCTGTGCGATAATATTTCATTTAGCCCAAAATAATATGGAGAAAATCAAGATCAATGGAGAAATTAATACATGGAAGCTAATAATGGGATCTCAAATAGGCCAAGAGAAATATAGAGAAGGTGGATAACCCATACAGTGATAAGGAACATGTATTTTGCATTGTACAATGGGAACTGCAATATTACCTTCTTCGTAGTTGTGCTTAAAGCTTGAAGGGGATAAAGAACAATGAGATTCAGAAATCTAGAAAATAATACAACTGAATTTGTTCAGCTGGCAATAAAGAACACTGAGGCAGACAAAGCACAGCCTTCACATACTAGAAATATCACAGAATAACACAGAATCGTAGAAACATTCAGGTTGGAAGAGACCCTCAGGATCACTAAGTCCAACCAGTAGCCCTACTCTACAAGGTTCACCCCTAAACCACATCCCCAAGCACCACATTCAAATGACCTTTAAACACATCCAGGGTTAGAATAGAATAGAATGGAATTAACCAGGTTGGAAAAGACCTTTGAGATCACCGAGTCCAACCTATCATCCAACGCTATCTAATCAACTAAACCATGGCAGCAAGCACCTCATCCAGTCTCTTCTTAAACACCTCCAGTGATGGTGACTCCACCACCTCCCTGGGCAGCACATTCCAATGCCTAACCACTCCTTTCCATTATTACTTTTGTGTGTGTGTGAATATAACTGAAAAGGAGCAAGAGCAATCTGTTCTCCATGTCCAGGGATGATAGGACAACAATTAATGTTTAACGTGCAGTGAGAGAGACAGGAACAGACATATGAAGAAACTTTATAACAGTGAGACAGTGAAATGCAAAACCAGTCAGTCATGGGCAGCTACTCATTCCACATCACTGGAGCTCTCTAAGGGTTGTTCAGATGCACAACTGCAAGGAACGACACGCATATTGTTGATCCTGCCTTAGGATGCCAGGATAGAGTAGATGACCTTTACTTACTTCAGGTCTGTATGGGTCTGTTGGATAGTACATTATTTAATTGCCACTTGTAACTTTTAGGAATGTCCAGGCAATGTTACATTCAAAAGGGACACTTTCCAGGCTTACTAGCAAGTTGTTTTCCCTGACCTACATGTTAATAGGAGGAATACATCTGAGAAACACAAACAGAAAAGAGGTTGGTGTCCTCAGTTCCCACTGTAGCTGGGGACAACAGTCCTGTTGAACTCTAGATGAAAAAGATTAGGGAAAAAACAGAGAATAACAAACCAAGGGCTCAATGCTGTAAATAATTAATATGACACACATTGAATCTTACTATTTTCTTGCTAACAGTCTACAAGAATGAATTCTCAGGCCTTTAGTGAATATGTTATGCAAAATTCCATTTGAGAGAAGATCCTCACGTTACTATTTAGATCCTCTGGAAATGCCATTGAGAATCTAAGATAGATTGATAGATAGAACAAACACTGTCTGAAAGAGTGATATTTTCCTGTCACTTGATTTCTGTATTCCCAGTTCCTCCCTTTATCTGTTTTATTTGCCCTGCATTTAAAGTGTTAAAACACTTTTTGAAGCATAATCCTCTCTAGCCCACTGGACACTGGCTCTCTTATATAAATGTTACTGTTGAAGTGTCATGCATACAGAAATCCTAGGGTTTACAGAAGAATCTCACTTTTGAAATTAGGGCTAAGAAACATTCACTATGATAATTATAAACAGGCAAAGCAAAGTAGTGAGAGAAATCATTAAATGACAATCAGGTGGATTTATGTCTGATGGCACACTTCACATCGCTGGAGAGATTCACCTCTGAAGCCACTTTCAGTCCTAGACTGAGATGAAGAATAAGAACAACTCTGCCCATGGCAAAAGAGGTCTGGGAACAAAACACATAAAGGTAATCTATGCACTACAGTTTAGAGGAGGGATAACCAACCCATGGATCACAGTGGGCTAGAGAGCAGTTCATAGAATCATAGAATCAATAAGGTTGGAAAAGACCTCAGAGATCATCAAGTCCAACCTGTCACCCAACACCTCATGACTACTAAACCATGGCTTCAAGTGCCACATCCAATTCCTCTTCTACCTCTTCCATGGGTGTGCAGTGTGATTGATAAGCCAAACAAACTGGATAATGAGGGTGTTGGGAAATGGGGAAAGGCAGACTCTGATCCAGACTGAAAGGATTTATTAAGTCAGCTGCAGCTGTGCAAATGTAGTTATATTGGTCTGAGCCACAGTTTTCTACTATGAAAAGCAAACAAATGGAAGTGCTTAGATATCGATCTGTCATGAGTTAAAAGCAGAAAGATAACTATCACTTCCTTTATTCTCCTCTGTTTCACACAGATCATTTTTTGTTACACTGTTTTGAGTCCAGTTGTGTGAGTATATTTGAAGTATGTTTGCTAGGCAGATATTCAGTTTGATTTGAAGAGAAACGAAACAAAGAAATCCACTCCAAATGCTTGATATTTTTTTTATCCTCCATCCTTGCCAATGCATGATTATTCCATAGTTTAAAATCTGTCCTACTTCTTATTTGAATTGTTCTAGCTTTAACTTCCCCTGGTTTTCATTCCTGTAATATCTTTTTTCCAAAGATTGAAGAGCCCATTACCACTTGCGATTTTCCTGCCCTGAAAATCTTTCTACGCCTTAATCAAGTCACTGCTCAATCTTCTGATAAGTTATGCATATTGAACTCTCCCTGGAAAGCATTTTCTCTACTCATCAGAACATTTTGCAGCTCTCTATTTCATCAGATTTTTCCCTGTGAGAGCATGTGCAATATACACTGGAAACTAGCAAGAAGCAATTCCAATTCTAAAACTTTGTGTCAGTTTCCTCAGGGCTCACCGCTCACTGTCCTGAAATCTTTTAGCATCAGCCATTTCCCATTTTCCATCTATTTCTAGTTAATTGGGATCAAACAGTCTTCTGAAATGTCACTTCAAATGCTGATGATTAATATTAATTAATGCTAGAGTAATGTCTGACATTGCAGCAATAGATGATCTAACTTTGCAGGTATCTGATCAATTATATGGCTAATCATAGTATCAACAAGGTTGGAAAAGACCTCAAAGATCATCGAGTCCAACCTGTCACCCAACACCTCATGACTACTAAACCGTGGCACCAAGTGCCACATCCAATCCCATCTTGAACACCTCCAGGGATGGTGACTCCACCACCTCCCTGGGCAGCACATTCCAATGGCCAATTACTCTTTCTGGGAAGAACTTTATCCTCACCTCCAGCCTAAACTTCCACCGATGCAGCTTGAGATTGTGTCCTCTTGTTCTGGTGTTGGTTGCCTTGGAGAAGAGACCAACCCCCACCTGGCTACAACCTCCCTTCGGGTATGTTTAATATGTTTAATATCATCATTTAAGATTCTGCAAGAGTCAAGCCACTGAATTGCATCATAGTGCAAGAGGATACACAAGTTGTTATTTTCCTCTTCCCCTATCAGACCTCTGAGTTCATAAATAATAAAGGAAATTTACTCCAAAACTTACATGGCAAATGTCAGAGGATCGTAGTATTTAATCCTTGGGAGGATTAAAGGGGATATTTATACTACCTTACTATAGTTGTCTAGATTCCTAATGATTGTGATTCAGTGCAGGAACTTCTGCTTGGTGTTAGAGGCTATGGGGTTTTGGGCATTAAACTGTACAATAGAAAATACCTTAAGTGTTGTTTAAGAGGACCACTCTTTCCTCCTGCTCATATTCTCAAATTTTGTTTGCACAGAAAGCAGCAAACAGGAGGACAGAGACAAAACGGAATTATCTGTGCTTGGGTAGCTTCTCAAGAACAGTAACCACATGACAGGGGTAAAAAAAATAGTTACCACATTTTGCCTAGAGATGTAGCAGAGCCCCCATCCCTGCAAACATTCATCATCAGACTTGAGGGGGCCCCGAACAACCTGACCTAGTTTGAGACATCCTTGCTCACTGCACTGAGGCTGGACAAGATGGTCTTCCAGGGTCCCTTCCCAACTCAATGCATTCTGATTCTGTGTTTCTATGGCACAATTTTTTTACCAATAGAAAGTTTCAACATCCCCTTTTGGTTTTGCATCTATTACTATAATCCTTCAAGGGACATTTGACCTGCAATTCTGTGAACTCCAATTTCACAGTATCACAGTATTGCTTAGGTTGGAAAGGACCTCGAGGATCATCGAGTCCAACCTATCAACACAGACCCCATGCCTAGACCATGGCACCAAGTGCCACGTCCAATCTCCCCTTGAACGCCTCCAGGGTCGATGACTCAACCACCTCCCTGGGCAACCCGTTCCAATGACGAATGACTCGCTCGGTGAAGAACTTCCTCCTCACCTCGAGTCTAAACCTCCCCTGGCACAGCTTGAGACTGTGTCCTCTTGTTCTGGTGCTGGTAGCCTGGGAGAAGAGGCCAACCCCTTCCTGGTTACAACCACCTTTCAGGTAGTTGTAGAGGGCAATGAGGTCACCCCTGAGCCTCCTCTTCTCCAGGCTAAACAATCCCAGCTCCCTCAGCCTCTCCTCATAGGGCTTGTGTTCAAGGCCTCTCCCCAGCCTTGTTGCCCTTCTCTGGACACGTTCAAGTGTTTCGATGTCTCTCTTAAACTGAGTGGCCCAGAACTGGGCACAGTACTCAAGGTGCGGCCTAACCAAAGCAGAGTACAGGGGCACTATGACCTCCCTGCTCCTGCTGGCCACACTATTCCTAATGCAGGCCAGGATGCCATTGGCCCTCCTGGCCACCTGGGCACACTGTTGGCTCATATTCAGGTGGCTGTCGATCAGCACTCACAGGTCCCTCTCTGTTTGGGAACTCTCCAGCCACTCCGACCCCAGCCTGTAGCTCTGCATGGGATTACCCTCTACTATTCAATGTAGTGAAAAAGTTGGGAGGTAGAATGGCAAGAAGGCATAGTCTCAAGCTGCGCCAGGGGAGATTTAGGCTACATGTTAGGAAGATGTTCTTCACAGAAAGAGTGATTTGCCATTGGAATGGGCTGCCCAGGGAGGTGGTGGAGTCACCATCACTGGAGGTGTTTAGGAAGAGACTGGATGGGGTGGTTGGTGCCATGGTTTAGTTGATTAGATGGTGTTGAGTGATGGGTTGGACTCGGTGATCCTAGAGGTTTTTTCCAACCTGGTTAATTCTATTCTATTCTGATCTAAATTTCTCCTCTATTTCACTCCTTTATTGACTCTGGACCCATCCTCAGTACAGTCTCCATAATCTCACTCATCCTTATAGACTTCAAAAGAGAACAAACTGAGATAACTGGAGTTCTGAGTTTGCCCATCTTTATTTCTAATGCCTAGAACAATTTCTAATCCTGGGTATGCAAGCATTCTGCTAACAGAGATACAACAGGGAAGGGCTGGTTTTTAATTCAAAACCTGATCCTATTGAATACATCAAAGTAGATGACCACAGAATTCTTTGGCAAGAAACTTGTTTGTTGGAGCTTAATCTCTGATTAACAGTCTCTTCGGCTCTATTTGGCATTTATATGGGGTCATTCTGCTGAAATGAAGAGTGCATTTAAAGCTCTTTCTCATTCTTTTCTGAGCAAATTGTGACCTAGATGCCAAGCTTATTACAGTCTAATAGAAATAGCTAGACAATCACCAAACTCATTTAACTGTGTGCAATTTCTGTGTATCTTTCCAGCTTTCTGAAACTTGGGGCTTGCAAGCCTCAAGTTGGGATGCTGAGCACAAGGCCTCGGTGTTTAGAATAAGGTGATAATATAAATGTATTGAATTTGCACTTATTGCCCCTGGATGAATATGTTCTACAGTCTTTTTACTGCCTTTTACTCAAGGGTCATAATGATTTGCCATGAATCAAATATTGTAGCATGTTTGTGGTATAAGGATACATTATGTGCCACATTTTATGGACGTGCAAATGGCCACAGGAAAGTAATGTGATTTCCCAAGTGCTGTACAGCCAGGCACCTCTCTCCCTATATTTGTCTTTGGGTTAAGTTTGGCTAGATTGTCTCTGAAACTTTAATGCTACAGAGTATAGACTTTTACGCAAAGAATGATGGATTTTACCTCTCTCATCTTGCATTATTCCAGGGCTCTACCTTAAACATTTATCTTAAGATGAGATGGATCACTCTATAGATGAAGCCACCACTTTCCATTCACTACAGAGGGAACTTTGATGACTAGTTTAAACCTGACAGCCTTTAGACAGTTAAGGTTAAACAGCTGTATTATTAATATTAGGTGATATGGAGGCCATCTCTAGTCATAAATAGATGCTGGAGGAGTGGAAATAATCATGAAAGATTTTTGGGGACAAAACCAAAACACCTTAGGTTTTTTAAAGGTCATAGATTTCCATTTAGAAATCAGAGCTCAGCAGTGTTAGTGATGGCTGAGTCACACCCATGTTTGGTCTGTCTGATGCCTCATTCTGCTTTGGGGGATTGGTTAGCAAGAAAATTATTCAGAACGATTAGCAGAGAATGCAAACATAAATCAGAGATTGGATTAATGAGATGAAGTCCTATAGGGATCAAAAACTTTAAACAGTCTTCATATCTTTGCTGAAATTCAAGAGAAATTAATTTCCATGGTTTAGGAGTGGACCTTAATATTGTGAGCAGCACTGATACTCCAGAAAATTAGATACTATGATGGTTATGCTCCTGCAGCTCACAGGAGCCAGTCAAGAATGATTTTGCTGTCTATTAGAAGTAAGCTGGAACTTAAAAATTACTTGAGTGGTTTGGCCTCTCTGACACTGTGACCCACAGAAATTGAGAATCACTTTGGAAAAGCGCTTGCAATTCTTTAGCTTTGGGATGCTTCAGGAATTCAGATAGCATGAAACAAACACAAACTGAGATTTACTAAATGCCACAAACTGCCACCTCTTCTCAGTGATGCCCAACAACAGGACAAGGGGGAATGGGTGGAAGTTAAGGCATAGGATTGAGGAGAAAAAATGTCACTGTGAGGGTGATGGAACACTGGAACAGGCTGTCCAGGGGGTTTGAGGAGTCTCCCTCTCTGGATATATTGAAGACCTGCCTGGATGCGTTCCTATGTGATCTGGTATAGGTGATCCTGCTCTGGCAGGGGCTTTGGACTAGGTTATCTTTCAATTTTCCTTCCAACGTCTAACATTCTATGATTCTGTGATTCCATGACTCTTACTGCCATATCCTCAATAGGAAAATGATCTCTTACTTAGGACAAGAGGGAAAAGTAGGAACTAGTTAAGTCGTACTTCTGCTTTGGTTGATTTAGCCGTACTGGCTTTACTCTAATGATATCTTTAAATGACAAACAAGCTCTGAGTGCAGATATATAACATCCATAATGATGCAGATGACACCCAGAGTCTCTCTGACTCTCTGCAAAGGAAGCTGAGGGGAAAACATCAGCTTGGCTTTTCATTTTTCTTTTAAATTTATCTCCAACTAAATGAAGACAAGTCAATAGAGAACTTCCTGCCAAAGTGTTGGTAAAAGCAAAAGTATATTTTTTCTGACATAGTTTGCCAAAGTGTTGGTAGATAGATAGATATGCATAGATATGTATATGAAAAAATAGATAATTAATTCTAAAGAGTTTGTTTGTTTGTTTGTTTTTGCATGCCAGTATGTCTTTTCCTTTAGTATAAGGATCTGTATCATACTCTTAAGATTTTTCACAGTATCACAGTATCACCAAGGTTGGAAGAGACCTCAAAGATCATCAAGTCCAACCTGTCACCACAGACCTCATGATTAGACCATGGCACCAAGTGCCACGTCCAATCTCCTCTTGAACACCTCCAGGGATGGTGACTCCACCACCTCCCTGGACAGCACATTCCAGTGGTGAACAACTCTCTCAGTGAAGAACTTTCTCCTCACCTCCAGCCTAAACCTCCCCTGGCACAGCTTGAGACTGTGTCCCCTTGTTCTGGTACTGGTTACTTGAGAGAAGAGACCAACTCCCTTCTGGCTACAACCACCCTTCAGGTAGTTGTAGAGAGCAATAAGGTCTCCCCTGAGCCTCCTCTTCTCCAGGCTAAACAATCCCAGCTCCCTCAGCCTCTCCTCATAGGACTTGTGCTCAGGGCCTCTCCCTAGCCTTGTTGCCCTTCTCTGGACACGTTCAAGAGTCTCAATGTCCTTCTTAAACTGAGAGGCCCAGAACTGGACACAGGACTCAAGGTGTGGCCTAATCAGTGCAGAGTACAGGGGCACAATGACTTCCCTGCTCCTGCTGGCCACACTATTCTTTCCTATTTATGAATTCTTCACAAATTTCCCTTCAGAGCTGGATAATTATTTGTTTCACCAAAGAGAAAGAAGAGTGGACTGCTCTCATCCACAGCTGAAGACTCCACCCTTCTTCTCTCCTCTTTCACCGTCAGGTGACAGACACCATGAGAACACAGGCTGTGCATCCTGTGAGGAATTTCTACCAGTGTCAAAATGTTTTGTAGAAACATTTGGTGAAATTCCAGGAAAAGAATTTGCAGCCAAATTTTACATTGTTAATTCAGTCTGAAAACAGAAAAGAGCACTTTTTTCCCCCATCTCCCCCAAATCCATACTGTCCAGGTGGTCAACCACATATATCTACAGGGAATATTTAAGCAGTAACACGCTGCAAGCTTCAGTGGGTAAAACTTATAATAAATAAACCAGTTTTTGTTCACATTTTCTCCACTGTTACCATGTGAGAAAGAATTCTGTCACTAAATGTATCAGTAGAGAAAAAATATCACATGCAGATAAATCTGGAGCCTCCTGCTTCTCAAGTCAGAGCGCAATTAGAAGTCGTTCTACCTCAAATTTATCAGTCACATATCTGATCAAGAGCTCACTGGTAGCACCATAGCAATGCCCAAGCACATTACAGAATCATAGAATCAACAAGGTTGGAAAAGACCTTAAAGATCATCAGGTCCAACCTGTCACCCAAGACCTCATGCCTACTAGACCATGGCACCAAGTGCCATGTCCAATCCTCTCTTGAACACCTTATTATTGCACAGTTAGGTAGGAAGTGGAATATAGAGGTAATATACTCACTGAAATTTGGGTTTGTGGAGCAGATTATTTCCTAAGGAGTTTTGTAAGCCTGTTAAATTAAACGTTCCAATTGTATATCAGGATTTTTTTGTTTCTTTTTCCCAAAAGGGTCATCAAGTGCTGGCTGCCCGGGGAAGTGGTACAGTCACTGTCGTTGGAGGTATTTAAAAGATGTGTAGGTGTGGTGCTTAGGGACATGGTTTAGTGATAGACTTGGCAGTCAGCAAGATTTGTAGAAGTACTGTCTGGACCATCTTACCTAGCTCTGATTAATTTTTGTATTGCATTTGTTTCACACCACTATTTATCTAGAATAGAATAGAATAGAATAGAATAGAATAGAATAGAATAGAATAGAATAGAATAGAATAGAATAGAATAGAATAGAATAGAATAGAATAGAATAGAATTAGAATAGAGGAATGGAATGGAATGGAATGGAATGGAATGGAATGGAATGGAATGGAATGGAATGGAATGGAATGGAATGGAATGGAATGGGATAGAATAGAATAGAATAGAATAGAATAGAATAGAATAGAATAGAATAGAATAGAATAGAATATCACAGTATCACTAAGGTTGGAGGAGATCTCAAAGATCATCGAGTCCAACCTATCACCACAGACCTCATGACTAGACTAGACTAGACTAGACTAGAATAGACCAGGTTGGAAGAGACCTTCAAGATTGCAATGAGAAGATTCCCTAAACTAACCAGTAAGATTCACTGCAAATGTTGCTAGGAATTGTTTAATATATTCTTGCAAGTCATCAATACAGCAAGAAGTACATGTCAGGAATTTAATCCCCGAAGAGATCACTTGATAGACAATAACTCCTACAGTGAATGCCTGGAACTAGATAGTTTCTGTTTTACTGAACTTGTGCAGGGTCGTCTTACATCATTCTAATTTCCTTACAAACATGTACTTCAGTAGCAAATTAAATGTCTTAGAGAAACCTGTACAGAAGAAATCAATTTTATTTGCTTTAGCAAGCAAGCATGCTACTCCAAAGATTTTTTTTTTCCAGGTTGGCATTAATTGTATTGGTTCATTTAAGTTTTTATTAGCTCATGTACATATCAGATATATTACTGTTTCATCCAGGGCAGACATTGTGATGATAAACCTGTAACAGTAAAAAGTTGACCAATTTGCTCTCTTTAAAATAAATGGTGAAACATTAGCTTCTTCCAGAACTTTGGAGCTTTTCCAGTATTGCAAGGCTTATTGAAAAATCAACATTAACAGCCTAGAGAGCTCCTTAGCCATATCCTTTAAACCTCTTAGTCATAAATTATGTGACAATGCTTTTAAGTATGTAGCTTTACAAAAGCTAATCGCTCTGGTCTTTGCTTTCATCAAATCTTCATGTGACATGAAAAGAACAATATATATAGAATAGAATAGAATAGAATAGAATAGAATAGAATAGAATAGAATAGAATAGAATAGAATAGAATAGAAAGAATAGAATAGCCCAGGTTGGAAGAGACCTTCAAGATCATTGCGTCCAACCTATCATCCAACACCACCTAATCAACTAACCCATGGCACCAAGCACCCTGTCAAGTCTCCTCCTGAACACCTCCAGGGATGGCGATTCCACCACCTCCCCGGGCAGTCCATTCCAATGGGCAATCACTCTCTCTGTGTAAAACTTCCTCCTGACCTCCAGCCTGAACTTCCCCTGGCACAGCCTGAGACTGTGTCCTCTTGTTCTGGTGCTGGCTGCCTGGGAGAAAAGACCAACCTCTGCCTGTTTACAACCCCCCTTCATGTAGTTGTAGAGATCAAGAAGAGGCATGGATGTAGCAGGGAGGACCACGTGGCAGAGAAGCAAGAAGCCATAGAGCAACAATATTCTACAAATGCAGAGAGCAGAGAATCCCAGTCCTCCCTGAAGTCCTTTATTGCCATGTTGTAAAATCTCTTATGTTACAGAGTTTCAGAGTCCCACTTACAGAAGTAGTCCTGGAAGCCTTTAACAAATGAAGCACCTAACAGGAGTAGAAGTAAGAAGAAGAAGTCCCAAGCATATCCCTAGTAGCATCTCTACACCAAAGCCCTTGCCAGAAGAAGTAGCTAACTAACAGAAGCAGAAGTTCCTAGCAGCCCTAGCTAGGTAGAGGTTGGTCTCTTCTCCCAGGCAACCAGCACCAGAACAAGGGGACACAGTCTCAAGCTGTACCAGGGGAGTTTTAGGGTCACCATGACTGGAGGTTTTTAGGAAGAGACTTGATAGGGTTCTTGGTGCCGTGGTTTAGTTGATTAGATGGTGTTGGATAATAGGTTGGACTCGATGATCTCAAAAGTCTGTTCCAACCTGGTTAATTATGTTCTATTCTATTCTTATAGCTCAGAGTGGATGGTTTTATCGTCTTTGTCATCAATCCCTTAACCAGTAAAATCCAACCACATGTATAAGCTAAAATCTTTTCCCAATAAAGGGTGCCAGCATGTCAAGGAGGTGGCTTCTGCAGCATGTTCTTGGCACACATGGAATGTTATTGTTTTGCTCCATGCTTTCTTTTCCACTGAGATCCATATAAAAATATCTCCTTATGTTATTACTGTTTTTAATAGCTACAGGTTAAGGCTGTATTCCTTGACATCTCATAACAATATTTAGTGATTCCCAGGCAACCAGCAAAAGAGCAAGAGGATACAGTCTCAGGCTGCACCAGGGGAGGTTTAGGCTGGATGTTAGGAAGAAGTTCTTCACAGAAAGAGAGATTGGCCATTGGAATGTGCTGCCCAGGGAGGTGGTGGAGTCACCATCACTGGAGGTGTTTAGGAAGAGACTGGATGGGCACTTGGTGCCATGGTTTAGTTGATTGGATAGTATTGGGTAATAGATTGGACTCAGTGATCTTGGAGGTATTTTCCAGCCTATTCTATTCTATTCTATTCTATTCTATTCTATTCTATTCTATTCTATTCTATTCTATTCTATTCTATTCTATTCTATTCTATTCTATTCTATTCTAACAAGGGCTAAGACATATGACAGCTTTTCTGAGTGCATTTGTGAATACCATGTCCAGTTTTTTATCCATACTCAACAGCACTGGTTTTGTATAACTGTTAGTATTAAGAATTTCTTCTCTGCTGCAACTCTTCTTACACAAGCATAGGCCTCTCCCACACCATGCCACACCAGCGCAGGAGGAAAAGTGCTCATGTATAGTTACCTAGCAATACAGCTGAATACAACAGAAACTAAAATTCTTTCAAAACTTCAGTCAGTCTTGAGCCTTACAATAAATGAAAGATCCCCAAATGTTTTCTCAGACTTGTATTTCTGCCTCTTTTTTTTTGTTTTCTAACTGAAACTCCAAAGTATAAAATATTCTTATCTGGAGAAGGGCTGTATGGTGTTTTGTGTTCCCTGGGTAAAGTTTATACAGAATGAGGTGCTGGATCGACATCTTACCTCTTAAAAAGGTATTTTTTTCACTTGATGCCACACTTTATGTGGCATATCTTTTTCAGATACATATATTTAAAACTACTGAAATCAACAACGTATCTACATTCCCCTTTTACTCCTTGTTCATGCAATAAACATTATTCTTTTGCTTTTGCAGTTTACCTCTTAATCCGTTCTACTAATTATGGGGGCTTTTAAACTCTAAATCCCTATAGTATGTACCTGCTGTGTGTGCACTCTGACCTTTAATCTCCAAATCCTCCATTTTCCACACAAATGTTTACTGCTAATGTCTCCTGCTCCTGTCTTGACTTATATATGGACTTCTCATCATTAGAATTGTTCTATTAGCTTCATTCTGTTCTATTTCTCCAGCAAACACCACATGTTATTTCCTCTTTTTAGCGGTGCATTCTGAGCCAGATCATCTAAAGCCCTTTGTTTATCTTTTAAGCTTCAAGAAAAAGCTTTATTTAATGCCTCAAGTGAGGGTCAATAGAGGGGAGATATCTACTGGATCAACATGAGGATAAAATGCTGCATTAGATTCTCAGAGATGACACTTCCTCAGAAAGAATTACAGTTTTGTAGACTAGCCCAGAGCACAAAGTCCAGGAATGTTGCACTTCTCTTCAGGACAAGCCAGTATTTTGGTATAAATTCTGTACCTTGCAGTCAGCCATGCCCATGAACACCAGAAACATTAGCTTATTTATGCCACTTCTATCCTCAGAGCACAGCTCTGATGGGGTTTATGCAGCTACATGGTGCGAGAGACATATTCTCTCTTTCTTTTGGGGTTTCTGCCTATCATTATTTTTACCATGTGGAACACCAGAGTAAATGCTTTGAACCATGTTAATATCTTATTTGTTTGTACTCTGAACCACATTCAATATATCAGTGTTAGAAATGTGGTTAAGGTTCAGTTAACATTATTTCAGGGTACATTAGCTAGACATGACCCTCTATCAAGACAGACTTTGCCCAGCTAAATCACATCTGCCTCAGAGACTGTATCACAGACGGGTTGCTCTGTCATGCCTTGAAGGTAGTTAAAACATCACAATGATTATAAAGTGCTATAAAGATGGAAAAAAAGGAGAAATAGGAACTGATCAGTTTTGTTACACCTTGTAACCTTGTTTTGGTGCAGAAAACCTTTGTTGTGTCTTATCCATCAATGACTAGTGCCTATACATTGCTTTTAAACAAAACAGGGATGGAAGTTGTGGAGAAAAAGCCTGACAGCTGCACTGCTTGACAGAGAATTGAAACAAGCAAGCAAACAAACTAACAAAAAAGACCAAACCCAACAATCTAAATTCTGAGAAACATTTATTTCCCATTTGATGCCCTTCATCACATCCAGCAACCTGCACTCCAAAGAGGTGATTGCTCCCGATTAAACTCCTGCTCACTTTTCTCCTTAAGTAAACCCAGGGAATGCACTTGGGGGACGCAACTGATTTTCAAATAGCCAAGGGTACCAGGACTGAAATCTGGAGTGACTTCATTTTTGGTATTATTACACTTTCCTCATATGTATTGTGCATTGCCCATATATTTGTACAAGATATGTTTGTCATTGCATGCTCTATCAAGTGCTAAGAATGCTAAGTCCATAATAATTAAATTTCATATAATTCAATAGGATTAATTTCTTCTATGGTTGTAAATGATCTTTTCATATTCAGGCCAAGTGGTATTTTCTATTCTCCTTGGAGGTCAGATCTGCTTGTAGTCAACTAGACAGTGTAGCTGAGTCTGCACAGCAGACAGATCCCACAGAGACCACCAAGGAAATCTTTTTCTAATGAAGATAAATCCAATGTCAGGCAGAATCCTGCTAGCACAGAAGAAATGCTTTGATTGACTCAAGATGGAAGGTTTATAGGAAGTGGATATAGATTGGCAGCTTACTACAAGCTATGATCCTATTAGAGGAAATTAAAGCCAAAAGATTGGCCTTTCTAAAGGACAGGGTCATGAATGTGACCTCTTGATGTGCGTTTGCAGTCCAGAAAGCCAACTGTATCCTGGGCTGAATCAAGAGAAGTGTAATCAACAGGAGAAGAGAGGTGATTTTCCCCCCTCTGCTCTGCTCTTGTGAGGCCCCAACTGGAGTACTGTATTCATCTCTTAAGACCCCAACATAAGAAGGACATGGACTTATTAGACCAAGTCCAGGGGAAGGTCAAGAAGCTGATAATAGGGCAGGAACACCTCTCCTATGAACACAGACTGAGAGAGTTGTGGATCTTCATCCTGGAGAAGAGGAAGCTCTGGGGAGATTTTTTGGTAACCTTGCAGTACCTAAAGGGAGCCTACAAGAATGCTGGGTAGGGAGTTCTTACAAGTGATAGCACCAAGTGTAATGGCTTTAAATTGAAAGGGGATAGATTTACATTAAATATTAGGAAGATGTTTTTCACTATGAGAGTGTTAAGACACTGAAACAGTAAATTTGGGGAGGCTTCAACCTTGGAGGTGTACAAAGCCAGGCTGGATGAGTCTTTGCACAACCTGGTCTAGTGGAAGGTGTAAAAAACAATGTACAATGTGAAGGCAATGTACAATATATATGGGGAAAGGCAGAATGTTCACAACTAGATGATCTTTA
Organism: Melanerpes formicivorus; assembly: GCF_026170545.1. Lineage (NCBI taxonomy): Eukaryota > Metazoa > Chordata > Aves > Piciformes > Picidae > Melanerpes > Melanerpes formicivorus. The sequence continues at coordinate 63,347,000 of NW_027142353.1, forward strand.
AGGTAACTTTCAACACAGAGCATTCTGTCATTCTACGACGATTATTCCATGTGTGATTGCTGAAATTACTCAGGCTTCAGAGTCTTCAGTCTGACTGGAATACGAAAACAGTATTTAAACTAAACCAGAATAAGTTACATTAAAATGTTCTATTGTTTCATTTCTTATTATGTTTCCAAGTAAAGAATCAAGTTTGCATTTCAATAAGTAAAACTGCTTTCACTTTAATGTTTGCATACTCTTAAGAATGATTTGAGACCTACCAAACAGTAAGTATCCCATGAGTAGAGTATGACAAGACCTTTTAAGCTCATCCATTGCCAAGCACCTCACATACAAGGCAAAGTCCTCAAAGGTTTGCAGAGTGCTCCTCTACTGAACTTCAAGAGCGCTCTCACAGCCTCTTACTGCCAGAATGCATTTGACTCCCAGCAGAAAACAAAGCAAGAGCCTCAGATCCACTGGCCCTCCAAGGATTCATCATAATAAAAAGTGGCAAATCTGTTTGTGCTACACTCAGAGTGACTTTTAGGCTCAGCACTGCGCTGAACAACTTGCAGGGAGTTTGTCAAGATGATACTGTAAATCTAAGGTGGTAGGTAAGTGCTGAGACATAAGAGGAATAAAAACCATCTTAGCTGGGAACATTTTATGCAGGAAAAATGCATTTTATGGGGAAAAAATACTTTGGAAAAGAACTACTTCTGGCAGTTAATGTAGTGGGAATTTTCTAAACCACCACATTACTATTCCTTAAATTCTTGCAGAGCAGATGATCTGGATTTTTGCACTTTAAAGCAACAGGGAAATTAATATTGACTGCTAGACCCTACATACAGTAATTAACAGCAGCAGAAAACATTTTTTCTTTTATAGTAAGGAAAAAAAAGAAACATTAAATTAAAACTGCAGAACAAAAAGTGTATGTATCCATTTAGGTTTAGCTACTTAAAAAAATAGAGAATATAACATGGAAATATAATTCTAAGCTACTAAACTAGAGCCAAATATGAGAACCTGAATAATCTTCATAAAATTAAATGAACTAGCAGGTACTGCCTGCACCTCTATGTCTGCCTTTCAAATGGTGTTGCTCTAAGGTCATAAATTTAAAGCGAAAGAGTGGTTAAAAATTATGTTAGCACCTACACAGAAAAAGCTCAAAGCTACATTATGTAATATAATATGTTCAAAATGTTTGCTGTTTTCTTTCAAGAATTTTCTTGGAATGGGTATTTTTTAATCATATAAATACATATGCAATATGTGCATGTTTGGGGGAATTTTGAGGGTTTGGGGTTTTTTTGTTTGTGTGGGTTTGTTGTGGTTTGTTCTGGTTGGGTTTGGTTTGGTTTGGTTTGATTTGGTTTGGAATAGGATAGGATAGGATAGGATAGGATGGGATGGGATAGGATAGGATAGGATAGGATAGGATAGGATAGGATAGGATAGGATAGGATAGGATAGGGTAGGGTAGGATACGATAGGATAGGATAAGATAGGATAGGGTAGGGTAGGGTAGGGTAGGATAGGATAGGATAGGATAGGATAGGATAGGATAGGATAGGATAGGATAGGATAGGATAGGATGATAGAATCATAGAATCAATAAGATTGGAAAAGACCTCAAAGATCATCAAGGCCAACCTGTCAGCCAACACCTCATGACTACTAAACCATGGCACCAAGTGCCACATCCAATCCCCTCTTGAACACCTCCAGGGATTGTTACTCCACCACCTCCCTGGGCAGCACATCATAACGGCCAACAACTTTCTCTGTGAAGAACTTTCTCCCCATCTGGAGCCTAAACCTCCCCTGGCACAGTTTGAGAGTGTGTCCTCTTGTTCTGGTGCTGGTTGCCTGGGAGAAGAGACCGACCCCCTCCTGGCTACAACCTCCCTTCAGGTAGCTATAGAACAGAGCAGAGCAGAGCAGAGCAAAGCAGAGCAGAGCAGAGCAGAATAGAATAGAATAGAATAGAATAGAATAGAATAGAATAGAATAGAATAGAATAGAATAGAATAGAATAGAATAGAATAGAATAGAATAAACCAGGTTAGAAAAAACCCTTAAGATCATCACGTCCAACCTATCACCCAACACCATCTAATCAACTAAACCATGGCACCAAGTGCCTCATCCAGTCTCTTCTTAAACACTTCCAGTGATGGTGACTCCACCACCTCCCTGGGCAGCACATCCCAATGGCCAATCACTCTTTCTGCGAAGAATTTCTTTTGTTTGTTTTTAATTTGCCGTTGCTAAGAAGAAAATTACCAGTTCTGGACATATGATACAACTGTTGAAAACCTGCTTTTACCTCTGCCATGCACTAAGAAGAACTAAAGATTTTTTTTTTTTAACTGAGAGCAGGTTTTGCAAACTACTGAATTGAAATAATAGTGATAGGCAATAATGACTGCATCTCCTGACTCACTAGCCAGATGAGCTGAGTACAGCAGTACAGCATCCTGATATACTTTTCCAGTACATCGTTAGCGTTATTTATTTGAACTACTTTAACACTTGCCACTGAACATGGATCAAAAAAAAAACATTCAGCCCCTGTCTCAGAGAGCTTACAATCTAAATATAAGAGCTGAAATACAAGATGAACGTAGACAGACAAGGAACAAAGAGAAAGCAATGAAACATGGCTGATCTTGGCATACCAGGAGACTGAAGTTGTTTGTTTTGCTTTAAAAGAACTCCATGGAGTAAAACAGCGAAGAAGGAATTTGGAAATGGATAAAAGAAACCTTTTTCAATTGTTTACAGAGAGATCCTCCCAACAGGCAGCAGAAGGAAAAACATAAAGGTGCTTGTATAAAAGTCAAGTGAGATGGCATCACAGATACTGTAGGTGCAGAAATGACCTTTTAAAATACCAATGTGTCAGCTGAATTATTTCTTTTGAATCAACCGATTTAAAGAAGGAAAAACAGGATAGCACAGATTCCACAAATATTTCCTTAGAGCTACAGGTAGCTGTGCTATTGTTGAAAGCTTGTTCCTTCCAAGGCTTTTAAGATTACATTTTAGGGTGCCATTACACTTTATTATCTAGCTTTAACTTCAGTTAATTGTCTAATTGTGCCAAAGTTAATAGCACTCTCTGAGGGTAATGGATAGCCACCACTGGACAATGAAGAACAGTGCTTATAAAGTGGAGGCTGGTACTTCAGAACCAATTATTTTCCCATTTTGTCTACTGCTAAATGGTCACATCCACATTCTCAGTAAACCCGTATGGTTGGTTGGGGTTTTTTTTGGCTTTATGTTGTTTTTTTTGGTTTGTTTGGGGGTTTGGGTTGTTTTTTCTTATTACTTCAGGAACTTTCAAATATTGGAGGAGTTTCTGTAATTCTGTGAGGGATATATGTATTAAAGAAAACAAACAAACACAAACTGAATCGTAGAATCACAGAATGTTTGGGATTTGAAGAGTTCCAGAGCCAAACGAATCCAACCCCCTACCAAAGCAAGATCACCCAGGGCGGGCTGCACAGGAATGCATCCACGTGGGCTTTGATACTCTCCAGAGAAGGAGACTCCATAACCTCTCTGGGCATCCTCTTCCAGTGCTGTCACCCTCACTGTAAAGAAGTGTTTTCTCCTGTGTTCCAGCTCATAAAGGTTGTTCCTTGTCCTATTACCGGGCACCACTGAAAAGAGATTACCACTTTCATCTTGACACCCACCCCTCAGATATTTGTAAACACTGATAAGATCCCTTCACAGCCTTTTATTCTGTGATTCCAATAAAGCACTCCATGGGAAAGATGTTGAGTTTCTGGAAGGTGTCCAGAGAAGGGCAACAAAGCTGGGGAGGGGTTTGGAGCACATCCCCTATGAGGAGAGGCTGAGGGAGCTGGGGTTGTTTAGCCTGGAGAAGAGGAGGCTCAGGGGAGACTTTATTGCTGTCTACAACTACCTGAAAGGAGGTTGTAGCCAGGTGGGGGTTGGTCTCTTCTCCCAGGCATCCAGCACCAGAACAAGAGGACACAGTCTCAAGCTGTGCCAGGGGTGATTTAGGCTGGATGTTAGGAAGAAGTTCTTCCCAGAAAGAGTGATTGGCCATTGGAATGTGCTGCCCAGGGACGTGTTGCAGTCACCATCCCTGGAGGTGTTTAGGAGACTAGATGAAGCACTTGGTGCCATGGTTTAGTTGATCAGATGGTGTTAGATGATAGGTAGGACTTGATGATTTCGAAGGTCTCATCCAACCTGCTCTATTCTATTCTATTCTATTCTATTCTATAGTATTCTATAGTATTCTATAGTATTCTATAGTATTCTATTCTATTCTATTCTATTCTATTCTACTCTACTCTATTCTGTTCTATTCTGTTCTGTTCCGTTCTATGTGGGGGAGGGTGAAACAGATTTTTAGAATCTATCCTAGCAAACCAAAGGATACTTAAAACACCATTCTAAAGATTTCCAGCTAGACTAAAAGATTTGAAGCAACCTATGATATCCATACACATACATACTTCAATCATCAAATATGGTGCAAGGTACTAATGCAGTTTTCTAGGTTGCTTAGTAAATATGAAAGTCGCAGGTTTATAATTCAACAAATACAATCACTTTTCTGTTAGAATAACCAAAAATATATACATTCATCCATGTTGGATTTTATTAATATGCTTACTTCCCCTCCCCCCCCCCCACCCCCTTATTTGGTTTATTTGTACTATGCATGCTTATCTATTAGTCAATCAGTGTCACTTGGGTTTGAATGCATAGCATCATAGTATCAGTCAGGGTTAGAAGGGACCACAATGATCATCTAGTTCCAACCCCCCTGCCATGGGCATGGACACCCCACACTAGATCAGGCTGGCCAGAGCCTCAGCCAGCCTGGGCTTAAACACCTCCAGGGACAGGGCCTCAACCACCTCCCTGGACAACCCATTCCAGGGCTTCACCACTCTCATGGTGAAGAATTATATGCTCAAATAGCAATTAGTTGTGTTGCCAGGGTTTTTTTTAGATGTTTCATGAATTACCAAATTTGGAAGTTGATAAAACATTTTCCAAAGCACACAATGCCTCAAGAATTCTTCATTTAGTTACGGTTATCCTTCTCCAAACAATATGTTTTTCTTTAAAGAGACTAACACTTGACCTTGTGATTCTCTGGAACAGTGTTTGTCTTAGGGAATTATGCTATGTGGTGATGGGTTCTAGGCAGATTAGTCCTCCCTTAGGTAGTGAAAGAAAATCTTTGCACAGAAAGAGTACTGCTTATTACAAGAATGTAGCAAAATAAGCAATTAAATGAAGTGACCAGTGCTAATGTAAGACATTCAACCACATGTAAAACCAGATGACTGGACACCATCTATAAGCAGAGCAGAAAATATTTCCCAGTAGTTACACAAGAAGTCATACACAATAAAATTGATACATGTAACCCATTATTATCTGCAATTGAACAACCCATTTATCATAAGGCATGTGATAAATGGGACCTGTCAATATGAATTGTAAACTCTCTTGAACAGTTTAAAAGAAGAGAAGACATTAATCCTCTTAACACATTTCATCTGCTATACAAAACTTTTATGCAGAGATCTTCTTCCTCACTTCCTTTGGCTGTTTATTTATTAGGTTCCATATCTCCAGGTCAGGATGATCTCTGCAGTACATTACCTACATAATGGCCACTATGTTTCAGTTTGAGATTAACAGTCTTCAAAGGTTTTGAATCACCCATCTCCCATCAATCTCAGTGGGAATTCAACATCTAAACAACCTGTGAATCTGAACTTTAGTGTTTTTCAGTCTTTTGGATGCCTTTCCTAGTACAGGAGGATCTCTTGCTCCAATCTTACTTTTGCATTAGGGACAGAATAATGGGACATTCTCCATGGCAAATCCCCATGTTTAATCAGAGAAACATCAGGTTCCATTATTCATTTGTCTGTGTTGTGCCTCATTTGCCTCCTGTTATAATAAATGTATAAGTAAATGAAGTTAAAACATAGAAGTAAAAGTGTTTTCCTCTTCAGAGGAGTATTGAAAGACTTACACTAATTACAGTGACTTGCACAGTGTAGTAGTGATGGTGGAGGTGAGAAACAGAGAAATGAGCTACCTGTCCAGGCAGTTTTGTCACTTGTAGAACAACTCATTCAGCAGCATGATGAAGAACTGCATTAAGATCTGCAGAGCTTCACAGCCCCAATGCACGCTGCTCTTCCATTAGGGGGCCACCAAAAAAATGCTGTGCATATTCCAACATTATATAAGATTCCACCAAAACACTTCAAACCCATAAAATTCATCCACTAGCCAGAGACAAGGCAAGCAAAGAATCCAAGGCAGATTAACTTGTTGTGAGGAAATTGAGAGGGACATGGATACTGGACACAAAATGGATGGGCTACTGCCTCTTCACTGAGTAAACAGCAGATTGTGGTACTGCTGCTCTTCAAGGATAAAACTGCTGTTTTCCAGTCCCACACAAAACATGTTTAGTTTCTTCTCAAATCATGTAACAAACACTAAAGAATAAAGACCTGCCTTCCTCAATCTCTTTCTGTATTCTACATTCATTGTCTTAGTACAGCAAATATTACCTATAGCTGAATAGTATATAGAGGTCCCACCACAGATCAGGATCACATTGTGCTGAACACTGGACAACACAGTAGGAGGCAAGATACCGTGTAAATGTTACAGATTAAGTAGACATGAGCAAACATACAAAATAAAGCGAGGCTAAGTAGTTTACTCAAGCTCATGAAGCACATGTGTGGTATACTAGAGATGTGGACCCCATTCCAGTTCATTAAAGATGGAAAGCTTAGCTTTGATACATGTTCAGTTAGCCAAAGAAGATGTGTAAGCTCAGTGTTGCTCCCTGTTCATATCTGAAGGGCTCTTAGTTTCATAGTTTCATTCAGGGTTGGAAGGGACCACAAGGATCATCTAGTTCCAACCCCCCTGCCATGGGCAGGGACACCCCACACTAGATCAGGCTGGACAGAGCCTCAGCCAGCCTGGGCTTAAACACCCCCAGGGACAGGGCCTCTACGACCTCCCTGGACAACACATTCCAGGGCTTCACCACTCTCATGGTGAAGAACCTCCTCCTCACATCCAGCCTGACTCACCCCACCTCCAGCTTCATTCCATTCCCCCTAGTCCTATCACTACCTGAGATCCTGAGAAGTCCTTCCCCAGCCTTCCTGTACACTCCCTTCAGATACGGGAAGGCCACAATTAGGTCACCTCGGAGCTGTATCAGCCAGCCAACTGCCAGACCTCCCCTTCTTGAAACCCCTTAGTTATGTACAAAGAGAAAGAATAGATAGTGACACCTTAAAGGCAGGTCTTAGATGGACCAATATACTCTTTGCAAGGCATCTTTGAGTACCAAGAGGAAGCATAGGATGGCTGAGCTCCAGAGCAGATGACAGTTTGTGTTGTGCAGCAAAATTCAGCTGAACACTGCTAAAAAAATCCAGTGGGTTTGGGATGTGTGTTTCACATGCTGTCCCACTCTGAGAAGAACAGACATGCCAAAAGGATTGAGTGACACATGGTTGAAGCACAAAGCTACACTAGCATCACTGAAGGAATAAGTTCATTGATCAAGACCAGATATAAGAGTTTGCTTCTGGATTGTGTGGCAATAGTCTCTTCTCACAAGTAGCTAATGATAGAAGGAGAGGGAATGGCCTCAAGCTGCACCAGGTGGGGTTTAGACTGGATGTCAGAAATCATAGAAAGGGTTGTCAGGCACTGGAATGTGCTGCTCTGGGAGGTGGCTGAATTGCCATCCCTGGACATTCTTAAAAGACATGTGGACCTGGTGCTGGGGGATATAGTATAGTGACAGACTTGGTGGAGTGGGTGAAATGGCTGGACTTGATCTCAGAGTCCTTTCTGGCCTGGATCAGAAGTCTTGATGGTTGGACTCTATGAACTCAGAAGACTTTTGCAAACCAAACAATTCTCTGATTCTGTGATATTTGCTCATAAACCCTCATACTTCTGTTGTGTTTTCATTAACCCACTTCCCTTTTACATTTATCTGATATTCAGGTTTCTAAAGTAGTTATCCTTCATGCATTGATTTACTGAGACACTGACATTGTTATGCTTAGCTGTGCTCAGACTCCAGCCTCCATGCTCGCATATATAAAACCAGAGCTGAAGAGTAAATCCAGGCTCTGCTGGCACCAGTCTCACAAGTAGTAGTTATGTAAGTTGTTCCTTAGAGCAGAGTTCCTGGAGTTTCCTTTTCATGATGACTGTGAGGTAAAGTCTGTAATTAGATCCTCCAAAATCTTATGAATGTTAATGTCAGAAAAGAATTTGAGCAAATAATTAAATTCCTAAGTCTTATATATGCTCTCTGAAGCCACTGCATTTAGTCAAGTCCAAATTTATTTGCAGGGGCCACTGGGAAATGCAGAATGAGCAATTTTATTCAATTGCCATTTGTTTTGCCATCCGTTTTCCTTTGCTGGCCAAAAGGCTTTCCTCTCAATTCTGCATTTATTTATGTAATTTCATGGAGTGATATAGTGGAGAAACAAGCATTCACTTGAGTATTTCTTCCCTAATATGTAAAACATGAGGTACCCCACTGGGGCCAGGTTTTAAAAGACAATAGTGTGTTTCTAACAGTAACATCATCAAACAGAAATCTTTCTAAATACAAGCTATCTGATTCCCCAACCATAATATTTCTCTTCGATTTGCTGCTCTGTCTTGCCTACAGTTAGCATAAGAATTATTTTAGCTCAGCAGAACTCCCTCAGAGAATCTCCATGCAATTACATGCAATGTGGCTTAGAGTACAGATAGGTTTCTGCTATGATACTGGAGGAGATAAACCTTAATTTTAATGTTCATATAAGGCATTTAGAACCAAACATGTAGCTGGTGTGTATTTTTCTTAATCCAACAACTGCAAAGGAGGGACTCTGAACCCCACAGTGAGATTCATAAAAATTCCAGCCTAAAGAATTTTGTTGTGTTTGTGTCTGGAGGGGGTTTTGCAGTGGGGGAGGGAGCTACTGGCTTGGCTTCTGTGAGAAGCTTGAGAAACTCTAAGCTGATACTGCCTCTGGCCAAGTCAGTGGAAGCACCGCTGTGATAGCATTTTTATGAGGGTGCAAGCCTAATGAGTGAGTTATTTTGTTTTGGAGAGGAGTGAGTGGGACAAGAAACAACTATGCAGACACCAAGGCCAGTGAGGATGGAGAGGAAGCATGCCAGAGCAGATTTCCTTGCAGCATGTGGTGAGATGTCAGGCTGAGCCCCTGCAGTCCGTGGAGTTTAATGGTGGAACAGATACTCCCCTGCAGTCAGTGGAGGACCCCATCCCAGAGCAGATAACTCTGAGGAAATCCCACACTAGAGCAGTATGTCTAGAATAGAATAGAATAGAATAGAATAGAATAGAATAGAATAGAATAGACCTGGAAAAGACCTTTCAGATCATCAAGTTTAACCTATCATCCAACACCATCTAATCAACTAAACCATGGCACCAAGCACCCCATCAAGTCTCCTCCCAAACACCCCCAACAATGGTGACTCCACCACCTTCCTGGGCAGCCCATTCCAATGGGCAATCACTCTCTCTATTAAGAACTTCTTCCTAACATCCAGTCTAAACCTCCCCTGGCACAGCTTGAGACTGTGTCTAGACCCCATAGAAGAGACCAACACTGGCTGGAGGAGTTCTTGGAGAACTGCCTCTTATGGTAAGAACAACACTTTCCCAAAGTACAGAACTGTGAGAATTTTTCCCCTGTGAGGAACAAGGAGCAGCAGAAATAACATGGAAAGAACTAGGACTGACTGCAACCCCCAGTTCCTGCACCACTTCACTGCTGATTGGGAGGAGGTAGTACAGTGGATCTGGGAAGAAGGGAGGGTTGAGAGGAAGGCATATATAATATCCAGTTGTATTTATCACTGTCCTACTCCAATTCAGTTGGTAAATTGCTGGTTATTTTTCATTTAAATTAAATTGATTTTCTTTCCCCAAGTCTCCCATGGCCATAATTGGTGAGTGAGCCTACACTGTCTTTTGTCTAAACTCTCCAGCCTTTTCTTACATTTTCTTCTTGTGGTTTAAGAGCTACCAGGTGGGTGGGTGGAATCCCCAAACTCCTAGGTGGGTGCAAACCTGACTTCCAGGTGGAAAATGACTCTGAGGAGAGTCACCCTGACCCTGGGGGTGGGAACTCAACCTCGGGGTTGTCCCCGGGTAAGGCTATTCCCTTCCCTCTTCCTGCCCCTTCAGTTCACTCTTTCTTGCCTTTCCCTTCCCTGCCTGCCTGAGAGCTGCTGACCACCTGTGATCTGGCTCTGTATATGTTTGTATTTATCCCTTTTCCCTAAAGATTCAGGAGTTGGATTTAGGAAATGGATTCAGGAATGCATGGATTGGACAGAGTCCCCTTTGGACAATGGCCATTGAAGAGAGTGCTTGACTCTTGTGATCACTCAGTTTGATACAGAGTATGAGGCACATGGAGTGGAATATTTTATTGGTCAGTTTCAGGTCACCTGTCCCATCCACTCCTCCACACAAGTGTGGTCTTCTACTTTACAGCACCCCAACATGGTACAAAAGATTTAGAAGTGCCTTTGGTTTCTATAGGATCAAGTACATGCAAGAGCCTTTTTGCATAGCACTTTTCATAGTAACTATAAACAAGCATTATTACTTCTGAAGCAGACACTGTCTGCAAAAGTGTGCCATTATCTTCAGAAAGTGTAGTCAATCAGCAAAGACTTAGCTGAAAAGTAAACTCACTGAACAGAATTGGTTCTAACTCAAACCAGGACAACTTCCAATATGAAAATATGACATATGACATGCTTTCTCTAAAGAACATTCTATTTCTGGGAACAAAATTCAGAAGTTCTGGTACAAACCATGTGTCTACTGAAGGCATAGTGGCTACACAACACAACTTTCAGGAGAGTGCAACTTAGTTAGAAAGTCTGCATTTCTAACATCACCCTCTTAAGTTCTGAATGTGTCCCATTAGACTAGACTAGACTAGACTAGACTAGACTAGACTACAATAGAATAGAATAGAATAGGAATTAACCAGGTTGGAAAAGACCTTCAAGATCATCCAGTCCAACCTACCACCCAACACCATCTAATCAACTAAACCATGGCACCAAGTGCCTCTCTGCTGGGGGGTTCATATTGCTTTTTATTGTTGGGGTTGTTTTAATACTTGTACAAGATTTTCTCTCTACCCAGAAAACTTTTTCAGAGGACTGATTGATATTTTTCATTGTTTTCACTTCATCATGAAAACATATTTTGACATGTTCCTCTCTTCCACACAATCTAAAAGCTGGGGTTTAGAAATGGAGTAAATGCTACCATGGTCAGAATTTCCCTTTTTGAGCAAGGCTGCAGATACATATGCTTGTTGTTGATGTCAATATTAAGGATCATTTTCATTAACTTCTGGATAAGAAAGAAGTTTAATCAGGATTCATATTAACTTTTAATTTTCTCATGCAGCTGTAACTTCTAAAGTAAAAGTCTTGCCATTGCAACTGGAATAAAAAATAGCTCCAATACAGATTTAAAGACATTCAAATCCCTCAAATGCATTTCTTCTCAATCTCAGTTTTTGTTTTTCTAACAAAAAAATTGATAAAGAAAAGCACAATCACTTCAAATTGTTTGAATTGGCACGGTTTCTACTAGATGTGCATGAATATTTATCTAGTGCAAGCTTTGGGAGATGAATGGTCTATATGCTAATAAACAATAATGATTCCTTCCAATCCGCTGTATCTTAATGTAGTTCTCTCCATTATTGGTGATGGGGTTCATACCAGCTGACCTGTAATCAAAAGGTTGTTCCATTAGTCACCTAACCAAAGTTTGCACAGAACATCACAGCACATTTTCAAATCAAAAATCTTTTAGGAGGGGAATCAGTACCACTTAGGCAAGATCATAAAATCTATTACTAAACATGAAGAACAATGAGACATGACAGCCAGAAAAAATTAGAATAGAGTAGAGTAGAGTAGAGTAGAATAGAATAGAATAGAATAGAATAGAATAGAATAGAATAGAATAGAATAGAATAGAATAGACCAGGTTGGAAGAGACCTTTGAGATCATTAAGTCCAACCTATCACCCAACACCATCTAATCAACTAAACCATGGCACCAAGTGCCTCATCCAGTCTCTTCCTAAACACTTCCAGTGATGGTGACTCTACCACCTCCCTGTGCAGCACATTCCAATGGCCAATCACTATTTCTGTGAAGGACTTCCTCCTACCATCCAGCCTAAACCTCCCCTGGCACAGCTTGAAACTGTGTCCTCTTGTTTTGGTGCTGGTTGCCTGGGAGAAGAGACCAACCCCCACAAAATGTTCCATTAGTAAGAAGAATTTATTTACTTTATTGGCTCTTTCCCATGACATTTCTATTTGGTATTTTTTGAGCTTTTAGGTCCCATTTGGTTATTTTTGGTCTATTCTTCTCAGTCAGCAGTGCTCCTCTTTGGCACACAAACTACCAAATCAACACAATCAGTAACGTTTGTATCATGGCAGATGTATGATAGTTATACAACCCGTTCCCTCCCACCTGTAACTCAGGTTCATTTCAGGCCAAGTTCAATGCATGCCAGACTAAGCTACCCAAGCAGGAAGCTATTCCATGCCTAGTCCACATGGTCCTTGTGGGTGTTTACCACTTTCTGAACACCATACTGAAGGTGGAAGGCAAGAGGAGAGAAGCAGGGACATTTTAGTCCTTTTTTTCTTTTTTTTTCTTTTCATGAGCTTAGGAGGTAAAGGAAGGAAATAATGCATCACTCTTTTAAGATCTGTCCTAGGGTAGTGTGGAGAGAAGATCAGGGGCAGACTTTCATTAGAAGCTCTTTAATAGCCACTGTTAAGACAAATTTTGACGCTGGCGCACAGACAGGTCTAAAAGTCCATAACCTCCTTGTTACATTCAAAAGCTGTGGACCTCCCATGTGTTTTAATTTGCCAGTGAAGGAGGATTCCAACCCTGGACTTCTGCAGAGCTAACTTTTTACTCTTCAAAGATCTACTTTCAGGAATCCCGTGGACTAAGAGTCTGGACAGTAAAGGAGCCCAAGAAAGTTGGACAATTTTTAAAGGCCACTTCCTCCAAGACCAAGATAGATGTGTTCCCCTGAGTAAAAAATTGGGCAGATCTACTAGAAGACCTGCATGGATGAACAAGGAGCTTCAGAAGGAAATCACATGGAAGATAGAAATTTAGTTCATGGAAGAAGGGACTTGTCTCTTGGGAGAACTATAGAGATGATGTCAGGGCATGCAGGGAGACAACAAGGAAGGTAGGCCAAAGCCCTCTTGGAACTAAAACTGGCAAAAGAAGTAAAAGAGAAGAAGAAGGCTTTCTTCAAATATATCAGCAGTAAAAGGAAGAATAGGCAAAGTGTGGGCCCACTGCTAAATAACATGGAAGCCCTGAAAACTGAGGATGCAGAGAAGGCAGAGTTGCAGCTAAGAGTGTTGAGAGAGCTGGCTGGTGTTGTTGCTCTACCACTCTCCATCATTCTTGCAAAATCGTGGCAAACAGGAGAGGTGCCTGAGGCCTGGAGGAACACCAATGTCACTCCAGTCTTCCAAAAGGGCAAGAAAGTTTCCAGAGCAATATAGATCAGTCAGCCTCACCTCCATCCCTGGGAAAATGATGGCGCAGCTCATTCTGGAGGTCATCTCTATGCACATAGAAGAAAAAAAGGTTATCATGACTAGTCAGCATGGATTTACCAAGTGGAAATCATGCTTGACTAATCTGATAGCAGTCTATGATGTTGTAACTGAATGGGTAGATGCAGGGAGACCAGTGGAAGTAGTCTACCTTGGCCATGGTAAGGCTTTTTATGCTGTCTCTCGTAACATCTTAGGCTGGATGAGGAGAAAACTGAGAGGGGATCTAATAAATGCAAATAACTATATGAGGTCTGGGTGTCAAGAAGGAAGGGACAGCCTCTTCTCACTTGTGCCCTGTGACAGGACAAGGGGCAATGGCTGTAAACTACAGCACAGGAACTTCCACCTCAACATGAGGAAGAACTTATTTACTGTAAGGGAGCACTGGAACAGAGAGGTTGTGGAGTCTCATTTTCTGGAGATTTTCAAGACCCTTCTGGGGGTTGGCAGGGGGGTTGGACCCGAAGATCTCCAGAGGTCCCTTCCAACCCCTAACATCCTGTGATCCTGTACCCATGACATCTCAGGGGAGAGGGAAGGACACAAATTTGATCTTTCAGTGTTGAAGTAAATATAGAGCTTTGACAACAGTGTGGTTTGGAAGACTTCCAGGGTTTGGCAGACAAGCTCTCAAGGAACCATGAGAAAACACAGTTGGAGAAGTAATGTGAGTCAGTGAGGGGATGATTTTTAGAAACCTTTGAAATATATCAATTTCATAAAGCAAATTCTCTCTAGGTCAATACGGAACATGCACTAGTATTTGACTTAAAAGTTATAAAAGAGTTGAGATTCTTTGTTTTGGTTTTGTTTCAGCAAAGATTAAGGGGAATCTAACAAGTGAATAAGAGAAAACAGTCTAAGATTCACCCTTGTAAGAGTGAAATCTTCACCCTCAAAAAATAATATTCAATAAACCTCAGATAGGAAACATCAAAGAATACTCACCACATAAATATGGGCCTAAAAATAGGCTACTAGATCAAAGAAAAACATGTTTCTATCATACCAGAAGTCTATAAGTACTGTAAATATATAAAGAATGGTAAATGAACTGAAGGGATTGATCTGAAGTGAGGACACGGACATAATAAACATGGAAAAACTTGAACTGAGAAACAAATCACTTGTGTGCCTTGAGAAACAAGAAACAGGACTGATAGAATAGAATAGAATAGAATAGAATAGAATAGAATAGAATAGAATAGAATAGACCAGTTTGGAAAAGACCTTTGAGATCATTGAGTCCAACCTATCACCCAACTAAACCATGGCATCAAGTGCCCCATCCAGTCTCTTCTTAAACACCCCCAGTGATGGTGACTCCATCACCTCTCTGGGCAACCTGGTTATTTATTTTCTTTTCTTTTCTTTTCTTTTCTTTTCTTTTCTTTTCTTTTCTTTTCTTTTCTTTTCTTTTCTTTTCTTTTCTTTTCTTTTCTTTTATTTTCTTTTCTTTTCTTTTCTTTTCTTTTCTTTTCTTTTCTTTTCTATTCTATTCTATGCTATGCTATTCTATGCTATTCTATTCTATTCGAGAAGATGACTCTTAGCAACTCAGGCACTCAAGAGAAAAGAGACCAATCCATGCCAGGGCATAACAACCTTACATTTCCCTGCTGCCATCCAATTGCTAATCCAGAGACTGCTTGTTTGTCTCACAGGCCCATTGGCATGGGAATGAGAGTTGTTGCACCTGCTGGGTGCAGTAGCTGTTAAATAATTGTGATGTGTTTGTAAGTGGTTCATATACTGCTTGCAGTGGCTTTTTGTGTACAGTCAAAAAATACCAGCAGAAAAGTGACCTGGTGAGGGAGGGTTATCTATATATTATGTAGACAACTGCCTCTATTTTTTTCCTTCCTTCCTTTTTATTTTCCTTTGTAGCTACCACCTGCTAACAGCATGTGATACTCTTATTCTTGCTTTGGAAGGGAAAATGAACCATCTGTCTCTTTTTATATTTTCCTTTTCCCCTATGATGGGACAGATTTCTGTCAAAGCTTTCTTTCAACTGTCACTTTTTAAACTGAATAGTCCTGATCTATTTATTAATTCTGTTGATGGCTATTCATTGGTTACTCTTGATGCTTTTTTTGTGAGCCTCTTCCAGCTCTGTTATGTCCTTTATTTATTTTATTTTAGGATAACAGCTTTTTTTACAGTGATATGGTTATGTTTTCTGTCTTCTTTTCTACTCTTTTCTTAATAATTCCTAACATCCAACCCACTTTTTTGACCACTGCTGAGCAGTAAGTTGGTATTTCCATGGAGCTATTTATCATAGTGCTAAGATCTCATTCTTGAATGATAACAGTCAATACAGATCACTTCACTAAAGAAGAAAGGATCCTTTAACAGTAGAATTTGTATCCAGACAAGAAAAAATAAAAAGGAACAAATGGTCATATGTATTAAATGTAAAAGAAAAGAAGAATCAAGAAGGAATGGGTTTCTAAATGAGTTAAACCAGTATCAAAATGTATACATTGTATTTGGGCTATGTGGGGAGGTGATCCTCCCTCTCTACTCAGCCCTGGTGAGACCCCACCTGGAGTACTGTGTCCAGTTCTGGAGTCCCTATTACAAGAGGGATGTGGAGGTGCTGGAACATGTCCAGAGAAGGGCCACAAGGATGATCAGAGGGCTGGAGCACCTCTCCTATGAGGGCAGACTGAAGGAGGGCTGGGGTTGTGGGTGAAGGAGTTGGGGCTGTTCAGTCTGCAGAAGAGAAGGCTCCGAGGTGACCTCATTGTAGCCGTCCAGTATCTGAAGGGGGCGTACAAGAAGGCTGGGGAGGGACTTCTCAGGATCTCAGGTAGTGATAGGACTAGGGGGAATGGAATGAAGCTGGAGGTGGGGAGATTCAGGCTGGATGTGAGGAGGAGGTTCTTCACCATGAGAGTGGTGAAACCCTGGAATGGGTTGTCCAGGGAGGTGGTTGGGTCCCCGGCCCTGAGGGTGTTTAAGCCCAGGCTGGCTGAGGCTCTGGCCAGCCTGATGTAGTGTGGGGTGTCCCTGCCCATGGCAGGGGGGTTGGAACTAGATGAAACTTGTGGTCCCTTCCAACCCTGAATGAAACTATGAAACTGTGAAACTATGTGGCAAGATTTTGGTAGTGGAAGGGCTAAAAGGGCTCCCTCTGTGAGAAGAGACCAAGGGTTGCCTCCATGTTTGACACTGCTGGTTTCATGATTGCAGCCACCCCAAACCAGATTCACCACTGGCCAGAGCTGAGCCCAACAGCAATGTCAGTAGGACCCCTGTGAAGATTCTTGAGAAAGGGTAAAAGCTTCTGCACTGCAGACGTGAGAGATGAGTGAGAAAATGTGAAAGGAACAACTCTGCTGGCACCAAGCGCAGTGAAGGAGGGGGAGGAGGTATTCTGGGTGCCAGAAGAGAGATTTCCTTGCAGCCAAGGTGAGTAGTAGTCTGTAGTCTTTGAAGATCTCACACTGGAGCAGGCCCCAGGCAAGACCAGTGGTATTGTGGAAAGGAGCTCACACTGAAGCAGGGTTTCTGGCCCATGAGGGATCCACATTAGAACAGTCGATTCTTGAAGCACTGTACCCTGTGGAGAAGACCCACACTGGAGCAATTCATGAAGAATTGAGCCCATGGGGAGGACCCATATTGAAGTGGAGGAAGTCTGCGAGGAAGAAGGACTGTCAGATACAGTGTGTTGCAAATCCCATACTGTGTCCCACTGGGATGCTCAGCATGAGTAGGTAGACTAGATAGCAATGAAGTTGAGCCCAGGAAGAAAGGGGGTTGTGGGTGGAAGGTGGCTTTGGATTTGTTCTTATTTCTCATTTTCCTACTCTGTTGAATAAATAAATAAATAAATAAATAAATTGTATTTTCCCTAAATCAAGGGAGAGTTGCCCTTTATCATAATCAGACAATGATCCCCCTGTCCTTTTCTCAATCCATGAGCTTTTCAAACTTATTTTGTCTCCCTGTCCTGCTAAGGAGGAGGCGATTGATGTATAAAAAAAGCACCAAAAAAAACCCAACAGAAAAGCTGCAGCTACAGCAGAAATGCTGACTGAATATTTTGCATCAGTGTTCACTGCAAAAAGTCACAGAATCACAGAATTTCAGGGGCTGGAAGGGACCTCAAAAGATCATCTGGTTGAAACCCCCTGCCAGAGCAGGAACACCTCCACCAGGAATGCACCCAGGCAAGTTTTGAATATCTCCATAGAGGGAGACTCCACAACCTCCATGGGCAGCCTGTTGCAGTGCTCTGTCACCCTGACTGTGAAATAAATGTTTCCTCATATACAGCGAGAGGAAAGTTTTCCTATGACAAATGAGTCATTGAAACAGCCCTTAGACTGAAGTGCCAGTGGAAGAGCTTTTAGAATAAATTAAGAAAATTAATATTTCCAGAATTGTATGCTATTCATTCTAGAGTTCTGAAAGAACTCAAATAGCAAGCGGTGTAATTGTTAACTGTAGTATGCAATTTATTGCTAAAGTCGCAATTGCAACAGGAATAGAATTTGACAAGAGCTGCAGGCTTAAGAAATGGTCATTCAGAAGCCATGAGAAGTCACTGGTTGGTATATTTGACTTCTATATCCTACAAATTGCTGGAAACTCTTTGCAGATTTGGCAGAAACAGCAAAGCACATGGAACTATAAGACACAGAAAACAGGGCCCGTGCCTAGAGTCCCTAAAGACTCAATAAGCATGTAGGTAGCTATGATCTGATTGGCACAGTCATTTTGGATTTGAAAAAGCTTTTAACAAGTTCCTGGGCAATCAGAGAGAGCTGTGACAAGATAGCCAGGAATATCTGTTTCACAGTGGAAAGACAGTCATTGGCGTGGTTGAATTATTTGAGCTAGGACGTTCATCAGAAGAGATATTCTCTGCAGCGGTGATGTGGTAAAGTTTGCCAACAACAAAAATACTGCTTGAGGTAGTCAAATGTGAAAGTGAAGGTTTGCAGAAATGGAACACTACGGCCAGCAGGAGCAGGGAGGTCATTCTGCCCCTGTACACTGCACTGGTTAGGCCACACCTTGAGTCCTGTGTCCAGTTCTGGGCCCCTCAGTTTAGGAAAGATGTTGAGTTGATGTAAGGTGTCCAGAGAAGGACAACAGAGATGGGGAGGGGTTTGGAGCACAAACCCTATGAGGAAAGGCTGAGAGAGCTGGGGTTGCATAGCTTTGAGAAGGAGAGGTTCAGGGCAGACCTTCTTGTTCTCTACAACTACCTGAAGGGAGGTTGTAGCCAGGTGGGGGTTGGTCTCTTTTCCCAGACAACCAGCACCAGAACAAGAGGACAGAGTCTCAAGCTGTGCCAGGGGAGGTTCAGACTGTATGTCAGGAAGAAATTCTTCATAGAGAGAATGATTGGCCATTGGAATGGGCGGCCCTAGGAGGTGGTGGAGTCGCCACCATTGGAGGTGTTCAGGAGGAGACTTGATGGAGTGCTAGGTACCATGGTTTAGTTGATTAGATGGTGTTGGATGATGAGTTGGACATGAAGACCTTGAAGGTCTCTTCCAACCTGGTCTATTCCATTCCATTCTAGTCTATCTCACAAAACTGAGGGAAAGAAGGAAGTTCAATGTCACTAAGTACAAAGCAAGGTAATTGGAGAAAAAAATGACTAACATGCATGGATCTTTAAATCACTTATTATCTCACAGCAAATACTCCTGGACACCTAAGTGAAAAGATCCATCATGGTCAAAAAGACATTATGATGAAGTTATTAGGCTGCTGCATAAACCCATATTGGACAAAAACCTGAATGCTACTTTCAATTTTGGTCTCCCACTTAAAAATTACATAGCAGGTTATTCTTGAAAGGTTGCCCTTCCCAATTTCAGGTGACATGTTCAGATGAAATTAGAGAGGTGTTCCTCTTTACATGTCCTCTTTAAATAAAAGGCCTTTCCTATGAAAATGGAGTAAGCTGGACTAGATCTGAGGTGTGCCTGACACCAGTGTATTTGATTTTATAATAATATACATTGATCTAATAAAGGATTTTATATTTTCTTGTCTCTCTAACTTCCTAAAAGTAGAGGCTTCCTAGCAGCCTCTACTTTTTGGTTTGCTGTTTCTTGAGTAACTTGCAGCTCCCTTGTCGACACTTCAATCCTGAAGGGCGTATTTCATAGAATCAATGAGGTTGGAAAAGACCTCAAAGATCATCAAGTCCAACCTGTCACCCAAGACCACATGACTACCAAACCATGGCACCAAGTGCCACGTCCAGCCCCCTCTTGAACACCTCCAGGGACAGTGACTCCACCACCTCCCTGGGCAGCACATTCCAATGGCTAACAACTCTCTCTGTGAAGAACTTTCTCCTCACCTTGAGCCTAAACTTCCCCTGGTGCAGCTTGGACTGTGCTGGTTGCCTGGGAGAAGAGACCAACGCCCTCCTGGCTACAACCTCCTTTCAGGTAGTTGTAGAGGGCAATAAGGTCTCCCCTGAGCCTCCTCTTCTCCAGGCTAAACAATCCCAGCTCCCTCAGCCTCTCCTCGTAGGGCTTGTGCTCGTCTCCCAGAATCTCTTTAAAATTGCATCCATTTTAGGAGGTCTTTTTTAGCTGATATCCAATCTGAAACTTGATTTTTCTGACCTCATAGAGAGTATGATACACATCTTGCTTTTCACCCTGTATTATTGACAGAGAACTCATCCCTTGATGGCTTTACAGGAATATCTAGCCATAAATGTTAATATGTTACAAATGCCCATCTGATCTAATGTTGCAAGAAAAACACACTAGTGAATAAACTACAAGCAAGCTCTATTTACAGCTGAAATCAACATCCTTGTGGCTTTTCCATTAATGCTAAGAGCAGTAAATATATTTCATTTCTCATAATCTCCATACCACTAGGGACAGAAGAACAAGAATTGTTTCTGGACTCTTTTGGAAACAGATTCAAGAAAAACCTTTGTCCTAAAGCCTGTGGAAGTACCAAGGCATTGTAAATTCAGATACAGAGCAGGTGAATTATGGGACTCTAGGTACAGAATGCATGCACTGACATTCATTTGTCATTCATGTCTTTACAGGCAGAAGTGAATGAATAATCCCTTAACAAAGAAAATGAAGGACTGTGACAGGTTAAACTGTGCCTTTAAGAAAAGAACAGCTACAAATTTGGCTAGCTGAATGTTTAGGTGTAAAAGGGAAAACAAAGATTAATCCTAAACAAATTTCATTGGTCAGATGTGAGATGTGCCATAGCAAATGTCTCTCACATTGTGTTCTCTCACTCACTTCAGCTTCAGCTTCAGCTTCAGCCTGTTCTGACTTTTGTTCTTGGCCAGACTGCATGCAACTGACCCTGACCTGCAAACTGATAAAATAATAACTAACTTTCTTAACAATTGCTTTTTGGTAATGAATTTCCCTTAATATCCTTTTTTCTCTCTTTCTCGTTTTTCACCTTATTAACTACTAGGGGAAAGGGGAGAAGGGGAAGAGGAGTTTTGAGGGGAACCCGAGGGGGGATTCTCCTCAGGAAGATCTGTGCTTGTGTAATTTACTGTAAATTCTTGTATAATATTGTAAATACTGTATATTTTGTACATATTAATTGCATTCCATTATAGAGTGTAGTTCTGCTTGTAAAATACAGCTTTCCACTCACTTCTCCATCTGAGTTTAGCTGTGCTTTATGTGGGTGCGGGTGGATTAAACCATCACACCACTACAACGTCCAAAGCTGGGGTCTTGTGTTTATTTCCTCAATTTAATGACAAAACCAGAAAAGGGGTAGAAATGTCACTGACAGTTCCATCTGATGGATTGGTCTATATGCCTGAACATTAGGAGCAAGACACCCTCAATATTTGAAAGAAGACTGCCTAGCGTGTAAACATTAGATAGAATTGAAAGTGACAGTTTCCATGGGCCCCCTACCAAGAGAATGCACAGGGTGTGTACGTGCTTTATTGCTTGACATTCATGCATAAAGACAGCACAGCTTCTGCAATCTAAGTGAATCTCCTTAGGTTTAATGTTCCATCAAAATTTTGCTGAAATGTAAAACATATTTCAAAGGAACAAAACATTTTCTCAAGCAGAGATCATTTAACTGTCATGGTAGATTTTTCTCTTTAAGGGAAGCTAATTCCTGGAATAGACATATATTGGAGAAGCCAAACTGCCAGGGTCACTGCTGGTACCACAAAAATGTTCAAAGTAGCATTCTAACATGAAAGTACAAATGTAATTGAACTGATCATTCAAAGCAATATCTGCACCTGTGCGTCACCCTGAAGCCCTCACAGACTGATGGAATCAGATTTCACTGATCCTTGTTTTGATTTTAATTTCCACCTTGGACCATTTCATTTACAATAGCCATGCTGAATCAATTGTATTGGCACAACTAAGCAGTGTCAAAGGGCTACACAGGGGTAAGAATAATTGGCTGAAGGTGGTGGCAACCTGAGCTTCTTAAACCTGCTTTCCTGACAAAGATATTTTTCCATGGAACTACAGATGAGGTGCATAAGAATGGAGAATCAGCCTCGTATTTGTTTGAAGAACTGTAGGAAGTTTTTTTTCCTCAGTTTTCCCCCCACCCCCTTTTTAAAAAAACATTGACTAAAATGTCTTTTTTATTAAAAAGATTTTTTTTTCCCTTATGCTATAGATAGGCTGAGGGCACAATTGCTATCAGAGAAAGCAGTGGTCTGAACAAAGAGTGCATTTCAGAAACAGAAAGTATTTGCAAACTGACAGCATCCACCTGGTATACAACTCACAGGGTAAAATACACTTTTTTTTTAAATTAGGTAAAATTGAAATAAGAGAAACAGCAAGAGGTTAAAAACAGGTTTGTAGGAGGAAAGGACACAGTCTCAAGCTGTGCCATGGGAGGTTTGAATTGGATGTTAGGAGGAAATTATTCAGAGAGAGAGAGAGTGATTGCCCATTGGAATGGGCTGCCCGGGGAGGTGGTGGAGTCACCATCATTGGAAGTGTCGCAGTATCACCAAGGTTGGAAGAGACCTCAGAGATCATCAAGTCCAACCTGTCACCACAGACCTCATAACTATACCATTGCACCAAGTGCCACATCCAGTTCCCTCTTGAACACCTCCGGGGATGGTGACTCCACCACCTCCCTGGGCAGCACATTCCAACGACGAACAACTCTCTCAGTGAAGAACTTTCTCCTCACCTCGAGCCAGGGTAGGTTTAGGCTCATGGTGAGGAGAAAGTTCTTCCCAGACAGAGTGATTGCCCATTGGAGTGTTGCCATGGTTTAGTTAGTCATGAGGTCTTGGGTGACAGGTTGGACTTGATGATCTCTGAGGTCTTTTCCAACCTTATTGATTCCATGATTCTATATTATGTTCGTATTTCAGGTCAACTGCAATGATTGTCTGTTGTTTTGAAAAGGTTTTTTGCTTTCCTCCTTTTCACTTATTTTTAAGTTAAAAGTTACAGCTTTTAAGAATTATCTGCCAGCATTGCTCTACTTCAACCACTCACATTTCTTTAAGAGGGAAACTTCTTTCTTTCTGAGAGCCTCACTCCAAAATCAGTCTGAGTTGAAAAGTCTTGTGGGTGAGAGAGGGAGACAGAAGCTGCAAGCTTGCTCTGTTAGTTGTGCTCGGTGCAAAGGCTGAATTTCAGCCTATTCACATTTAGATGCTAAGATAAACAGACAGATTTTCTCTCTGGAGGCTTTCAAAGACATCTACTCTTCTCCATTCACTATATAGGAGTCTTTGTCACTTACCCGAACAGAATTAGGTATGAAACTTACTTCGAGTTTTGTGTTTATGTCACTCAAACTTAGTCCCAGGAATAAAAAAAAAAAGATATCTTTCTTTCATAAGTAGATGGAATGATTCTTTAAAACAAGGTTCTCCATGGAAACTGACTGAGAAGCCTGGCATTCTTTTCTGGATGGGGGCTGGGGGGGGGTTAATTTTTTTTATTTAATGGAATTTCACACAGCAAATGCTGTGAAGCACATTGCATATAAATCTGACTTTTCAGTATTAAGCAATACTTTGGTGTATTCTGCTAGACATTTTGGAAGCAAGCCTTTTAAATTATTTAGCACCTTCTCCGTGCATTTGCTCCTGTATTTATTTGTTTACAAGCTTATGTGGCCTAATTTTTGCCAATTACTTTAAATAAAAGAACATTTTCCATCAGGAATATCAACCTATCTTTGAGTGTCATGCTCTCAGGGTATGTGTAGAGAATGGCCTGTGGGCTGTGTGTAATAATTTGATTTTGGACAGATTCTTTCTCTTCATAGAAAATTTAAATGGCTAGAATAGCAGTCCTGGGACAAATAAAGGCCTCTTCCCAGAGGTGTCCTAGAAACAACCCTGTGACCAGCCATTTCTGAGGAAGACCACCAAGAATTGCAGGAAATCACCCTGGTTTTGGATTATTTTACTCAATATCATAGTGGTATAGATACTGTCAGGAGATTAATCTTTCTACTGACACATGGGAAAAACAGGGCTGCTAAAGCAGATTCAGACATCAGGCCTCCATGCTAGCAAAGACAATATTCCTCTTGGTGATATGTGAAAGCTGGGGAGGGGTTTGGAGCACAAGCCCTATGAGGAGAGGCTGAGGGAGCTGGGGTTGCTTAGCCTGGAGAAGAGGAGGCTCAGGGGAGACCTTCTTGCTCTCTACAGCTACCTGAAGGGAGGTTGTAGCCAGGTGGGGGCTGGTCTGTTCTCCCAGGCAACCAGCACCAGAACAAGAGGACACAGTCTCAAGCTGTGCCAGGGGAGGTTTAGGCTGGAGGTGAGGAGAAAGTTCTTCACAGAAAGAGTGATTGGCCATTGGAATGTACTACCCAGGGAGGTGGTGGAGTCACCATCATTGGAGGTGTTTAGAAGGAGACTTGATGGGGTGCTTGGTTGCATGGTTTAGTTGATTAGATGGTGTTGGATGATAGGTTGGACACGATGGTCTTGAAGGTCTCTTGCAACCTGGTTTATTCTAGTCTAGTCTAGTCTAGTCTAATGTTATGAGAATTAGTTGGGAGATCCCTTTCCTGCTAAGTTTAGAACTGACTGTGCTACTGCAAGGAACACTACCAGAGTAGTACAAATAGGCCTTTCCATTTGTCATGGATTGAATTGAACCTGCAGTTCTTATTCACACCATGCCACAGTCATGCCAGCTTCAAAAAGTGAAAGTGCTAACTAGGGGTTAGACTCAAAGTTCTCCAGAGGTCCCTTCCAACCCCTAACGCCCTGTGATCCTGTGAACACAATGTAAAAAATCCAGTTAAGAGCAATGAAACATTTTTATTGCCTTTAGCAGATTTCTGTGACTAGTCTGCAGCAACATCGATATCACTCCAACTAGCATCACTTCAACTAAATTAAAGGCATACACTTATGTCCATAAAAGACAAGATTGTAAAGAAATGTGCTACCCTGGGAGATGGTGGAGTCACCGTCCCTGGAGGTGTTCAAAAAGGGATTGGATGTGACACTTGAAGCCATGATTTAGTTAGTCATGAGGTGTTGGGTGACAGGTTGGACTTGATGATCTCTGAGGTCTTTTCCAACCTTATTGATTCTATGATAAACCAAAAACCAAACCAACCAACCAAAACACACAAACAATACCAACCCCAAAGACAAGAAAACTGTAAACCCATAATTTTTCTCTAATGGCTTGGAGCAAAGTATTATAGGGCTTGAAGTTCAGATTGCAACATGGGAGGCTTCCTGTTCTGGTTGCTGCTTCTGGCTTCCAGCTTCTTGGGTCTCGTCTCTTTTTCTGCAAACATGATGGTGGAAGGGTTGAGAGTCAGGTAGCTGCTGGGTTTGTTAGGTCTTTTTCCTGTGTAATTCACTGTGCTTCTTCTGCAAATTGGCTAAACTAAGGTAATCCTGCATTGTATTATTAGATTATTTAGACATGCATTATATTATAGATTATTAGATTAATTAGATTATTGGCTAAAGTAATTATGCATTGTGCTCCTGATGTCTCATGTTATATTAAACTCTTATCTCTTTATCTCAACCCTGGGTTTTGTGTGTTACTCTCCCCCTCACTTTCATGTTGGGGAAGCAGGCAGATTACCCTTTGTGCTAAACCATTACACCACTGCTGGGATTAGTTTCAGTAAACTGTTTTGCTTGTGCATCCAATTTATGATATGCAAGTATGAATGAACTCTCAAACTACTATTTTTGTCATTGAGGGTTCCTTTATTGCCAGAGCAAGGATGTTATGTGTTTCATACAAAGTTGCTTCTAATGCCTTGGCAGAGGTGACAGTAAAACACAAGAAGCAGATGAATTAATTACCTTTTAACAGAGAACATAACCCATGCCAATGGGATGGGAAAATAAGTAAGAGGGCAGGAGTAAAAGGTCTGTTCTTTGCTATTAAAAAACTACTACAAAAAGGATATCTCTGTACCCATTAATTAATACCCTAGTCCCTCAAAATTCCTATTGGTCTTTATATCATTGCTTTAAACAGTTGTCCTCATTATAAGATGCCAGACTGGCAGCCTGTCTTAAAATGAATATGGCCTTGTAATAAGCAAAGAAGTTAGAATCTGGATTTACAGATGGCTCAAAAAATATTGAGGAAGGCATGCCTACTAACTGATTTATGTATTGTTCCTCTCATAGTGTTTTTATCTAGTTTTATGTAATCAGCCTACAGCTGTAACATGACAATGCCATGAAACATAGACTTAACCTTCATTCCTACTGATGTGTGATGTACCCAGGGAGCAAGAAAATGGTTGCTGCAGATTTTTTTATTGATTTCCCACCATTTCAACTAATAAAAAGTCAATTACCAGTATGTTTTCTTTAGCAGTGCCCGAAGTTGTCTCTTCATTGGGTTAACTTTATCACAAGCAGTACCCTCAACAGCAATACCCTCATTCAAAGTCTTTGCTAAAGTATTTGAGTTCATAAGGGGAGTGGGATTTGAGAGTGAAATCCCTGATGCCAAAGTCTGGATTTCCAAGAACAGACTTCACACACACTTTCAACACTTCACATATTTTATTTCCTTCATTCCCATAGATTCTCCCCCTCTTTCTCTTCTAGAGAAGGTTGGTGGAGGGAGTGATGTGACCCTCACTGTCACAGCTGTATAAGCTCTGCCAGTAAGTGCCAGACTGTTCACAGAGAAAAGGGGCTTCACTTCTAAATGGTCCTTTTTTCCTTTCCGAAAGTATATTCGACACAAGGTCAGTAAAACCACTTTGGAGGTTCACAGTTCATCAGGGAAATCAGCAGAAGGGCTCACTGCAGCTGTAGTTTATTTTAAATCATACTGGAGTCTGTGAAGCAATGGCATCAGAAATTATTGTCATCAACAGTGCTCTGCATTTGCTGTAGTCACCTTCCAGGGAATCCACCCAAATGGCTAGACCATCAGTTGAAATCATTTCAAAGCTAATGCTCCCCAGAAAATGATATGTGGTGGCAGAAAATGTGGGACCAGATTTTCAACCGGTATAAGGTAGCATAATATGTAGACTTTAAGAACTCAAGCTGAGTTTACAGCAGCTGAGACCTTGACCTACAGTCTTTCTCAGCTCAGTGCAATGCTGTATATTTTAGTTTAATTTCATGGTTTAATGTGAACAATATCTCAATATCCCGTTGAGTTTTGTTCTCTGCCCACATTATCGTTTGCAAGGTTTACTTTTTATCCTGATACAATAGAAATCCACCAGATGCTACAAGTAACACTTACCTTTAACTGCCACAATTGCCTTATTGAGATCAGTGTATGGTTTCTGGGTCAAAGACTTTTGGTTAAAAAAAAAAAATGTGGGGCATAAATATGAATAAAAGAAAATGGCATAGTTTCTTCTGAATTTAGAATAGAATAGAATAGAATAGACCAGACCAGGTTGGAAGAGACCTTCAAGATCGTGTCCAACCTATCATCCAACACCACCTAATCAACTAAACCATGGCACCAAGCACCCCATCAAGTCTCCTCCTGAACACCTCCAGTGATGGTGACTCCACCACCTCCTCAGGCAGCCCATTCCAATGGGCAATCACTCTCTCTGTGTAAAACTTCCTCCTAACCTCCAGCCTAAACCTCCCCTGGTGCAGCCTGAGACTCTGTCCTCTTGTTCTGGTACTGGGTGCCTGGGAGAAGAGACCAACCTCTGCCTGTCTACAACCTCCCTTCAGGTAGTTGTAGAGAGCCATAAGGTCACCTCTGAGCCTCCTCTTCTCCAGGCTAAACAACCCCAGCTCCTTCAGCCTCTCCACATAGGACTTGTGTTCCAAACCCCTCCCCAGTTTTGTTGCCCTTCTCCGGACACGCTCCAGCAAGTCAACATCCTTCCTAAACTTTCTACAATGTGGAGGGACAAACCCCCTTCATTTATTACCCACAGCCCCCTGCCACTCCCCCCCCACACCCTGACCCTCCCCCCATTCTGTTCTGCTCAACTGAAAATAAACCCCAAACTTTTCCCAGATTTGTGCTCTCAAATACCCCATTTCTTTTTGAGGCAATTGCCTCTTGTACCTTCTCACATTTGCTGGCATCTGTATTTATTTGTTTGTTGTGGCACCTGAAAGTCTGACTCAGAACTGCTGCTCTCTGTGTAACAATTGATAAAAATACATAATTCAACTCCAGCCCAACTACCAGGCTATTGCAGGTTCCTCTTGCCTCTCTTGAATCTCTTTTGCTATGTTAAGATGAGGCTGGGTGGCACAGCAAGAGGCAGCGCAGCACTACAGCGTTGCAGTGCAGGGAAAAGGCTCTTCATCTGAGCTTCACCCCATGTCACTGGGGACACGTTGCTTGTTTCCCTGTGGGTTTTTGCTTCCTAGCAATAGTCATTTCTAAGCAGGAGTTCTCTAAATCACCTCACTCAGAAAGATTTGCCTGTTCCCTGAGTGTGTGTCAAACTCCATGTCGCACTAAAACATGCAGGTGCACCAAGACCTCTCCCCTACATTTGTATGCCCTAATCTCCTACGGGAGGAAACAGGAGGACATAACAGAAACCATCCAATGCTCCAAGCAGGTGCCAGTCTGGATGTTTAGGGAGACAAGTTCAATGTGCACTAGGGTGATTATCAAAGCAAACATCTCTGCAGAGCTTCAGTGCTTTTCAGCAGGCTGATTGATGCTGTGTAACAGGGCTAAAACTGCGTAGCCAAAATATCAGTGGTATGAGGTCTCTGTGTAAAAAACAGCAGTCCCCACAGAGGTTTTACTCCGGATGACTGTGTAAGCTCAGCCCTTTCTCTTCTACCTGGATATATTGAAATGTGTGCTGAGTGACTTGGTCAACCTCCAGGCAACAGGCTATTGGATATAACTAAGTTTGGGTCAACTGGTTTGCACTGCAACTTAGGGAAAAGACAGAGCAGTCTTCTGAATTCCAGTATCTACCAAAACTCATATTCTTCCTGAATGTGTCAGGGATGGATGGTAGCCCTAATTAAACACTTCATGATCCAGTGATTAGAACATTATGTTTAGCTGGGGACACCACATGTTCACTACTATTAGCAGAGTAACTCTGGCAGAAGAGATACATCTCTAGATCTCGTAGTCCCTGGAAAAAGGACATGGGTCTTTGCTTTGAAATATGCAGAAAATAGTTTTGTTCCTACATCCCAAGCAAGAAAATCACCCTCAATGAAATTCTAAAGCAGCTGACCTTCAGGAAAATTGCATCTAGCATATATGTGATCTGAACTAGAGATATTACATGGGGTTAGAGTTTACCACATAGATCCAAGCCCTCTCTCCTAGTTCCATTTAAAAGCATGATGTTCTGATATGATCTCTGACTGTTGGCAGACACTGTGAAGCAATACTACAGGTGCGGGTCACATCACACGTCCTCTAACTTTCTTCTCATTCTATTTACCATGTTTAGTCCCCTGTACGCATTCCTCTCCTGTCTCTTTACTTCAGGCTGTTTGTGGTTGGCTGTGTGTGGGCCATTCAAAGTGGATACTCTGGAAAAGGGAAAAAGCCCATTCATCTTCTGAACTGACTCCACAGAGAAAAATCTTTCTTTTACTTGTTCATATACTCCATGCTGTTTCTTGACTAAAACTAAAGCTTAACCTGTCAGGCTTATTTTAATCCTCCAAAAATACAACTGCAGCAAAGATCTTTGCAGAAGTAAACAGAGTTAAGCCTACTGTGAGGAAGTGAGGGGATTAGTTGAATATCTTTGAATGGGTAAACCACTTATAATCATTATTTGTAGTATACTCATCATGTACTCAGTATCTTACTATGTGCCAGGAAAGGCAGAGTCAAAACCTTAACCATCCTTTCTTTTTCACTGTATGATTGCTTTATAGCAGAGTTCCTGCAGAATTGGTTGGTGTCCAGAGTGTTTGCATACTCAGAGTGGAAGAAATTCACACAGCTACTGAAAATCACAGATACTGGGCTCAAATACAGCTTATTACAGTTTGTCCTGCTTCATCAGGATAACTGCCATGTATTATTTCGACCAACACAATTTTAAGGTAGCAGATCAAACTAGATTCTGCTTTGAAAGTCTAGCAAATGTTTCATTCGTCTCTCAGACAGTATTGAGAAAAGAGATTTTCTTGACATGCTAAGCAATATATTATTGTCAGGACTATCACTATCCTCTCACTCAAAAAGAGAAATAAGCCGATTTTGGTGCCTAGAATGGGAAACCTTGCTTTCAAGTCTGGTAAAGCTCATTTCTCAGGCTGCGCCAGGGGAAGTTCAGGCTGGAGGTCAGGAGGAAGTTTTACACAGAGAGAGTGATTGCCCATTGGAATGGGCTGCCCAGGGAAGTGGTGGAGTCGCCGTCACTGGAGGTGTTCAGGAGGAGACGTGACAGGGTGCTTGGTTAGATGGGTTAGTTGATTGGGTGGTGTTGGGTGATAGGTTGGACGCAATGATCTTGAAGGTCTCTTCCAACCTGGTCTGGTCTATTCTATTCTATTCTATTCTATTCTATTCTATTCTATTCTATTCTATTCTATTCTATTCTATTCTAATGTAAACATAACCAACCAGGTGGTAACCTGCTTTCAGATAAACATCAGATCTCTTATTTTGAATGCACTTTCTTCAGTGGATTAATATGGACAGATTGCTTGATAATTTTGTTTGAAATGAAGATTAAGGTTGGGAGTTTTAGTACTATGACTTTTCCTAGTTCTTTCAGGCACGCTGATACCCTGGCATCAAAACATGTCAAGACACACTGCAGACAGGTATCATTGTGGCAGGAAGTAAAATTCCTTTAAACAGAAATAGAATCATAGAATAGAATCATAGAACCAACAAGGTTGGAAAAGACCTCAAAGATCATCAAGTCCAACCTGTCACCCAAGACCTCATGACTACTACACCATGGCACCAAGTGCCACATCCAATCCAGTCTTGAACACCTCCAGGGATGGTGACTCTACCACCTCCCTGGGCAGCACATTCCATAGTTTCATAGTTTCATAGTTTCATTCAGGGTTGGAAGGGACCACAAGGATCATCTAGTTCCAACCCCCCTGCCATGGGCAGGGACACCCCACACTAGATCAGGCTGGACAGAGCCTCATCCAGCCTGCTCTTAAACACCCCCAGGGACGGGGCCTCCACCACCTCCCTGGACAACCCATTCCAGGGTTTCACCACTCTCATGGTGAAGAACCTCCTCCTCACATCCAGCCTGAATCTCCCCACCTCCAGCTTCATTCCATTCCCCCTAGTCCTATCACTACCTGAGATCCTGAGAAGTCCTTCCCCAGCCTTCCTGTAGGCCCCCTTCAGATACTGGAAGGCGACAATTAGGTCTCCTCGGAGCCTTCTCTTCTGCAGACTGAACAGTCCCAACTCCTTCAGTCTGTCCTCATAGGAGAGGTGCTCCAGCCCTCTGCTCATCCTTGTGGCCCTTCTCTGGACACGTTCCAGCACCTCCACATCCCTCTTGTAATAGGGGCTCCAGAACTGGACACAGTACTCCAGGTGGGGTCTCACCAGGGCTGAGTAGAGGGGGAGGATCACCTCCCTCGACCTGCTAGCCACACTTCTCCTGATGCAGCCCAGGATCTGATTGGCTTTGCGGGCTGCAAGTGCACACTGAGAGCTCATGTTGAGCTTTTTGTCCACCAGCACCCCCAAGTCTCTCTCCTCAGGGCTACCCTCCAGCCAGTCACTGCCCAGCCTGTATTTGTGCCTGGGATTGCCTCGACCCAGATGCAGGACCCTGCACTTGCTCTTATTGAACTTCATGAGGTTGGCCTGTGCCCACCTCTCCAGCCTGTCAAGGTCCCTCTGGATGGCCTCCCTTCCCTCCAGCATGTCTGCTGCACCACACAGCTTGGTGTCATCAGCAAACTTGCTTAGGGTGCACTCAATGCCACTGTCCTGCTGGTTGCCTGGGAGAAGAGACCAACCTCTGCCTGGCTACAGCCTCCCTTCAGGTAGTTGTAGAGAGCAATAAGGTCTCCCCTGAGCCTCCTCTTCTCCAGGCTAAGCAACCCCAGCTCCCTCAGCCTCTCCTCACAGGGCTGTGTTCCAAACCCCTCACCAACTTTGTTGCCCTTCTCTGGACACCTTCCAGCAAGTCAACCTCCTTCCTAACCTGAGGGGCCCAGAACTGGACACAGGACTTGAGGTGCAGCCTAACCAGTGCAGTGGATCTAACTCTGCATGCTGTAGTAAGTCAGGAGTGACAGTACACCTACAGGAACTTGTGTCTTTCTTCCAGAGCATTTGTGAAGGCACAGGATGGCCAGAGCCTCATCCCTTGCTGGTGCTGCTGCTGCAGCCTGGCTCACACAGCACCCCTGCTAGTGCAGAGGTGTCAGGCCCTGGCTGCTCACTGCTTTCCCCTCTGCTGTGTCAGTACAGCCTGGTTGTGTCATTGAGTACTGAGCTGGAGCACAAAACTGACCTGCCCCAATCCTGGTCAATCTGTGCTTTTGGTTTGCCATGCAACATCCCAGTGTGAGGCAGGATGCAGGGTAGGCTTGGCATAGGTCACTTTAATCCACATGCCACCTAAGAGCATGTGAAAGAAGAGAAAAGGAAACAGAGGTCCCTTCTGCGTGCTTCTTTCCTTCTTGGAAGCGGTTTGGCAGTGGGATGTGAGCTTACAGCTGGAATCTGGTGTTTCATAGTGTGTTTCCAATGATTAACAAATCTCTCTGGGAAGATCTTTCTCCACACCTCAAGCCTAAACTTCCCCTGGCACAGCCTGAGACTGTGTCCTCTTGTTCTGGCGCTGGTTGCCTGGAAGAGGAGATCAACACCCTTCTGGTTACAACCTCCCATCATGTAGTTGTAGAGAGCAATAAGGTCTCCCCTGAGTCTCTTCTCCAGGCTAAACAATCCCAGCTCCCTCAGCCTCTCCTCGTAGGGCTTGTGCTCAAGGCCTCTCCCCAGCCTTTTTGCCCTTCTCTGGACACGTTCCAGTATCTCAGTGTCTTTCTTAAATCGAGGGGCCCAGAATTGGACACAGTACTCAAGGTGTATATACATATACTCAAGGTGTAAGTACATCAGAGCCAAAGTGTTAGCTCAACATCCTGCAGTTTTAAACAAATTGGACAGGATTTTTGGCTAAGTCATGGATCCAAATGAAACCCAGTCTTTGTCTTCTAGTGGGCCCAGTGCAAACCAGTTTTGAGAACAGCTTTTCTCAATTGGTAAAATAAGGTCCTGCACAGCTTTCTTGTGCATGACATGTTTCCTTTGAAACTGTGTTGAGCTTTCTGAAAAAAAGTTGATGAATTTAAATTAGACCCCTGGAAAGTTTTTAGAGCTGAAAAGCAAATATTTATTTAGGAAATTAATGTGTAAAAATAGAAGCAGTCTACATAACAACAACAAAAAAGGTACTAAGGTACTTGGCTTCCCAGCACTGAAGACTAGGGAGGGTGAAGTTTCCTTAGATTTCAGGACCTGCAGAGCTGGTCTAAGCTGTGCTTTCAGACAAATATACCTTTTATTTCCCAGGGGAAATCGTGCCATAGAGGTCAATACGTTGAGAAAGCAAGGAACTACTTTGCTGAACAGATACAGCACTCACAGCAGTCAAGGAGTGGGGGGAAAAAAAAACCCTGGGGCACAATGGATTCTCACAACCAGTAAATCTACATGGTCACTGAGCAGTGAATTTGAGAACATGATGTTTTAATTTTTCTATTAAACAGTAGAGGTTAAATAGTGAATTTTGGGTGGGATCTAAATGCCTACCTCATCTTTGGCTTTTAGTCTGTAGTGCATGGGCACATAAAGTATAATTCTAAGCTTATATATAGTCATACTGATTTTGTTTGATAAGGCAGTTTGTGCTGTTACTGTATAAAAGCTTTTGTGTGAGAAGCTGTCATAAAGACTTGAATAATTATTATAAGCAAACTGTAAGCAGTTGATTTATCTGTTAGTCCCTTTTATTTGTGACAAATTTACCCAGGTATGGAACAGACAAAATATAGTAGCCTTCTACACTATGAAGAGTATTTGAAGCTGTAATTGGATACAGGTGTGCATACAGAGAGAAAGAAGGAAAGCAGAGACTTTTTCATCCCAAAGTGAAATGTGTTTGAAAATAGGTAATGAGAATATTCACAGAACCTGAAGCACTTGAAGTGCTAGTGACAGCTTTACTTTTAATCAAAGGGACATTCTAGTGTTGTTTCTACAAACCTCTGCTTTGATATTTTACTACCTCACTTTTTTTACATTCTTGTTTATCCTACCACCATTTGTCTGTCTCTAGACTGTGAGCTCTGCAGAGCAGAGCATGTCGCTATGTGTTTGTTTAATAATGAGGATCTCAGTCTCAGATGAAGCCTGTAGTCACTGCTGGAAGACAGCAATAATGATTTTGCATTCACTGCAGAAACACATGTAATATCAACAGTTCAACATTTTTGCTTCTTTGCAGAAGGCAGCATACCACTGTGGGACAATTTCCTTTCTTCTCACACTCTGTTCCTGTACTTCCGCAGCTCAATGTGACACTTCTCCCATGTTGCCTCAGAGAAGGCTGTTTACTGGGACTAACTTACCTATCTGAATCACTCCCCTCAACACCAATTAAAATTCAAAGCTATGTTTGAGAAAGGAATTTTAGTCCAGGAAGCAAGTGGCTGCCTGACTACTTCTATGTGACATATCTTTAAAGCATTGTAGAGCCAGAAAGACCAGCCTTCCTAAGCACAGTAACCACATCTTTGAAGGTTTGCGACAGGACAGGACAGGACAGGACAGAGCAGAACAGAACAGAACAGAATAGAATAGATTTAACCAAGTTGGACAAGACCTTCGAGATCAAGTCCAACCTATCATCCAACACCATCTAATCAACTAAACCATGGCACCAAGCATCCCATCAAGTCTCATCCTAAACACCTCCAGTGATGGTGACTCCACCACCTCCCTGGGTAGCACATTCCAATGGACAATCACTCTTTCTGTGAAGAATTTCTTACTAACATCCAGACTAAACCTCTCCTGGTGCAGCTTGAGACTGTGTCTTCTTGTTCTGGTGCTGGTTGTCTGGGAGAAGAGACCAACCCCCACCTGGCTACAACCTCCCTTCAGGTAGTTGTAGACAGCAATAAGGTCTCACCTGAGCCTCCTATTCTCCAGGCTAAGCAACCACAGCTCCCTCAGCCTCTCCTCATAGGGCTTGTGCTCCAAACCCCTCCCCAGCTTTGATGCCCTTCTCTGGACACCTTCCAGCAAGTCAACATCTTTCCTAAACTGAGGGGCCCAGAACTGGACACAGGACTCAAGGTGTGGCCTAACCAGTGCTGAGTCCAGGGGCAGAATGACCTCTATGCTCCTGCTGGCCACACTGTTCCTGATGCAGGCCAGGAGGACATTGGCCTTCTTGGCCACCTGGGCACACTGCTGGCTCATGTTTCACCTACCATCAACCAGTACCCCCAGGTCATCAAGTCCAACCTGCCACCCAACACCATCTAATCAACTTAACCATGGTGCCAAGTACCTCATCCATTTTCCTCTGAAACACCTCCAG
The DNA here is from genome assembly GCF_026170545.1 of Melanerpes formicivorus. Classification (NCBI taxonomy): domain Eukaryota; kingdom Metazoa; phylum Chordata; class Aves; order Piciformes; family Picidae; genus Melanerpes; species Melanerpes formicivorus. The sequence goes on from NW_027142353.1 coordinate 63,382,739, forward strand.
TGATGGTGACTCCACCACCTCCCTGGCTTTTAATGGGTCTTTGATCCTTAGAATAATATGTAAGCTTTAACATAACAGGAAACAACACTGCAGTTCAGCCCTCAGCTATTCTACTCCAAGGGATCAGGAATCACATTTGAGATGCAGAGGGCCATGACAAATCATAGGTTTATGTCTTTCGAGTGGTAAACATGAGAGTTGGGATATGGTTTCTCGTGTCAAATACATTCTCTCTAATAGTATCATTTGGGTTTAAATAGATCCTTTAATGGGCCATCCAATGTACCCTTTTACAGTGTATCAGTTATTAAAGCTGATAGTTAAATTACCAGTGCAGGAGTCAGAAGATGTTTATTCAGTACTGAGTTTTCCTCAGTGTTTCACTGTGGCATTGGAGATGTCACTCTTAACACTCCATGTGTCATATTCTCATACTCTGGAGCAGAGACTGCAAGACTGTATTTTCTCCTTTTTGCATGTAGCAGAGTATACAACTAGGGGGCACAAGAAACACAGTATTTCTTGTCATAGTACTTCTTTTACATAATCTTAATGCTACCACAACATCAAGAATAGTGAAACAGTCCGATTAAAATCAAACCCAGAAGATGATTTATATAACAATCCATAATAATTGATAAAATTGTTAAAGGAACATGAAAGCATTCAATATAAGGTTGTGAGTGATGGAATGCTTATTTCAGAGCTGACCTCTAGTCTGAAACTCCTAAGTGTTAGCTCTGTGTGCTTACCTGCTTTGTTTTCTGAATAACCATGAAAAAGAAGCATTTGCATAAATTCTGTACATTTGGTTACAAAACTTGCTGCATAACACATGCAGTAAATCTCCTGTGCTTGTGCACTGCAGCAGGGGATGAGATGTAACTGTACAGAATACCTTATCACCAGAGCAGGACACAAAACGATAGACTACTATATAGATATTTATTTTATTTAAAATGGTTATTACTACTTGATGCTTACATTTTTAAAAGCTTCATTTGAATGCTAAAAATCACAGACAAGAAGATATCTGCTTTTACAGCAGTGATTCAAATTTAAATATTCCTTTAAAGGACTATGAATGATGAGGCAGATTTTACCAAGCAAAGCTTCTTCAGGGTTGCTTAGCCTGGAGAAGAGGAGGCTCAGGGGAAACTTTATTGCTCTCCACAACTACTATTGGAATGAAGCTGGAGGTGGGGAGATTCTGGCTGGATGAGGAGGAAGTTCTTCCCCATGAGAGTGGTGAAGCCCTGGAATGGGTTGTCCAGGGAGGTGGTTGGGGCCCCATCCCTGGAGGTGTTTAAGAGCAGGCTGGATGAGGCTCTGGCCAGGCTGATCTAGTGTGGGGTGTCCCTGCCCATGGCATGGGAGTTGGAACTAGATGATCCTTGTGGTCCCTTCCAACCCTGACTGATACTATGATACTACCTGAAAGGAGGTTATAGCCAGGTGGGGTTTGGTCTCTTTTCACAGGCAACCACCAACAGAACAAGAGTACACAGTCTCAAGCTGCACCAGGAGAGGTTCAGGCTGGATGTTAGTAAGAAATTCTTCCCAGAAAGAGAGATTGGCCATTAGAATGTGCTGCCCAGGGAGGTGGTGGAGTCACCATCCCTAGAAGTGTTTAAGAAGAGACTGGATGGGACACTTGGTGCCATGGTTAATTGATTAGATGGTATTGGGTGATAGGTTGGACTTGATGATCTTGAAGGTCTTTTCCAACCTGGTTAATTCTAGCCTATTCTAAGATTCAAGATGCTTTCTAAGTCAAAACTGGAATCATTACCCGAGCTGATAAAATCTGCAGGCAAAATTCTGAACTTCAAAGATATAAACAAAGACTCAAAAAATTCTGAACTGCCATTCTTTTTGCCTTCTATCAGCCCTGGTTTTTCTTTGTTTGTTTTTGTTTGTTTGGGTTTTTTCTATATGATTTTATCACATCAGCCACACATCAGTTCAGATACAGCTATGCTAACAGTCCCCAAGGAAATTTCCTATAATCATGAGAAGTGTTCTATGCTTGTGAAATATCTGACCTATCTTCTTACTCAGTGAGACAATGTAAGGAATAAATACCTATGTTCCACAATATTTGCCCAGAGTCAAAGATTGATTTATCATTGCCTTGACTATACCATAAAAATTTACTCCAGATCAAATTGAGTGTGAAATAGCATCACTCTGATTTTGAATGATTTTGGTGTTACATTATTTTTGCTTGCATGACGGCACATAGTTCCACTGAACACATCTATCTCTTTTGATTGCCTCACTTGTAAATTGAAACACAATGGGTCTCACTAAAACCAAGATCCCCCAAGCACAGTCAAACTTCAATCTCATGACTACTGAACATTTTAATCAGTGTTATTGTGGTGGTTCAGGCTGGGTGCCCCCCTGCTGTGGCCACATGAGACACACCTCCGGTGTCCCAAGGGTCCAGCCCAGTGGGTGGACACATGAAGGTGTGTATTTCATCCCATAATGTCCTGCTCCCTGCAAAAGCCACCTGCAGGGTCCTGCACTTCCTCTTTCTTCCCTCACTGCTCCTATGGAGGTGTCCCCTATCTGGTAATGGGGGGAGCCACCTCACGGCCTCTTGGGCCTGGCTAGGCCAAGGCCAGGGGGAAGGGCAATCTCAGATCTGGCCAGCTGAGATTAGCCCAACAGTGGAGGGGGGGGGTGGGGGAAGAAAGAGCCCTGGGGGTTTTGAGTGTACCCTCAGGTGGGGATGGGATGCTTTTGGGCATGCTTTGGGATCTCTCTTTTGTCACTGTGCTTGTGGTTCTCTGTAAAATATTCACTGCTTTTCCATTTAAACTTTCCACCACTTTTGCCATCCATTTGTCCGAGTCTTACTTTTCTGCCTGTGGTGGGAGGGAAGGGAGGATCAGCCCTTCAACCCACCACAGTTATGCACTGAAGAGAACCATAGTGCTTCTGCCATCCGTGGTGAACTGATGCTTTCCTGCATTATCTTTAAATTTACACCAAGCAATCTCCATATTCAGACTTCAGAGTAGCCTTCAGCATACAAAATGCAAAGGCACAGGACTCTCCAGGAGCACGCAGTGAAAACCATATAAATAAGCCAGTTAAATATAAAAGGTAGATCAATAATGTAATTACCATTCATTATTTATAAAATAAGTACGCTGAGTTGACTCCAATCTCTCACAACTACATTAATCTCAGGAATAAATTTGGTGCAATACATGTATATAATTTGCATATAAGTGATCAGCTTTATTTCTTTGTCCTTCGTTTCATAGATCCAAGGCTTCGTTTAATATCATGTCTCTTCCTCTGCACCAGCTTTGCAATTTTGACTTTACATCTCCAGGCAAAGTTCTTACTCACCTTTTTGTGTTTAGGTGTCCTTCCTCACTGTGTCTACGTTTTCTGGCCTCTTCACCTTTAATTTCACACTTTTCTATTCCCCCTGTCTCTTAGAAGATCTTCCAAATACAAGATTTTTCTTCACTGACAGTTACCAAGCTTATTTTACATCTCTATCAGTTTTTTCATGCTCTCCATTTCCAGGATCTCAACATCTGATCATATATCTCATCTCTCCAAGTCTTTTGGTGATTTGTCATGGGTTATTTCTTAATTCGCTTCTTCCACTACTGACAGTTCTGTGCCTGATGTCATGCTATGCTTATCTTTTAGTTCAGCATCCAGGACAACTATTTTCCTTATGGTGAATGTGCCTGCCTTAGAATCATAGAATCAACAAGGTTGAAAAAGACCACAGACATCAAGTCCAACCTGTCACCCAACACCTCATGACTACTAGACCATGGCACCAAGTGCTACATCCAATCCCCTCTTGAATACCTCCAGGGACAGCGACTCTACCACCTCCCTGGGCAGCACATTCCAAGGTCTAACAACTCTCTCTGTGAAGAACTTTCTTCTCACCTCAAACCTAAACTTCCCCTCACACAACTTGAGACTGTGTCTTCTCATTCTGGTGCTGGTTGTCTGGGAGAAGAGACCAACCCCCTGCTGACTGTAGCCTCCCTTCAGGTAGTCGTAGAGAACAATAAGGTCTCCCCTGAACATCCCCTTCTCCAGGCTAAACAATCCTAGCTCCCTCAGCCTCTCCTCATGGGGTTTGTGTTCCAGACCTCTCCCCAGCCTCATTGCCCTTCTCTGGACACATTCAAGTGTCTCAATGTCCTTCTTAAATTGAGGGGCCCAGAACTGGACACAGGACTCAAGGTGTGGCCTAACCAGTGCTGAGTACAGGGGCACAATGACTTCCCTGTTCCTGCTGGCCACACTATTCTTGATGCAGGCCAGGATGCCATTGGCCTTCTTGGCCACCTGGGCACACTGCTGGCTCATGTTCAGCCAGCTGTCAATCATCACCCCCAGGTCCCTTTCTGTTTGGCAGCTATCCAGCCACTCTGACCCCAGCCTGTAGTGCTGCATGGGGTTGTTGTGGCCAAAGTGCAGCACCCAGCTTTTGGACTTGTTGAATGCCATCACTTCTCCCCATAGTCTCTAAAAATAGTGCACTCTTCCAGTTTCTAGGTATTAGACTTGATAGTAATCCTGAGATACTGTGTACATTCATTCATTGCAGTTATGGTTATTCTGACTTCCCTCAATGCATTAATGTTCCCACATATGCACAGATCTGTTGGTTTAAGCACCATAATTTTAACTGAATATATCAAGTCTACTGAACACATTCAAAAGATGTATTAACCATTAATCACATTTAATGTTGGCTGGGTTTGAAAAAAAAGACAGATAGGATGGCAAGCCTAAGAAAAGTGTACCTGTAGTGGCAAATACTAAGGGAGAGAAAGAACACTGATAGTAGCATAAGGGTTATTTCAGTATAGATACAAAAATAATGGACTCAAACACTCAATAGAATCACAATGCTTGCTATAGATGGAAAACCCTGCAGACTGGACTTCAGAAAAAAGCTCTCCAGACACATAGAGCACAAGAACAGTTCACCCAGATTGGACATGGACTTTGGAAGTTTTCAAGACCTGGCTAGAGAAAGCCATGCTTCATGTTACCTAGCATTGGAAGTTGTCCTGCTTCAAGATGGACCTCAGACATGATCTCCCCAGTGCACCTTGAGACTGTTTCATCTCATCCCATAAATTGTTACTTAGGAAAAGAGACTGACACCTACCTCGCCACAACCTCCAGACATCCTGGTGTCATCTTAGAACTGTCACCAGAAATTTTCAACATTTTTCAGTGAGCATGTATGGATATGGCTAATTGCGGGACCATCCCAAAATGTGGCAGAAAAATATACTTCACATGAAAATGAAGCAAAACCAAATGTAAAAATACTTGATGGGGTACTTGGTTCCATGGGTTAGCTGTTTGGGTGGGTTGGATTGGTTGATGGGTTGGACGCGATGATCTTGAAGGTCTCTTCCAACCTGGTTTGGTTTGGTTTATTCAATCCAAAGCAATAAATATATAAATAAATAACTAGATAAATAAATAAATCACTGCAAAAAAATTAGGTGCACAGTCAGATTAATGGGCTGTGGTGGGTTGACACTCCACCTCACCCCTCACCCCCCCACCCCCAGCATTAACTTTGCCAGACCATCTCATCTGGAAGCAAATGGAAGTTGTATTTACAGGCAAAACTGCAATCTACAATGGATTGCAATAAATATGTACAAAATACGAAGTATTTGCAATATTTACAGATATTTACAATTAACAAACAACATGAAACTCCTCAAGGTCAAACACCAAGGAAGCTGTCCCTCTGCCCCCACCCACCCCCTGTCCAAAAGGGAGAAAGAAGCAGAGAAAAAGCAGTTGTTAGAACTTCACCACAACAATGCAGCCAAAGTCAAGCAGAAGCAGATTAGTAATCAGAGAAAGAAGAATGGCATGGAATGGAATGGAATGGAATGGAATGGAATGGAATGGAATGGAATGGAATGGAATGGAATGGAATGGAATGGAATGGACCAGCTTTGAAAAGACCTTAGAGATCATCAAGTCCAACCTATCACCCAACACCATCTAATCAACTAAACCGTGGCAGCAAGCATCCCATCCAGTCTCTTCCTAAACACCTCCAGTGGTGGTGACTCCATCACCTCCCTGGGCAGCACATTCCAATGGCCAATCTCTCTTTCTATGAAGAACTTCTTCCTAACATCCAGCCTAAACCTCCCCTGGTGCAGCTTGAGACTGTGTCCTCTTGTTCTGGTGCTGATTGCCTGGGAGAAGAGCATGAAGTGAGCAGAGAAGAGATCAGAAGTCCCCAGAATGTTTTGGTACAGGCACACTTATAGCAGATATCTTTCCAATGGAATCATTTAGAATTATCTTTAGTTTTCCTTTTTACACCCAATAGTGATTTATTTGCATTTTTCTACTTCTCTGCTCGAAATCTGTAACAAAATTTTAAAGGCATAGCCTAAAACCACCACATGGGCTGACAAATTTAGAAAAATCGGAGGTTTGGTGCCAGTGATCTATTTGTAAAGGAAATCAATCTGAGAGTGCTTCTATGTAGAGAGGAGCAGCTGACACAGGCTGTAAATCCTGGAAAAAATCTGTTCAGACCTGAGGTTGCCATTTATAGTCAGACCCTGATGAAATGCCTGCTTCTCCTTATGGGCCAGCTCGTGACAGCACTGTGCTTGGTACACGGTGGCACTGCAAACTCTGCGAGCATGTTTAATCATCATACAAGCCCGAGGAACTAAACTGAGCTTTTTTGAAGCCTGGAGAGGTGAGATGTCTGCAGACTGCACCAGATAAAATGAATACAACTCCCACTTACAGTCCCTAAATTCTGGGCTAAGTCATGAACCTTCTAAGAAATGTCAGCCTAATTAAAACATTACCAGGATACAGAACCATAATGAGGAATAATTAAAGCACGAACCTGATACCGCAAACCAAAACAGAGCAAACAACAGAATGAGCACACAAGGGGAAACACAAAGGTCTTTTAATCAAAAACAGATTGACATTAAATGAATGATTTTTTTTTTTTTAAAGCCAAATAAAGAACTTTAAATGAAAAGCAAAGGGAAAAGCAACAAAAACTCTGTGCTGCCTCTGAAGCAGTCAAGGATTAATATAAATCTTCATGAGTAAATACAAATCTTGAAAGAAAACAAAAGAAAAAGGGGTAAGAGGAGCCTGCCAAAATAGTTTCCTGATACATTTTCACTATATGGAAGTGTAGGACAGATATTTATCTGAATTTTTATTAGTTCAACTTCTGTGCCACAACAGTGCAGAAGGACATAATTTTCTTTGCTTAAACTTGACAGCAAATGGAGGCACTGAGCGTGATACTGAAGATTAAGAGCGTGTTTTTCATCACATGGGTGCACTGAAGTCCTTGAAAAAAGCTGAGTAAGGACTTCATATTTCTTGTCCTTGTTTTAGATGTGTGACTAAAGAGGTTACTGGCCCTTACCGCTGCTGACTTACGGTCATTTCCCTTTGCAGACCCTACCACCCTCTCCAGACGGCTAGTTCAGTAACTAGTAAGGAATTAAAGCTGCTCAGCATATTTAAATGCTAAGTGCTGGAAGCTGCTGGCTTTTATTTATTCTTACTTTCTTTGTTAATTTCTTTACTCCTGTTTTGATTTTGTTTTGTTATTTTTTTTCAGTTCAAACAGAGTGTAAAGTAAGAAATCATGCTGACTGTGACTACAGTAACTTCCAGCAGGAAGCAGGAGAAAGCAGAAGTTGTTTTCTAAGCTGGTATCACTGTATGCAGAAGGCAATGTCTAAGCAAGCTGTTCCTTGTGTCAGAGCAAGAGATGATTGTAAAGCTAGATTTTTGCCAGGCCATGTTCCTCTGCAGGTAACATTTTCTCAACAGGAAAGGTGTGAAGGAAGCATTGAATATAGACTTTCAAGAACCAAGAATTATGACAGACACTGTTCATTGCAAGGAACAAGCAGAGCATGTATGTGTCTCAAAAATGTAACTGTGAAACAGTGAGCCTCTTTGGAGCTGTAAAAGGGTTAATAACAGGCACAGCCAGGTTGGACTTGATGATCTCGAAGGTCTTTTTCAACCTGGTTAATTCTATTCCATTCTATTCTATTCTATTCTATTCCATTCCATTCCATTCCATTCCATTCCATTCCATTCCATTCCATTCCATTCCATCCTACTCTACTCTACTCTGTTCTATCCTATCCTATCCTATCCTATCCTATCCTATCCTATCCTATCCTATCCTATCCTATTCAGGTACAGTGATAGGAAAGTTGACTCAGCATAAAGTGCACTATCTCTAACGTTAATGCATTCATACTAATACAGCATTTTGACCACCTCTGCAACCCCACCACAGATCCCTGATGCACCAGTCCATGTGAAACTGTAGTGTGGACATAGGAAGGCAAGGATGCATGTCGTAAAATTATCTGCCACTATGAAAAGCTGTGAACCTCATCATTATGCTCATAAAGGAGAATGAACCTCATAAATGCACAGTTAATATACTGGTCAGTGTTCAGTGAAATGGGATTCGAATGAACATGAAAGATGACAGTCCCAAACCAAACTACTGATCCTGAGATTCATTGTTTTCTGCCTAAACCTCCCCTGGCACAGCTTGAGACTGTGTCCTCTTGTTCTGTTGGTGGTTGTCAGGGAGAAGAGACCAAGCCCCACCTGGCTACAACCTCCCTTTGGGGTGGATAAATTTCCTGCTGAAGTCCAGTGCATTCCTTTTGACTTTATTGGGCTCAAACAGAAAGACAGAATGTGATTGAATTGCAGTAGAGTTTCTACATTCATTAGAAAGTACAAATACTGTTCCTTGTTTACATTTAAGTTTTCATTTTAATTGTACCTTAATATGTTTTCCTTTAGAACCAAATAGATATAACAAATTATGCCAGGGAAATTGTCGTAAGAGATGCGGAGAACTAAAAGCCTGCTGTGAGCTGTCAAACACATTTGGAGGTCAAAGCCATACTGTTTAATCCTCATTTCTAGGAGATAAATGAGTCTGATCATGTTACCTGGATACCAAATTGCAAACAGACACTTGTCTATGCAGTTAGTGTGTGAGAAACACTCCTTCAGCAACCATCTGATCACAAGCAGCTGCAGTGGACTCTCTCTCTCTCTCTCTTGTCATGCAGGAAAACTGTCTCCTCCTGTCACAGGTGTAGGCAAAGTAAAGCCATATATGTTACTTCCAGCTTTACTTCCTTAAATACTCTTTTACAAATGTCTCCTTTACACCTCTCTCATTAAGTTAAAGTATTATTTTTTTGCATGTCCATTTAGAGCCTGCACTTTCCTCTTGTCCTTTTCATTTCTAAGATCCCAATAATGGACATTCTATATTTGTGAATGTCAACAGGTTCCTCTGTGTCAATTTTACGCACTAATTGAAATGTATTTCTGCTTATACAGAGAGGTGTATGATGGCCTCTAGTGGTTCTCTGCATGTGTGCAGAAAACAGGCTTCAGTGTACCTCATTTCATGAGTAGGCACGTAGGAAGAAATAAAATATTGATGTCCAGCTGTTGTCTTTTGTGAACAAAACCCTTTTTGCAAGACTAAACTGAGATGAACAATATGTCCAGCAGAGAGAATGTGATCTCTTCCATCAAAATGTAAGTTGGAATGTTTCTAAGTACTGCTCAGGATAGTCAATGTAAAGCAATTGCAAATCACCTAAAGTGGACTGAGCATCATAGAAGAGATTCTTCATTCTGAATGGAGGCATCATTCATGTATTTGTCAGACAAAATCACAGCCTTGCATGCAGAATTCGTTCCTAATTCTGTTTCCAGACTATTAGCCAACAAATGTGTCAGTGTCATCTCCTTTCTGAATCAAATCCAGGTCTGTATGCAAGAGCCTTTGCTTACAAATGCAGATGCATGGAAGGATGTCAGCTTTCTTAGATAGATTAGTGTATTGAGTTCATGCCTGGAGGGTCTTGGTAACAGGGGAGGGGGCTCTTGGCATGGCTCCAACTTGCCTCCAGCCAAGGCCAAGTTAGTCAGGGCTTCTGTGATGAAATATTTAAGAGGGGAAAGCCTGTTGGGCAAGTTTCGTTGTTTTGGAAGCTCTTTTGTGTTGGAGAGGAATTGAACATGAGAGAAACAACCACATGGACACCGTAGTCAGTGAGGAAGGAGAAGGGGAGGCATGTCAGACCAACTATTCCCTTTTGGCCCATGCTCAGATGGCTGAGCAAGCTGAGCCCCTGCAGGCTTTAGAGATCACCTGTGGAGAAGAATCCCATCTGCAGCCCACAAAGAATTCCATGCTGGAACAGGGAGCTGCACTCAGAAAATGCTCCAACTCTGAGGGAAGCCTATACTGCATAGGCCTGCTGCTGGGAGGGTCACAACCCACAGGAGGGACACATGGTAGCTGGAGAAGTTCATGTTTGACTGTCTCCAGTGGGAAGGACATCATGTTGATGCAGGGGAAGACTGAGTTTTTCCCCTAGGAAGAAAAAAACAGTAGAAACAGCATGGAACAAACTGGAATTGACTGCAAACCCCAGTCCCTGGGGAATGAGAGAGGGATGGGGGGAAGTTGTATTTATCACTGTCCTACTCAGATCCAAGGGATGAATTTGTGGTGGGTTTATTTAAAGTAAATTTATTTAGTTATCCCAAGTCAAGTCTGTTTTTTGCCTGTGACTGTATTTGGTGAGGGAGCATCCCCTGGCTTTTGCCTTGACCCTCAAGTCTTGTGTTGTATTTTCTCCTCCCCATTCCACTGGGAAGGGGTAGGACAGAGCAGGCAGCTGCATGGTGCTTTGCTCCCAGTTGGATGGGTACAACTGAGTATTAGATAAACACAATACATCAGTGCTCTCACTGCATTCCACCAAATAGAATCCATCTGTCTTTCACCACTGATTGCTACTCTAACAAATCTGTACCCCTTGGTACATGGCTTTAGTTGGCCAGAGTCAGCAGCTCCCTGGTTTGAAAGGGCAAAGAACTAAAATGTTTTGGCCAGCAGTATCCTCTCTGCATAGTGCAGCAGGTGTTCCTTCTATTTGCCCCTTAGGCTCCTTTTCACAGAGGTCTGTGCACTTTGGAGGAGCAAGTTGATGACACAATAGGACAAACAGCATATTTTAGCTCACTCAAAGTCTGCTACTCTCCACTGGACATTCTAGATAAGGAAAAATTTTGATTTTGAAATGTAGCTATGCCATGTAACCAGTTTTTCTCAGGGAAAACAAAACCAAACAAACAAAAAAACCACCAGACACTGTGGTGAATAGAGCTTTGTAATGAAAAAGAGAATTATGGCAGGTTAATCCTCTGAATGCACAGACTGATATTACCATACCTTACCCATGTGGTTCTTCAAAGGCCTTTTGATGTACCAGAGTTGACGTTTTTGAGGTGATGCTTCCCATATTTTAGGGATTTTTCTTACTTTAGTTCAAAAGAAGTCTGTGTTCTCAGGAGTTTGGTATCCTCTATTGTTAAAAAATTATCCACAAGAGAAATAAAGAACCATGGCAACAAGAAAGAAATGCACTCAGGGTATAAATCCCAAAGCATTTCAGTTCCTTAGTCTTGGTTTTGTTTTTTTGTTGGGTTTGGGTTTTGTTTGGTTTTCTTAGGGCTTTTTTTGTTTGCTTGTTTTTAATCTGTTCATTTGAGGCTTTTTTTTCCACACATTGAAACTTTTGCTTAGAACTTTTTAGACAGAAAGGTATAAAGAAAACTAAAAACTAAAGCATCCTGTAGATACATCAGCAGAATCACAACACTATGTGTTAATGCAGTTGTGATATGTTCAAGTACAGTTTTCAACTATTCCTTATTTACAGCCAGGTTCTTTGCTTAAACATGTACCTGAGTGGAATTTAAGGACTGAAAGATTAGAATGCAAATCCATGTTTAGAAAGGAAGACATTTAGGAAATAATACAGAGAGGTTTTGAAATCCTACCAAAATAATATGCAAGGGGTAGATTATTTGACTGTTGGCTTCCCAGGAGTGTAGAGAGTGAAATATAAGATCATATAGTGTCGTGGTTTAGGGAAAGTATATTTGAAGAGCTGGCAGATGAAAGGCTGATAGCCCTCAGAAATGGTCTAAACCCCTCCATTCCATGTCATTGGGTATTCTAAGGCAATTGAAATAGGATCAAAAAATGTCAGGAATGCAATGCTTTTGAGTTTAGCTCCAACCTTGCTGGTTTCTTTCTGGTACAAAGGGTACAAGCCCTATGAGGAAAGACTGAGGGAGCTGGGGTTGCTCAGCCTGGAGAAGAGGAGACTCAGGGGTGACCTTATCACTCTCTACAACTACCTGAAGGGAGGTTGTAGACAGGCGGATGATGGTCTCTTCTCCCAGGCACCCAGTACCAGAACAAGAGGACACAATCTCAGGCTGCACCAGGGGAGGTTCAGGTTGGATATTAGAAAGAAGTTCTACACAGAGAGAGTGATTGCCCATTGGAATGGGCTGCCCAAGGAGGTGGTGGAGTCGCCGTCATTGGAGGTGTTCAGGAGGAGACTTGATGGGGTACTTGGTGCCATGGGTTAGCTGTTTGGGTGGGTTGGATTGGTTGATGGGTTGGACACGACGATCTTGAAGGTCTCTTCCAACCTGGTTTAGTTTATTCTAAATAAAGGTTTATTCTAAAGTTTTCTGTTTGCAACCTTCTGCATGTGGTCATTGCTGGTCACCGGCCAGACAAGGCCTGTTTCTATTTCTCTTTGTTTATTTGCATTTGTGAAGGCAGAACTGCAAAGAGAATTCACCTTTAAAAAAATAACCAAGAAACAAAAAACCCACAAAAAACAACCAACCACACACACACAAAACCAAAACACAATAAAAACCCCAACAACAGCAAAAAAAAAACAAAACAAATAAAACCCAAGCAAGCAAACAAACAAACCCCCATCAAATCCAAACAACTGTATTGTAAAAAGAATATCTTTTAATAAGGAAGAATTTCTGCATATCAATTCAAGTGTAATAAAGAAGCTAATTAGCTACCCAGAACAGTGGGCAATAAATATTTCATTCCATATATCAGCTGATGTTGACGTTGAAACACTTTTACCTTTGCCTCCAGACTCATCTCATTCCCTAAGGCACAGCGTATTATTTGTTTTGCTGACAACAACCTCTCAAACATCTGACATTAGATCACTTTCAATTCAGTGTTAGAACTAGAGACTGAAGCTCCAGGGAAGAGGCATTTTGACTTAATGCCAGTTAAGTATAGACTGTGCCTGTAGTGAAAAATACAGGTGATTTGAAGCAAGTCTTTTAGATCATTTGGGCTGCTCCAGATCAAAACTGTTGTGGGGCTTTATTTAAACTTGACCTTTCCCTTCTGGATTGCTTCGTTGTGACACATGGGTTTACTTACTCTTTTCCAAGCTCCTCATATATGACCTAAAGCCTGAAGCCATCAGTTTCAAGCTTAAAAATCAACATACTAGCAAAGTCTTTTCAAAATTGTGCCTAGATGAAATATCTTTTTGATTGCTATAAGCATCAAAAGGACATCTAATAAAGGTTAGCTGTGCCTACACAAGTAGTATGTGGGGGAAGAATCATTTAAGCAATAGTACAAAATTGTGACAGTTTAGGCTGTGCCTTTAAGGAAAGGATAGCTGCAGAATTCTCTAGCTAAATGTTCAGGTGGAAAAAGGAAAACAAAAGGAAGACAATTCTAAATGAATTTCATTGGTAGATGAATAGGATTTAGTTTTACAATCTAACATTCCATTCTCACTCCGGCTTCTGTCTTTCTCTTAGCATACATGCTGACCCTGGACAGAAACTGATAAGCAGCTAACTTCTTAACAACTGCTTTGAGCTAACAGGAATTCTCCTTATATCCTTACATTCTACTCTTCTCTTTTCTGCTAATTAACTAGAGGGAAAGGGAATGGGAAGAGAGGCTTGGGGGGGAACCCGAGGTGGGATCCTCCTCCTGAGGAGGATTTCTGTGTTGCTTCTTTTCCTGTAAATTCTTGTATAATATTGTAAATACTGTATGTTTTGTATATATTCCTTGCATTTCAGTATTGCTTGTAAAATACAGCTTTCATTTGCTTCTCCAGCTGAGTTCAGCTGTGTTTTTTGTTGGTGCGGTTGGGCTAAACCATCACGCTACAACAGAAATATATCTGCATTGTTAACAAAGCCTTCCAGTACCTGAAGGGAGCCTACGAGAAGCCTGGGGAGGGACTTCTCAGGATCTCAGGTAGTGATAGGACTAGGGGGAATGGAATGAAGCTGGAGGTGGGGAGATTCAGGCTAGATGTGAGGAGGAAGTTCTTCCCCATGAGAGTGGTGAAGCCCTGGAATGTGTTGTCCAGGGAGGTGATTGAGGCCCCATCCCTGGGGGTGTTTAAGACCAGGCTGGATGAGGCTCTGGCCAGCCTGATCTAGTGTGGGGTGTCCCTGCCCATGGCAGGGGGGTTGGAACTAGATGATCCTTGTGGTCCCTTCCAACCCTGAATGAAACTATGAAACTATAAACTATGAAACATACTGAATGCCTTCATATAGCACATTGGTGTGCAGACTATTTGAATACTATTGCTGTACAGACTGACCAGAGTGCTTGTTTAATTGTCCTTCCTCAGACGCTGTATGTTTACGAGTTTTAGAGAACTGGACAATATGTGAAGCTGATTACACAGGGCCTATGAAATTGACTTGACTTGCAGCAACAGGTTGCTGAGACTCTCCCAAAACTGCCAGGGGAGGTGGTGGTGTCACCATCCCTGGAGGTGTTCAGGAGGGGATTGGATGTGGCACTTGGTGCCATGGTCTAGTAGTCACGAGGTGTTGGGTGACAGGTTGGACTTGGTGATCTTCAAGGTCTTTTCCAACCTTGTTGATTCTATGATTCTATGAAACATTTGGCTCCACATCTCCTTAGCAATGCTGAACATAAACCATTTTCTCTTATTCACTTGTATGAAGCATGACTCAAAACACCTGCCATCTACAGCTGGTTGGAGAACTCAAGAAATTTCAAAAGAAACAGGAAATCAGAATTATACTTTTTCTTCCCTTTTCATATGATGTTCATATAATGTCTTCATTTTTCTTATGACTGCAAACTCTCATTTCAGATTCTTGCCCAAGAGAATTTCTCTTGCTCAGCACAAGCCGTGGTGCCAGCTTCCTTCAAAAGGTGCATGGGATCAAAAATATTAAGCCTCAAATATGAATTCATACTCTCAGTGAATTCTGATATGCTATTGAAAGAGAAGGCTGAAGATAACTCTTATTATCAGGAAACTGATACATTGCTGCCTCACCAACAGCTATTCTTAGGTGCAACAATGATGTATTTTCGTAGAATCAGTGACTCCACCACCTCCATGGGCAGCCCATTCCAATCACCAGTTACTCTTTCTGTGAAGAACTGTCTCCTCACTTTGAGCCTAAACCTCCCCTGGTGCAGCTTGAGACTGTGTTCTCTTGTTCTGGTGCTGGTTGCCTGGGAGAAGAGACCAATCCCCTCCTGGCTACAATCTCCCTTCAGGTAGTTGTAGAGAGCAATAAGGTCTCCCCTGAGCCTCTTCTTCTCCAGGCTAAACAACCCCAGATCCCTCAGCCTCTCCTCACAGCGCTTATGCTCCAGACCTCTCACCAGCCTCATTGCCCTTCTCTGGACATGTTCAAATGTCTCAATATCCTTCTCAAATTTTCCTCCCGTTCTGTCCCTCTGCTACTACTTACCAATGCTACATTGAAAATTCTGTCCCTGTTGAGATCAGGATTCATACAGTATCTTTATGTACTTTTCCCCCTTCACATCATGATTGATGTGATTATGAAGTAAGTAATTACATTATCTTTGTGCAATAAGCTAGCAGCTGGGGTTGTTCAGTGTGGAGAAGTGGAGGCTCAAAGGAGACCTCATTGCTCTCTGCAACTACCCTAAGGGAGGTTGGAGCAAGGAGGGGACCAGCCTTTTTTACTTGGTGGCAAGTGACAGGACTAGAGGAAATGTTTTCAAGCTGCACCAGGGGAGGTTCAGGCTGGGTGCTAGGAATTATTTCTACACAGAGAGTGTTACCAAACACTGGATTGATCTGCCCAAGACAGTGATGGAGTTGCCATTCCTGGAGGTGTTTAAGCAGGACCTGGCACTTATGGACATGATTTAGGACTGACCCTAAAGTGGGTTGACAGTTGGACTGGGTGATCTTTGAGGTCTCTTCCAACTGGATGTTTTCTGTGATTCTGGGTATATCCCTTTGGTCAGTTGGGGTCAGCTCTCCAAGCTGTGTCCTCTCCCAACAACTTGTGCACCCCTAGCTTACCTACTGGTAGAGTGGGGTGAGGAGCAGAAAAGGCCTTTGATGTTACATAGGCAGTGATCAACAGTAACTAAAATATCCCAGTACCACCAACATTGTATTCAGCACAGATTCAAAACCTAGCCCCATAGTAGCTACCATGGAGAAAACTAATTCTGTCCCAGACATAATCAGCACAGGAAGATAATAAAAGGAGCTTAAGGATTTTCCTTAGGATTTTGGAATAATTCTCATTGACAGAGCAGAGTGATATCTCTATTTCCTTTTCTCTCCTGGTGGCAAGACTTATTGGTGAATTTAAAACTCATTTTGAGACCTCAAGTAATTTCCAAGACTCGCTAGTCAGAGTAAATTGCGGATGAGACTCAGAGCGTACATTAAATTGTCCTGTAGGGACACAACAGAAACTAATACAATTTAGCCCTAATTTACCCCTTTACAGAAATCAGAAGAAAATTACTTATCTTAGTTTCTTTTGAAGGAAATTTGAACTCTGCAATTTTTAGGTCAATTTTTAAAGAAGATATTTCAGTTTAGATTATGCTGTTTATAGCAATAGGTCATTGCTGTTTCCCTCTTGGAATGTGTGCAGAGAAGGGCAACAAAGCTGGGGAGGGGTTTGGAGCACAAGCCCTTTGAGGAGAGGATAAGGGAGCTGGGGTTGCTTAGCCTAGAGAAAAGGAGGCTCAGGGGAGACCTCATTGATGTCTACAACTACCTAAAAGGAGCCTGTAGCCAGGTGGGGTTTGGTCTCTTTTCCCAGGCAACCTGTGACAGAATGAGAGGACACAGTCTCCAGATGCAGCAGGGGAGGATTAGGCTGGGTGGAAGCAGTTCTTCACAGAAAGAGTGATTGGCCATTGGAATGTGCTGCCCAGGGAGGTGGTGGAGTCACCATCACTGGAAGTGTTTAGGAAGAGATTGGATAAGGCACTTAGTGCCATGGTTTTATTGATTAGATGGTGTTGGGTGATAGGTTGGACTGGTCTTTTCCAACCTGGTTAATTCAATTCAATTCCATTCTATTTATTATTTTTTTTTTTCAATTAGGATGCCCTTTGACCTGGAAAATCATGCCAACAAAATACACAAGAATTATTTCTGAGAACACATGTCAAGTGTGATGGATCAAAAATTAAATAAGAGAAAAAAAGAGAAAATTAGAAAATGCCAATTATAACAAAAGTTATTGAACACTGTTATCCAAGATCCTGCCTTTCTTAACTCTAGCTTATTTCAGGAGGACAGGTATTTAATGCTAAGTACTTCATAGGTGACTACCTGTTTCCTATTTGTCCTGTGAAATTAGCAGTTCCACTATAGTTTATGTCCCTTCTAGCATTCCTTCCTTATACAGTGAAAAAGGAATGCGACATAAAGTATTACATTACTTCTCACAAATATTTTCCTTCAAGGTACAATTCAGTCTGCACCAGGGGAAGTTTAGGCTGGATGTTCAGAAGTTCTATACAGCGAGAGTGATTGGCCATTGGAATGGGCTGCCCGGGGAGGTGGTGGAGTCACCATCATTGGAGGTGTTCAGGAGGAGACTTGATGGAGTGCTTGGTGCCATGGTTAGTGGTTTAGGTGGGTTGGATTGGTTGATGGGTTGGACACGATGATCTTGACGGTCTCTTCCAACCTGGTCTATTCTATTCTCTTCTCTTCTCTTCTCTTCTCTTCTATTCTATTCTATTCTATTCTATTCTATTCTATTCTATTCTATTCTATTCTATTCTAAATTTCAGTCCAAACCCAGTATTTAAATTATGCATCTGAAATTACAGCTTTGTGTGAGAGTTTGTCCCTTAAACTATGACCTATCCCAGGCCTTGCAACCAGATAAAGCTGTGATATGAAAGGGAGAACATCCTGAAGAGGCTAAATCAGATGCTTGTACGGAGTACCATACTTTGCTGCAAATTAATTGAGACAAATGGACATACCCAAAAGGGATCTGACCCATCCAAGGAGGTTCATATGTCTCTTCATTTATAACAGAAAAGGCCTGGAAAACTAATTTACAATCATTGCTGAAGTTCATAAACTTAAATTTTGTGTGGCAGGGTTTAGGTGAAGTGACTTGCAATTTGGGAGTTCTTAAAGGATCATGAAGATAGAGTAGAGTAGAGCAGAGTAGAGTAGAGTAGAGTAGAGTAGAGTAGAGCAGGATAGGATAGGGTAGGATAGAATAGAATAGAATAGAATAGAATAGAATAGAATAGAATAGAATAGAATAGAATAGAATAGAATAGAATAGAATAGAATAGAATAGAATAATAGAATTATCCAGGTTGGAAAGGACCTTCAAGATGATCAAGTCCAACCCATCAGCCAACACTATCTAGTCAAATAAACCATGGCACCAAGTGCCTCAACCAGTCTCTTCTTAAACATTTCCAATGATGGTGACTCCACCACCTCCCTGGGCAGCCCATTCCAATGGCCAATCTCTCTTCCTGTGAAGAACTTCTTCCTAACAACCAACCTAAACGTCCCCTGGCGCAGCTTGAGACTGTGCCCTCATGGTCTGTTGGTGGTTGCCTGGGAGAATTCAGATACTTTCAGTGCCTGGATTTCCTTCCTAAAGTGATGAAACTTTTCATGTTATCTTGTAATTCAGTCCCCATATCAGAAACAATCAGGCTTTCTGTTTTGAACATCCTGACTTAATACATTTTATTAAAGGATAAATTGGAACAGAGGAATGGTGGAAAATTCTTTGAGTCATAAACATTATTACCTTTGAGAAACTCATCATGATAGGGCTTAAAAAAAAAAGACAGACACATTTGCATTGAGTAATAGATCTCTTCTGAAACGCCTGACTACTTACTGGGATTTGAGCAACCAAAATTCTTTTAACCTGATTTTGCCATTTTGTCTCTATTTTTCAATTTTCACTGAATGACAAGTATGAGAGAAAGGCTAAGACTTGACAAAAGGCTGGATAAGAATTGTCTGTGTTCTAAGTAGGGTAATAATGTATGTATTCAGCTTCAGAAGTCTTGCATTTAAAAACAGTCTGAAATTCCTCAAATACTCATTATGTCAATCTCTTAAAACTAATAAAATGTACTGCAGCTAGTCCTCCTTCACCCACTTGCATCTGTGGCAGGCATATTTTCATTGTCTAAACAGACCAGTAAAAGTCTACTATAGTCAGGTTTAAAGGGGTATCACAGTATCACAGTATCACAGTATCACTTAGGTTGGAAAGGACCTTGAGGATCATCGAGTCCAACCTATCAACACAGACCCCATGACTAGACCATGGCACCAAGTGCCACGTCCAATCTCCCCTTGAACGCCTCCAGGGTCGATGACTCAACCACCTCCCTTGGCAACCCGTTCCAATGACGAATGGCTTGCTCGGTGAAGAACTTCCTCCTCACCTTGAGTCTAAACCTCCCCTGGTGCAGCTTGAGGCTGTGTCCTCTTGTTCTGGTGCTGGTAGCCTGGGAGAAGAGGCCAACCCCTTCCTGGCTACAACCACCTTTCAGGTAGTTGTAGAGGGCAATGAGGTCCTGAGTAACCTGGTGTAGTAGGATATCTCCCTGCCCATGGCAGGAGGTTTGGAACTAGATGACCTTTAAGGTCCCTTCCATCGCACACCATTCTATGATGCTATAATTGTGTGATAAATATTGATTCTATTATGGTTGAACTATAAATTAAAATTAATATAAATAGTAAAGTTAAAAAAAAAAAAAAACCCAACCCAAACAACAAAACCCCCAACCAATTAATTAGAAAGGTGTATTTTAATAAATTAAAATAGATCACAGAATCATAGAATCATAGAATCAACAAGGTTGGAAAAGACCTCAAAGTTCATCAAGTCCAACCAGTCACCCAACACTTCATGACTAACAAAACCATGGCACTGAGTGCCACATCCAATCCCCTCTTGAACACCTCTAGGGATGGTGACTCAACCACCTCCCTGGGCAGCCCATTCCAATGCCTAACAACTCTCACTGTGAAGAACTTTCTCCTCACCTCGAGTCTAAACTTCCTCTGATGCAGCTTGAGACTGTGTCCTCTTATTTTGATGCTGCTTGCCTGGGAGAAGAGAACAACCCCTTCCTGGCCACAACCACCCTTCGGGTAGTCTTTTTTGTTTCACTCTTGGAATGCGTGCAGAGAAGGGCAACAAAGCTGGGGAGGGGTCTCGAGCACAAGCCCTATGAGGAGAGGCTGAGGGAGCTGGGGTTGCTTAGCCTGGAGAAGAGGAGGCTCAGGGGAGACCTTATTGCTACAACTACCTGAAAAGAGGTTGTAGCCAGGTGGGGGTTGGTCTCTTCTCCCAGGCAACCAGCACCAGAACAAGGAGACACAGTCTCAAGCTGTGACAGGGGAAGTTTAGGCTCAAGGTGAGGAGAAAGTTCTTCACACAATGGCTGATTGGCCATTGGAATGTGCTGCCCAGGGAGGTGGTGGAGTCACCGTCCCTGGAGGTGTTCAAGAGGGGATTGGACGTGGCACTTGAAGCCATGGTTTAGTTAGTCATGTGGTGTTGGGTGACAGGTTGGACTTGATGATCTCTGAGGTCTTTTCCAACCTTATTGATTCTATGATTCCATGAATTAAGAACTACAGTCACTTTTTAATTTATTTTAGTTTTCTTTCAGGTCTTGAAGAAAAGGTTCTGGGCTTGATTCTGAAAACTTAGACAACAAAATGAATTTGGGATGTCATAGATCACAAAACAATAGGAAAGAGTGGGAATGGCAGACATACAGTAAGAGGAGAAGCACCATTATCAATGAAAAAAAGAAAGGGATAATTCACATGGGAACATAATACATTTTATTTTTTAAACTTAGGATACTTTTTCTGTAGATAACATTTCACTTCAGGTTTTTAATGCATTTTACAAATGTTAATGAATCGAATTTCAGAGCTGCAGTCTCCTAATGTTAAGTGGATAATATTAGTCACATAGCGCAGAGGGGAAAACTCATGCTAAGCCCTTGTAACAGCAGTGAATTTTGCCCTGTGTGATTCTGGAAAGTCAATGAGTCTCCGTGCTAACATGGGAATGCACCACTGAACAGATTAATGATGGGTTGTGTATAAACTTACTGTGATTGCTCCTCTGTGCATAAATGTATTGTACACATAAATCAAGCCTGAGTGCTAGTTGGCATGTATATTGTAAAAGATCTTAAGAAACAAGGCACATACTAAGGAGGTAGAAGGAATAAAGTAATGCACAGGTAGGCAGGATCTGGCTGAACAGAGCTGATTACAGACTCAAATTTAGTTTATATTTCATTCTACCAGCCAAAATGCAAATGAGGATAATTGTAGAGAAAGAAAACAAATTTTAGCCAGTGCAGATTACTTAAGGAGAGCATGGTGCAGATCATAACTGAACAGTCTGGCTTTTGCTCCCATCCCATGGCAATAGAACTCCTCCCTGCACTCTACATTCAACTCTGAAGTCAGAATTAATCTCTGATACAGCAAAGCCAGAAGTGGAAATGATGATTCATGTCATCTCATCCCTTATTTAAAAGGGAATCCTCACAACTCTTCAGAAATCTCTCTTCTGTGTGAGTCTTACTGCCTTGCTCTTGGGGGGGGGTGGGGGGAAGAGGGGAGGGGGTAGGGAGGAAATGAAAAGCAAAACAGATAAAAGAAGCATTACTCCTACTTAAAATTTGCTGAGAAGAAATTGCTTCAGGAGATACTTTTCATTTCTTAGCCGTTCTATAACAATATGTCACCACTGGGGGGAATGAAAGGGTCATTTTACAAGGACAGTGACAGTACATGGATGAAAACCTGGTTTACTACCTGCTTCATGAGTAACAGCTCCATCCTGTCAACAATCTTTAGGACCTTTTCAGAGAAGTCTGCCATCACCACCTGTTGCATAAAGTAGAAAAAAGCCTAAGTCCATTCTCCTAATGCAGATCTCACTCTGGACAGTATCACTACTGCATTTTAACTGTCTGAAAAAGATGGCACAGCTAGATGCATCCATGGTGGGAGGGCAGTGGGTGTAGTCTATCTTGATTTCATGAGAGTTTTTGACACTCTCTCCTGTGGCATTCTCACAACAAGCTTAACAAGTGTGGATTGAATGGGCATTGAGATGAATTGGGAACTGTCTGAAGGACAGAGCTCAGAGGGTTGTGGTAAGTAGGTCGGAGTCTAGCTGGAGGCCTATGGCTGGCAGTCTGTCCCAGGGATCAGTACTGGGTCCAGCTCTATTCAGTATATTTATCAATGATCTGGAGAAAGAGCAAGTTTGCTGATAACAAGCTTGGAGCAGTGGCTGGCATGCCAGAAGGCTGTGAGGTCATGTGAGACATGACCTAGACAGCCTAGAGAGATGGGTGGGCAGAAATCTAATGCAATTCAATGAGGACAACTGTAAAGCACTGCAGCTGGGACAGAACTTCTTCCTAACATCCAGCCTAAACCTACCCTGGCACAGCTTGAGACTGTGTCCTCTTGTTCTGTTGGTGGTTGTTCTATTGGTGGTAGCACATTCTAGAAAGGGAAAGGAAGAAAAGATAAAGCAAACAAGAACAAAACCAACCAAACAAAAAACCAAAGCAGACCAGACCAAAACAAAACAAAAAATGTAAAACTCCCAAACAACAAATTTGAGGGAGAACTCTTCATATTTGAACTTGCCTATGAAAACATTATCTCTTAACTTTGCAAGACATTTGAAATAAGTCTTTCAACAAAGTAAAAAAAAAATAAAGCTATGAAAGAAATGGACATCAGTTTAGCTGCTTTATTTTCATGCTACTTTGATGACCACAGCATCTAAAAGGTTTCTGTTGTTTCTGTAAGCGATACAATTAACACTTACCAAGAATGACACATTCAATTTCTCGTCTCTCTAAAAAGACAGACTTCTGTGCATAGTTCTGTTTCAGACTTCTTGTAGGTATATGTGATGAGCCGTGCTTGTGTGAGAGACTAAAGCTTGTCTCTCCTGGTGTGACTCAACAAAGATAAAATCACCTTTGGTGCTTGCCCAGGCAATAGCTGATGTGTATTGGGCAGAGCCACTGGAACGACTCTTGGGAAGGTGCAAAGATAACATTGCTCACTGGACCACAGCTGGCCTGACAACAAAGACAAGATAATCTCCACCCATCAAGTACCCCGGAAAGGGAGGATGGTGAGACAATGGATTCACCAGCTGGCCCCTGATTTCCTGAGGGAGAATACTTGGACACATACTACCTAAGGTCTAAAAACTGTATAAAAGACTTGAGCAACTACTGGCTCAAGAGAACCAAAAACACAGAAGAAGAAAAACACAGAAGGAAAACATGAGTGAAGAAAAACACAGGAGAAGGACAGTGCTGCTAAGAAGGAAAACACAAGAGAAGGAAAAGCCTGGGGCAATGCTGCTCTGAAGAAAAATGGAAAGAAAAATTAGAGAGACATCACCATGGAGCCTGGAAGAAGCAGAACTCTCTCTCTCTATCCTAAGTTCCACCTGCTGCAACTCATGGAGCTGAAGAGGCTGCCCAGAGGACCACATCTCTTCTATAGCCAATACCTCAGCACCCTTTCTCTACAGACCCAACATCTCCTGCAGCACCTTTCCTTCACAGACTCAAACTGTTTTGGGGGGGTGGTGGTGTGAGGGGTGTGGTAATATAATTCCTTTCGTCTTCTGTCTCTCTCTTCTCTCTCTCACTCTCTCTTTTCTCTCTCTCTGCTTCTGATCCATCCACTTTATTTGTATAATAAATAGTCTAGCTGTTGTTATTTTGGCCTCATTTGTGCCTCTAATTTCATAACATGGGAATATTCAAAAGAACTGGGTCTTTTTCCCTCTCCGGACTGAGACAGCTTGGTGCCATGGTTTAGTTGATTAGATAATGTTGGATGATAGGTTGGACTTGATTCTTTTGTCCAGATTTAATCCAACAGGTTTGTATCCAAGTTTGGAACTACTAGGACGTGTTACATTAGTAAACACATTATGTTTCCATCTAAATTTTAGTGTCAGGGAAGACCACAAAGTTTTTGGATGGACCATGGGTTAGCTGTTTAGGTGGGTTGGATTGGTTGATGGGTTGGACACGATGATCTTGAAGGTCTCTTCCAACCTGGTCTATTCTATTCTATTCTATTCTATTCTATTCTATTCTATTCTATTCTATTCTATTCTATTTCTATTTCTATTTCTATTTCTATTTCTATTTCTATTTCTATTCTAAATGTCTAGTGCTCAGGTGAATTTCAGATCTTCTCCATCTTCATTTTTTACAATTTGCCTGGTGCCAGGGAAAAGTATGTTGTCAAAGACCTAATTTTTTATATGATACAAACTCTCAAAGTCATCAGATCAGAACAAATAAGTGTCTATGAATGTACAGTTTAAGTATGTCACACATATCCAGGGGACAAAAATTAAGCATTTTTGGTCTCCTATATTAAATATTATATATTATAATACATGTATTAGTTCTCTGGCACTTACCTATAACAATTTTCATATATATAGTATCAGAGAACTAGGCTGACTTCATCTGACTAGACTATTATAAGGCAGTAATCCAAAACACTTATTCACTGTTCAGCAGCCCTGGCTAGAAGACAGAGGATTGCACTGCACAGATGGATAGAATGTGAGTTCATGTGAAATCAGGGCAGAATAAAACCTCTCTCAATAATTAAGGATCACTTCAATCTGCAGGGTTTTTTCTCCCATTTCCTTCCTGAACAAAGCTGCTGGTCGCTAACACAAATCTGAGCAGGGAAAGGTGAAACAGACTGAGTGGGGACCTAACTCAGCACTTTGCTGCCAGCTGCAAAATTAGCTTTAGTAGATCACCAGAAGCAGAAGTTACCTCTGGTTCATAGCGTGAGTTTCCACCCTTAAGCTAGAGATCTAGCAGGCCCATGAGGACTAAGTGACACCATTACAGAGAGACAGACTGCTGAGTACAAGTCTGTGCAAAAACATCCCTAACCCTCAGGACTCTAGCATCGCTCCAACTGTCACAGCTCATGCCAAGAAACTTCTTTAGCTAGTTTTGGCCTTGGAAAGCACATATGCTGAGTGACTTCACTGTCAACTCTTTAACTAGCCTATGCAGCTTCGTGTCTCTTGTTACCTTCCAAATTCTAGGGCTGGTGAATGATTCAAGAAAATATCAATAACTTGATTGAAGATACTCATCCAGAAAGTGCCTGTCACTCAACCCATTTTGCAAAGATGTTAGAGAATCAAAAAAATGCAAATTAAAAAAGAATAATTAAAAAACCCCAGTAATTTACAAGCTGAAAAATGGCCAAAAAGGTTCCAAAAGTCTTGTTAGAGCTGTATGTCAAAAAAAAGGACTAAAAATATGTATGTTTAATCTCTTATTGATCCCAAGATTAAATCCATCAGCAATTTTTCTCCTTTTCAGCATTCACAGAATCACAGAATCGCCAAGGTTGGAATAGACCTCAATGATCATCAAGTCCAACCCATCACCACAGACTTCGTGACTAAACCATGGCACCAAGTGCCACATCCAATTCCTTCTTGAACACCTCCAGGGACGGTGACTCCACCACCTCCCTGGGCAGCACATTCCAATGGTGAACGATTCTCAGTGAAGAACTTTCTTCTCACCTTGAGCCTAAACTTCCCATGGCACAGCTTCAGACTGTGTCCTCTTGTTCTGGTGCTGGTTGCATGGGAGAAGAGACTAACCCCCACCTGGCTACAACCTCCCTTCAGGTAGTTGTAGAGAGCAATAAGGTCTCCCCTGAGCCTCTTCTTCTGCAGGCTAAACAACCCCAGCTCCCTCAGCCTCTCCTCTTAGGGCTTGTGCTCGTGGCCTCTCCCCAGTCTTGTTGCCCTTCTCTGGACACGTTCAAGTGTCTCAGTACCCTTCTTAAACTGAGGGTCCCAGAACTGGACACAGTCCTCAAGGTGTGGCCTAACCAGTGCAGAGTACAGGGGCACAATGACAAGATGGAGATGTTTATTGACCTACATAGTCAAGGGTTTTGTGCTGCCTTTTTTTTTTTTCCCACCTGCAATTAAATTTCCTTGAGCAGCTGGGTCTAGTTGAAAGGTGTCCCTGCTCATAGCAGGGAGACTGGAGTAGGTGATCTGTAAAGTCCATTCTAACCCAACCCATTCTATGATTCTATGAAAATCTAGGTAGTATGCTAGATTTTGTTCTTCCATTGTTATTAAATGTATGTTCAGGGATTCCCTACTTCTTAAACTCTCTCCTTTTTTCCTGCCTTCCAGCACTGAAAGACTCTTAAGGAGGCAGATTCAATTTTCTCCTCCTGATCTTCACCTCTTTGGAGTGGAACTGCTAATGTTATTTAAGCAGTTCAGTAAAGCTGTTTCCTCTGCTTGACTAGACTACTAATAGCTTGTTAAATGACTGAGATAAGGCAATAGGCACATTTCACAGTGAAGCTTTTCTAGAGACTTTCTGAGAGGATATCAGCTCTGTTTTAATACTCCATGACAAGCTAACTTTTAGGTCCTGCCACAGATTTGAGAACCAGGAGTTAATACAATGCTAAGGCAGTGTAACCAGTCCATCAAAAAAGGTGATTATCCCCCTGTGTTCAGTCTCAAGCTGCGCCAGGGGAAGTTTAGTCTGGAGGTGAGGAGAAAGTTCTTCACAGAGAGAGTTGTTAGCTATTGGAATATGCTGCCCAGATTAGTGGTGGAGTCACCGTCCCTGGAGGTGTTCAAGAGGGGCTTGGATGTGGCATTTAGCGCCATGAGGTGTTGGGCAATAGGTTGGACTTAATGATCTCTGAGATCTTTTCCAATGTTATTGATTCTATGGTTTTACGAATGCCAAATGTAGGTTCTGAGCTTGGATTCAAATTCCAAACCTGTCCATTTCAGAAGGATAAGGATCTCTAATAAGTTCTGATTCATATATATACACACCAACACAGCACAGACCTCTCTGATACCTTTTATTATTCAATCAAAAAAAAAGGTCTCATTTAGAAATAGCTTCTGTTAACCTTAGTAACATTTTATATGGGTGTAAAAATCAAGAACAATCAAACTGGAAATGACTAGTGATTTTTGATGTCTCTGTTTTAACATATTCACCTTGAGAGAAAAAAAACTACTTCAGGGGACATGAAAATGATGATTTCCTGTTTCTGATAACCTTGTGTTAAAAAAATGTACCCTAAGGTAATAAGGCGAAGGTTCTCTCTGGGTTTGTTTTGTTTTGTTTGTTTGTGTATGTGGTGTCAAACAGCTCTTGTGTATATCTGTCACTGAAATGCTACACTAAGCTTCAAGTGCAACACATTTCCTCAATAATAGTTTGTTTATCACACTATGTCTGGCTACTTCTGCTGGTTCCAAGTTACCAAAGATTGTGTGTTTGAATACTGTGTTTGCATTCTCCAAATTATAACGAAACTGCTTAAGTGGACTAGATGTATCCAGGCACATTTTGTTTTTCCTGGAGGAAATCAGTTCAACATATTTGATTTATACAAAATTAAACCCCAGAATCAGGTCATATGGCATCTACTGCTCTTACTCTACTTACTTTATTTGGAGAAGCAAAGTAGATAGGTTTGACACAAGTTGCCCTTGACAAATGTCTGTTATCTGCTGCTCATGTCCTTGTTATCTTCCAGATACATATGAATAATCATATTATGTGTGTGGTGGGGGGTTTGTTATTGTTGTTTGGTTGGGTTTTTTTTTTACTCTGGGCATTGTATTTATGCTTCCTGGTCCATAATTCCATTTTTAACATTTTTAAGAAAAGTGCCACAGTTTCACTCTTTTCCACACTATTTTTTTTTTTCCTATGTAGTGGGGAGATGGTTTAATCCACCTGCACCCACATAAAGCATGGCTAAACTCAGCTGGAGAAGCGAATGAAAAGCTGTATTTTACAAGCAATAATGAAATGCAATTAATACAGAGAAATTATACAGTATTTACAGTATTATACAAGAATTTACAGGAAAGAACACAAACACTGAAATCCCCCTCACAGGAGGATCCCATCTCTGGTTTCCCCCAAACCTCTCTCCTTCTCCTTCCCTTTCCTCTAGTAGTTAATTAGGTGAAAAAGGAGAAAGAAAGACAAAAGCATATTAAGGGAAATTTGTTAGTTGTTAAGAAAGTTAGTTTCTCTTATCTTACCAGTTTCAGTCCAGGGTTGACAGGAACGGAGACAGGGATGACAAGACTCAATGTGAGTGATAGAAATCATCCAACTTTATTGTTCCACACTTCATTATTTATACTCTTATGCATAGTTAATTCTATCCTGATTTAACACATACTATTGGTTTATTTCTAAAAGGTTACATCTGTTTACTTCACAACTCTGTGGTTTTTTTTCTACTCAGGCTAGTTCCTCTTCTTCCCAGATCTCGCCTCCTCCTTTTCTTGTTTGTCTCTTCTCAGGGACGGCTTGACCTTAGCATGCCAGGCAATCAGCACTTTGCCACAACTCCTACTCCATTGCTATATTTTCAACAGAAAATCCTTCAAGGCCTAAATGGCACAGATGTTCCTGGGACTCATGTCCTTTTTTCCTTAAGCCAATCCTCAACACAGGGTCAGTTGCATGCTCTCTGGCCAAGACACACAAAAAGTCAGACAGACTGAAGCTGGAGTGAGTGTAAAGAAAGTAATGTGAGAGATATTTGCTATGGTACACCTCACATCTGACCAATGAAATTCGTTTAGAATTAATCTTTGTTTTCCTTTTTACACCCAAACATTGGGCTAGAGAATTCTGCAGCTGTCTTTTCTTAAAGGCACAGCCTAAACTGTCACATCCTACCACACCTATCTCCTCCAAAATTCTGCAAGATAAACACTAATGGTCCTTAAGATACACAAAATATTTTTTTCCTGATACTTGAGGATTAATTTTGTAATCTCAGAGTTGCTTAAAACATCAAGTTAAAGGCATGCTTTAATCTACTTTTTCCTTATCCTAAGTCAGAAATCCATGCTTCTTTACTGGGTGTTGTTCGTGCTCTACCTCCTACTGTTGGCATTTTTAGTGAAGACTAGTGCAAACACCAAACACTGAACATTAAGCTATTCTTGGCATCATTTGTCGATAGCTTCTATTCAGCTGAGGAGCACACTAAAAATTCTCTCCCTTCCTACCACAGGCACAGAATGATATTTCTTGCTTTTTTGTTTCCCTTGCAAGTTACTTCACAGCCTGTGCTTTGACCTTTGTAACGTTGTCACTGGAAACTCACTCTTCTTTCCTGCATTTGAAGTCAGCTCATGAGTTAACCAAGTTGGCCACTTACTACACTTACTGTACTTATTGTCTGTTGGGATAGTTTGCATTGTTGTGATACCATTTTCTCAGAGAAATTGCCAGCTCTCCTCATTCCATTTGCATTAGAATTTCATCCCTGGAGACTGCATTTATCAATTCTTTCAGTTTGAATGAGAACACGTACATTGAAGCATCAGCTTCCCAACCTAGCAAAAAGCTGCTAGTAATAGATAATGTGGGAGGAGTACATTGCACATAACAGGCTGGAGGATGCTTTAGGGAAAAGTGTGGAGAGGAAAAAAGGAAATCTCAGCAGGCCTCCAGTACTCTACAAAAACACTCCCACCCTATGTGTCATGTGCAGTACATGTATTCTGAGGTGCCACACTTAGAGTTTTTGTGTTTCCCTAACAGAGAGGATTTGTCTGGACACATCATCATTGTGGCTCTGATGCTTGTACCATCAGGTCTGGAACCTGACAGAAGCCTTCTCACAAGATCTGGCCTGTTAAAATAAAATTTGTTCTATAGATAGATAGGTAGATAGATTGATGATAGATAGATAGATAGATAGATAGATAGATAGATAGATAGATAGATAGATAGATAGATAGATAGATAGATAGATGGATGGATGGATGGATGGATGGATGGATGGATAGATAGATAGATAGATAGGTAGGTAGGTAGGTAGGTAGGTAGATAGATAGATAGATAGATAGATAGATAGATAGATAGATAGATAGATAGATAGAATGAATTTAAAAAGGAAACTATTTTTAAGGCTCAGTACTTCTGTGATACCAAATTCTAGTGTCAATCTTTACATTATCCACTGTGTTTATATTCTACTACCAGATCCCTATTCTACTACCAAATCCTTTTTTTGCTTCAAAACATTCAATTTTTTGTCATGCTGTTAAGAGCTGCTAAATCAGGATTTTACAGAATCAAACTGTGGGCTAGATATGGACTTTATAAATTACAAAAAACCATAAGGTTTCAGTTCAATGTCTTTAAGATTATATATGGAGAGTATCCTAAGGCAGGGGGTGGTGAGGTTAACATTTCATGCATGTAGGAGCTGCTTCTACACTATCTTCCATTCAATATGTGGAAGAATTGATTGCAACATGAGCCAGTGAAGCTGGGTAGCCCTAAGTTCCTTTTGTCATTGCAGGGCTTTCTCATGATTATACATTTCTGTATTTCTAGAGTCTGACCATGGCAGTATCATACCAACAAAGGAAATTTGCTCTTTCCCGTTGTGTGTCAGACTTCTCATACCCGAGCTATCACACATTCAAGGACTGTACACACTATCTTTACAATAGTATCACACTGACTAGGCACATTGCCTTGCAGCAGTAGTTGAGAACAGATAGATTACCCCACTGGGCAGGCTTAAAATGCTGTACAAAGAGGGCTTAAAGCTCTGTAAGGTGGTCTGGGCAGAGAGTTGTGAATTGTTTATGTGATTAAAACTACGGGGTTTCAAAAAGAACATAAGTTACCCAAAGTGTTTAAAGAAAAAGTGATTAATGTTGTCCTGCCTAGCAGCCTAAAACTCTGGAAAGCAAAAAAAAAAATAAAATAAAACAAAGTTTGGTCCAAAACAGAACTACAAAACATACTTGGAAGCAAAAGAAAACTCAGACCACCTCTAAACAGCATCTGCTGCTGATTTGTGGCAAGATTTGCCACAGAAACAGGATCAGTAAAAATTTTCCATGACAAAGAACGTAAATCAGACCTCATCATAGAATCATAGAATCAATAAGGTTGGAAAAGACCTCAGAGATCATCAAGTCCAACCTGTCACCCAACACCTCAGGACTAACTAAATCATGGCTTTAAGTGTCACATCCAATCCCTTTTTGAACACCTTCAGGGACGGTGACTACACCACTTCCCTGGGAAGCACCACCCAATGGCAAACAAATCTTTCTGTAAAGAACTTTCTCCTCACCTCCAGCCTAAACTTCCCCTGGCACAGTTTGAGACTCTTGTTCTGGTGCTGGTTGCCTGGGAAAAGAGACCAAACCCCACCTGCCTACAACCTCCCTTCAGGTAGTTGTAGAAATCAATAAGGTCTCCCCTGAGCCTCCTCTTCTCCAGGCTAAACAACTCCAGCTCCCTCAGCCTGTCCTCATAGGGCTGTGCTCCAAACCCCTCCCCACCTTTGTTGCCCTTCTCTGGACACCTTCCAGCAACTCAACATCTTTTTTAAACTGAGGGGCCCAGAACTGGACACAGGAATCAAGGTGTGCCCTAACCAGTGCTGAATCCAGGGGCACAATGACCTCCCTGCTCCTGCTGGCCTCACTGTTGCTGATACAGGCCAGGATGCCATTGGCCTTCTTGGCTGCCTGGGCACACTGCTGGCCCACATTCAGCTGCTGGCAACCAGTACCCCCAGGTCCCTTTCTGCCTGGCTGCTCTCCAGCCACTCCAACCCCAGCTTGTAGCACTGTATGGGGTTGTTGTGGCTAAAGTACAGTACCCGGCATTTGGACTTGTTGAATTCCATCATGTTGGACTCTGTCCAGTGCCTCCAAAGTGATGAAGATAGAGTTCCTGCACCAGCCATGGAACCATCCTATAACACTATGCATCCACTTGTGTCATCCTCAGGGCCTGGATGGGAAGCAAGCCCATCCCTCTGCTGTAATGTATGCACTGAATATTTGCAGTGCTCAAGATGGTTTTGACTTTAAATACTCATATTTAAATCACCTCCAACAACTTTATCAGCTCATCACTGGAACATTTGTAACTTTTTAGTTTTGTTACTAGCTTTTTTTTTCTCATGTGCCCTCCCAACCATCCAGCATTTTTCACCTGACAGCTTTCAGGACAAGGAGGATAACCTGCTTTCATGTAGTCCTGCTCTCGGAACTGCCTTAGTCATCATCTCAGTGCCTGATATGTTCTCATATGAGCCAGTTTTCCAGAGTATGACACTGTGGTCCTTTGGTGACAATACCATTGGCATTGTTTTTCCTCTCACTGAATGTGCTTCATCTGCTAACAACTCCCTCTTCCCCAATAGGTATGGACCAACCCACAACACTATCGAATTATGAAGGGTCAGTTGTTTAGAACTTATTGCAGGCGTTCACAGCTCCAGCACAGCACACTGGGGGACAAAATTTGTATTCTCCACACATTCCCTAGCTGAGGTGTTTTAACACAGAGCATCTGATGCTTGCATGAACAAAATGCTCATTTATTTTTGGTATAACTGTACACTTAGCCCTGTGCTTTTATTATTACAACCTGATTTTCAGGTAGCTTACTAACCTAATTGTAATTTATAGACCAAATGTTTCAGCTTAACAAAAATAACACCTCTTTGTTTTTCTCTATTAAAATATAAAGCTAATTCAGACTTCTGGGTAATAAGGTAACTTCCAACATCAGCATGTTCCTGGTTAATTTACTTACTTGCAGTGTGGGGTTTTTTTTTAGGCCTAAATTTTCTCCCACTTTCTTTTCTGAAAAAAAAAGACAAGTCTCAGCATGTTAATTCTACTTTAACACTTTTGGACTGGAGACTCAGAAATGACAAATTTAATTAAAGCCTTGGTTTAAAACGCTTCTCAGAGCTTATGGGTTGTGAGAAGCACTTCCCCTGCTGCCTGAGCGTTCTGACAGCTGTGCTCAGTGAAACCACGTTCGCTTTCTCTTAACAAGTGCAAAAATAAAGATTTCTGCTTTTGTGGAGGTGTAACAATCTAGTGAAAACAACCCTGGGCACCAAACTAATTGCTTTCAAAGAGCGCACAACACAATAATTTTGTGTCATAAAGGAGACATTTGTATTGTTCTTACTCTGTGGTACGTTCTGCAGTAGATATCCATTCCTGCTACAACTCTCAGGTTTGTCATGCTGTAATTTCATAATGTATATCCTTGATAAAGTAGCTAACTGTTATGGGACAAAAGATGCACAATATGCTGTAGCTACATTCCGTTTGGGAACAACTCAGGTGGCTCAGTTGGTAGCGCATCAGACCCTTAATGGGAAGGTCGTGAGTTCAAGCATGCAGTGGGCAGTAGTGTCCTCCCTACTCTAGTCATGAGGTCTGTGGTGACAGGTTGGACTCGATGATCTTTGAGGTCCCTTCTAACCTTAGGAATACTGAATACATAGACTGTAGTAGTGTCTTTGATAGATGCCACATGAAAATGTTCTGATGGACATGAATGGAAGGAATAAAAGAAGCCACAAATACAGAATTCAGAATACAGAATTAACCAGGTTGGAAGAGACCTCAGAGATTATCAAGTCCAATCTATCACCCAACACCATCTAATCAACTAAACCATGGCACTAAGTTCCTCATCCAGTCTTATTTTAAATACTTCCTGTGATGGTGACTCCACCACCTCCATAGGCAGCATATTGCAATGGTCAATCACTCTTTCTGGGAAGAACTTCTTCCTAACATCCAGCCTAAACCTCTCCTGGTGCATCTTGAGACTGTGTCCTCTTGTTCTGGTGCTGGTTGCCTGGGCGAAGAGACCAACCTCTGAGCCTCCTCTTCTCCAGGTTAAGCAACCCCAGCTCCCTTAGCCTCTCCTCATAGGGCTTGTGCTCCAAACTCCTCACCAGCTTTGTTGCCCTTCTCTATATTCTGGCTCGGTCTTGTTACTAGGAAACCATTTATCACTGAGGAATACCTAAATAGATATAGCTTGAGACTCCTGGAACAGAAGTCACTCCTAATCCTCCAGCACTAAACATTTCCATCGTCATGACCTCATGTAATTTCAAACCAGAAGCTTCTCATTGATCATTTCCAAATAGGACATCTCCTCCTCTGCATGTGCATGGACAATTTATGTAATAATGAGGATATTTCAGTTAAAACCATAGCATGATAGAATAGTTCAGATTAGAAGAGTTTCCTGGTTAAGCCGCCTGCTCAAAGTAGAGGTAGCTATGATGGCAGTTACTCAGGAGGGAGCTGGGATTGTTTAGCCTGGAGAAGAGGAGGTTCAGAGGAGACCTCATTGCTGTTTACAACTACCTGAAGGGAGATTGTAGCCAGGAAGTGGCTGATCTCTCCTCCCAGGCAATCAGCACCAGAACAAGAGGACACAGTCTCAAACCATGTGAAGGGAGGTTTAGGTTTGAGGTGAGGAGAAAGTTCCTCACAGAGAGAGTTGTTGGCCATTGAAATGTGCTGCCCAGGGAGGTGGTGGAGTCACAATCCCTGGAGGTGTTCAATAGGGGATTGGACATGGCACTTGGTGCCATAGTCTAGTAGTCTTGAGGTGTTGGCTAACAGGCCAACACCTCAACACAACTTGAGGATCTTTGAGATCTTTTCCAACCTTATTGATTCTATGATTCTATGAGTCTATGACTTTGCCAAATCCTGGTCACTTCCAATGGAGGGTTGTACTCCACTACCCCCCCTTGCTCCAGTCTTTGCTCACGGTCAAGATTATTTTTTTCCCCTAATATCCAATCAGAATTGTATATCATTTTATAAAATTTTATTTATTTCCCTTTGTCCTTTTGTTTTGCGCGTCTAAGCTAATTTAGATTTTTTTTTTCCCTCCATTCTCATCAACAGGAAAGCCATAGAACCAAAACCAGTATTTCTGTAACGGGCTATTTATCCTATTATAAAGAGAATGTGTATTTGAATAGGATAGGATAGGATAGGATAGGATAGGATAGGATAGGATAGGATAGGATAGAATAGAATAGAATAGAATAGAATAGAATAGAATAGAATAGAATAGAATAGAATAGAATAGAATAGAATAGAATAGAATAGAATAGAATAGAATAGAATGAATAGACCAGACCAGACCAGGTTGGAAGGGACCTTCAAGATCATTGTGTCCAACCCATCATCCAACACCATCTAATCAACTAAACCATGGCACTGAGTGCCCCATCAAGTCTCCTCCTGAACACCTCCAATGCTGGTGATTCCACCACCTCCCCAGGCAGCACATTCCAAAGGCCAATCACTCTCTCTGTATAGAACTTCTTCCTAACATCCAGCCTCAAAGGTCTTTTCCAACCTGGTTAATTCTATTCTATTCTAATTCTATTCTAAACCTCCCCTGGTGCAGCCTGAGACTGTGTCCTCTTGTTCTGGTACTGGCTGCCTGGGAGAAGAGACCAACATCTGCCTGTCTACAACCTCCCTTCAGGTAGTTGTAGAGAGCAATTAACTCTCAGTAGTTTTTCAGTAGTGGAGTAGGCCCAGAAGTCTACACAATTCATCATTCAATGTTACATTAAATGCAGTCCAAAAGAAGTCTTTGCTTTTGCTGATGGCCTTTATTCCTTTCAGCTGGCTCAGGTTTAGGTTTAGAACAACGGGTAGAATATAAATATGCTTACTTACTTGGTTAGATCTAACAATAGGCTTTGTCCACAAACCTTGATGCATAAGAACAATTATATTTAAATTAATGCTGAGTCACTAATGCCTTTCTAATAACAATTGTAATGAAAAATTAATAAATAGATACAGTTTAATCCTTGTGATTTTTAGTTTTTGGCCTTCAGAACTGCTGACGACAGAGTACGGAATCAATACAGATGACCTAAGTATTGTTCAGTTTATTAAGGAACCTCTACAGTTTATATAGACTCACAAAGCATAGTTGGCATAGCTTCATTGGTTCCCCACAGATGTCCACACATCGTACTGTTATACATAGACACAGTATCACACAGTATCACCAAGGTTGGAAGAGTCCTCAAAGATCATCAAGTCCAACCTGTCACCAGAGACCTCATGACTAGACC
This sequence comes from Melanerpes formicivorus, assembly GCF_026170545.1. Lineage (NCBI taxonomy): Eukaryota > Metazoa > Chordata > Aves > Piciformes > Picidae > Melanerpes > Melanerpes formicivorus. The sequence goes on from NW_027142353.1 coordinate 63,419,077, forward strand.
ATGGCACCAAGTGCCACGTCCAATCCCCTCTTGAACACCTCCAGGGATGGTGATTCCACCACCTCCCTGGGCAGCACATTCCAATGGCTAACAACTCTGTCTGTGAAGAACCTTCACCCCACTTCGAGCCTAAACTTCTCCTGGTGCAGCTTGAGACTGTGTCCATTAGATACTGCACTTTCCTACAGCGGAAGTTTCATTTACATTCCAAGATGATGCATCTAAACTGGTAATCTCACATCTCAGCAGTAACCAACCAGACAATGAATTCATTACCACAGTGGCTGGTTGCTCACAGTGTAAATAACTGGAAGTCAGACAGATGGAGGTAAAGCAAAGCTTCCTAGAGAGAGGATAACAGCCTTGTCAGATGCAGGTTCTGTCATTGCTCACCCTTGAGCCACTACCCCACTGCTGTGCCAGAGCTGCTGCCCTCCCCATTTGCACACCAGCACACCGTCCAGTGTGGTAGGTGTGCTCTGGCTCTCCAGAGACCAGTGTCTGAGTTGAGTAGATCTGCATTTACTGGTGGCAAGATCAGTTACACCTCATCATAGCTTTAAGCAGATGTTACTTCAATGCAGTCTGAATCATATATGATATAGAGAAAAGACAGAACTTCAGAGCCTGAATAAATACTTCAGTGCTCAAGAGGGCCACTTATTTGCAGAGTAACACAAAGTCCTGCTGGAAATGCCAACAACTCAGAACACACTGCTTTTAGGCATAATTCACATGGTATTGGTTAAGCTACTAATATCACATGAGGTTGTTGATCGATGTGTGCATCCTGTTATTCCAAGATAGCTCTCTGTGTTTATAGCTACCAGTACCTTGCTTTAGTTACATGCTGCTAGCACAGCACTATTTTGCTAAGCTGCTAGCTACTTCTACACTTATGCTAAGCATGGCCTACCACTATGTCAAGCTCCAAGCTTATGTTGCCAGATTGCTCTCACCACTTATTGTTATGATTGCCACACAGAACTAGAAAGGGATGTGGTAATTATGGTAAAGGCAAATGCTTAGGTTATTCACCCATCAAGCTAGTCACTTCTATTTTACCAATAATTCAAAATGTTCAACCCAGAACAATTTCTTAGTACCAACATTCACAGAAAATGAGTCTGTCCCATCCCCAAAAGGCCACTTTGAGTGACTGCTGAAGGCTACTTACATTTTTCATCCAGTGAATTGGAAAGTGTTAATGTCTTTGTGATACAGCCTCCTCATGACATCACTGACATTTGCAAGCTTTGAGCTTCTGCCAGGCATATGTGGCTTGCTCTGTAAAGGACACTGTGTAATTAGTGTCATTCCTTCAAATTCCAGGTATTTGTTTCTTCTCTATAGATCTGTTACAATTCCTTCAGATGATATTTACTTTTGTTAGGATCACAGTATAAACTTACTCCATCAAATGAGAATACAGTAATCAAAGTAATGTGCTTTCTCTTTTGAAATGAGAAGGGAAGTGCAGACTGAACCAAAAGTAAATGTTTAATCTGACTACTGGAGTCAAAATATGAAAAGAGAGCAGGGGGTGGAGATAAAGATAGGAGAGGTTAACAGCTCCTACAGGTCATCTTTGGTCCCCCTTTGAAGGTGTAAGGCTCTGGAGAGCAATTTCCTCCCTATAATCTGAGAATAGTATGGAAAAAAAAGGAATAAACTTGACTTGAAAATTTTGTAATGAATGTCAAATCTCATCAGTTAGGGTCTCTAAATCCTGGAAGGAGTGTGATCCATTATACCTTAAAACAGATTAAAAGAAGTAATCTAAGAATGTTTTATCCAGTCTCTTGAACCTTGGAGAGCTTTTTCTGTGATATGACCCCTTTACATCTGGCAAAGGCCCTCTTTACAGAATGGGATAAAGGAGTGAGTGCCATGAGGCTGAGCAGAGAAGTGAAGTACCCCTCCTATGAAGTCATGCCAAGAAAGCTAGGAGTTTTCAGCCTGGAAAAGAGAAGGCTTTGGGGACACCTTACTGCAGCTTTCCAGTAGCTAAAGAGGAGAGGAACTTTTTGCAATGGCCTGTAGTGACAGGACAAGCGGTAGTGGTTTTGAAACTTGAAGAGCTTAGGTAGAGCAGGACTGACTGACAGACTTCTAGAAACTGGAATCAGATCTTTTGCTAATGCCTAGTCATTGTTAAGGCATCTGGCTAAATCTGAAACTGAGTTTCCAAATATCTCCCTGCTCCTGGTTCTATCAATAGATTTTATCAGAATTCACATATAGCTCATTGACTCACTGTGACCAGTTGTTGCTTCACTAATCCTACAGCTCCAATTTTGGCCACACCAACCCCATACACAGCTACAGGCTGGGGTCGGAGTGGCTGGAGAACTCCCAAACAGAGAGGGAACTGGGGATGCTGATTGACAGCCACCTAAACATGAGCCAGCAGTATGCCCAGGTGGCCAAGAGGGCCAATGGCATCCTGGCCTGTAGTAGGAATGGCGTGGCCAGCAGGAGCGTGGAAGTCATTGTGCCCCTGTACTCTGCACTGGTTAGGCCACACCTTGAGTACTGTGTCCAGTTCTGGGCCACTCAGTTTAAGAAGGACATCGAAACACTTGAACGTGTCCAGAGAAGGGCAACAAGGCTGGGGAGAGGCCTCAAGCACAGGCCCTATGAGGAGAGGCTGAGGGATCTGGGGTTGCTTAGCCTGGAGAAGAGGAGGCTCAGGGGTGACCTCATTGTCCTCTACAACTACCTGAAGGGAGATGGTAGCCAGGAAGGGGTTGGTCTCTTCTCCCAGGCAACCAGCATCAGAACAAGAGGACACAGTCTCAAGCTGCACCAGGGGAAGTTTAGGCTGGAGGTGAGGAGAAAGTTCTTCACCGAGCGAGTCATTTGCCATTGGAATGTGCTGCCCAGGGTGGTGTTCAAGGGGAGATTGGACGTGGCACTTGGTGCCATGGTCTAGTCATGAGGTCTGTGGTGACAGGTTGGACTCGATGATCTTTGAGGTCTCTTCCAACCTTGGTGATACTGTGTTACTGTGATACTGTGATAATTTTGCATCTCTCTTGTGTGTTGCCCTTTTCATGATCACTGAAACTCAAGTTCAGTCAGAGGCTTAGTCTTGAAAGTCAAATAAGTATGCTCTGCACCTGCAAAGGACAGTGGCAGAAAGAGGAATGAGCTTTGGCCAACATACTTTCTATAATTCCATTAATTAAAGCTCAGAAGACAAGCAAAAATGGAAAGATTTGTACAGCCAAAAAAGATGTCTTCAACAATCAGAAAGAATTGTTTTCTTCCAGTTTTCATAGAGGTATGCAAAACTACTAGGTATTAACTTTGTACAAGTATACAAACATTATAAACATTCTGACCTTTCTCCAGGTGTCATTGTACCGCTGCTGCCAAGGGAGGTGGTGGAGCCACCATCCCTGGAGGTGTTCAAAAAGGGAATGGATGTGGCACTTGAAGCCATGGTTTAGTAGTCCTGAGGTGTTGGGTGACAGGTTGGAGTTGATGATCTCTGAGGTCCTTTCCAACCGTATTGATTCTGTGATTCTATGACATGCAACAAAACCAGTTAATTGCCTTCCAGAAATACCTTTTGCTCTTTGCAAATTGCAAAGGGATCCTAGGCTTACTAACTGAGTTGTAGCCCTTTAAATTTAGACAAGATAACTTTTTTTCTTTTCCTTTTTTTTTTTTTTCCTGACTCAAGCCACAGTCCAGCATCCACAAGCCCATAGGTCATCACTTGATATGATGTTTACCCTTAACTTTATAAAGAGGAGTGGAGAGCTGCTTTGACAGCTGCTTTGACAGTGTTTGGGAGACACAGAAAGCCAGCAGGAAGAAAGGTCACTAGTCCTGTACTGACAATAAAAACAGAGAGGTCACAGAGGCAGAGGTTACTGGAAAGACAATCTTGCAGACTGTGGTAGAAAAAAAAAAGACAGTACTAAACTGTGGTAGTTTTAGGCTATGCCTTTAAATTTTTTTTTCACAGATCTTGAACAGAAAGTAGCAAAATGAAAATAAATCACTGTTGGGTGTTAAAAAGGAAAATAATGATAGTGCTAAACAATCCCATTGGAAAGATAACAGACAACATAATAATGTATCATAGTATCATAGTATCATTCAGGGTTGGAAGGGACCACAAGGATCAGCTAGCTCCAAACCCCCTGCCATGGGCAGGGACACCCCACACTAGATCAGCCTGGCCAGAGCCGCAGCCAGCCTGGGCTTAAACACCCCCAGGGATGGTGCCTCAACCACCTCCCTGGACAACCCATTCTAGGGATTCACCACTCTCATGGGGAAGAACTTCCTCCTCACCTCCAGCCTGAATCTCCCCACCTCCAGATACTGGAAGGCCACAATTAGGTCACCTGGGAGCCTTCTCTTCTGCAGACTGAACAGCCCCAACTCCTTCAGTCTGTCCTCATAGGAGAGGTGCTCCAGCCCTCTGATCATCCTCTTGGCCCTTCTCTGGACACGTTCCAGCACCTCCACATCCCTCTTGTAATAGGGGCTCCTGAACTGGACACAGTACTCCAGGTGGGGTCTCACCAGGGCTGAGTAGAGGGGGAGGATCACCTCCCTCGACCTGCTGGCCACACTTCTCCTGATGCAGCCCAGGATTTGATTGGCTTTGCGGGCTGCAAGTGCACACTGAGAGCTCATGTTGAACTTCTTGTCCACCAGCACCCCCAAGTCTCTCTCCTCAGGGCTGCTTTCCAGCCAGTCACTGCCCAGCCTGTATCTCTCACTCTTATCACTTCCTCTGGGATGCTGGGAGATGCTAACTTGCTTCAGCTTGACCTTGGCTGCATTGTTTTGGCTAAGTCTAACTTCTTTGCTGTAAATATTGTAAATACTATATATTTTGTACCTATTCATTGCATTTCATTGTAGATTGTAGTTCTGCTTGTAAATACAGCTTCCATTTTCTTCCAGCTGAGCTGGTCTGGCAAATTTAATGTTGGGGGGGGGGGGGAATTTCCAACCCACCACACAAACAGATTGAAAACCAGGAGGCACGGTTTTCTTCTCCACTCATTCCTCCTCCTACCACAACAGTGGTCGGCAAGCAAAGAAGCAAACAAACAAACAAACGCCAACAAAAACAAACAAAACACAAAAAGAAATGAACAAATAAAAAAAAAAGACACAAAACTTCAAAATACCCCACAAAACCCTAAGCCTTGTAAGCAGATAATAATAGCATTGAATGTTTCTTGGATGATAGGTTGAACTTCATCTCAAAGGTCTTTTCCCACCTGGTCTCCTCTCCTCTCCTCTCCTCTCCTCTCCGAACCTCTCTGAACCTCTCCTCCCCTCCTCTCCCCTCCCCTCCCCTCCCCTCTCCTCTCCTCTCCTCTCCTCTCCTCTCCTCTCCTCTCCTCTCCTCTCTGAACCTCTCCTCTCCTCTCTGAACCTCTCCTCTCCTCTCTGAACCTCTCCTCTCCTCTCTGAACCTCTCCTCTCCTCTCCTCTCTGAACCTCTCCTCTCCTCTCTGAACCTCTCCTCTCCTCTCTGAACCTCTCCTCTCCTCTCTGAACCTCTCCTCTCCTCTCCTCTCTGAACCTCTCCTCTCTGAACCTCTCCTCTCTGAACCTCTCCTCTCTGAACCTCTCCTCTCCTCTCTGAACCTCTCCTCTCCTCTCTGAACCTCTCCTCTCCTCTCCTCTCTGAACCTCTCCTCTCTGAACCTCTCCTCTCCTCTCCTCTCTGAACCTCTCCTCTCCTCTCTGAACCTCTCCTCTCTGAACCTCTCCTCTCCTCTCTGAACCTCTCCTCTCTGAACCTCTCCTCTCCTCTCTGAACCTCTCCTCTCCTCTCTGAACCTCTCCTCTCCTCTCCTCTCTGAACCTCTCCTCCCTGAACCTCTCCTCTCTGAACCTCTCCTCTCTGAACCTCTCTGAACCTCTCTGAACCTCTCCTCTCTGAACCTCTCCTCTCTGAACCTCTCTGAACCTCTCTGAACCTCTCCTCTCCTCCCAAGTATTAGCTATTTAGACAGGCCAGGGTCAGATGGTAAGTAATATTGCAGGCAGGCACAGATCCTAGGTGCTGAAATTTTCTATGCTAAAGGACTACAGAAATATCAGGGTGAAAAAAACAGAAATCATTGTTTCCAAAAAGTCTGTATCTGACCTAGTCAAAAAACAAAACAAAGCTTTCTCTGAGCAACCAAGAATCCCTGTGCTTCAGTGCAGGTTTTGATTGTGAGTTTTAATCAATGATGTGTTTGTCGTACATCTGACTAAGGATCTTTGGTCTGATACAATGTGCTTGAGAGCAAGGAAGGGAAAGAAGATAGGTGTGTAAAAATGAAACTGAGAGTCAGGTGCTTAGGGGAAGCACTGGGTTGTTTTCAGGGTTTCTAAAGTGATGTCGAGATGCTAATTCTTCACCGCTACAGTGGGAGATGATGGGAGTCGTTCTTGACCATACTGGAAACTGTGAAGTGCTAAGTGCTCTGTTGGGGGGCGGGGGGGAAAGTAAAAAAAGAGAGAGAGAGAGAGAAATTAAGAGAACTCAGGGCCTCTGCTGAGCCCAAATTAGTTAAAACTTGGTCGTTGCTTATTTTATGCAGCAGGTCTTCAAGTGCAATGCCGGGAAATAAATTCTATCCATGAAGGTACTGTGGGAATAAATTAATTAATATTTCTGAACTCCATGGATACCACAGCAATGACTGCAGTAGCCAAGATGGTGAGAGGATTAATATTCTTGTATTCACAGAAGGATTTGAGGGACTGGCAGCGGCATGAGTCCTGTGGGTGGGGGAGAAAGCACACATATACAAAACCAATAGTGCAACCTGAATCCTGGCATTTTTTAGCGCTTAAGTGCTAGGCTTTGCAGCCTTGAAAATATTCTCTTGTGTTGTCAGCTTTTGTCTGTAATAAATACAGAAAGAGACAGAGGCTAAAACGTACATCATTAGTCTAAAAGCAGGCTTTGTGTTCTCTCCCCTTTGTCTCTGAAGCAATGCCCCTAATGCTTATGTAAAGCTAATAAAAGTAGAAAAAAACTTGGATCCTTTATCATTCACTGCAGAAAAAAACAATTATGTATTTATACAGCACCAAATATGAATTATTTACCTGATTGACCACAGTGGCCTCTGAAGAACAATGCTATAGAATAGAATAGAATAGAATAGAATAGAATAGAATAGAATAGAATAGACCAGACCAGACTGGAAGAGACCTTCAAGATCATCGCATCCAACCTATCAACCAATCCAACCCACCTAAACAACTAAACAATGGCACCAAGCACCCCAGCAAGTCTCTTCCTGAACACCTCCAATGATGGTGACTCCACCACCTCCCCAGGTAGCCCATTCCAATGGGCAATCACTCTCTCTGTATAGAACTTCTTCCTAACATCCAACCTAAACCTCCCCTGGTGCAGCCTGAGACTGTGCCCTCTTGTTCTGGTTCTGGCTGCCTGGGAGAAGAGACTAACCTCTGCCTGTCTACAACCTCCCTTCAGGTAGTTGTAGAGAGCAATAAGGTCACCCCTGAGTCCCCTCTTCTCCAGGCTAAGCAACCCCATCTGTCTTACTAATACATTTTGAATACATTCATGGAGGGGGGGAGGGGAAACAACAATTATACAAAATCTTGATTTAGTGCCTGCAAATTGACCATACGTAATATAAGCATAAAGAAACTTCTGGGTGTCTTTAAAGCAAAAGAAAAATATGATTATTCTTTTTTTTCCTGGATATACTACAACACTCCAAATACACGTTGTCATCAAAATTTGGAATTTACTTGCAATCTTCCTTTACAGAATATTTTTTTTTCTCCATAAATACTTTCGACACAAACATTTCTATTCTAAAAGTATGCATTTTTACTTTCAATATTTCCCTGACTCATGATAAATGCAATCTGTTATCAACTTCCATCAGTTTTCTAGGTAGAAAATGTGTGAGCAAAATTGACAGGTTTTAATCTAATAGAGGTGATAGCTGTTCAGTATGTTTCTGGGGGTGTTGCCATACAATTACAAGAGATTCATTGGAATGGAATGGAGTGGAGTGGAATGGAATGGAATAGACCAGGTTGGAAAAGACCTTTGAAATCATCGAGTCCAACCTATCATACAACACTGTCTAATCAACTAAACCATGGCACCAATCACCCCATCCAGTCTCTTCCTAAACACCTCCAGTGATGGTGACTCCACAACCTCCCTGGGCAGAACATTGCAATGGGCAATCACACTTTCTGTGAAGAACTTCTTCCTAACATCCAGCCTAAACCTGCCCTGAAGCTTGAGACTGTGTCCTCTTGTTCTGTTGGTGGGGTTGCCTGGGAGAAGAGACCAACATGACAAATATGAGATCTGGGCATACAAAAAATGTTTTCAGTTTTAATAGAATTGCAAAATGTAATTAACCCTCAAGCTTGGTACTATGTGATAAAAGTCAACAACATTTTGAAAAAATGACCTGTTTTATCATGTCTTATAATTATGTTTTCTTAAAGTATGATGTAAAACTCAAGGATGATTTTTTTAACATTAAAAATGGAGAATCAGAAAATCATTTTGATTGGAATCATAAAATCAGAGAATCAATAAGGTTGGAAAAGACCTCAAAGATCATCAAGTCCAACCTATCATGCAACACCTCATGACTACTAAACCATGGCACCAAGTGTCACGTCCAATCCCCTCTTGAACACCTCCAGGGATGGTGACTCCACCACCTCCCTGGGCAGCACATCCCAATGGCTAACAACTCTCTCTGTGAAGAACTTTCTCCTCACCTCAAGCCTAAACCTCCCCTGGCACAGCTTGAGACTGTGTCCTCTTGTCCACTGCTGGTTGCCTGGCAGAAGAGACCAACCCCCTCTTGGCTAACACCTCCCTTCAAGTAATTGTAGATAGCAATAAGGTCTCCCCTGAGACGCCTCTTCTCCAGGCTAAACAATCCCAGCTCCCTCAGCCTCTCCTCATAGGGCTTGTCACTGAAGAGATGTTTGTATGGATTTCCACAATGTGAAAATGATTGTATCAATTTTTGCTGATTGCATCAAATAAACCATTTTCCAGGAGTTAAATGTATTTGCTAAGAACAACTACCAGCCTTTTACCTCAATCTAGTATTTAAGGACAATCTTATCTGGGTCAGGCATACAGACCACTTCTGTCATTCAAGCTGGTTTTAAATTCACATTCTTCTTTTCTCTGCATTTCCCTCAAAGAATATCCTTTATTCTCAGGAAATAAGGACTAGCCTCATAGATAACCTTTGCTTTGCAGCCCTGTAATTTTATTTGTTTGTTTGTTTATATCTCTGTTACACTAATGCTCAGCAAAAGCTAAGCAAATCCTGATTTCTCAGTTAATGTGTTTTACATTGGGAATTATTAATCATTTAGTGTTCAATCCCACTAGGCACAGGATGAACATCTGCTGATAACCATTGCTGATCTACTCAGCTGCTGCTGATTTCGTCGCTATCGTACTCAGAGCCTGATAAACTGAAGCAGATTATTTAGATCCCAAATTCTTTGCAATGGGGATTATGTCTGCCTTATCACAAGCCATATCTATCATGGCAGAGAGCTGACTGGTTGCCTTTAACAAATACTGAGAAAAAGGCAAGGTGCTGCTTGTTAGGATGGGGAGAAATGAAGCCATTATACACTAGAGGGCTTTGCAACAGCTGGCTGGGAGAGATGCTCATCCATAAAAATCAACTCTGTCTGGCCACAGAACTACTGGTGATAACTGTTCTCTGGGAAGTGTGCAGTGCAAAGTGTCCCTTCAGGTGCCTTCAGTAACTCCCACATAAAACTACTAACTGAGTTAGAAGCTTTCCTCCTTCTCTCAATTAATCTCAGCTCCCAATACTTGCTGTCAAAGGAAAAACAACAAAACCAGAAAAACACAAACAAAATCCAGCAAACAAAACAAGCTCTGTTCCTTCCCATGAGCATCCTTGACCTTTTCAGGCATTGTCAAGCAATATTAATGCTGCATAACTGTTGATTTCCTCTTTCCCACACCTTGTTGCCATTCTCCTACACCTCATCCCAAAATCTCATAGCTCATTTCATCCATGACACATCTGTTTGGAAATCTGGGATGCAGGATTCAGCCTGCCTGTATAAATTCAGCAAGCCAAGCTGAGAACTCTCCAGATGACACTTAGCAGGATATTGTCCCACTGTCCCGATTCAAAAGGGATCTTGAGGAAAAAAGCTCTGTGCCAATATGGCCACAGGGCAAAGCCAGATTGCTCCCATTTGTGTAAATATGCCCTGAGAGGCTTTGCCTCCATCCCCCTTGCCCCTCTTCTAGGTGCAAGAGTAACAGGGCTGTGCAAGACCTCAGATTTTTATTTCATGGGAAGGCTCATGACAGAGGAATCTGTATCCATTCATGCTCCTAATGAACAAAACCCAAACAAACAACAACAAAAAAAACCAAAAACACAAAAAGAAAAGTAAAAAAAGAAATAGTACCAGAAGTCTGTATTCTGAATAAGCTAATTTTTGATTTAACTTTTGTGCTTTAATTATAACATGTGCAGTATGAGGACACATTCCCATACAAATTACATTCAGACAAAGAAAAAGAAACCCCACAACAACAACCAACCAAACAAAAATCCAACAAAAACTAAAGCCCAGAAAACACTTGTTTGGTTCCATTTTGAGAACATTTTCTTGGCTTAGCTCTTGTTTATTTTCTGGATAGACAAGTTCCTGGGAAAAGAGCTGCGAATGGAATGGAATGGAATGGAATGGAATGGAATGGAATGGAATGGAATGGAATGGAATGGAATGGAATGGAATGGAATGGAATGGAACGGAATGGAACGGAACAATAGAATAGAATAGAATAGAATAGAATAGAATAGAATAGAATAGAATAGAATAGAATAGAATAGAATAGACCTTCAAGATCATCACGTCCAACCCATCATCCAACACCATCTAATCAACCATGCAACCAAGGACCCCATAAATTCTCCTCCTAAACACCTCCGATGATGGTGACTCCACCACCTCCCTGGGCAGCACATTTCAATGGGCAATCACTCTCTCTATGAAGAATTTCTTCCTAACATCCAGTCTAAACCTCCCCTGGCACAGCTTGAGACTTTGTCCTCTTGTTCTGGTGGTGGCTGCCTGGGAGATGAGACCAATCTCCGCCTGTCTACAACCTTCCTTCAGGTAGTTGTAGACAGCAAGAAGGTCTCCCTTGAGCCTCCTCTTCTTCAGGCTAAGCAACCCCAGCTCCCTCAGCCTGTCCTCATAGGGCTTGTGTTCCAAACCACTCACCAACTTTGTTGCCCTTCTCTGGACACCTTCCAGCAACTCAACATCTTTCCTAAACTGAGGGGCCCAGAGCTGGACACAGTACTCAAGGTGTGGCCTAACCAGTGCAGTGTACAGGGGCACAATGACCTCCCTGCTCCTGCTGGCCACACTGTTCCTGATCCAGGCCAGGATGCCATTGGCCCTCTTGGCTGGGCCAAGATCAAAAGGTAATTTTCTGATGAAAAAAATGTTCCATTGGAAATCCTAAAACAACTCTACAGAAATCCTTAGAATAGCTGTCCTATTTATCTGCTATATTCACCAGACCATGCCAGACATATTGGACTTTATGTCTGCTAGTGTAAATTGATTCAGTTCTATGGGCTTCTGATGCTTTCTATACAGCCTGCTTCTGAGCTTGCACACTGAATTTCATCCTTCGATAAGCAGTGCTCTGCTAACACAGAGTAAAAATTTGTCCTCAGTGTTTGCTATAGACAAAGAAAAGAGAAAGGTTTTTCCATTAGACAGTTTTAGCTGTGCTTAATTGCCTTCTAAAGGAACTGGTGCCTTTCATTGGCTACACATAGAAAATAGGATGACCCAGCTCGGACAGATAAATGACTGAATCTGCTTACAGTGCTCTTTGCTATTTCATGCAGAAATATCCCCATGCCAGCCTCTGGAGAGCTTTGTTTTCCCAACCTTTACAGCATGAAGTATGACAGTGATGAGGAAGAAGCTGAAGAAGAATTATTAAAGCTCTGTAATCCTTCCCTAGAACAGAGCTATCTCCTGTAAACAGGTGCAGTTTTAACAAGAGGATGGGGAATAGAGCTCTGAGGCACAGTTAGCGTGGTATTTGTGCTGTAAATTATGTAACACAGCAATGGGTTTGCAAGTCCTATTTCATCCAGAGTGTGGATTGACTGTGTCTTACTTTTTTTATTATGCAAATTCTATGGTGCTGTTTCTTTAATGTATTTATTAATAGTCCCAAGTATGAGGCAGGTATGTGCAAACACAAATGGAGAGATGAGGTAACTTCTCCAAAGAGCTTTTTGGGCTAATTTTGGATGAAGAACAGACTTAGTCCAATTCATCCTGTATCCAAATTCTATTTCAAAGCACCCCATCAATTTAAATCCTCTAGGTGTGCAATTAATAAGGATTAGATAAATTTAATAAACTATATAATCTTCAGAAAGTGATAACATTGTTTAGCTTTCTCTCTCTTTGTAGCCATAATCTCTTGATCCATATTAATAGAAAACGCCAAGGTTTCTGTTACCTTGTATCTCAGCCTGAAGCCCTTACAAAGGAAAGAAATCCCCTCAAAAGAAAGTCAGAGAAAGCATTTTGTGACTAGACCAGTGGGTTACTATTCACTCTGAGCAAAATGTATACCATTTATATACCAAAGGATTTTTAAGCAGAGTTTAAGTATTACATAAGACCTGTGCTAACTTTCTATACAAGGAGAGAGGAAAAAATTCAGTCCTACAGAGCATCTGAGGACAACGATACAGAAACCCTGAGGAATAAGAATCTTCACATATTTCTAAAGATACCATATCTTCATCAGTTTTTGGTTCATCCCTAGAGAATAATTTGTCAGCTGTCCTCAAGGAGCAAAGTCCAAAATTAATTTGCTTCAATCAAAAAAACTGAAAACCTTAACATGTTCATTAAGAACACAACCAAGACCTCATCTAAAGAGAGTTTCAAGGACTGGAAAAGAAAGTTAATTCTGCTGAAGTCTGAAGGAATACCAGCTACAGCATGGAATGGAATGGAATGGAATGGAATGGAATGGAATGGAATGGAATGGAATGGAATGGAATGGAATGGAATGGAATGGAATGGAATGGAATGGAATGGAATGGAATGGATTGATTGAACAAGATAAATAAAATGCCTAGGTATACAGAACTTTTTTGCTTTGTTATTAATTACTGGTTAGGCCACACACCTTGAATCCTGTGTTCAGTTCTGGGCCCCTCAGTTTAGGAAAGATGGTGAGTTGCTGGAAGGTGTCCGGAGAAGGGCAACAGAGATGGGGAGGGATTTGGAGCACAGACCTGTGAGGAGAGGCTGAGGGAGTAGGGGTTGTTTAGCCTGGAGAAGAGGAGGCTCAGAGGAGACCTTCTTGCTCTCTACAGCTACCTGAAGGGAGGTTGTAGCCAGGTGGGGTTGGTCTCTTCTCCCAGGCAAGAAGCACCAGAACAAGAGGACACAGTCTCAAGCTGCACTGGGGGAGGTTTAGGCTGGATGTTAGGAAGAAGTTCTCATAGAAAGAGAGATTTGCCTTTGGAATGTGCTGCCCAGGGAGGTGGTGGAGTCACCATCACTGGAGATGTTTAAGAGGAGACTGGATGGGGCACTTGGCAACATGGTTTAGTTGATTAGATAGTGTTGGGTGATAGGTTGGACTTGATGATCTTTGAGGTCTCTTCCAACCTGCTTAATTCTATTCTATTCTATTCTATTCTATGCTATGCTATGCTATGCTATGCTATGCTATGCTATGCTATGCTATTATGTTCTGTTCTAATTAGTCAACATTCTCCAGAAATATAGTCTTGGATTGCATTATGAACCTTTTATTATTTTTCTTCTATTTCACCATTACCTCAAATTTCCCTTCAAATCTTTAATTAACTTGAAAAGAGAGCTGATAATTAGGAAGATCATCTAGAAGTCAGGCAGCTCAATGAGATTTGTTAAACACTAAGAGCAGAGTCCTAATCAAAGAAGTGTCATTCCAAATCTAACTTTTAGAAGATACTTTTCATGGCTTAAATTTGCAGACATTTAGGTAAGTATGTCAGTGAAGTTTATATGCGCAAATAAACCTGTTGAGGACAATAAAACTAGTCACAGGTGCAATTATGCATTTGTAAGCATAGAGAGGGTGCAGGAATTGTTCAGCAGAGCTTTAAACAGTGAAGGAGTCTTCTGAGAGGAGTGTTCTAACAGGGCACAGTATCAAGCTGCGCCTGGGAAAGTTTAGACTCGAGGTGAGGAGAAAGTTCTTCACAGAGAGAGTTGTTAGCCATTGGAATGTGCTACCCAGGGAGGTGGTGGAGTCACTGTCCCTGCAGGTATTCAAAAGGGGATTGGAGAGCACTTGGTGCCATGGTCTCGTAGTCATGAGGTGTTGGGTGACAGGTTGGACTTGGTGATCTTTGAGGTCTTTTCCAACCTTATTGATTCTATGATTCTATTATAAGATCTGTCAAAATTATTAGAGGGCAGCAGAGCAGCAGTATCTGTGTCTAATTAGAAATTGATTGCATGTTCACACGTGTAATCCTGTAGCCCCAGCTAGTCCTAATCTGTCTTTCAAAGGTTTGTTCTTATTCTTCTGGCTAAACAGAGAGTAAAATTTCTTTCAAGATCAATCTTGTCACTTCCACCATTCAAAAAAAACCCCAGTGAACACTTTTTCCTCTGTTGTTGTTTCAGTGATCATCAGTGGAAGCCAAAGCAAGTCTTCAAAAACTGAAGCAATTTCAAGGGGCGGAGACACATGCACCTTAGTTTGTTTTCTTATTTTCAGTGCTGCTTCTTAAACCAAACTTGAGTAACAGCATGACCACCAGGGATTCCGAAGCCAGGTGAAAGTCCCTTTGCTCATGCAGGTAGAACAAGCTCTTTCTTTCCAAGCCGCATTGATGAGCTTGATTTACACTGTGTTTTAATTAGGAAGAAAAATCTGATTTAAACAGTAAGGTGAACAAAGATTTAAACAGTAAAGTGAATGAAGATTACAAATAAAAAAGAATTCTAATTCACACTTGCTTCTTTCTAGACTCTTGTGGCCTCTAATTAGACTGCATTTGGTGGAGCAAAACTCACTGAACTCTTGTTTTCCTCTATTGCTCTCATGGAGTTCACATAGCTCACGTTTACATTGTCTTTCCTGATCTGCACATCTGTGGTTAAAAGCATCACCTTCTGGCCAGTGGACAGTGAAATGTAATCAGTAAGAAGCTGAAGTTTTTATATCCACCAACTGAAACTCCTCATGCCTCTAATGCACACATTTCTGTTAATACAACAGTAACAGCTCGATACCCGTGCTTGTAATACAGATGCTAAAGAAGTTAATGAAACATGGTAAGTATCTGGGGTTTTTCCTTATATCACTGTGATAGTAAAATAATATTTTTAAACCATGGGGAGGGGGAAATGGAGTGAAACCTCTCAGTGAAATATCTTGGAAAATATTCATCTTTCTACTTGTGTGGCCAGCAGGTCAAGGGAGGTGATTCTCCCCCTCTACTCAGCTCAGGTGAGACCCCACCTGGAGTACTGCCTCCAGTTCTGGAGCCCCTTTTACAAGAGGGATCTGGAGGTGCTGGAAGGTGTCCAGAGAACGGCCATGAGGATGATCAGAGGGCTGGAGCACCTCTCCTATGAGGACAGACTGAAGGAGTTGGGGCTGCTCAGTCTGCAGAAGAGAAGGCTCCGAGGTGACCTCATTGTGGCCTTCCAGTATCTGAAGGGGGCCTACAGAAAGGCTGGGGAGGGATTGGTCAGGATCTTAGGGAGTGATAGGACTAGGGAGAATGGAATGAAGCTGGAAGTGGGGAGATTCAGGCTGGATGTGAGGAGGAAGTTCATCCCCATGAGAGTGGTGAAGCCCTGGAATGGGTTGTCCAGGGAGGTGGTCGAGGCCCTGTCCCTGGAGGTGTTTAAGCCCAGGCTGGATGAGGCTCTGGCCAGGCTGATGTAGTGTGGGGTGTCCCTGCCCATGGCAGGGAGGTTGGAACTAGCTGATCCTTGTGGTCCCTTCCAACCCCGACTGGTACTATGATACTTTGTTTCTACATATTTGCAAAACTGATCCATCCCACAGGGCACAAATGTGCCTGTGTATCTTGATGTATGCAAGTACAATTGAAATTAGTTAGATTATTGTCATGTCTAGAGCATACTTGATAAGATCTGGTAACAGACAAATTTGCAGTGGCTGCATTTGCAATGCTTTGTATCCTGCCACATTTCTTATTGCTATCATAGAGTGACCTGCCACAGTGTCACAAAAGGCAACACAAGGAGTTATTTAGCAGAAACACATGGAGGAAATTAAGGAAATAACTCTGCACTGCTCTGTGAAACTCATTCAGTTTCTTCCAATTGTCCTCCCTTTATTGCCTTATTTTTGGTTTTGATTTCTCTGTGGACCCAATCAAACCCTTTCACTTATATTTCTACTAAAACAAGATGGATCATACCTCTTCATCTCCTAGGGGAAAAACAATACAGCAACAAGAAAAATGAAATGAAACAAAACAAAACAAAAACAAACTCTAACTTAGATGTAACAAATGCATCTTTTCAGGTATCTATGCAGAGGATATTCAGAACATACAATTTTAATGGTGTGATATTGATTAGCTGAAAAAAACTTATAGTTTATTCAGTTAAAACTCACTAGCCTGATCTATTTTGCCTGATATTTGTCCAATAAAAAATACAATGTGCATGAAGAGTCAAGGTGTGCAAAAAATTTTGTAATCAGTTTATAAAGAACAGTATTCCTGGCTCAAGTGCTATGAACCATTCAAGTGGTTCACCGTTCCCCCACAGCAAACTCCTGGCCAAGCTGTCAGCCCATGGCTTGGACAGCAGCAATGTGTGTTGGGTTAGGAACTGGCTGGAGGGCTGAGCCCAGAGAGTGGTGGTGAATGGTGCCACAGCCAGATGGCAGCACTCACTAGTAGTGTTCCCCAGGAATCAGTTCTGGGCCCCATCCTGTTCAATATCTTTGTCGATGACCTGGATGAGGGGATTGAGTGCATCATCAGTAAGTTTGCAGATGACACCAAGCTGGGAGCAGGTTTTGATCTGTTAGAAGGAAGGAGATCTCTGCAGAGGGACCTTGACAGGCTGGACAGATGGGCAGAGTCCAACAGGATGGCATTCAACAAGTCCAAGTACCAGGCGCTGCACTTTGGCCACAACAACCCCATGCAGTGCTACAGGCTGGGGTTAGAGTAGCTGGAAAGCAGCCAGGCAGAAAGGAACCTGGAGGTACTGGTTGACAGCAGCTGAACATAAGCCATCAGTGTGCCCAGGTGGCCAAGAAGGCCAATGGCATCCTGGCCTGCATCAGAAATAACCAGTAAGAGCAGGGAAGTCATTCTGCCCTGTACTCAGCACTGGTTAGGCCACACCTTGAGTCCTCTGTCCAGTTATGGGTCCCTCAATTTTAGAAGGATATTGAGACACTTGAATGTTTCCAGAGAAAGGCAATGAGGCTGGGGAGAAACCTCGAGCACAAGCCTTATGAGGAGAGGCTAAGGGTGCTGGGATTGTTTAGCCTGGAGAAGAGGAGGCTCAGGGGAGATGTTATTGCTGTCTACAACTACCTGAAGGGAGGTCGTAGCCAGGTGGGGGTTGGTCTCTTCTCCCAGGCAACCAGCACCAGAACAAGAGGACACAATCTCATGTTGCTCCAGTTTAGGCTGGAGGTGAAGAGAAAATTCTCACAGAAAGAGTAATGGGCCATTGGAATGAGCTGCCCAGGGAGGTAATGGAGTCACCATCCCTGGAGGTGTTCAAAAAGGGATTGGACGTAGCACTTGAAGCCATGGTTTAGTAGTCATGAGATATTGGGTGACAGGTTGGATGTGATGATCTTTGAGGTCTTTTCCAACCTTATTGATTCTATGATTCTGTGAAACTCTATAGACTGGATGTCAAACCCTTGGTGCAGTATTTTCACCCCTGGGATCCATAGAATAAATTCTCAGTGGCTTTAATTGACCCAGCCTTCCATTCGTGTGTTTTGCAGTGCACAAGTTGGCATTGTATGCACAATTACTACAGAAATTGGTCTTTTCTGTCCCTTTTTCTTTTTAGGCTGTAAGCATTTAAAGAGTTTTGTGCAGCACTTCCCACTTCATGCTCCAACTTTCTCATTTTCTAAAGGAAAGCACAGAACGACAAGAATAATCAAACCAGCAACTGAAAAACATTAAGAAGGAGATAAACCCAAATCACATCCTGAACAATAATTCTTTTTAACCACTTCTGTTAAATCAAGGCAAGGCTTTCAAGGAGTTTTATGGTTATATTTCCTTGCCACTAAGCACTTCATGGCTTATTAATAATACTTGTTTGCAGTCCCGTTATTAATAATACTTGTTTGCAGTCCCACTGCCAATCATCTGTCCACCTGGTGATATTTAAAGTGATATTGTAACATTTTCACAACCCATAGAGACAAACAAATGAGAATTACAAATTACCAGACAGACTTAATGGGGCATCTAGGTGAGTACATTAAATAATGGTTGGTGGAGGCAATTCTGTCTGATTGAAGAGATCCAGCAGAGGGCTAGTGCAGGGACAGTGACATTAATTGGGATGAACTGGAAGTCACTGCAAGTGCATGATAGTCCCCCTCAGACACATCTCATTTATGTCAGTGAAGGAAGGTGAGTGGTCAAGTCTGGTGGTACAAGCTCTGAGTGACTCACAATGCAGCTCACCTTCAGAATGCATTACAATCCCAGACCTGTTCCCATCCAGTGCCTCAGTCCCAGACACACATTTTCCTCACATTTGCTCTTTTGCCTCTCATAACCACTGACCAAGCTCAACAATGTGCTCTCCAGTGTGTGCACTGAATGGCCCATCATTTCTTCACTTTCTCCACATTTAATATCCTCTTTGCTTTCTGAAGTACTGCACTTCTCTGCTGTAATCATAATGCTAGAGTATGGAAAACACTAAACAAAAAAGCAGCTCAGTCAGACACTGATATCTATCACCATGATTTCTCCTGAGAGGCACAAACTACTCCTCTCCCAGAAACACAAAGCTTTCCTATAAAAGCATGTTACAGAACTGGACCCTAGAGAATTATTGTGCAATCTATCTTCACTCAAGTGGTGATTAATTCACAGTAATTTAGCATTAGTTATTTGAATATATCTTTCACAGTGATGTGATAAAACCCTGCCTTCGTGTTGATTTTTTTTGTCGCTTTTCTTTCACCTGCTGCCTGATTTTGGTTTATGTTATATTTCTTTTTGTCCTTTGGTGTCTAGAATAGAGAGATTTGCATCTGTGATGAGGCATTTGACCATGAGCTTTATCCTTCCAGAAATTAATGGAAGATACTTTCCTGGCACGACAGCACCAAATTCTGTGCCTGTTTCTGTTCCCTTCCAGGCACCAGCAATACTCGCTTTCATGTCAGGATTTTCCTCCAGCAAAGTCATTTGTATAAGTCAAATGGTTTCTAATTTTCACAAGAGAAGTTTATAAAATGCGGCACAGCTCAGTTTTTGCTACAGCTGCCTCCTCCTTAGTTATTTATTTGGCAATACAGTACAGCAAAGCAGGAATAGGAAAGTCCTGCTGACAGAAAATGAAGACAGCATAAACAATACAGACTACAGTAGTAAAAGCAAAGCTGGATATAAGCCATGACAAGCAGAATCAAGAAGGGATAAGACTATATGAAATACCAGATTGTGGAGAGTGCAGTACAATTGGAACTGGAAAGTAGTGTAGAGTCAGTGCCTGCCTTCTACATTCTGTTACCTGCCCTTAATGTTGTGATTGTGTCTTCTCTAGAATCAGGAATGTAAGTATTTACTTACTCACTGAAGTCTCATTTAAACCACTGAAGACCCTAATTCTGTAGGATATTTTAAACACAGCACCTCTCCTCTACTCACCTCGCCTCTCCTCTCCTTTTTTTTTTAAGGCTATAGTTAAGTTATCTTTGTTTAGGCATTTCAAATATCAGATATTCTAATTCTTTAGGCAATAGACCACCTTTCCCCAAAATGGATATTTTGAGTGTCCTGTAATGCACTTGAGCAACCTCATTCACAGGAATACCCTAGAAACTGCCTGATGTGAAAGGTAAACTCTTTCTTGGATGTGGCACTTGAAGCCATGGTTTAGTTAGTCCTGAGGTGTTGGGTGATAGGTTGGACTTGATTTCTGAGGTCTTTTCCAACCTTATTGATTCTATGATTCTATGTTCAATCATGAGAACAATTATTTTGATGCAATCTCTCTCTGGTTTTGGACTGAAAACTCAGTCAGAAGAGGAAAAACAAGTTATTTTTTTTCTCTTTTAACTCTGTAGCCAGGAGCTGTTCAGGCATTAGAAATGCCTTTGTCAGGGGACTAGCAGTGTCAGTTTATATTTATGTCTCAAAACTTTAGGGAAATGGCTACTTAAATAAACAGGTGTTGAGGGAGAACAAAGGTGGAAAGTTCAGAGAAAGAAATTATAAGAGAAAAGGGAGCTGGATTTGTGTGTGTACTAGTCCCAAATTTAAAAAGCCACCACCAACAACCACCAAAACAAAGACAAAATAAACCAGCCCACCCCCAGAAACAAAAAACTCCCTTCCCAAACACTCTCTGTAATCAGGATCAGGAACTGTACAGCTTTAGCACCCAGCACCACAGCATCCACCCTTTCTTGTTAGTTATTTCCTCCTGCTCTGAGCTAATCAGGCATCAGGAAATCAGAGTTCAGTTATATGGAAAGAGAAGGAGTATCAAACAAGACCAGCTTGTGGGTTCAGAATAGAATAGAATAGAATAGAATAGAATAGAATAGAATAGAATAGAATAGACCAAGTTGGAAGAGTCCTTCAAGATCATTGTGTCCCACCTATCATCCAACACAACTTAATCAACTAAACCATGCAACTAAGCACTCTATCAAGTCTCCTCCTGAACACCTCCAGGTGTTCCTTGGTGCAAGTGACAAAGACATGGAGGAAATAATAACTTGTATTTGTTTTTTTCATTTTTTTGTCCCTTGGCTTAACTTAGGCTTTCTGTTGCTGGCAATTTACATTTGGCGCTCTCTCCTGAGCATATTGAGAGGCAGAGGAGAGTCTGTGACTGCAGCATTCGTGCAGGAGCTTCCTGCACTGCAGAGAGCCCCTGGAGCAGTGTAGCCTGTGCCACCTCATTTGCTCTTTCATAAAATGTTTTGGAGGGAAGCTTTGAAAATTCCAATCTTGCTGCCATGGGTAGGGACACTTTCCAATAAGCTTTCTACTAGATCAAGTTGCTCAAATCCCCATCCAGCTTGACTTGGCATACTTCAAGAGATGGGTCATTCTCAACTTCTCTCTGCAATGTCTTCTAGTTCCTCATCCACCTCATAGAGAAGAAATTATTTCTTATATCCACTAGAAATTTTCATTTAAAAAACATTACTCCTTTTCCAGTCACTATAGGATTTGGTAAAAAGTCTTTCTCTATCTTATAAACCACTTTTTCTGCATTGAAAGGCTGCTCTAATTTCTTTCTGGAGCCTTCTCTTCTCCAAGTTGAACACCCCCAACTCTCTCAACCTTTCTTCATAGGAGAGGTTTTTCCATCCTTCTGCTCATATTTGAGGCCCTCCTCTTGATCCCTTCCAACAACTCCATGCCTTTCTTGGGCAAAGGACTCCAATGCTAGATGCAGTACTCCTCAGGACTCATCAGACCTTGTCTTGCCTTCATGGAGCTTTGCATTTTTAATTGCAGTAACAACAGCCTAATGATTGGGGTTTGATTACCTTTTAGCTTTACACAATTTTGCAGTGCAATGTTTGTATATAATGTTCAAATTAGTAATAGCAATTAGTGACTATGTGGAATGGGCCATCCATAACCCTAGAACAAAATGTATCACACCAAGGAGGATATGCATAGGATGATGGCAGAAGGCTTAAAAATATATGTATGGGTGTCCTGAAGGGTCAAACCCCCAAACATGCCCTAGCCTAGACAATGAGCTAAACCCCTGTGAATGTGCTAACCTGGACAGATCCTGGGGTCCAGATGGTCAAGGCAAATGTATAGCACATGTGATTAACCTTGTAAGCACCTGTGAATGTGCAAACCTGGACACTTCTTGGGGTCCAGATAAACATGTAGCACATGTAATTAACTTGGTGACATAGCTGTGAACTGTGTGTGCCCCGGCCATGTTTCAATATGCCCCATCCTATAGGTCCAATGATCAGGTTTCTGTGTTACCAAAGACATTAATTTTCTTGGGACAGTATTTAAACCTGGAGGGCCCAGATCCAGGCAAAATAGGAGTAACAAAAAACCTTGAGTATCTGACTAACCTATTAAGTTACCGAATACTTTTCAGTTTAGGAAGGATGTTGACTCACTAAAACCTGTCCAGAAAAGGGCAACAAAGCTGGGGAGGGGTTTGGAGCACAAGTCCTATGAGGAGAGGCTGAGGGAACTGGGGTTGATTAGCCTGGAGAAGAGGAGGCTCAGAGGAGACCTTATTGCTGTCTACAACTACCTGAAAGAAGCTTGTAGCCAGGTGGGGGTTGGTCTCTTCTCCCAGGTAACCACCAACAGAACAAGAGGACACAGTCTCAAACTGCACCAGGAGAAGTTTAGGCTGGATGTTAGGAAGAAATTCTTCAAAGAAATAGTGATTGGCCATTGGAATGTGCTGCTCAGGGAGGTGGTGGAGTCACCATCACTGGAGGTGTTTAAGAGGAGACTGGATGGGGCACTTGTTGCCATGGTTTAATTGATTAGAGGGTGTTGGGCGATAGGTTGGACTTGATGATCTCTGAGGTCTTTTCCAACCTGGTTAATTCTATTCTATTCACTTTGAACATCAGTGCAAATCTGATGATCAAAAGTCCAACAGGACATAGATAAGTAAAAGCAAGTGACTTCAAGGGTGTTGAAATCTTCACCTGTTGCTTTGACATTGTACACAGTAGCAAATAAATAATTCCAAATTTTCAGCGTTAATAAATGAAAATGTCCATATTGGCAGATCAGCCACAGATTATACACAGCAACCAGCTTTTTATAAAGTAAAAATTATTATTTTGTCAAATTGAGCACTATCTCATTAATAAAATACAGATTTTGCTCAAAAAGACTTTTCATCATTAAACAGCAAGCCAGATGAGAGACACCACATTGAGAAAAAGCCTGACAGAAATAACATTAGAAGATGAGTCTTTGCTGCCAGTAAAATCCAGCATCAATTATACATTAAATGTGAAAGACCTTGCTGGCTTTTGCCTCCTCCTGAATTAGCCAAATCTTATAACCAGGCAAGAGGATAATCATTTCATTAAAGAACAATCTGGATCTCACCGAGGCTTTGATTATCTCACAGCAAAGGTGTTAAGATAAAAAGGGCTATGAAATCAAGTCAGTCTTGTTGTATGGAATTCCTTTATGCAGTCTGATGCAGCCTTTCTTAGGCATCAGTATATTCTCTTTCCATTTTAGGCAAAGTGCTGCAAAGTTAGTGAGGGGCTTGGAACACAAGCCCTATGAGGAGAGACTGAGGGAGCTGGGGCTGCTTAGCCTGGAGAGGAGGAGACTCTGGGGTGACCTTATTGCTCTCTACAACTACCTGAAGGGGGGTTGTAAACAGGCAGAGGTTGGTCTCATCTCCCAGGCACCCAGCACCAGAACAAGAGGACACAGTCTCAGGCTGCGCCAGGGGAAGTTCAGGCTGGAGGTCAGGAGGATGTTTTACACAGAGAGAGTTATTGCCCATTGGAATGGGCTGCCCGGGGAGGTGGTGGAGTCGCCGTCACTGGAGGTGTTCAGGAGGAGACTTGACAGGGTGCTTGGTGCCATGGGTTAGTCGATTAGGTGGCGTTGGGTGATAGGTTGGACGCGATGATCTTGAAGGTCTCTTCCAACCTGGTCTATTCTATTCTATTCTATTCTATTCTATTCTATTCTATTCTATTCTATTCTATTCTATTCTATTCTATTCAAAAGGGCTACGCCTCCAAAATATCAAATTCAAGAAGAATTCCAAACCACTTTCTGAAAAATAATTATGCAGTAGCACTTAAGAAAGCTGAGTGGGCAGTGTAGGCAAAAGACCGTCAGTTTGTATTGTTTTTTACTTTTAGAGGGGAAAAAAAATCTAATCTATTTTAAAACTATGCAAAAAAAAATAAAAGGATTATTCCCCCCCACCCCACCCCCCGCATAATTAAAATGAAAACATGGGCTAAAACAAATCAGAATAGAATAGAATAGATTAGAATAGATTAGAATAGAACAGAACAGAACAGAATAGAATAGAATAGAATAGAATAGAATAGACCAGACCAGGTTGGAAGAGACCTTCAAGATCATCACGTCCAAACCATCAACCAATCCAACCCACTTAAACAACTAAACCATGGCAGATGTAGTGGTTTGAGCCTTAACTGAGACTTAAGAGCCCAGATGGGGACAAGGCTGAGAATCCCTCCCCTGCTCTCCCCTCCTCCCTCCCAACAGAGAGGAAAAAAAAGAAAGGGAAGGAGCAGATTCACCAAGAAATAATTTGGAGTTGGCTTGGAAGTAGAGAGGTAAAGAGTTTTTCTTTAAGCAATATATATATATATACACATATATATATATATGAAACAGTAACAGGTAAGGTTCACAAGGGCATGGAACAAGGATGGATGAGAGGGGAAAAAAAAAAAAACAAACAAGAATACAAAACCAGTCTCTCTCTGGAGGGGTGTGGAGGCAGCAGGGAGAAGGATCAGGCCTGACCACATGAGCAGGAAGGCAGCTGCAGTAGCTGTCATCCAGGGAAGGCAAGAGCCAAGAAGAGCTAATGGTTTCAGTGTCCTCCCTTTTATACCCAAGCTGGGCAGGGAGGGGGAGTGGAACAGACTCAGTTTCCCAGGGGGAAAACACCCTGCAGGGGGGGCAAAGCACTTGCAAGCCCTCCCCACCCTGCCTCCAGGATTGGCATTTACCCATCACACAGAGTAACTACAGGAATACTGGAATAAAAATGGGTTTTCTCTAGGTTTAAGTAGCAAACACTGTGATTAGAATCTGGATTTTTCAGGTGTCCTTATATACAAATAATATACTGTGATCAACATGTAGGGAAGTACAAAAATTGTAGAGGAATAAAGTAAATAAATAGCACACTGCATTTCTGCTGTAGTTATAATTAGAGAAGACAGCTGGCAGAAATGAAAGAAAAAAAACAACATATGAGAATAGTTCCAAAAGAGAGAGTTTATATTAAGTGGTTGTGCTCAAAACACATCAATCAGTCAACAAATATTTTAAGGACAGATCTGTCTTGGTAATCAGTCAGGTTATATCCTGATCTGCCTTCAGGTCATCACAAATAGCCTGGACAAGAGGAGGCTCAGCGGGGACCTTATTGCTCTCTACAACTACCTGAAGGGAGGTTGTAGCCAGGAAGGGGTTGGTCTCTTCTCCTAGGCAACCAGCACCAGAACAAGAGGACACAGTCTCAAGCTGCACCAGGGGAAGTTTAGACTGGATGCTAGGAAGAAGTTCTTCATAGAAAGAGTGGTTGGCCATTGGAATGTGCTGCCCAGGGAGGTGGTGGAGTCACCATCCCTGGAGGTGTTCAAGAGGGGATTGGATGTGTCACTTGGTGCCATGGTTTAGTTAGTCATGAGGTGTTGGGTGATGGGTTGGATTTGATGATCTTTGAGCTCTTTTCCAACCTTATTGATTCTATAAAATATGAATTCACTTCTACATTCCCAATTGTGACAGTTTAGGTTAAACCATCACACCAATATATTGTATTTAAAACATAGTGTTCCAGTTTGAGTTACTTCTAATATGTTAATGGGAGTGGCAGACTGAGCTGCAGTTTCCATCATTCTAAAGGGGCACATCACATCAGGAGACTACAGAATCAGTCATTAGAGAACCATCCTCCCTCCTGGTCAAAGAAATACACAATTTTTTGGTACAAAGCAATGTAGCTCCCAGATAGACACCCAGGCTTTTCTCTCAGAATAAAACCCTTAAATCCATGCTTTGAATTTGACCTCAAGAAGATTGAAGTCAAGTCTCTCCCTACCTGAAAGACCTTAGAGATATCAGGTAAGAGCCTGTTCAAGAAGTTCAGCCTGAATGCTGACACAGACATGAGGTTTCTCCATGTGCACTAGTTCTCTGAGTTGTGGAGTCTACTTCTCTGGAGACCTTCAATACGCACCTGGCTGCATTCCTGTGTAACCTGCCCTAGGCAAACCTGCCTTGGCAGGGGAGTAGATCTATGGAGGTTCCTTCCAACCCCTACCATTTTGTGATTCTGTGACACAACAGCATCCCACCTAGCCCCAGCCACAGAGAAGACTTTTGGTCCTTCTATAGGTCCCATTTCTTATATTCTAGCCTTGTGGAGGAGGGGGCAGAGGGACTTGAATATCCCTGGGCATACTAGCTGACTGTAGATGAGTGTTTATCTCACCTTCCTTGTCAGTGGAGCCAAAAGAATGATTTATATGTCACAAGACAATGATTTACATGTCACAAGGGAATGATTTACATGTCACAAGAGAATGATTTACATGTCAGTTTCCTGGTATCTACTAAAACATTAGTACAACAGCCCCATGGACTCTACTGACTAATAGATCAAATGACTCACCAGTAACACTTTCCTACTAAACCCAAAATACAGAGAAGATGACTGTCTAGAGTTGATTTTCATTAATGGACATTCTGAAATGGGTATTTCTTCCTTTCTGGTGGAAGACTAAGGCATAGTATTGCCTATGTCTCAGTTACCAACAGCAAGCTGCCAACCTGTCATCACCTACAGCGCATTTCTTGTTTGGACCTTCAGGAAAACCTCCTAGCAATCTATAAATACAATGTTGCACAAAGTCTTCCAGCCTCAAAATGCTTACTCCATATCCTGCTCTGATTCATAGCTCAAGTCAGAAAGAGGTAAACATGCTTAACGCTGAACTAAAGCTCTACATCTTCATTTGTTTGTCATGATTAATGCCAAGATAAGCTCAAAGCCCAACACCAAGGACAGTAAAAAAGTTTGAGGAGTAAAGGTACACAATTTATACCAAAACAGAAAACTACCATCTATATAGAAACTCCTCTTCTGCAAGCGCTTCCTCGCTTGTGTCAGCCTAGCATCTGATCCAAAGATTGCTTGTATATTCTTATTAACACCTCAAGGTACTGAAACAAACCTTTCTCTTGGCAGCTCAAATGACCTGGGATAAATTAGGACACTTCTGTTGACATCAAGCTAATGTCCTGAGTTGTAACCTTCAAGATGATGAGGAATATGAAGGTACTGTTACTGAATAATAAACCATGCTTGAAGAAGCATGCTTATCTGCCAGCAGGACAGTGATGTCTTGACAATCACACTATTCTGTCATTGGTTTGTGCTTTATTCAATTTTACATTGGTTTTGTGCTGCACCTGCTTTAGTTTGGTCTTTAACATCCCTGTAGAAAGTATTAATCTCAAATATTTCTCTTGTGGAATAGATTTAACCATGTTGGAAGAGACCTTTGAGATAATCGAGTCCAAATTTTGAGCACACAAGCTCCATGCTTGTGTTCCATGCTTGGTTAATTCCATTAATCTGGTTAATTCTATTCTATTCTATTCTATTCTATTCTATTCTATTCTATTCTATTCTATTCTATTCTATTCTATTCTATTCTATTCTATTCTATTCTATTCCCCCTCTCCCCAGAAAGACACAGTTTGTTTTTTTTCTTCTTTTCTAAAGGCATGTAACTGGGGCCAGCTCCCACATAAAGTTGAAGGTGAGAACGATCGGTTAGCAAGAGCCTGTAATTTCACCTTTAGCCCCTTCTTGTTCCTTGACAGAGCATGACAATTTATACCTAGAATCTGACCTGTAGAGGTGAAAAGCTGATTATAAACTTTTGCATGAGCTAGATGCAAGGGCACTTCCCATGCACTGCACAGCACAAGCCTACAACCTCCTGATGATAAGAACAGTGTGACAGCTTGGGCATGAGTGTGCTGCTATTTGCCATTTCTGAAGAGGAGAGAAATAAGTTCTTTCAGCACAGTGACCACAAAAAGGAATTCAGGCATTGGATAAACCAGACATGACTTTCACGAGTAAGAAATAATTTGTTCAAAACAAATTAGTCTCTTTTATTGATTTGGGCCTTTCAACAGTCTGGTAGAGCTGACAAATAGGAGAACTGTGCAGGAAAAGGTGACTGGGGTAGGCTCCAGAAAATTAAAATCCTTTCTCTCTGTCAGCACTGTATGACTTTCTCCATAGACTCTCAAGCGTTGTGTGGCTGTCTGGGGCAGAGCTTTCTTATTTATGCAGTTTACTGAAATTCTTAAAAGCACTCATGTATCTTTGCAGCATATTTGCAATTCAATAGGTACACTTCATTCTTGCAATATTTTCATTATTTTGTGAAATGCACGGTTGTAGTCTCTAAGGATAGGTAGGATGGGCCAATGGCATCCTGGCCTGCATCAAGAATAGTGTGGCCAGCAGGAGCAGGGAAGTCATTGTGCCCCTGGACTCTGCACTGGTTAGGCCACACCTTGAATACTGTGTCTAGTTCTGGGCCCTTCAATTTAAGAAGGACATTGAGACTCTTGAATGTATCCAGAGAAGGGAAATGAGGCTGGGGAGGGGCCTTGAGCACAGCCCTGTGAAGAGAGGCTGAGGGAGCTGGGATTGTTTAGCCTGGAGAAGAGGAGGCTCAGGGGAGACCTTATTGCTGTCTACAACTCCCTGAAGGGAGGTTGTAGCCAGGAGGGAGTTGGTCTCTACTCTCAAGCAATCAGCACCAGAACAAGAGGACACAGTCTCAAGCTGCACCAGGGGAGGTTTAGACTGGATGTTAGGAAGAAGTTCTACACAGAGAGAGTTGTTAGCCATTGGAATGTGCTGCCAGGGAGGTGGTGGAGTCAGCATCCTTGGAGGTGTTCAAGAGGGGATTGGACGTGGCACTTGGTGCCATGGTCTAGTCATGAGGTCTGTGGTGACAGGTTGGACTTGATGATCTTTGAGGTCTCGTCCAACCTTGGTGATTCTGTGATTCTGTTACAAGCTTTTAGGACCTGCACAATCACTCAAACTATCCTTGCCAGCGGGAGAAGTGAACAAATGAGAGCAGCAACTCCCTACTGCACTTGTACCTCACTGAATCACTTAAAACTTTTCAAAAAGGTGCAAAAGAACATTTTCTCATTTGAGAGTCTCCCATACACGCTTGGGCATGCTGTAAAATAGCTCTGTCAGATGCAGAGGAACAAGGAAAGCACAGATGCTACAGATATCAGAAAGAAAGATTTCAGCATCCATCCAGTCTCAGTCACAGGGATTAATCTGAATATTTTAATATTGCTCATGAAGTCACAATGCTTCATTGCCTTTCTGAGAGCTAGCAAGTAAATAAGATGGATGGCCCCATTAGAGTAAGACCCAGAAAACTAGGCAGCCAAGGTTTACCCCATTCGTTTGTAAAGTTTATAGCTTTAGATAATACAGGTTTTAGAAAGTGTAAATCATCCTCTATCGGAATTTACTCACCTGGAAGGAAAACAGTGGGAAATAAACACCCACATTGGCAATAAAACTGGGAGCAGGGACAGCCTTTTTACCAGATGCCTGAAACATTTTAAATCATAGAATCATTTAGGTTGGAAAAGAACTACAAGATCATTGAGTCCAACCTTTTACTGTGGTTCAGTACATCCTTACTAAACTGTTTTGTGTCGTGTAATTAATTGTCAGCCAAAAGTGGTTTTTGTTGCAGTGAAGACTGAGTAGTTATGAAGTTATTTTAACACCTTGTGGTAGGAAGTTTCAGTCTATCTGCTCATGTGAAAGTGACAAAATAGGGTGCAAAAAGGTCCTTTTTTACTTTGATTTCTTTTACCAAAATGAGAAAATCCACTGGAGATAGCATGACTGATAGTCAATACAGAGGCTCTATATGCTCAGAAGAATACAAGAGAAGCCCTGTCTAGCTCAGGGTGGCTATCATTTTTTTCAGATGTTAGTCTTAGGAACAGGCGATACAGTCCTGTAACAGCCCTGGGAACACCCAGTGCAGGATACCTGTAATACAGGAAAATATAATCAATACTCTAATAATGTAAGCCCAAGAGTTTTATTTAAACATCAGTAAAGATATCAAGGGTGACAGTAAACCCTGGACTCAGGAGTGGGAAGAGATGTGGTAAGGGAGGAGGTTTAGGAGGAGACTTGATAGGGTGCTTGGTTGCATGGTTTAGTTGATTAGATGGAGTTAGATGATGGGTTGGGCATGATGATCTCAAAGGTCTCTTCCAAACTGGTCTATCCTATCCTATCCTATCCTATCCTATCCTATCCTATCCTATCCTATCCTATCCTATCCTATCCTATTGAGATAGCCATGGGTAATGAATCACATCTAGACAGAAAAAGATAGTTAAGCAAATAAACTAAAGGATACTCAATGGTCCTTGACAATCTATCCATAAGTTTAATCTGCAGCATGTAAGTAGGCATCTTACTTTTCTTCGTGTTCAAGCTTTTCACAGCTCCTTTCATTCCCTCTGTTGCAATTAAATCCTGTCCCTAAACATCAGTTAAAAGTCTCCTTTAATCTAATTTTTGTTCATAAATATTCCCAAGTGTGGCCTTTTCACTCTGGCATCTCTCATGTCTGCACAACACTTCTTTCTCCCCTTGTAGCTTCTAAACTTACTGGCAAGCATCCCCACTATAGGTCAGGCTTTTCTTTTGGTGAAAAATGATGGGAAGTATGGGGACAAAGCACTGTGAAAGGAGTGCTACTTTCACAAGCAGCACAAATGAAGCTAAGTACAGAAGCACTAAGTACCAGCTGAACAAAATGACCTAAAATATTTTATCCACTCCTACATCCTATCTAAATAATAATAATAATAATAATAATAATAATAATAATAATAATAATAATAATAAGAAGAAGAAGAAGAAGAAGAAGAAGAAGAAGAAGAAGAAGAAGAAGAAGAAGAAGAAGAAGAAGAAGAAGAAGTATTTCTATTTGGATTTGTTCCAGGCTCTGATTTGTTCATTTTTCACAGATGTTTGGAGCCAGATGTTATTAAAAAATCACAAGTTCCCTTCCAGAAAGAGTGCCTTTCATCTCTGTGCAAAAGTGGAGGCAACAAGGTAAAAAAAAATAGGCTTTGGAACAAACACAAGACATCCTCAAAACCCATAAACATGTTTTTCAATGAGTTTAAGTAGTAATTCTGTATAGCATGCAATTTATATTCCCTTAACATATAGCAAGCAGGATCAAGATCAGAATTACCTTTCACTAGGTACAGTGCATGCTAATAACTTGAATAGAATAGAATAGAATAGAATAGAATAGAATAGAATAGACCAGACCCAGGTTGGAAGAGACCTTCAAGATCATTAAGTCCAACTTATTATCCAACCCACCTAATCAACTAAACCATGCAACCAAGCACCCCATCAAGTCTCCTTCTAAACACCTCCAATGATGGTGACTCCACCACCTCCCCAGGCAGCCCATTCCAACGGGCAATCACTATCTCTGTGTAGAATTCCTTCCTAACCTCCCGTCTAAACCTCCCCTGGTGCAGCTTGAGACTGTGTCCTCTTGTTCTGGTGCTGGTTGCCTGAGAGAATATACCAGCCCCCACCTGGCTACAGCCTCCCTTCAGATAGTTTTAGAGAGCAATAAGGTCTCCCCTGAGCTTCCTCCTCTCCAGGCTAAGCAACCCAAACACAAACAGCAAAACCAATCAAATAAACAAACAGACAAAGAAAAAAAAAAAAAGACAAAACTAAATCACACAAAACCCACAAACAGGAAAAACAAACAGACAAACACCAAAACAACAACAAACAAACTAAACCAGACAGTTAACTCCTCTCTACAGAGGAAAGATGACACAGAGAGGTTAAACAGGTGGTCTGGAACAGGTCTGAGTCTTGAACATTTGCTTTCTCTAAAGAGTTCACTGCCTCACTAGCAAAACTCTTTTGTTGAAAAGTACTAAGCTGAAATTCAACAGATTTGAAATCTAACTTTGCCAACACCACCATCACAATACTTTAGCTTCATACTTTGTGAACACATTTTATGTTCATTAAAGAGAAGGGCAGATGTTTAACAAACTTCCCATACTCCCCACTTTTCTAATAGACATTTAATAATTCAACCTTTTCAAAGAATAAAAGGGCTTCTAATTATTTTTCAATTAAAATGCCACATTACTCAGAATGTTTATGTTATTTGCATAAACCTCTTTTATTTCCTTTCAGCTTAAACAAATTTCTCACCTATTGCTATTCATGGAGTTCCATGAATTATTTCTGTAGCTACTCTTCTGGAGAGGGGAAATTTGATGTAATTGCCTTAAATATTTCTTTGCATGACTAAGTACACCTTTCGTGGAGTAATGGAGTTTACAGGGCACACAATATGCACTTAAAGTGATGAAAACCAGCAAATTTAGGACATTTATTAACACTGATGAGATTCCAGGCCATGTCTGGGGCTGAACACGAAAGCTTTTAGTTTGGTGAACCATATGTAATTTTGAAATACGACAGCCATTCAGCTGACCGATACCTTCATGCCACAGTCTGCTTTATGCTTCTGAGTAGCATAGAGATTTATCTAAGAAATGGGGTAACAGAGCAACTTCATCAACTTGTCAACAAAGCTACCAAAAGTGCCAAGTTCTCCATTTTACAGAGCACACATTCAGAATCATCAGATGCCGTGTTTCTCTCACGTAAATGATGCATACATACACTTGTTAAACTGCCAGTACCACAGAGCGATACAGAGGTGTCATGGTAGGGCCAAATGGCCCCAGCACAAACACAGACAGGCACTAAGGAGTCTAGACATAGTCCCCTTCTCCCCCCTCCTTCCTGCAGAAGGCCAGGGTAACACAGGAAAAAGAACAAAGGGGACAGGACCATGCAGGTCTGGTAAACAACCCTGTATCTATGGTAAGGGCATGTGTTCTGGCCACAGCCTGGCAGAACCCCTTCCCATTGGGTAGCTATGTGCTGGTTTCATGCCCTATTGGTCCAATCAATCTCAGGCAAGACTTATATACGGGCTGATTTCTAGTTGCCTGTGCCTTGCTTAGCTTTGCTTAGCCTTGCTTTTGCTTTGCCTTTGCCTTGCTCAAGCCTTACATGCTCGAGCCTGCTTGGACCTTGTCTGGCTTAAAATCATAGTATCGTAGTATCATAGTATCAGTCAGGGTTGGAAGGGACCACAAGGATCATCTAGTTCCAACCCCCCTGCCATGGGCAGGGACACCCCACATTAGATCAGCCTGGCCAGAGCCTCATCCAGCCTGGGCTTAAACACCTCCAAGGATGGGGCCTCAGCCACCTACCTGGACAACCCATTCCAGGGCTTCACCACTCTCATGGGGAAGAACCTCCTCCTCACATCCTGCCTGAATCTCCCCACCTCCAGCTTCATTCCATTCCCCCTAGTTCTATCACTACCTGAGATCCTGAGAAGTCCCTCCCCATCCTTCCTGTAGGCCCCTTTCAGATACTGGAAGGCCACAATTAGGTCACCTCGGAGCCATCTCTTCTCCAGACTGAAATTGCCTCAAGTTGCATAGCCTCGAGTTGCTTGGACCAGCACCAGGGATACAGCCACAAGCATAAATACTGCAAGCTACAAGAGGAGCCACAAGCTTAGGAGTCGGAGCCAAGCCTGCTTCCTCCTGTGACCAGGATGTTGCCGTGCCTCAGTTTCCCCAGGACAAAGCAAGTGCCCATTGTGAGAAGCATTGTTAACAGCCTGCTGTCTGCTGAAGCCAGACCAGCCATTGAAGATTGCATGGCATTCCTGCTGGCAACCTGCCATGCCTGACACGTGAGAGTGCCTCAAAGCCTCTAACGCACAGCAGCAGCACTCCCTACCCGGGTGCAACCAGTTGTGAGTGATTAATTCACTGCCTCTTTGGCATAGCTGTTCTTGTTGAGTCTCCACCCCCGCAGTGTGGAGTGCCATTTCACTCCTGGGGTGTTCTCTTTCTGCTATATTCCTCCTGGTTTGCATAAAATAGTTGAATTGTTATAGTTGCCCAAACCCTGTACATTCCCACTGGAAATATGTTCTAACTGTACATCAAACCCTTTTGATACCTTTGGCAATTTTCATATTAATAAAGGTTATTAATATTTTGATTAATATGGCCATATAGTTTATAAAAAATAAAGGGAAAATATTATATCCCTTTTCTATCATGGTGACACAATCTTTAGCACTTCCTGATCCAATAAGTGCTGAAGATACAAACTGTATTACTGGTATTTGATTAAAGTTTGCAGGAGAGGTTTCCTGTGAGGATTATCAAAGTTCAAAAGAATTTCCCATTCAATTTCAGCATTATTTCTATAGCCCTTTAGGTTTCTTGATAAACCTAGTATGAGAGCACATTATAAAAATACAGGAGGCAAATTATTATCTCCAAGAATTGTTATGCTAGAACACCAGAAGTCCTTCCTTTCTCTCCCCAGGAGTGGGATCCTGGCTGGTCGACATTTGAGTGATATATGCATGGTCCATACTAAGATAGCTCCAGTAATAAAGTGATGGGTTCATGAAAATTTCTCATCCACTTGTTTTGTGCATAGGTAACACTTCACTCATCCCTAGCAGATAGAATTACAGCTCTCCAGAACTTAAAACCATGTCTGGCTACAACGTACACTAAGGTTTTCCAGCTGCTGGAAATTTCTGTTCATCAATTTGGTAGAGAACTGTTGAAGTCGTACAATATATTCTGGTTCACCAAAGGAAAAGGAAAGTTCCTTCTTTAATTTAAGAGATATGTAAGGAGGAAAAAGAACAGCTTCATGGAGGTCTTCAAGAGAGGAAGAAATGTGAAGTCTTTCTTAGAGACTGGTTCAAGACTAGGGTTAAAACCTAATTTCTTATAGAATCATAGAATAATCTAGGCCAGAAGGGACTTCTAAAGGTCTTCTAGTCCAACCTCCCCTCAGTCAGCAGGGACATCTTCAACTAGACCAAGTTGCCCAGGGCCTCATCAAGCCTCATCTTGAATGTCTTCAGGGATGGGGCCTCAACCACCTCTCTGGGCAAGCTGTTCCAGTGATCCACCACCCTCACAGTAAAGAACTTGTTCCTAACATCCATTCTGAATCTGCTCTTCTGTAGCTTTAAGTCATTGCCCATTGTATGCTTTCCTGTCATCTTAGATACATGTTTTCACCCAAAGAAATTAAGTGTAAAATGCTGTCTTTTTTAGATATCATGGCTGCTTCTACTCAACTCTGCATTCTAAAACTGGTTGGTTTTGGTTTGGTTTTAAAACCAAAACAATCCTTAAAGGCAGTCTGATATCCTTTTGTTTTTTTTAAG
Organism: Melanerpes formicivorus; assembly: GCF_026170545.1. Taxonomy (NCBI): domain Eukaryota; kingdom Metazoa; phylum Chordata; class Aves; order Piciformes; family Picidae; genus Melanerpes; species Melanerpes formicivorus. The sequence continues at coordinate 63,454,544 of NW_027142353.1, forward strand.
AAAAAATCCAGATGGTGGGATAAGAAAAAGGACAGTACTAAATATGACTGGGATAAGGAACCACTCCTGGAGGTGTTCAAGAGGGGACTGGACGTGGCACTTGGTGCCATGGTTTAGTTAGTCATGAGGTCTTGGGTGCCAGTTTTTACTTGATGCTCTTTGAGGTCGTTTCCAATCTTATTGATTCTGTGATTCTATGATGATTGTTTTAGACAACTCAGGTCCTGGTCATCTCACACACACCCCTACACTCACCAGCAAAATCAGGAGCTCCTGAAATAAACCACAGATTTTTCAAATTATTTTTACCTCTTCAAATGATATAAAACCAAGGAACATGGTGAGTGTTACAAAAGGTTGAAGCCACAGTGCACTGAAAATTTCAAGCAAGATGAAAGGGCAGACCTTATTGCTGTCTACAACTACCTGAAGGGAGGTTGTAGCCAGGTCTCTTCTGCCAGGCAACCAGCACCAGAACAAGAGGACACAGTCTCAAGCTGTGCCAGGGGAAGTTTAGGCTGGATGTTAGGAAGAAATTCTTCATAGAAAGAGTGAATAGATGTTGGAATGTGCTGCCCAGGGAGGTGGTGGAGTCACCATCACTGGAGGTGTTTAGGAAGAGACTGGATGGGGCACTTGGTGCCATGGTTTAGTTGATTAGATGGTGCTGCATGACAGGTTGAACTTGATGACCTCTGAGGTCTCTTCCAACCTGGTTAATTCTATTCTATTCTATTCTATTCTATTCTATTCTATTCTATTCTATTCTATTCTATTCTATTCTATTCTATTCTATTCTATTCTATTCTAGTGTTAAGGAGAAGAAAAAAAAAACCACAAAAAAAGACAACAACAGGAAAAATATCAAACCCAAACACACACACAATAAAAAGTAACAGCACTTCAGAGGGCAAAGTTAAAACAATAATTAAAGTGGGGTTGATAGGTAAAATCTGAAAGAGAATAGTAAAGATTTTCAAGATAAGTAAAAAACAGATCTGCCTTATAGGATGCTTGGGGAAGGATATGATAACATGAAAGGAAAAAAAAAAAGAGAAGAAACCAAGAAACCAACAACACTTTTAAAGGAAATGCAAATAATTGATGGTTAAAAAAGGTGATTAGCAGCTCTGAGGCTGAAAAAGAGACAGATTGTAAATATCACTGAAGAAAGGGAGCCAGATGTGTGAAATGAGGTCGCTAGACAAGTGAGAAAAGAGGTGAGACCTTGATCATACTATAGCAACCATTAATTTGACCAGATGGGGTTTGTAACAGCCCATGTTGGATGCAGGATGGATGTGCTGGGTGGCACAGTATGCCTGAGGCTTCCAGATAGGCAGGGCACAGGCAGGTACAGTGCACCCCACTGAGCTAGCAGAAGCAAGTTAAATGCTTTCTCTGGCATGAGGAAAGAGGCCCCCATGCAGCAGACTATTTTAGCTAACAGGTGGAGTGAGAAGATCTGACAGACAAAGATTATTACCATCTCCTGGCAGAGCATAAAGCAAGTAGATGTTCTTCATGACTGTACACAAGGTGACTGGATCACTGCTATCTGTTGAACAGCTTAAAAGCAGGCTGGTTTAATCTGAGGAAGAAAGACCTCTCTTCTTCACATCTGGGTTTTTGTTGCTGGTTTTGTTTTCTTTTAGCATTTATTAATGAAAGTTTTCTCCTGTGCAGCAGCTGAGCTGCTGCCTCGGTATTCCCCATGGCCATGAAGCCAGCAGTGTGCAGCAAGCCCCAGATAATCTTTGCCCTGGAGAACCGTGGAGAACAGCGCTGTGAAAAGCTTGTGGAAGGGCATGAGCTGTACTGAGGAAACCTGAGGGGCTGTTACCAGTGGGTTGATCTCTGATGTAGCTATCTCACTACACTACTTTGAAGCTGCAGGGTATGGAGTATCACAGTGTTTCTTTCTATCTGTGCTGTTTATAATAGGACTGCTAGATAATATATCCTTACATTTTCACTTGTTTTCTCTGGTCTATGACCAGTGCTGAAACTGATACTACATTACAAACTCCTCTTGGAGAAAAATAGACTAATATTTAAGTAACAGATAAGCCATGGGGGTTTGGATTACAGCTGTTCCAGAGACAGAGAAAAAGAATGAGAGTTTATACAGGTCACAGCATGTGTAGGAGGTACACAGAATTGTCTTCTCACTCTTCCAAATATACTCCTGATTGTTTGTGACTGTATCTACAATACAGCAGTACTGACTAAAAGCAAATTTCACTGTGAATATTTGAGGAGATTTGGGACGTGATGAGTACAGATTGTTGTCTGACATTCTTAATAACAGTTCATATTTGGCCATTCCCACAGTAATTGTGCTGTGGTTTCTTTTTCCCATATGTAAAATAGGCTCCAGCCCGACTCATATGCCTACAGATATTTACTGTAAGTAAACAAGCTATTTCTGCTCTCCATGGACAAGACAGATGTAGCATAATATACAGCACAACCCAGGGACAGATTTCCTGGTAGGATGCTGGGAGAAGTATCAGCACTGAGCTGCAGAGAACAAATGCTGATTGACCACAGTATTACCCTCTCATCCACGTCACAGCTTCATCTGAGCCGCATATAACCACTGAGTATTTAATAGAAACACTTGTCTATAGCAAATATTAGATAACAACTATGAAGTGAAACATAGTTTGAGTGAAAAAGCCAGGTAATAAGACCAGGTTCATGTATTTATGTTTTCCTACATGGTTAAAGTATTTGTGGTATAGAGATGGTGGGGCCCTATAGAGGACTGAATTTCCTTTCCACTGGAAAGAGGTGCAAGGACTCCCAGGTCTGAAAAGCCATAGGTGTGGGGAGGAGAAGCCCCCTACTGAGTCAAGCACAAACACTGCAGTTCTAAGGAGACATCAGCAGAGTGGAGATGTGTTTCCTGGAGGCATTATCTAACCATTATTTCTACTGAGTGAGACTGAATCACCTCAAGGAGCAGATACTTCTCAGACTTCTGGGTGTTTTGTACAGCAATCTAGAAAACCAGATGGGTCATTTTGGTGACTTCCTGTCGGTCAGCCACCAGGGTTCAGCCAAAGCAAAAGGAGAAAACGAGGCAGTCCCCCTCCCCTACTTCAGTTACCTGCCTTAAAATAGGATTATCTATATTATATGTGTCTAACTTTGGCAGGATGAATCCTACCTTACCATTTTGTTCATGAAAATTGTCTCCCGGTTTCTACCTTAAACTCATATTTGAGAAGATGCTGTTGAAGAACAAACATTGGAATTCAATCAAGCATCATTACAGATGTAGAGCAGATGAAAGCAGCAGAGAAGATGCAAGTAAAGAATAAATGGTTTTGATAGGAGGGAGCATAAGAACATCCTTAAACAGATTTGCAGGCAGCTACAGTATGATGTACCAAATATAGGAGGAAGCCTGGGGTGAAAAAGATATCATATGATCCTCAACATAGTTATCAAAGACAGAAGGGATCTCAGAAATGTGACAACATTAAAGACAAAGATTCTGCCTGAGATTTTGAACTTAGGTTAACTGCAAGTGAAAATGTAATAACTCACACATCTAGAGACAAAGAAGATGTTGAGGATATTCTTTGGCTAGTCTCTCCCTGTGAGTGAAAGATGTTTGTGCTTAAGAAGCTGTTTTGTGAAGTCATTTTGATCTCTTTTTATTACCAGAACAATCTGAACATTTGCATTGTCTGGGAAAAGGTACATCTTTGTTATTGTGACCGTTTGAGGCTGTGCCTTTAAGAAAGGGAATATGGTGGACGGATGTTGGTAAACGAAAGAAGAATCTAAACTAATTTCATTGGTGAAGTGGGAGGAAGCACCTTCTGAACTGGGAGTGCAGGAGGAGTATCCTGGGCACTCCGACACTTCTATCTTCAGTCTTGCTTCCGCTTGTCCTTCGGGCAGCATCTTGCAGCTCCTGGGCTTTCTGCCAAGCCTTCGGCCTTGAAACTGATAAAGGCCTGTATTAACTCCTTTCCAATTAACACGAACTGCTTCTAACCTTTTTTTCCTCTTTCTCTCTCTTTTCTGACCTGCTCTGGGGAGGAGGGGGAGAGAGGGGGAGAGTGGAGGTGGGGAACCCCATCAGCGGAGGGGAGAGCTCTCATCTCTGTGCTACTTTGTTGTATATCTTTGTATATATTTTAAATATTGTGAATTTGTATATATTCCCCTGCATATCCTACATTGCTTTGTAAATATACAGCTCCACTGCTTTGCTAATTCAGCTGTGAGGTTTTTTTTTCCTTTTCCTTCAATTTTTATTTCCCTTTTATTTTACAGGGGGGAGGGAAGAGGCTTCTTGGCCTTACCCTTCCAACCCTCGACAGTTATGGAGAGCAACTAAAGGGAGGAAGCTTCAGCATCATTTGCAAAATGATCAAGTAGAATGACCAAGGACTGACCAAGGACAAACATAACTGCTCAGACCCAGCAAAGAATGAAGTACCACAAGCTGGATCTGGTATATCAATATGGGAGTAGTCAGCTGTGGTAAGCTCATCAGGTAGCAATAACTGCATGCACTGCAAGATAGTTTAGCTTCAAGCTGGTCTGGTATATGCTCAGACCTACAAGTCATCAAACCAGTCAACTTTGCCTAGAGTAATTCCAATGGCACAGTCATTGTGAATGATACCGAAAAGGATTTCAAGATTCAAGGGGCCATCCAGTCTACTGCCTGCCCCCAAAAAGATGTTATAGCTGGCTTTGATCCTCTTACAGGTGAAAGAAAAAAAATCAGTTCCCACATCTAGAGGTATGCTGTCCAATCACTGTAAAAGTCACTCAAACACCACAGAAAAAAGGTGTTTGGTTTTGTTTTTGTTTTTTTTTCACAGTATTTCCTGCATATCACAGTATCACCAAGGTTGGAAGAGACCTCAGAGATCATCAAGTCCAAGCGGTGACTACAGACCTCATGACTAAACCATGACACCAAGTGCCACATCCAATCCCCTCTTGAACACCTCCAGGGACGGTGACTCCACCACATCCCTGGGCAGCACATCCCAATGGCCAACAACTCTCTCAGTGAAGAACTTTCTCCTCACCTCAAGCCTAAACTTCCCCTGGCACAGCTTGAAACTGTGTCCTCTTGTTCTGATGCTGGTTGCTTGGGAGAAGAGACTAACCCCCTCCTGGCTACAACCTCCCTTCAGGTAGTTGTAGAGAGTAATAAGGTCTCCCCTGAGCCTCCTCTTCATTACATGGCTTAGTAAAATGAAATGAGCTTGTTTTGCTTTCATTGGTAGCATGCTCTAAAGCAAAGTCTTTTAATAGACCACATAGTGTAGATAACAACCCTGCCACATCACTTGACTTTTAGTAGAATATGATTTATATATGTTCACCTAAACATTTTGCAAAATCAATAATCTCACATAGGGGTACAGACAGTAGCCAAGGGAAATACAGAATACAGAAGTAACCAGGTTGGAAAAGACCATCGAGATCATCAAGTCCAACCTCTCACCCAATGCCATCTAACCAAGTGCCTCATCCAGTCTCTTTTTAAACACTTCCAGTGATGGTGATTCGATCAGCTCCCTGGGCAGCCCATTCCAATGGCCAATCACATTTTCTGTGAAGAATTTCTTCCTAACATCCAGCTTTGTCTTATTATTTTCTTACTTTGTCTTATTTTCTTAGCTTCTCTGTGAGACATTGTGATGCAACCTGATATCTTTCTTGACTGATTAGAGAATTTGTTTCCTGGCTTACTGATTTGTTTCAAACAGAACAAATAAATAAATAAATAAATACTAAATAAAATAACAAATAGGCAAAACTCACATTGAAAATCATATCCTTCTATTGCCCATATTTCCAGACATTATCTGAAACAATACAGAAAAATAAAACAAGCCAAAAGAAAATTGTTGGACTTCAGCAGATGGAACAGCTACCACAATTTCAGAACTCATGGAAAGTTGGTTCATGGAAGAGGTCAGGAATTCTTCCCAAATGCTAATCTGCAGCTCACAAACCATCATAGCTATTTCCTGGTCTGGTTTCTTCCAATAATAAACTTGCTAGAGATGGAAAACTTCTATTTAATACAACTGGTAAAGTAAATCTTGCTCTTTATTTAATGTAAATATGAGCACTCCAGGCTAAAAGTTTTGCACTTTGACAATTCAGACTACAGTTAAAATAACTGACAGAGATGGGTCACAATTCTCCTGGTTTTCAGGACACCCAGCAGAGTAAGAAAAGCTCATCAATTTTTATATTTACCAGTAAGACATTTGTTGACAGCACAGTGGCTTTTATCTATCAATATAGTCCCCCTGGCGATATATGTCAGTGCATCCTGAGACTTTATGGATTTATCCTTGTAAGGATTTTGACATGAATTACAGCAGTTTTACCCTCAGTGTACAGACAGCAGAGACAAGGTATTTGTCCAGGACCATAAAGAAGCTATCTCTAGTTTTCTTGAAACCTATCCTAAAGCCTTAAACACAATGCACCATTATTCCTATCTTATGTCTTTGGGATGTCATCTAAAGACATTTAGAATCAACAGAGGTCATTTTACTCCTTCCAGTGGAGTTTGAGCTGAGTCTTCAGAACAGAAAAGAAGAAGTAGTTTGTGCCAAATCCTTGTTTTTGAACTGGTAGAAATTACTGGTCCAAAGCAACCAGTCATGCAGCAGAGAACAAGAGAAAATGATTTTCTGATGTTACAGGACACATGGCTTCTCCCAATTCTTTCTCCCCTTCAGTGTTTTCTTCCTTTGGATTAGAAACCGGACTTCTGTAAGTAGCAGCCCATAGGCAATCTAAGCAACATCCAAATGACATACAGCTGCCTTATATGTGGCACAATCCCACAGCCCTCAGGGCAGAGGGACAGGAACCTTCCTCAAGAACTGTACAGAAAATCACAGAATGATGGAATAGTTTGCATTAGAAGGGATCTTAAAGATCATCTAGTCCCCACCCCCACTGCCATGGGCAGAGACACCTTCCGCTAGGTTAAGTGGAATCATTCTTTTTGCCTACAAATGCACACGCATGAAGCAAGAGTCACAAGCAGGATGCTATGAACACACACATGTGCATGAGTTCAGACAAGAGTATATCATGCCTGCTCAATTGAACTTCTCTTTTCTAGGATCTTTCTCAAGGGTCCTGTTACCTGAGTGGTCAGTTCACGTCAGTGGTGAATGGATTAAATGGTAGAAGCGAATAAGGACTATGCTGAAAAGAGGGCAGCAAGACTGAGCATACCTGCACTATATTTAGTGGTTGCTAGTGGTGAAATTAAAGCATAAGAAACCCAAGGAAAGATAGAGTACTTAAGAGTATGGGTTTTGATGACGGCTGTCCAGCATTTCTAGAGTCTTAAATCTTGTTGGATTGCCTCTGATTAGATCTTTAAGGCCTTATTTGTCATATCTTTGCTGTGACTTTAACCCACATAAAATAGGAATAGGATAGGGAGAGGAGAGGAGAGGAGAGGAGACTCGAGGAGAGGAGAGGAGAGGAGACTCGAGGAGAGGAGACTCGAGGAGAGGAGACTCGAGGAGAGGAGAGGAGACTCGAGGAGAGGAGACTCGAGGAGAGGAGAGGAGACTCGAGGAGAGGAGAGGAGACTCGAGGAGAGGAGAGGAGAGGAGACTCGAGGAGAGGAGAGGAGAGGAGAGGAGAGGAGAGGAGAGGAGAGGAGAGGAGAGGAGAGGAGAGGATACTCGAGGAGAGGAGAGGAGAGGAGACTCGAGGAGAGGAGAGGAGACTCGAGGAGAGGAGACTCGAGGAGAGGAGACTCGAGGAGAGGAGACTCGAGGAGAGGAGACTCGAGGAGACTCGAGGAGAGGAGACTCGAGGAGAGGAGACTCGAGGAGAGGAGACTCGAGGAGAGGAGACTCGAGGAGAGGAGAGGAGAGGAGAGGAGAGGAGAGGAGAGGAGAGGAGAGGAGAGGAGAGGAGAGGAGAGGAGAGGAGAGGAGATTAATCCTACAGGACAGATCAGTTAAGCAGCTCTCCATAACACATCCTATTACTTTGCAGCTGGATACGAGTGTGGCACTTCTTTCAAACATCTGTCACCCAAAGTACAAAATCACTTTGCATCAAGAAAACATACACACAGAATGAAAAAAAAAAAAAAAATAAGAAAGCCTCCTCTGCCTGCAATCCACCTCTATCCTTTGGGAATAATTGGATTCTATGTTTGTTTTTATTTGTAGCCTTTCCTTCAATCCTGTAAATCACAAACTTCGTAATGTCTCAAATCTGTGCTAAGTCTGATGCTTTCCTTTATGTGATTTCCAGAGAGAATTCCATTCTTGGAAAAGATTTTTTTGTACTTTTCAGTCAGTTTGGAAAAATATGCCACTGGGGCAAGCATAGGAGTAGATCTCATAAAACTTGCATGGCTTTTTTTCCTCCATATAGTCTACAGCATCGGTTTTTCACAACCTCTAGTCCTCTAATGAGACTCTTTATGGCTACATCTGGATCAAAGGTTACACATTTTTTTTCAGCTTGAACTTTTAACTTGCATCAATTTAAGCATATTATTACATTTTGTAAAATAAAAATTATGAGAAACTTATACTACTGTATTGTGAGGGGAAAAAAAAGAAGCCTGGAAAGGAGGAGGCATAGGGGAGACCTTATTGCTCTCTACAACTACCTGAAGGGAGGTTGTAGACAGGAGGGGATTGGTCTCTTCTCCCAGGAAACCAGCACCAGAACAAGAGGACACAGTCTCAAGCTGTGCCAGGGGAAGTTTAGGCTGGATGTTAGGAAGAAATTCTTCATAGAGAGAGTGACTGCCCATTGGAATGTGCTGCCCAGGGAGGTGGTGGAGTCACCATCATTGGAGGTGTTTAGGAGGAGACTTGATGGGGTGCTTGGTGCCATGGTTTAGTTGACTAGATGGTGTTGGTTGATGGGTTGGACTTGATTATCTTGAAGGTTGGACATGATAATCTCAAAGGTCTCTTCCAGCCTGGTTAATTCTATTGCATTCTATTCTATTCTACTCTACTCTACTCTACTCTACTCCATTCTATTCTAGTTTCATGTCAATTAAATACTCTTTGTGCTCTGACCAAACAATGGTGATATTTAAGTCTAAATTTTTCTTCATTCCCATGTAAATTTATGTTGAGACCTGACTGTAATTATGCTCTAAACAAACAAGAGATCCAAGTATCATTCAAATCACATCAGGGCCAGTCCAGAAAGTGAAACAGCATTGCTGAATTTACTTATTAGATGATATAGTGTAATATATGTTATGTTCTTTTAGTGGTGTCAAACATTTGAAGGAAGGAAGTCAGACAATAAAGTCCACTAAATTCAGTGGACAGTAACAAGGAGGCAGAAGCTCCCAGAAGTTTATAAGTGAAATTCAGGAGGTCAGGAGGAAGTTTTACACAGAGAGAGTGATTGCCCATTGGAATGGACTGCCCGGGGAGGTGGTGGAGTCGCTGTCACTGGAGGTGTTCAGGAGGAGACTTGACAGGGTGCTTGGTTGCATCAGTTAGTTGATTAGGTGGTGTTGGATGATAGGCTGGACATGATGATCTTGAAAGTCGCTTCCAACCTGGTCTATTCTATTCTATTCTATTCTATTCTATTCTATTCTATTCTATTCTATTCTAAAGATGTAGTCATGGATGTCACACATTCACCCTTAATAATACCTTTCCATTTATTCTTTAAATGGAAACTATAGTCTTTAAAATTAAAATATATACATCAGAAAAAAACTTTCAAAGCATGCAATAGAAATAAATATATGAATATTTATGAATATTCTTATATTTATAAAAATATAAATATATATTGAGTCATCTACAGTAACTTCTTCTTCCCACCTCTCCACAGAGAGGTGTCTAAAGTATGTTATGTAAATGGTAAGAATTTCCAAAAGAAAAAAAATCATCCCTAACTTGTGAGGCCAGTTGCAGAAAACCTTCCATCTGATCTCTGTAAAGTGCATTAATTAGCATAGCTGCCAACAGCTTTGTGCATCTCCTCTCAACATTTTCTCCTTGCAACCCCAAAATTGATTAGAAATGCAACGTCTCCATAACAATCAGAAGCCTGACACACTCTATGTCCAGTAAATCAGGAGATCAGGCTTTTTACATCTTCTCCCCAGGTGCAGATAATTCTCCATTAACTTGAGATAGCACATCAGAAAATATGTTTTAGGAGAAAGTGGCTGAATTGGAGCAGTTTTACAGCATCACTAAACACCAATGTCACTGCTGAATCCAACAGCTTGGCAAACATAACTATATTAGGGAAGCATTTTGCATATTATCTCCTCAGTGACACTCACAGAGTTTTATAGAAAGCCTCAATTACATCATAAATGGTCCCATTAACAGAATTACATTTTGGTCTGATAGATCTTCTGTGACAGGGCGTTAGAAACTGTGATTAGGTAAGTCTGTGAAATGGGTTCACTTCATTAACTGGCTGTTGGCGTGGAGTTTAAAGGTCTAATTCTGATCTCAGCTGCAGGGAGATGATGATTGTACATCACATGGAACCTATGGATATAATTTGTGTTACCATTTGGTGAGGGGCACCAGCATCAAAACAGATGGCCCAGGAGTATTTATTTTGGTCTGTATTTTGGAACCTGTTTAAAAGTACTTAACAGTGTTAAAGTCTTGGGCCATAGAGAAGCTTGAAGGAAAATAAGCTGTTGTGATTCCCTTACAGATATAAGTTACTCCACATATCACTAATGAATGACACAAAACACTTTATTGGAAACTGTCAACGTGTACTAACTTCATCAATCACATTGATACATTGGGGTTCAGCATTTTTCCCCTGACAGCTGCAAAGATACATGAGTTTTATGCACGTTTAGAAAGTGTCCTTTCATTACACAGAGTAAATTTGGAGCAAGTCTATTCATTTCTATAGAATTACTCCAAATTTGTACCCATAAATCTCACAAACCCCATTTTATTCTTTTATTTTAAGTTTGAACTAAAAGTTAAAAGCTGTAATTCATGTTGGACATGGAAAAGAAGCCATCCTGTTGAAGAATGCCATCTAAAAGAGCATGTTTACCTTGAGTACTCTGTCCAGTTCTGGGCCCCTCAATTTAAGGATATTGAGAAACTTGAACGTGTCCAGAGAAGGGCAACGAGGCTGGGGAGAGGCCTTGAGCACAAGCCCTATGAAGAGAGGCTGAGGGAGCTGGGATTGTTTAGCCTGGAGAAGAGGAGGCTCAGGGGTGACCTCATTGCCCTCTACAACTACATGAAGGGAGTTTGTAGCCAAGAGGAGGTTGGTCACTTCTCCCAGGCAACCAGCACCAGAACAAGAGGACACAGTCTCAAGCAGTGCCATGGGAAGTTTAGGCTGGAGGTGGGGAGGAAGTTCTTCACAGAGAGAGTTGTTAGCCATTGGAATGTGCTGCCCAGGGAGGTGGTGAAGTCACTGTCCCTGGAGGTGTTCAAGAGGGGATTGGCCATGGCACTTGAAACCATGGTTTAATAGTCCTGAGATGTTGGGTGACAGGTTGGACTTGATGATCTTTGAGGTCTTTTCCAACCTTATTGATTCTATTATTCTATGATTCTATTGAAAGGATAAGTTAGGGCTGCATGATCAGAAAATGTCATGTTTTGTGAAAAAAAAGAAATAAATTCATATAATAGATACCAAATTAGCTTTGATAGAAGCTACTGGTAGGTAAAGCTAATTGACTCATAAGAGAAAGGGTAGAATGCAACAAATGATTTTCCTTTGTGAAAAAGAAAAAAGGAATAGAATTGAATGCTTGCTTCTTTTTTTTTTTCCTTTTTCTTTTAATATAAAGAATAATCAGATCACATTGCAGTGTTGAAAACAACCATATTAAAGCAGATATCTGAATTCACTGGAATAACAGATGCCTGCTTAATTCAAGATATCAACAAGAATGTGCAAACAGTAGGACATAAAGTCACTCCATAACGTGTCAAAGCTGGGGAAGCTTAAAAAGAAGCAATTCACTGAGTCACCAGCTTAACTGTGTGAACTTTTACTGCTTTCAAACTTGATGTTAAAAAACCTTATTTAATGATGGCATCCTGTCCTACACCCACAACAACAGAAGCAATGACTCTGTCACTCTTTGCTGTTGTTAGTGTCTTCATTACCACAGCCTCTGAATGTCTAAAACTTCTGGACTTCAGTCCAGAAAGAAAAAACTAAATAATGTCCATGTTGATGTGGTTTAAATACTTATCTTCTCCTCAGCCTTTGTCTTTCCTGACTATTGAGGACATGATTTGGGAAAGGGTTTTCTGTGTGCAGCCTATTCGCTGATCATACCAGAACAAGGGGACACAGTCTCAAGCTGCGCCAGGGGAGGTTTAGACTCGAGGAAGTTCTTCACCGAGCGAGTCGTTCGTCATTGGAACAGGTTGCCCAGGGAGGTGGTTGAGTCATCGACCCTGGAGGCGTTCAAGGGGAGATTGGATGTGGCACTTGGTGCCATGGTCTAGTCATGGGGTCTGTTTTGATAGGTTGGACTCAATGATCCTCGAGGTCCTTTCCAACCTAAGTGATACTGTGATACTGTGATACTGTGATAGAATCATAGAATCAATAAGGTTGGAGAAGACCTCAAAGATTATCAAGTCCAACATGTCACCCAACACCTCATGACTACTAAACCATGGCACCAAATGCCACGTCCAGTCCCCTCTTAACACCTCCAGGGATGGTGACTCCACCACCTCCCTGGGCAGCACATTCCAATGGCTAACAACTCTCTCTGTGAAGAACTTTCTCCTCACCTCCAGCCTAAACTTCCCCTGGTGCAGTTTGAGACTGTGTCCTCTGGTTATGGTGCTGGTTGCCTGGGAGAAGAGACCAACCCCCTCCTGGCTACAGCCTCTCTTCAGGTAGTTGTAGACAGCAATAAGGTCTCCCCTGAGATATATTTCATCCTATTATAATCACTCTGTGGTATGTCAAATAATGGAATAGAAGAATGGAAAACCCAAGATGTCAAAATACACGTGAAAGATCAAGGGCAGAGGAAGGATATGAGCTTTTGAATCCTTGCTTGGTTTTGTCTTTAATTAGCTGAGCTACTTTGCTGAAGACATAGGAAGAGTAGAAATGCTAAATATTTGCTAAAGGTTCATTATGCCAATGAGCAGTAGGAAAATGAGGAGCCACAAATATGTGTGTAAGAAAAGCAGTATGAATTTTCTTTCAGCCTTCTGTGTTCATAAGGCTCAGTGTCTGTATCTCAGTACAGATTCCTGTTCAGCATGGCATGAGAGATTAAAGCACGTAGCACAAAGCCACACACACCTAATTTTTCTGGTCACTGCAGGGAGGATCTTTTCAAAACAGAGATGTAGAATGATCATTTGAAAACCACACGTCAAGAGCAAGTTTGCAGGTGGCATATGCAGAGTGTGCATGGCATACAGGGATCTGAACACGATTAATTAGGATGCACAGATAAAGATCTGGGTAAGCACAACAAAAATCATTATATGCCAAACAAGTCCACAGTGCTGTGCAACATCTTAACATGTTTATAACTTTCACATGGTAATGAATGCAAGGCTTAACTGGCTATTGATTCTAAGGAAATCTGCGGATGCACAGCTAACAAGCACACTACAGGGCAAGCACTAAATTCCTCTCAGAAGCAACAAGATTTGGATATGCAGAATGAAATCAAAGGTTCCCAACTGTAGGCCACAGTATTGACTAGAATGTAATTGCAAAAGAAATAGAAGCAGGAGAGAAAATGTCTTAGGCTAGATAAGGTGTGCTTAGGTAAAGGACATCCTGCAGCAGGTAGCTGAGCTGGTGGAGGCAGTGAGAAGGCTGCACAATGTCAGGGAAGCAGAAGAGGAGTTAGATTGCTTGATCCAAACACAGTCTGCTGAGCAACCACAGCCCACAGCCATATGGTCAAATAGTCCCCCAACAAGTTATCCATGAGACAGCAATGTGCCCTTGTGGACAAGAAAGACAATGGCATCCCGAGGTGCATTAAAAGGAGTGTGACCAGCAGATTGAGGGAGGTTCTCCTTCCTCCTACTCCGTCCTAATGAGGCCCCACCAGTATTGCATCCAGTTCTGGGCTCCCAGTTCAAGAGGGACAGGGATCTACTTGAGAGAGTCCAAAGGAAGGCTACAAGGATGATTAAGGGACTGGGACACATGCTTTATGAGGAAATTCTGAGATACCTTTTTAGTCTGGAGAGAAGACTAGGAGAGGATCTAATAAATATATATAAATATATGAGGGCTGGGTGTCAAGAAGGAAGGGACAGCCTCTTCTCACTTGTGCCCTGTGATAGGACAAGGGGCAATGGATGTAAATATAGCACAGGAAGGTTCACCTCAACATGACTAAAAACTTCTTTGCTGTAATGTTCACAGAGCACAGGAACAGGCTCCCCAGAAAGGTTGTAGAGTCTCCTTCTCTGCAGACTTTCAAGACCCATCTGGATGCATTCCTGTGAGACCTGCCCTAGGTTATACGGTCCTGCTCTGGCAGAGGGGCTGGACTCAGAGATCTCCAGAGGTCCCTTCAAACCCCTAACATCCTGTGATCCTGTGATCCCATCTGGAGTACTGTGTCCAACTCCAGAACCCCCAACACAAGAAGGACATGCAACTGTTAGAGCAGGTCCAGAGGAAGGCTATGAAGATGATCAGAGGCATGAGCACCTCTGTTGTGACAAGCAAAGTTGAGGTTGTTCAGCCTGGAGAAGGGAAGATCCTGGGGAGACCTTGTCGCATCCTTCCAGTATTTGAAGGAAGCCTACAGGATAGCTTTTGCAAAGACGTATAGTAACAGGACAAGAGGAAATGGTTTTAAACCAGAAGCTAGATTTAGATTAAAGGTAAGGAAGAAACTCTTCACCATGAGGTTGGTGAGACACTGGAAGAGGTTACGCATGTGAAGGCTTCAACTATGAAACTGTTCAAAGCCAAGCTGGATGGGGCCTTGAGCAACATGATCTAGTGGAAGGTTTCACTCTCATGGCAATGAGGTTGGAACTAGATGATCTTGACGGGCCCTTTCAACTCAGACCATTCTATGAATCCATAATGTCATGGTCCATGTTCTTTGAAGACCCATGGGACATAATGAACTAACAGCTGCTTCAATTTCCCTGCTGGGGATCACATCCAGTTCCTGGGGATCACTGCTGCCATTACAGGAATAAAAAAATGGCGGGGGGAGGAATGGTCTGGTAAACTCCTGCTTCAACTAATCCTTTAGAGAGCCTCAGCCTTTGCCCTGTGTCCACTTTCAAGTACAGGATAAGGACAGATACAGCAAGATCTTCTCTTTAGTGTATCCAGGGAATTCAGAAAGTAAGAGAATTTACCACATTTCAACAAAACAGGCTTGACGCACTGAATTTAGGGAGTAGAACCTCAAGCAATGCTCAGCTGATAGAAGGAAATATTTTAGCCCTTATAGGCCACAGACCTTGGGAAAAAACTGCAACTGTGTAGAGAGAAAAAGCCTTTAGCTGATTACCAACAGCCATTGTGACTCAGGAAGCCACACAACGACCTGAGAATAAGAGCAGGTAAACATTGCAAGAGAGTCTTTTGTCTTCTCTCTGAACTTAGATAAGAGATGCTTGAGCGTTTGCCTTTTGCCTAACACCTGTCTGGGCCTTCCCTGGTGATGTGTGTTCCCTGGCGTTTTCTCGGCAGCCAATCATGAGCCTGTAACTGTCTCACGGGCACATCTAATTACCAATCACAAGTTGCTTTTGATTATGTTAGCCTACATAAAGAAAAGACTTTGTACAATAAAGTAGACACTTTGCTTGCATCAAGCTTTGTCTCCATCTCTCAATCGCGGTACAGGCTAAACTCATGAGTAGTACAAAATGCATCAAAGGCATAAAGACAACAATCCTGTCCAGGAAATAGACACAGCTGACTGATGAATGAACCAAGGACATATACAGGAATAATATTTACAGTGGAAGAGGAAAGGAAAAAGTCAGGGTTCCTGGGTTTCCTCAAATCCATTTTCTGTATGATTATGTTCCACTCATAGTATTTAAGGATGCCAATTCTGTACCTGTTTTGAGTCAGATGATAAAATTCTATTAACTTCAAAATCTTGATCCTTGTAAATTATTACTTTCTGCCTTGTCAATCATGGTACAATCCTCCTGTACAAGAAGACTGATGGCATGTAAATGCATGGGATTTGCAATCTTTATCACTCCCTGTCAGTAATTTCTTTATCTCAAATTGCAAATCTTGGCTTGCATCCAGCTTCCTCTAACTAAACACTGATAAGATGAATATCTTCTTTCTAGTTTTTTATTGTTTCTTAAAGCTGTTTCCCACCTCTGAATGTTTAATTGATGAATATAGCTGTCAAAACACTGGGCATGAACCTAGAATTCAAGCTTTCATGCATTTTTTATATTAGCTGTGTTGTTTGAATCTTTTTGCAGTTGCCATTCATATTGTGAAGGACACCATAAGACATTTCAGATGAGTCAACAAGTAAAGACACATTGTGAAATGGCACACATAATCTTTTGTATTATCTTATACCTAGTACCACATATTTCTCTTCATGTTGACATGTAGCTGACATGAAGGTATACAGATATTGTTTTGTTGAAAGGATAATGCTTCTTAGAATAATCACAATTAAAAGAATACTAGAACCACCACATAATATTTGCAAAGAGCAGCCTGGAAGAGAGGGATCTGGGGGTACAGGTTGATGGTAGGCTGAACATGAGTTAGCAATGGGCCCAGGTGGCCAAGAAGGCCAATGGCATCCTGACCTGTATCAGAAACAGTGTGGCCAGCAGAAGCAGGGAAGTCATTCTGCCCCTGTACTCAGCACTGGTGAGGCCACACCTTGAGTCCTGTGTCCAGTCCTGAGTCCCTCAGTTTAGGAAAGATGTTGAGTTGCTGGAATGTGTCCAGAGAAGGGCAACAAAGGTGGGGAGGGGGTTGGAGCACAGCCCTCTGAAGAGAGGCTGAGGGAGCTGGGGTTGCTTAGCCTGGAGAAGAGGAGGCTCAGGGGAGACCTTATTGCTCTCTACACCTACCTGAAAGGAGGTTGTAGACAGGAGGGGGTTGGTCTCTTTTCCCAGGCAGCCAGCACCAGAACAAGAGGACACAGTCTCAAGCTGCACCAGGGGAAGTTTAGGCTGGATGTTAGGAAGAAGTTCACAGAAAGTGTGATTGGAAATGGGAATGTGCTGCCAGGGAGGTGGTGGAGTCACCATCACTGGAGGTGGTGGAGTCACCATCACTGGAGGTGGTTAGGAAGAGACTGGATGGGGTGCTTGATTAGATGGTGTTGGATGATAGGTTGGAATTAATGATCTCAAAGGTCTTTTTCAACCTGGTTAATTCTATTCTATTCTATTCTATTCTATTCTATTCTATTCTATTCTATTCTATTCTATTCTATTCCAAACTTTAAGCATAGCACTGAGTTTTGCTTGAGAGTGTTTGGATCAGAGATATGTTCTCTCCTTATGCTTTACAATAACCCTGGGAAAGTCAGAGAAAGACTCTAATAATGCACCAAAATAAAGGTGAGCTGGTCCATATAACTCATTAAAAGCCTTGAAATATGTGGAAACCCAGGAAATAAACCAAATAAAAGGAACAAAAATAATACACAGAGAGAGCTGCTTTAAAGTTCTGCTTGCTGCCATGCTATATCTTCAACAGAAACCAAAACTGAAGGCAAGAGTAAAGAGTATGGGAAACAAAGCTTGTCCTGATCTCTGCTACCATACCTCCCTAGCTGGCAAAAATCTGAAATTAGTATCTTCCAACCCTAGCAGATGCATGCAAAACAGCATCTAGAGACTGATTAATCTACTTCACTTTTGTATCTCTAGTTGAAAAAGGGAAGATAGATCCAGAAGGTAAGATGTGTTTCAGTGACAAAAGGCACCTTGTAGAGCTTGCAGAGAACACTCAGATGGAAATTTGTATTTAAAAATCAAGCAACTCAAGAGCTCTGTAAAGAGGAAATAAAGGATGAAATCAAAGTAGAAATGGTAAGCAGGAATACCCTGTTATAAACCACTGCACAGATAAGCAGAGCAGAGCTCAGCCACTATCAAGGCTTAAAGGGAGTATTTCCTCTGATAAACAGCTGCATAAAGCTGATGCCTTCTCTGTCAATAGATTTGAAATGATGCTTTACTCTGGCTGCATTGTAGAACCACTTGGAAGTGATGAACAGAAATCTGGAGGTTTTGCATGCTTTCTCTAGTGAAGTCAGTTCCAGACTGAAGCTGATTTATAAACCAAAGAAGTTCAGCTTGTTGACTTAGGGTTGTTTTACACTATTGATAGTCTGGTGTCACTCTAACAAATCCATGAGACTGCACATGTTCCGAAATCATAATCAGAGTGAATCAAATAATGGTGGAGCAAGGAGGGCTTTTGGAAGTGTGAGGTTGATTTCCCTCTTCTGCTGTTACACATTCCTAGTGTGCACACTCATCTATGTGTTTGCAACTGGTGTGTCACATGCACCCATTTTTACAGTTGTGATCCTACCTATCTTAAATTTATGTTGCAAAGTGAGATAACCTGTCCCTTTCTATTGACTAGCTAGATGGCTTAGCCTGGAGAAGAGGAGGCTCAGGGGTGACCTTATTGCTCTCTACAACTACCTTAAGGGGGGTTGTAGACAGGCAGAGGTTTGTCTCTTCCCCCAGGCAACCAGTACTAGAACAAGAGGACACAGTCTCAGGCTGCACCAGGGGAGGTTTAGGCTGGAGGTTAGGAGGAAGATTTACACAGAGAGAGTGATTGTCCATTGGAATGGGCTGCCCGAGGAGGTGGTGGAGTCACCATCATTGGAGGTGTTCAGGAGGAGACTTGATGGGGTGCTTGGTTGCATGGTTTCATTGATTAGGTGGTGTTGGATGATAGGTTGGACATGATGATCTTGACGGTCTCTTCCAACCTGGTCTGGTCTGGTCTGGTCTGGTCTGGTCTATTCTATTCTATTCTATTCTATTCTATTCTATTCTATTCTATTCTATTCTATTCTATTCTATTCTATTCTATTCTATTCTATTCTATTCTATTCTATTCTATTAGTGTAGAGTAAAATATTGCTTTATTGATGCTGAAGGTAGGTAAGGAAAAAAACACATTTGTCAGTAGTGTTGCAAAACACAATAACAACTCAGTTTTTGGAGAGGACTGGTTTAATTCCTGACCTACCAGGAAAAGAAATACTCATTTACCTAATTGTGTTTCATTGTGGGGGGAGGTGGGGGGGAAAGAGAGAGAGATTCAGAGCAATAGATAATTTGAGCTTCTGTTCAGTACATTTAATACATTCTCCATTTTTCTGAAAAACAAAAGTAACTGATTTTGAAAGATGCTTTATGTATCATGATAACTAACAGGAAAAAAACCACTGTGTGTTAGACAAGGGTTAAGAAGAATTTCTTGTGACATGGGATTACTTCCTGCTTCACTATACCACTAACTCTAGTCACAGAGTCATAGCTTGTTCCCATGATATAATCTGGAGTACAATACAGTGTTGACACATCTGTTACTTCCCTTTTTGCACTCTTCTTGAAGAGTCACCTAATTCTGGTACCCCCATTTCTACCCGTTTTCTGCCTGGAACCAAGGTCTCTGTACTGCCCCTGTAAGTCTAACTGATCCGGTTTGCTCCAGTGCAGTGGAAGAAGAGACTGTCCTAGAGGAAGAGATAGATCATAGAATCAACAAGTTTGGAAAAGACCTCAGAGATCATCAAGTCCAACCTATCACCCAACACCTCATGAATAACTAAACCACAGCTTCAAGTGCCACATCTAATCCCTTTCTGAACACCTCCCTGGGCAGCACATTCCAGTGGCAAATTACTCTTTCTGTGAAGAACTTCCTCCTCACCTTGAGCTTAAACTTCCCCTGGCACAGTTTGAGACTGTGTCCTCTTGTTCTGGTGCTGGTTGCCTGGGAGAAGAGACTACCCCCCACCTGGCTGCAACCTCCCTTCAGGTAGTTGTAGACAGCAATAAGGTCTCCCCTAAGCCTGCTCTTTTCCGGGCTAAGCAACCTCAGCCTCTCTTCATAGCCTCTCCCCAGCCTCATTGCCCTTCTCTGGACCTGACTACAACCTCCCTTCAGGTATTTGTGGAGACCAATGAGGTCTCCCCTGAGCCTTCTCTTCTCCAGGCTAAACAACCCCAGCTCCCTCAGCCTCTCCTCGTAGGGCTTGTGCTCAAGACCTCTCCCCAGCCTTGTTGCCCTTCTCTGGACACATTCAAGAATCTCATTGTTCTTAAATTGAGGTGCCCAGAACTGGACACAGGACTCAAGGTGTGGCCTAACCAGTGCTGAGTACAGATGGGTATGGATGAGGGGATGAAAGAGGCAAAGAGCAACATCAGGTACAGGATGTGGTGCAGAAAGAAGCATGGTACCATAGGAGTAACAGTTGCCTAGTCAATTTGATGGTGTTTTTCACAATTTATACTTGTTACACCATACTCTACATGGATGTACAGAGATAAATAGAAGGATGTAAATGAAAACAGAGATAAATAGAAGGATGTAAATGAAAACATTGACAATCAAGGAAGTATTCCATCCTACTGGCAGTAAGACACAGAAATGTAATGGAAAGGATTGTTTTATATAGAACAATGAGCTACATGTATCTGCAAACAGACAAAGTCTGAAAATTATCACTTTTGCTAGACTGTATATAGAACATGAGGAAGAGTTACAAACAGATCCAATGAAGCAATCTAGAAGCAGAACTAGGTATTTGGAGGAAAATATTATAAGAATAACTCTTCTGCTTGAAGACAAGCAGAATAGTTATCCTTATAATAATAGCACTGTCTGATCTGAATCAAAGCCCTCAGACCTCAGTGATTATGAATCCTAAAGATTAAAGAGGCTTTCCAAGCCAGAAATACTGCTGCAGTGTAACACAGTAAATGCAATTTTAACCTAGTTAAAAGAATGTGAACATTTGATCAGGAGTTACTCACACTAGTTAATTTTTCACTTTCATCCAGTGAGCTGAAACTTACCCTTTGAAGTCAGTCAATGTAAACATCATTTCAAACTGGTTTCAGTGTCCAGGGATATGCATTATGCAACCCAATTGCTTTAGTTACACTAGGACAACTTGTCTAATAGACTCTGTGAGTTAGAAGTGCATCCAGAAAAATGTAGCTTAACCTTGGGGGTGGAAATATCATCATGTTTCTGTGATCAGCCACCCATCTGTAATCCTGTTGGCTTTTTGGAAGAACTCTCAAAGAGAAATTGAACTCTGGTGGGTGGAGGAATAATTTCAGTTTTATTTAATTAGCAGGAAGCAAGAGCTTTTTGAAATGTGTTACTCAAGAGGGGAGCCATTCCCCCAGCTGTCTGCCTTCTCTGAAGCCCAGAGCTGCCCTCTGCTTGATCTCACAGTGCCCACAGATCTCCCTCACCACATGAGCTAGTCTATGGGTCTTCCGGGCCTGAGGCAGGTATGGGGATGATCTCTTTCTACCTCTGCAGTCTCTTGAGATAGAATAGAATAGAATAGAATAGAATAGAATAGAATAGAATAGAATAGACCAGATCAGGTTGGAAGAGACCTTCAAGATCATGTCCAACTTATTATCCAACCCACCCAATGAACTAAACCATGCAACCAAGCACCAAGAGACCTTAAAGATCATCAAGTCCAACCTATCACCCAACACAATCTAATCAACTAAACCATGGCACCAAGCATCCCATTCAGTCTCCTCCTAAACACCTCCAATGATGGTGACTCCACCACCTCCCTGAGCAGCCCATTCCAATGGGCAATCACTCTCTTGCACAAACCAAAATATTTGCAATGTTATTTTTATTTTAAGACAAAGCCCTCAGTAAGACAGAAGTAATTTCAGCATTATTAACTGTTCAGACACTGATTCATTTGTATGTAGTTTAAAATTCAGAACAAAGAGGTGAGTATTTTAACAACCAAAACTGATATAGTTAATCAAATAGTTAATCAAATTAGCTTGAATCTCCAGCCTCCCCAACATAAGGGAGGAGCTGCTTTCTGGAAATGAGTAAATTGTATTGCTTTGACACCTATGGAAATGAGGAGAAGGCACAAATCCAGGCTGGGCAGTGACTGGCTGGAAAGCAGCCCTGAGGAGAGAGACTTGGGGGTGCTGGTGGACAAGAAGCTCAACAGGAGCTCTCAGTGTGCACTTGCAGCCCGCAAAGCCAATCAGATCCTGGGCTGCATCAGGAGAAGTGTGGCCAGCAGGGCAAGGGAGCTGATTCTCCCCCTCTACTCAGCTCTGGTCAGACCCCACCTGGAGTACTGCCTCCAGTTCTGGACCCCTATTACAAGAGGGATGTAGAGGTGCTGGAAGGTGTCCAGAGAAGGGCCACAAGGATGATCAGAGGGCTGGAGCACCTCTCCTATGAGGACAGACTGAAGGAGTTGGGGCTGTTCAGTCTGCAGAAGAGAAGGCTACAAGGTGACCTAATTGTGGCCTTCCAGTATCTGAAGGGGGCCCACAGGAAGGCTGGGGAGGGACTTCTTAGGATCTCAGGTAGTGATAGGACTAGGGGGAATGGAATGAAGCTGGAGGTGGGGAGATTCAGAGTGGATGTGAGGAGGAGGTTCTTCCCCATGAGAGTGGTGAAGCCCTGGAATGGGTTGTCCAGGGAGGTGGTCGAGGGCCCGTCCCTGGAGGTGTTTAAGCCCAGGCTGGATGAGGCTCTGGCCAGGCTGATCTAGTGTGGGGTGTCCCTGCCCATGGCAGGGGGGTTGGAACTAGATGATCCTTGTGGTCCCTTCCAACCCTGACTGATACTATGATACTATGATTATTTCTTACAGTAGCACAGACAGGGACAGGGGTCTTCATTCCCTTTTGATTGTGACCTTTGTAAATCATTTGACATTGATGTAACAATTACTGCTTCAACCTATTCCAGGCACAGAGATGGAGTTATGATCAATTATTGCTTTCTGAAGGACTAGCGTCCTGTTGTGCTACACACCGCATGAACACCAGACAAAAGGCTGGTCCAAACATTTGCTCTTTCCTTGTTTAATAATCTAAGTGGAATCAGAGTAACATGTTAAATCTATAGATACATCATTTCTGGTTCTACAATGACCTTCCAACATCTGTTCTGTTGTCTGTTTACACTTCATACCCCTGTGTAAATGCATTAGGAGATCACCCACGTTTTTTTCAGTAGTTGCTCAGTGGTCATAGAGTAGCTAATCAAGCAGCCAAGAAACAGTTTCCTTGTATATACTTCAAAAAACCCCAACTGATCAACTGAAAAAAATACCCTTGCAAAACCAGTTTTGTTTGGTTTAAGTACAGATCAGGTGCTTGTGTAAAACCTCACGAGGTGAAGTATACTTGAATGTTACCTGCAACAAATCAGACACTAGAGTTCCTATGTGAACTGCAGATAAAGAGCACACTTACTCATGCATGTGAAAGCTGGATAGCAACAACTAAACAGGCTTCCCAAGAGCATAAGAAAAATGACCAGGTGCTGAGAGGAGTCAGATTACTTTCTTGGCTCCCTGGTTGGAAGCATTGCTTGAAACCACAGACAGCAAAACATGTGAAGGCCTCCCCCTGATTTTACAGAAAAGTGGAATCAAATTGCATTTTAATGTGAACCATTGAGAGTCTACAGGAGCAAGAGCATGACACAATAATGCAAAACTTAGTGGTGCAATATAGATGTTGCCCTTGGCTGAGGCTATGGGTAGTTCCAGTTGCTGACTAACTTGCCCTGTAATGCACAACTTCTATTATCTTCTCCTTAAGATATAAGGCTCTTCCAGCCATCTGCACCTTTAATATTGCACAGTATGCTGTAGTCAAGTATGGTACAGAAATCTAGCATGCAAGTCCAGGAGAAATAAATTTTACTGCTTTCAGTGCCTTGGCTTCAATCATAGAATCAATAAGGTTGGAAAAGACCTCAAAGATCATCAAGTCCAACCTGTCACCCAACACCTCAGGACTACTAGACCATGGCACCAAGTGCCGCATCCAGTGCTCTCTTGACCACCTCCAGGGACAGTGACTCTACCACCTCCCTGGGCAGCACATTCCAATGGCCAATCACTCTGTCTGTGAAGAACTTTCTTCCCACCTCCAGCCTAAACTTCTCCTGGCACTGCTTGAGACTGTGTCCTCTTGTTCTGGTGCTGGTTGCCTGGGAGAAGAGACCAATTGCCTCCTGGCTACAACCTCCCTTCGGGTAGTTGTAGATAGCAATAAGGTCTCCCCTGAGCCTCCTCTTCTCCAGGCTAAACAATCCCAGCTCCCTCAGCCTCTCCTCATAGGCCTTGTGCTCGAGGCCTCTCACCAGCCTTGTTGCCCTTCTCTGCACACGTTCAAGAGTCCCAATGTCCTTTTTAAGTTGAGGGGCCCAATATCTGGTATGGAGTGAAATCTATAAGCAAAATGTCTTGTCCTCCATGAAAGCTGGTCAGCTGTAGAAAGAGACTTGAAAATATACAAAAGATGATTTCTGTGATGATCAGTATACAAAATCAGGTCATCCAAAAGACAGGAGGTTCCAACCAACCTTTGTGGGGTTTTTCCACAACTGTGAAACATTCAGATGTGTGTTCTCCTCAAAATTACAACAGCAGGGGAGAGGCAGAGACCCTCAGCTTCATATTATGTCCTGAATTTCTTAGAAATGATGGGACTCAGTTGTGAGTGTGCTAAAAAACATGACAGTAGCACCAAACTCATGCAGTGAGGGCTAAGGCTGATAAGATGAGGAATCTCATATGCAGTCTTCCACAGGAGTTCTCAGCTTCTGGAGTTTTAGATTAGCAGGAGGAGATTAAGTATATTAAAGTCTTTGAAAGAGGGAAGGATTGGCCATTTATTGGCTGACATTTTGGAAAACATCCAGAGAAAGTAAGAATCTGACACAGCAAAAATAGCTTTTGCATGGGTTGCTTGAAGCCACAAAGTCGTGAAAGGTAATGTGGGGGAGGAAACATGTAGACTACATGCTCATCAATAAGGAACTTCATCTCCTTCTGACAGCAGCTTTACAAACATTCAGCATTTCGCAGGATTCACCAAGATAAAGTCTTCAGCCCTCATTTCTCTGTCAAGCACGCACATGATTCAGCTGCAGCAGAGAGACATGGGTACCCAGAGTTGAATAAAGGAAAAGGCAATGATCCATTTCATGTTTTCCACCACCTTCTGTATGTCTCTTCTCCCACTGCAAAAAAAAAAAAAAGCAGAAAGTGGTAGTGGAAAACATTCTACTCAATGTGATGGTGATGCTGAAGCCTCAGTCTTTTTTACTGATTCCAAACTGGCATGAAAAACACTAGAAAGTGTAAATTAACCATTTTTTTATTGTTTCCCACTCCCCTCTATAAACCTGGTTACAAGATACAGCAACTTGAAAAGATCTTCAAAAATTAGACCAGTCAAGGCAACCAATTGTTTCTGGAAGCAGAACTGTAATATGACCGTAACAAAGACTGGAAAATCACCCTGAGGCACTATTCCCTCCCTCCAGTCCATACAGTTAAGAGTGGTCCAACTCTCAGCTCCTGAAACTTTTGAACATCTGTTATCCAGCCATGACTATAGCTGCATCAGCAGGACCCCTGATATCCCAAAGTGCTTTTGTCCCTTGTGTTCTTCCAGCACAGGTCCTCCCCTTAGGCATCTAGGAGGGAATGAGGGCAGTCAGCCACCTTAGCTTCTCACTGAACTTTGACTTCAAGGCAGAAGGGAAATCCCCAGCTCCCTGTTTAAGGAATACTGAGTTATAAAGTCATGACTAGATGTAATCAAGACATAATCTACCTGTAACCAGTACAGCAATACAGAGACAGTATTGTGTGATGTACCTGGTGCCCTTGCTGTGGGTAAAGTTTCCACTAGACTACATTACTCAAAGCTCCATTGAGCCTGGCTTTGAACACTTCAAGAGATGGGATATCCACAACCTCTCTAGGCAACCAGTTCCAGTGCCTCACCATACTCACACTGAAGAGCTTCTTCCTTACTTCTAATGTAAATATATCCTTTTAAAGTTTAAAACCATTACTCCTTTGTCTTATCACTACATGTCTTTGGTAAAAGTCCCTCCCCAAATTTCTGGTAGGCTGATCTGAGGCCTCCCTCAAGCATTTTCTTCAGCAGGCTGAACAACCCCATCTTTCTTAGTCTGTCTTCATAGCAGAGGTGTTCCAGCCCTCTGATCATCCTCATGGCCCTACATAAATAATGTCAAAATGTTGAGTTACACAAATTTCTACACTACATGCAAAGAGATCACTGCATATTCACTCTCTGTCAGTAACTCTTCTCACATGCTCAGTCACTGTTCTCTTAATGATTCTGTAAACCAGAAGGTACTCAGATCAGTACACCAGAGTTTCCTTTTAGTTGTTTATGTACAGTTCCTTAGTAGTATTTTAAAGAACAGCTACAAGGAGAAATATTTCAGTACTTGTCCCTACTCTCTCAAGAGCCAAATGAATTTCAGATTCTGCACTTGAAACATGGGAATTATATTGGTGTCTGCTAGCTGCAAGGTGTCCCAGACTAAGCACCACAAATACAGAAGACACAGGATAATGGTTACAAGCCATGCCAGGAAAGAGGAAGGATCGTATTGCACTCGAGAAAGAAAATGCCTGAGTAAACCTGCAAGGTACTTGAGCTCTTCTGGGAATATACAATTCTGCACTGCCCCTGATCATACTAAATTTCAACATTATATTAAGCACTGAAGGAACAGGGGAAGAGAAGAGTGCAATAAATATAGACTATATTTCTTTGGTAAGTCATAATCAGTACATAAAATCGGTACATGAAAGCGCACCATGATTTTTTTGGGAGTGTTAAATTGTTTGTGAAGACAGATCAACGGGATAAAGTAGAAAGAAAAAAAAACACCACCAAAAAACTCCACCAAATCAACAACAAAAAAACCCTGTAAGTATCATATGTTGTCCTTGACCTTTCTCTGTGCGCTGCTGAGCAGCATTTAGCTGTGCTTAGTCAAAGCCCTGTCTCCTGGACTTCATTCCTGCAAGATGTGCCAAAAAGTCAGAGAGCTTCAACGAGTTCACTGGGTCCCTTCTGTCACACCCTCCTCTCAAGTTATCCCAAAGGTGGAGATCTGAAGGAACTGCCTTATGCAGCAGCAGCAGCAGCTTTTTTCTCCAAGAATATTTTTCTCTAACTTGCCAAACATCTGTTTTAATGGCTGGATGTCACTAGTCTCTGTCTTTAAACAACTTCTTATTGGATCCTTTCTTCTAAGTCAGAATGAAGATTCATGACAATTTAAATGCGAGGAATAGCCTAAGAGGCTCATGCTTTCATCCAAGCACAAGGAAAAAACTTGTGTTTCAGATGGAGCCCATGGTCTGCCTGCACACAAGTCCCTGAAAATGTCACAGATTGCACTTAACACCGGCCGCCAAATTTTGCACTGATTTGCACCATCTGCCACCATATTAGAGTCACTCACTGAAATCTGTGGCAGATTTGGCTCATTACACAGGGATTCATTTATTTAGTATTAGAAGCTGCAAAGAAACAGAAAAAAAAAAAAAAAACCCTGAATCCTTTCTCATAACAGCCAAGTTTAAATTCCTGCTTTCGTTTGTGGTCACAGAATTGGCATTCTGGGCCCCTGAGTTTAGGAAGGATGTTGAGTTGCTGGAACGTGTCCAGAGGAGGGCAAAAAAGCTGGGGAGGGTTTTGGAGCACAAGCCCTCTGAGGAGAGGCTTAGGGAGCTGGGGTCGCATAGCCTGGAGAAGAGGAGGCTCAGCGGAGACTTTATTGCTGTTGCTCAGTTGGCAGTGCATAAGACCCTTAATGGGAAGGTCGTGAGTTCAAGCCTGCAGTGAGCAGTAGTATCCTCCTTACTCTAATCATGAGGTCTGTGGTGACAGGTTGGACTCGATGATATTTGAGGTCTCTTCCAACCTTATTGATACTGAATACTGAACTACCTGAAGGGAGCTTGTAGACAGGTGGGGGTTGGTCTCTTCTCCCAGGAGACCAGCGCCAGAACAAGAGGAGACAGTCTCAAGCTGCACCACGGGAGGTTTAGGTTGGATGTTAGGAAGAAGTTCTTCACAGGAGAGATTGGCCATTGGAATGTGCTGCCCAGGGAGGTGGAAGAGTCACCATGCCTGGAGGTGTTTAGGAAGAGACTGGATGGGGCGCTTGGTGCTATGGTTTAGCTGATTAGATGGTGTTGGGTGATAGGTTGGACTTGATGATCTCAAAGGTCTCTTCAAACCTGCTCTATTCTATTCTATTCTATTCTATTCTATTCTATTCTATTCTATTCTATTCTATTCTATTCTATTCCATTCCATTCCATTCCATTCCATTCCATTCCATTCCATTCCATTCCATTCCATTCCATTCCATTCATCAGACCCTCACTGAGAATTATTTGTTTCAGCCATTTTTGTGTTTTGAATTCACCGTTTCTACTTACACCTTGAACATTTAAGAACTATTTATTGGCTATTTTAAATTTTTTGTAAGTTTGACTCACTGTTGTCTCACTGTGCCATATCAGAGAGATATTAGAGACCTCATCCTTATTTGTGATGTGAATACATTGTTGAATTTTCATTGCTGAAGAACACTTTGACGGCACTATGATTCATAGTAGTAGTTATTCATTGCAAAAACGTTTGTCCTTTTGTGCCAACTAACTTGCAGTACTAACAGCAGATATCAGGTGCTGCAATTGTAGCTGTTTCAAGATATTTGATTGAGTGATTGAATTTAATGAGGTACTTAATCCACTGGTATCTTACTCCTTTATTGTTCCGCTATTGTCCCTCCAGCCGCGTCCTACAAAATAGTTTTGTCAGTCACAGAAATCAAATCAAACAATTCAGTTCTCTCTAAGAAAATAGAGTAACTTAACACTTTGCCTACTGCTGTCTTTCCAGCAGATTCTGAATCTGTAGCACCTTTTGTTAATTGTAAACACAGTAAATAATTTTCTACTGGAGAATTCTAACATTATACTGTGAAGTCTTGAAAGTTAATGCTGGCCCTGAGCCATGACTAACAGTTTCAGATTTTTAAAAGGCCTTGGACTTTTCACCTATGTTGAACTTCATCCTCTGTCTTTTTTTATTACTATTATTTCTACATTCTAGTGGGAGTTTATATCATCTTGGAGACATATTCAGACCACCTAAAATGGCTTCTAAAAATCAACATTGTTGTAAGCAGTTGGATCCCTGCTCTTCAGTAGTGCCCAACTTTGGTTCCACACAGAAACAAAGCAGTCAAAACTGCATGCCATATTTAAATCTCCTATTACAAGCTTCAGCTTGGTCTGTGCTTGCTGATTGCCACACAGCCAAGCAATACTAGTATAGAAGATGAACAGAAGATGGTTTGAATTAGTTGAAGCTCTCACACATTTAGATTAGGAGACATCTAGTCCAAAGCTAGAAACAAAGGAGTTCAGAACATGGCAAACAGTGCAATTTGTTCTGGTGGAGATGATATATCCTCTACCAATACAATATACACTTGAACAGTAAGTTATAGCAAAGGGTCAGTCTTCTTCCTTGTTTCACACAAGCTAATGACAGAGGAAACCAACCCAGTCATTTCTTTGAAACAACATCTCACATTGTTTGATGTGTATTGTTGGAATTGCTTGTGCATGGAAAAATAGACTGGAGAGTCGGAAGAGGCTCTATCCTACAAGAATGAATTATTCCTTCAGATAGGATGAAGATGTTTTGGCTAGACAATTCCAGACATACACTTTCACTGAACATGCCTAGAAACAGAATGGACATTCAAAGGAAGAATGGAATGGAATGGAATGGAATGGAATGGAATGGAATGGAATGGAATGGAATGGAATGGAATGGAATGGAATGGAATGGAATGGAATAGAACTAACCAGGGTGGAAAAGACCTTTGAGATCATCGAGTCCAACCTATCACCCAACACCATCTAATAAACTAAACCATGGCACCAAGCACCCGATCCAGTTTCTTCCTAAACACCTCCAGTGATGGTGACTCCACCACCTCCCTGGGCAGCACATTCCAATGGCTAACAACTCTCTCAGTGAAGAACTTTCTCCTCACCTCCAGCCTAAACCTCCCCTGGTGAGGCTTGAGACTGTGTCCTCTTGTTCTGGTGTTGGTGGCCTGGGAGAAGAGACCAACCCCCACCTGTCTACAACCTCCCTTCAGGGAGTCGTAGAAAGCAATAAGGTCTCCTCTGAGCCTCCTCTTCTCCAGGCTAAACAACCCCAGCTCCCTCAGCCTCTCCTCACAGGGCTTGTGCTCCAAACCCTTCCCCAGCTTTGTTGCCCTTCTCTGGACACCTTCCAGCAAATAATTATAAAAACAAAACAAAACAGCACCACCAAAAAGAAAAGCAAACAAACAAAACCACATGCACACACACATAAAGTAGTTATTTTAGTAAGTCTTGCTACAGGGTAAGGACCTGCATACTTGCATACTTCAAATAAGATTCAGCACCTGTAGAAGATGATTGAAGACCCAGACCTGCTAAATTGAAGCACTTCCATTTTGCAATATCCAGTTTGAAAAGGTAGAACATCTAGTCCTTTTAATAACAGTGATTTAGGTGACATAGCTGTATCACCCTTCCCCTGGAAACCACAGTTGTGTTTTGAATACTGATACTTTGCGTTTACATTCTAATTTGGGGAGACTATGAACCGAGGCACAATTAAGGCAGAAAAGGAAAAATGCAAATAAAACATGTAATGACCTATAAAAAGGATGCAAAACTCCATTTCTGCCATGAGCCAGAAGAGATTTCAGAGGATAACTGAGGGCTTTTACTCTCTGTGGCTTCACTTAGAGAGAAAAACATATTCATTAGAGGTACCAAGAAACATTGATGTGACAGGGGATGGTGATTCCAACTAGTCTTGTGAAACAGGAGCTCAAAAGTAATTCAACAGCTCTGTGGATGTTTACACTCCATAATGTTCTTCCCATCCACTTGATCCCATTAAGATCCTTCCAGTCTCCAAGACTTCTGAAGCTGTCAGCTATTAACCAATGTACTGTAAAAGACCTTCATTTGTATCCTTGGCTTTGACACTGTACTGCCTGCATCCCGTTCCTGTGATGAATACCTGCGCTGACATTCCTTCTCAGCAAATAGATTTTGTTACAAACGATCCCATTATTGATTTTGTAGTAAGTTGAGTAAATCCTAAACCTCAAATATGGTGTGGTGGTTATGTTTCACAGCTCACAGTACCTTATTGGCATTCAAGTTGCGCTCATCCCTACTGAAATCATTCTGTTGTGGCATAAAGCACAAATATATTTTACTGCTCAGCTTGGTGCAGTGCTGCCAATTATTTTAATGCTGCAGTATGAGAAACAAATGAACGCTTAGATATTTGCTTCAGCAGCTGATTTTTAAGCTAAATCATCCTCTGCATTCTTTGCAAAGTGTGCTTTGATCACAGCAAATTCTGGATCACAGAGGCTAGCCAATTTCTTGTGAGAGGCAGGCCCACCAGTTATGGTCAGACACAACATAGATGCCTCCTTTTGTTATTTTGGATTAGATGTGGCATATTGTTATATTTATTCCATTAACATTAGCAAGGCATGCAACAGCAGATTGCAAGACAGTTCTGATCACATTTTGAGCACTCCTTTCCATGCTGCTTTCTCTGACAATAAGAACCATTAGAACTCAGAGCAGGGTTTTTTTAAATCACATACTGAAAGTATTTGTAGTCTTTGTTCTCCTCCCTTCTCCCCAGATTATTTCTTCCTCATTCCACAGACTGCTTACACTTTCATGACAGATCTTCGGTCCGTCACATGCCACTAGAAGAGGTTTCATATGTTCAAGAGTAATGAGGCCTGTCACATTATAATTAGCTGATAAAAGGTTAAAAAAGTTTTGGCAGGTATATTTTGACAGGAGGTTAAGAAGATAGAAAAATCCACTGTGCACCCGTCGAAACTCAGAGATGAATCTAGCATTCTTTTAAGTCACCAAGTATAATGCTGTACAGCTCAACTTCTATCAATATGGTGGAAACAATGGAATGGAATGGAATGGAATGGAATGGAACGGAACGGAACGGAATAGAATAGAATAGAATAGAATAGAATAGAATAGAATAGAATAGAATAGAATAGAATAGAATAGAATAGAATAGAATAGAATAGAATAGAATAGGTTGGAAAAGACCTTGGAGATCATCGAGTCCAACCCATCACCCAACACCATCTAATCAACTAAACCATGCAACCAAGCACCCCATCAAGTCTTTTCCTAAACACCTCCAGTGATGGCAACTCCACCACCTCCCCAGGCAGCCCATTCCAATAGGCAATCAGTCTCTCTATGAAGAATTTCTTTCTAACCTCCAGCCTAAACCTCCCCTGGCACAGCCTGAGATTGTGTCCTCTTGTTTTGCTGCTGGTTGCCTGGGAGAAGAGACCAACCCCCACCTGGCTACAACCTCCCTTCAGGTAGTTGTAGAGAGCAATAAGGTCACCCCTGAGTCTCCTCTTCTCCAGGCTAAGCAGCCCCAGCTCCCTCAGCCTCTCCTCTTAGGGCTTGTGCTCCAAACCCCTCCCCAACTTTGCTGCCCTTCTCTGGACATGTTCCAGCAACTCAACATCTTTCCTAAACTGAGGTGCAGCTGCCTGAGAGAGTCTGGCATGCTCTTACAAGCACCTGGCATTTTCCCCATTCCTTTGAGGGAGCTTGGGACCTAAAAAGCACACTGAATCGACCTGCTGAGTCAGGCATCTTCTGCCTATGTGTGCCACCGCCCCAAGATCGATGTCTGAGTGCTGACCCTGTTAACTGCACTGCATGCATGATGTCACAGATCAGGAAAAGGACAGTCACAGAGGACTTAGCAGCAAATGTGGCATCCCTTTGGCAGATGAACTCTGGGCTACTCACAGGTCCTGATCATACCACACATGGGATTCTCAGTTTGCACTTACTTATGAATAGATAGCTCAAAACCAAGGAGGTTTTTTCCATCACGAAGGTGGTTGAGAGGAAGGAAGACAGTCAGAGGCAGAAACGTTGTGTTCCCAGTAGATCTTTGGAGCTTGAGATATTTTCTCAGAAATTTACTGCCTGTAGGACAAAATAAAGGAAGGAGTACAGAGATGTCTCTGATGGGTATATCTCACAAACAATGTCCTGTGAAAAAGCTCATAGATACATTGTGTAGGTCATTGTCAGAGACAATGCCAGAGACCAGGGATACAATTTACCCCCATCCCTTTTGGATGCCTACATTGCCTACATCCCAAATAGTCATTCTGAGCTCCCTGTATGGTCAGTGGAATGAAACAGCCTTTGCTTGGGAGCATTTCACCTGACAGTAACATAGTATCATAGTATCATTCAGGGTTGGAAGGGACCACAAGGATCATCTAGTTCCAACCCCCCTGCCATGGGCAGGGACACCCCACACTAGAGCAGCCTGGCCAGAGCCTCAGCCAGCCTGGGCTTAAACACCTCCAGGGATGGGGCCTCGACCACCTCCCTGGACAAACCATTCCAGGGTTTCACCACTCTCATGGGGAAGAACCTCCTCCTCACATCCAGCCTGAATCTCCCCACCTCCAGCTTCATTCCATTCCCCCTAGTCCTATCACTACCTGAGATCCTGAGAAGTCCTTCCCCAGCCTTCCTGTAGGCCCCCTTCAGAACATTGGCACCAAGCGCCCCATCCAGTCTCTACCTAAACACCTCCAGGGATGGTGACTCTTCCACCTCCCTGGGCAGCACATTCCAATGGCAAATCACTCTTTCTGTGAAGAATTTCTCCCTAAGAAGAATTTCTTCCTAAAAGAACACACCATAAACTTACTCTAATTTATGTCTCCTTCTTAAAAGCAGACAGTAGAATCGGCAGAAAGAAACTCTCCAGCAAGTTTCCTTTACCCCATATATTTCCATTGCTGCACTTGCTGACAGCCCTTGCATTCATATTTGTTATGCACATCCTCTGTCTTGTTTAAAAGATTCTCTATAATATGGATATTTTTTTTTGTCCAGGATTGAGGTTGCATTTCTAGGTAGCTGTGGAAAAGCAGCAAAAGGTTGTTTACAGCCTGCAGAAGTGGAGGAAGGCTCTATGAGGAAGTGAAATAAAAAAGCTGCTTGGCACAAAATCGTCTTACAGTGGTGGGTTGTGTTTGCCTGTTGGCCCCAGAGCCTGGCTGTCAGTGCACACTGTGGAAGTGTATTTACTTCTAAGAGCTACTGTCTTGCTCCAGCCAAGAATTTGCCCTCCAGGCTATACAGTGCTTAACAGGTACATGATATATGAGAGTGGTGAAGCACTGGAATGGGTTGTCCAGGGAGGTGGTTGAGGCTCCGTCCCTGGAGGTGTGTAAGCCCAGGCTGGATGAGGCTCTGGCCAGCCTGATCTAGTGTGGAGTGCCCCTGCCCATGGCAGGGGGGTTGGAACTAGATGATCCTTGTGGTCCCTTCCAACCCTGACTGATACTATGATATATCTTTACCTACTTTTTGATTATGCTATAACATTTATAGCATGACACAATGTACATTTGAAGGAGAAAAGCTATACTGCATTCATCAACAAGTCTTTCTGTTAAATCAGAGGCAGAAGCAGCACAGTATTATTAATTCAAATACTGTGTTATGCATCTGGATATAAAAAAAAAGACTTCATTAAGAATTATGGAAAATCCATTAAAAGGAAATGCAGTCTACTCATCTATATTGTTCTGGCAGAGTGCATGCTCTATGGTGACATGTTTTCCCTGGATCACACAAGCTGATGCTATAAAGCACGTCAGAATAAAAGTTACACATCTCCAATCAATCATTACCGTGGGACTACAAAAACTGTTTGAATGCTGGCCCAGGGGGAGAGTATGATTAGCCAGACAGACATTTTCATGCTTATTTTTACTTGAAAATAAGTGATAGATAATTTCATATGAAAATTAGAATCAAAAGACACAACGCAATCTGCGAATAAATTTAGCCCACAGCTTATTAGTTAGGGGCTCTAGAACATCATTCTGCTGAGCAGCCAAGAGATGAACTATTTATCAAGGCAATGAAGTTTAGCTTTATGGTCACAGTAGGCACCACCTCGTAATGGATGGTAAATGCATGCATTTCCATCAAAATGACATTTACTGCTTCAAAACCTGGGCTTTTCTGAGCACACAGCTTAAAAACAAACACAAATTGCTAAAAGAAAAACCCCACCACAGCCCAACAGACTGTTACAGATGTAACTTTACAGATCAGGTAGAAAACATGCAAAGCTAAGAGGAAATGCAATGCTAAGTAGCTAAGGGAAGTGAGCTTGAGTCTCCTAAGAGCTCTTGAAAAGCTGAGTCTCTAAACTGAAGCTTCACCACTACAAAATGATGGCAATAACACCTTGCCAGTTTTATTGCCTCTCTCTTGTCTCCTTGCTAGCAGAAGACACCTTCCCTTCAGGTATCCTGTAACAGCTTTTCATGGGGTTGTGTGGTTAAATTGATGCAGCCAAAATCCAATGTAATTGTTGCTTACATAAATCAACAATTTTGCTGTTTCAGTCAGAGAATAATCCCTTGAGCAAGACAGCATGTCTTGGCCTGGTTCTGGCATTATAAAGTGATATGAAGAGCTGTAGCTTGAGTGTGTCCAGCAGGTGAAGGGAGGTTCTCCTACCCCTCTACTCTACCATAATGAGACTATATCTGGGGTATTGTGTCCAGTTCTGGCCTCTCCACTCCAAGGGGGACAGAGATATACTACAGAGTTCAATGGAGGGCTATGAGGATTAAGGATTGAAATATCTCTTTTATGAGGAAAGGACTAGACACCTGGGGCTGTTTAGGCTGGAGAAGACTCAAAGCACATCTTACTAACGTTTACAAATCACAGAATCACAGAATGTTAGGGGCTGGAAGGGATCTCGAAACATCATCTAGTCCAATCCCCCTTCCAGAGCAGAATCACCTATACTAGATCACATAGGAATGCATCCAGGTGGGTTTTGAATACCTGTGGTGAGACAGACTCCACAACCCCCCTGGGCAGCCTGTTCCAGTGTTCTGTCACCCTCACAGTGAAAAAATTTTTCCTCATGTTTCCATGGAACTTCCTGTGCCTCAAATTCCCCCCCTTGGCCCTTGTCCTGTCATTGGGCATGGCCAAGAAGATCCTGACTCTGTGTTGAACTCTCTCAAGCAGTTCCCTGTCCTTCTTGAAATGAGGGGCCCAGAACTGGATGCAGTATTCCAGATGTGGATTCTTCACTGCTCTCCAACAGTTCAGACCCACATTCACTGCTCTACCATCAGCTATCCACCAGAGGGTTGTGCTGCCATTCAGTGGGACATGGACAGGCTGGAGAGTTTGTCAGGGAGAAATTTAATGAAGTTCAACAAGGGCACATGTAGAGTCTTGCACCTGGGAAAGAGACACCCTACGTACAAGTTTAGGTTGGGGACTGACCTGCTGGAGAGCAGTGAAGGGGAGAAGGACCTAGATTGAAGGACCTAGTGGATGGAAGGTTGACCATGAATCAGCAGTGCTCTTGTGCCCAAGAAGGCAAATGGTATCCTGGGTTATATTAGAAGGGGTGTGGTCAGTAGGTCGAGAGAGGTTCTCCTCCCTCTCTACTCTGCCCTGGTAAGGCTGCATATGGAGTACTGAGTCACATTCTGGGCCTCTTGGTTCAAGAACAATAGGGAGCCACTTGAAAGAGTCCAGTGCAGAGCCACAAAAATGATTAAGGGAGTAGAACATCTGCCTTTCAAGGACAGACTGAGGAAACTGGGGCTCTTCATCTTGGAGAAGAGGAGACTAAGAGGTGACCTCATTCCATGGTCCATGGTCCACAGTCCATGGTCCATGGTCCATGGTCCATGGTATGAGGCTAAATCAGTGTTTTAGAGGCCCAGAAAAATAAAACCAAACAACAAACCGAAACAAAACAGCAGACATCCACTTATCATGACTAAGCAAGTGAAACAGAGGGGAGAAGCTTGAAAGTGTGAGTGATCTTTCTGTGTGACTGATCTGTCGAGCGTGGAACAAGCAACCTACAGTCCATCAAGTAACTAACAAAGGTCTATAAAGGTAATACTGTAAAATGTGCCAGCTAACCACTACCCAAAAAAAAAAATATATTGCAAAATGCTGCTGTCCACTGGAACCTGGAATGTAAATAGTTAACTAAGAATGGAATAGTAATTCACATCCAGAAAATTGTAGCTACTAACCCATATACAAAGGGCAGTTTTAGCTTGGATTCTTTGGACATAGGCTGGTGGATGGATGTATACTGCTATTTGCCAGCTGGTGCCAAGTACACCAAGCTTTGCCTGCAACTTGCAAGATGCTCTGTGTAACAGAATGTGTGCAAAAATTCCACCTTGAATCAAATTTGTGGTTCAGTGACTGATAGGAAAGAGAAAAGCTCCGGAGCAGACAATGTTACTGCTTGCTAACAAATTAATGGCCAGTCCTGGAACGAAAGTAAGGAGATTTGAAGGGTGAGAGAAACAAACCAGAAAGAAGACAAAGCTGCTAGATGACTACATTTCTTGAGAGCATGACATTGACTCCACAGGAAGCCTAGTCATAAAAACAGAGCTAAGTAATTAATTCCTGCACAGTTGAAGTTATATGGAAGGAATTCTCCTCCAAGTAAATCTCTACAATAAAGACAATTTCCCTCTGGTTTTGGAGGGTAAAGCAGCGTTCACACAATCCTGTGCATGTTATATTTTGGAGGAACAATGTGCGCAGAAGCAGGCAAGGCTTTTGCATCCACTGTCCCTTGTTGGAATAGTATTTGCTTCTTAAAACTCCCTGTTAATGAGATGCAAAAAAAAAAAATCACCATGCTAAGGGCCATATGATGTGCTGTATAACAAGTTTCAACTCAAAATGAATATTTGCAGCAACTGAACAAACTCCTGGAAAGGGGTAGCAAAAGCAAATAGAGAAGCAGCCTTTCCTATAGCAGCATGAATAGTGCTGCTTTAATGTTATTTAGCATTTTGGCTGGAGGCACTGAGAACATCAACTTTTTAATGCAAACCCAAAGTGTCCACAGCAGTGTGAAAATTCTACCATTGTTGTGTTCCCGTATCACTTTTTAACAGCTTGAAGGGAGAAAAACTTTCATTTTAAATGATTCTGGATTAATTTACAAAGAAATTAGTAGAGTAAAGCTTCTAGAAGGTAATGGAATAGCATTACTTGTGCATGTCACACAACATCAAGCCTAGAAAACTTGTCATAAACTACTTTTTTTAACAACAAAATTAAGCTGCTCTTTCCAGAGCCACTTATCAGAGACTGGTGAACTGGGATCTAGTTTCAGGTGGACTGACATCTGCAGGTGCCATAAGGTGGTGTAACTCTCAGAATCACAGAATCAGCCAGGTTGGAAGAGACCTCCAAGATTATCAAGTACAACCTATCACCCAACCCTAACTAACTAACTAGACCTATCACTAAGTGATACTTAGTTAATTAGGTGACATTGAGACTCTTGAATGTGTCCAGAGAAGGGCAGCAAAGCTGAGGAGAGGTCTGGAGCACAGCCCTGTGAGGAGAGGCTGAGGGAGCTGGGGTTGCTTAGCCTGGAGAAGAGGAGGCTCAGGGGTGACCTTATTGCTCTCTACAACTACCTGAAAGGAGGTTGTAGACAGGAGGGGTTGGTCTCTTTTCCCAGGCAACCAGCATCAGAACAGGAGGACACAGTCTCAAGCTGCACCAGGGGAGGTTTAGGCTGGATGTTAGGAATTAGTTCTTCACAGATAGACTGATTGGTCGATGCAATGTGCTGCCCAAGGAGGTGTTTGGAAGAGACTGGACGGGGCACTTGGTGCCATGGTTTAGTTGATTAGATAGTGTTGTATGATAGCTTGCACTCCATGATCTCATTTTTTTCCAACCTGGTTAATTCTATTCCATAAAAGGCAGAAACACAGAGCTACTCAGGGAGCAGTGACCAGCACATGTGCTCTTACCCCAGAAGCAGGTTTGTTTACCCAGACATGTTGGGGCCTCTCTTTTGTTCCTCTTCCCATATTACCCCAATTTCTGCAGGACTGAGATGGTGAAGAGGGGGACCATGTCTAGACACATCAGGGTTTGTCTGGGTTTGTGCTGTGGCTTGTTTGGCCCTACCATGACAATTACACAGGAGAATGATTTTGCCTGCACAGTATGAGAGGAGAGATCGGAATGAAAGTCAGAGGGACAAAGAGAGGAATTTAGATCTGGAGCAGACAGAATAATGCCAAAAGGTTGCCTGCAAAAAGCTAGAGAGAACTTTTTAGTCTTATTTTCTAATTAAATCTATTTATGCTACCACACTATCACTGTGCACACATCTCTGTGCTCTCTAACTTCAATGTCTTGTGTAGCTGCAGAAAGAATTGCAGCAAGATTTAGCAATAGAGCTGAACTATCAAAAAGGTAAAGCTCTTAGCTTTATAGAAGTAGGCTTCTAGGAGAAGGAGAGAAAACAAAACAAAACCCAAACCAACCAAACAAAAAATCCCCCCCAAAATAAACAAAAACAAACAAACAAACAAAACCCATTACAAAACCTCCCCTACAACCAACTCCTACAGTGCAGAGAAGTTCATTTTTAGACATCAGAGACTATGGGACAGCATCTTTGAGACACAAAGGTAGCCTACATTCCACTGATCCCAGATCAGTTTGCTAAAACAAGGTGGCAATTTTGACCTGAATACAGAAATACAGAAGGAAATGCAGGAGTTTATTCCAGGATGAATTAATATTGATTGGGAATTTTTTGTGCACTAGGCTCATGGATTTTTAAAGCTGAGAAAAGTGGTGTCAGACTTAAGCCACTATGACACAGGGCAGAAACCTTGCCTTAATAATTTCTTCAGTAAGAGTAGATAGGTCATGTCACAGAATAGTCCCAAGAGAGTAAGAAATGGCTCTATTCTAACTGTCTTCAGGGAACATGACAAGCAGAAAGAATCCTTGTGGTGAATTTACAATCAAAAATTTTGGATTTGGCCATGAAAATTTATTCATATAGTTATTAGTTTTTTGAGTATTTTCAGCTCATTCATCTGTCTGAAAAGGAATTTATTCTTGCTCACAAGTCCTATCAGAACTGCAGAGTGACTAAAGGGTAGAGAATGAAACCCTGCAATGGGTTGTCCAGGGAGGTGGTTGAGGCCCCATCCCTGGAGGTGTTTAAGCCCAGGCTGGCTGAGGCTCTGGCCAGGCTGATCTAGTGTGGGGTGTCCCTGCCCATGGCAGGGGGGTTGGAACTAGATGATCCTTGTGGTCCCTTCCAACCCTGACTGATTCTATGATTCACTAGCTCTTCTGTTGATGCGTTTATATATATATATATATATATATATATATATATATATATATATATATATAAGCAAATATTCCTTGGATCACAATCTAAACCCAAGGATCCTACTTACAAGGTAATGATTCTAGCATCTTTAAGGCACAGCTATATTCACTCTTCACAGCTTTGTTGTTGGTCTTGATTTTCAACACAGTCCTGAGGAGCTATGAGCAATGGCAGGCTTCAAACCCCAGAATGTATCCTTTGGTGAATGAGATAGGCAGCTCATTGTACCTGATTTTTCAGGTGACAGGAGTGAAACACTAGACCTATAGTTCAAAGTATGGAAAGTCAGTCCTCTGCCTATGTTAGGCTGATTTTGCATCATTCAAACTCTCATGACTACCACATCATAGAATCATCAAATCACAGAATCACCAAGGTTGGAAGAGACCTCAAAGATTATCAAAGATTATCAAGTCCAACCTGACACCACAGACCTCATGACTATTTATAAAATTTATAATGAAGTGACCTGAACAAAGCTATAGAGCTCCATAAGTAGCAATATTTTAGCATAAATCTCACACTACAGAAGCTATTTTCTTATTTTCTGTGCACTGACATGCTTGAACCTATAAAAGGAAACTGCATAAGACATCTGACCCCTGCAATCTAAAGAGCTGCTCCTTGGTGTGACATTCGCTACCAACAACCTTGTATTTAACATAGAATCATAGAATCAATAAGGTTGGAAAAAACCTCAAAGATCATCCACCCCAACCTGCCACCCAAGACCTCATGACTACAAAACCATGGCACCAAGTGCCACATCCAATCCCCTCTTGAACACCTCCAGGGATGGTGACTCCACCACCTCCCTGGGCAGCACATTCCAATGGCTAACAACTCTCTCAGTGAAGAACTTTCTCCTCACCTCGAGCCTAAACTTCCCCTGGTGTAGCTTGAGACTGTGTCCTCTTGCTCTGGTGCTGGTTGCTTGGGAGAAGAGACCAGTCCCCTCCTGACTAGACTACAACCACAGAGATCATCAAGTCCAACCTATTCACCTCAAGCTCATTCATATATTTTTTTTCAATAAATATATTTTTCTTTACAAACACAGTACCCCTCATCTCTTTTTTAATGAAATTTGTGTTAATTGTCCTAGGGTCAGATCACATCATTTAATCTCTGAATTAAAGAGGCTAAAGAACTGTGCATCTTCAGAAGGATGTTGTTCTGTATAGCACAGAGCTGTTCTTTAACGCTAAACCAGCACTGCTTCAATATCCTACCTCAAGCTCACCACATTTGGGGGGGAAAAAAAAAAAGAATGAAAAAGAATTCACATCTATGCTCCTCTTACCTTTTTCTTTTTCATTTTAGTGTTTTCTTATTCAATCATCTTCATGAAAGTGTCAAGCATTTCGGCAGTCCGGCTGCTCTTAAGAATTCCAGGAAGGATTGGAATGAGCCTCATGGGGAAGGTTAGAAGCCGGCTAGAATATTGAATTTTGGCAGTCTCATAAAGGAGAGGAAGAAATATGTACCTACTTGGGGGCAATTTGGAGTTAAGAATAATTTGGGGCCTTTGTAAACAATAGCATCTCAAATTGGTTTGCACAAAGCTCTTTCATTTTTCACTAAAAGCCTTTCAACATCAGATCATTTCAGCACTGAACGCACTACAGCTCCCCTCTTTTCCTCCTCCCCTTGTTCTCTTAGCAACATTCGTCCATCACAAAGTATTTTTCCACTTTATTGTGCATTTCAAACCCTGTTATTTTTCTATCTCAGCTTTCATCTCTGATTTTGCTTCTTTCAGTGTAGATATGAGCAAAAGTTTCTGTTATGTGAAAAAAAAATCAGGTGCACTTAGGTAGTGCTTAATCTTCCCTATGAATAGTTATTCACAACAGACTCATACTTCTCACACTTTGTGTGTTTAATTAATAGTTCTACCAATAACTTTGTTGCAGTGTTAGTTTTCTGGGTGAAAATCATCCTTGAACACTGCAGAAACAAGAAGCAAAGACCAGGAACACTGAATTGTTACAGCACATTAACATTGCTTTTACATCTCAAAAGGTTTTGAAACAGCACACATCCACTAGGATTAGATGAGAGAGACCTAAAATAGCTTGCTCTTTATAGTCAGATGCTACATTAATGTTACCAAAATCATGTTTAATATAGTGTGACCGGTTGACGTTGTCCCCTTAAGAAAGGGGATATGGTGGACGGAAGTTGGTAAACGGAAAGAACGGATCTAAACTATTTCATTGGTGCAGTGGGAGGAAGCACCTTCTGAACTGGGAGTGCAGGAGAAAGTATCCTGGGCATTCCAGCACTTCTCTATCAGTCTTGCTTCCGTCTCTCCATAGTGCAGCAGCTCTCTCTGTGCTGGGCTTTCTGCCAAGGCTTCGGCCTTGAGAACTGATAAAGGCCTGTATTAACTCCTTTCCAATTAATACAAACTGCTTCTAACTTTTTTTTTCCTCTCTTTTCTTTCTCTTTCTATCCCACTCTGGGGAAAGGGGGAAGAGAGGGGAGAGCGGAGGTGGGGAACCCCCTCTGCAAGGGGGGGTTACTCTCATTTCTGTGTTACTTTATTGTATATCTTTGTATATATTGTAAATATTGTAAATTTGTATATATTCCCCCGCATACCCTACATTGCTTTGTAAATATAAAGCTCCACTGCTTTGCTAATTCAGCTTGTGAGTTTTTTTTTTTTCCTTTCCCTTCAATTTTCTTTCCCTTTACCTTACAAGGGGGAAGGGAGGAGGCTTCTTGGCCTTACCCTTCCAACCCACAACATATAGTAACAAAAAACTGACCTGTAGTAGGGTGTTGCTAGTTGGTCAGCCTCCAGTCAAGAGATCCTACAGAGATTGCTTTAAGAAGATTATTAACCTGAGCCTTTTACCTCAACAGTGGGAAAAGAAATCAATGTCTATCAGATCTTGATTCAAATTCTTTTTCTCTTGCATGGTAGTGTTTCCAGACCTAAGAATCTATTACAGAAAATCTGTACACAGCCCTGGACCCAGATCCTCAAAGGTGTGTTGCACACTCATCCACACAATTCAGCAGAAGATGGCCCCAAATATATTTAATAGATTTGTAGTTATGCACATGAATAAATGCCTGATCCAGACACCTGATCCTTTAATACCTCCTTTTACCTATACAAAACAACCTGGGGTGAGTAAAAAGCATAATCCCTGCACCAAACAGGTAAGTGGACAGAATAGAAGTGAAGCAATCAAATGTGTGATGGGTTGCATAGTCACAGGATTAAATAAATGCTCACATAGGTATTAACTGTCCTTGACCCCCTACAAAATGCAGCCCAGGCAAATCACAACAGTAAATAGCACACTTAATCTGTAACCAGAAAAGAAAGCAATTGACAGAGCACTGTGAATTATCAAACAGACAACCTGTGAAAGCACTAGAGCAATGTGGGAAAACTCAATTACTGCATAAACTTTTCTTGGGCCAGATCATGAGCTGGTGCAAGTGCCAGTGGGTTTCATCATTTGAGCTTGTTGTTGGAGTTTACAAATTACCTTTTATTCCCCATGAGACGTATTCTAGTTTCCTCTCTCTTGTTTTCCCCTAATTTCTGTTTTACAAAGATGAGATTTCCTCCTCTGTGTCTCTGAAATCATCATCTTGTCACAGCTTTCAATCACACTTATGTGTGTGAATGTAGAGTTTTGACAGCCAAACTTGGAAATGAAAACATTTTCAAAACCAAAAAACATTTAGCTCTTCTATTCCTGTTTCTTTAGCTTTGACAATTACATTTGTCTTACCTCTGCCAAAGTTGCCTCCCCGGCAGTGAACTCATAAGCATGCATTACACAAATACAGGTATTGGTGATAGAGAAGTGCAAAACACGAGAGTTCCCTTTCTTATGTTTTGTCATCTCTAGCACCAAATTACTCAAGTCACAAGGATAGGATAGGATAGGATAGGATAGGATAGGATAGGATAGGATAGGATAGGATAGGATAGGATAGGATAGAATAGAATAGAATAGAATAGAATAGAATAGAATAGAATAGAATAGAATAGAATAGAATAGAATAGAATAGAATAGAATAGAATAGAATAGAATAGAATAGAATAGAATAGAATAGAATTAACCAGGTTGGAAAAGTCCTTTGATATCATCAAGTTCAACCTATCACCCAACACCATCTAATCAACTAAACCATGGCACCAAACAACCCATCAAGTCTCCTCCTAAACACCTCCAATGATGGTGACTCCACCACCTCCCCA
This sequence comes from Melanerpes formicivorus, assembly GCF_026170545.1. Lineage (NCBI taxonomy): Eukaryota > Metazoa > Chordata > Aves > Piciformes > Picidae > Melanerpes > Melanerpes formicivorus. The sequence goes on from NW_027142353.1 coordinate 63,499,241, forward strand.
GGCAGCACATTCCAATGGCCAATTACTCTCTTTGTGAAGGATTTCTTCCTAACACCCAGCCTAAACCTTCCCTGGTGCAGCTTGAGACTGTGTCCTCTTGTTCTGGTGCTGGCTGCCTGGGAGAAGGGACCAATCCCCACCTGGCTACAGGGTAGTTGTAGACAGCAATAAGGTCTCTCCTGAGCCTCCTCTTCTCCAGGTTAAACAACCCCAGTTCCCTCAGCCTCTCCTCATAGGGCTTGTGTTCCAAACACCTCCCCAGCTTTGTTGTCTTTCTCTGGACACGTTCCAGCAGCTCAACATCTTTCCTAAACTGAGAGCCCCAGAACTGGACACAGGACTCAAGGTGTGGCCTAACCAATGCTGACTACAGGGGCAGAATTACCTCCCTGCTCCTGCTGGCCACACTGTTCCTGATACAGGCCAGGATGCCATTGGCCCTCTTGGCTTCCTGGGCACACTGCTGGCTCATGTTCAGCCTACTATCAGCCAGTACCTCCAGGTCTTGAATCAGAAAATGGTTTAAAAATACAGTGCGGTAACTTTTTATTGGTGAGGGTGAGACTAAACCTGTATTGAGCTGTTTGCCTGACAAGCTGCAATGTTTGACCAATGTCCTTCTTTAAAATGTAACAAAACAAAAAAACCCCAAGCAAACAAATAAATCTCAGCAGCTAACAAAACTGAAATCTTATCTTGGATAAAAGTTTTAAATTCTGATTTTATTGTGTTTATGCAAGAAACAGTCTTCCTCTGGCAGCTGGTTATAGATGAGATGGCTTAGTAGGTTTCTTCCTGCTCTCATCTCTGATTCACTTCTTTCAGGCATGTCATGAGGTCTTCATCATCATTTCTGAATTATCCAGTGATCAGCATTACTTCCAAACAACCTCACACGATCCCCAGTACTTTTCTGTGCAGCCTGGATTTCTGCTTCATGTCACTAACTGTCTTCATTGATTGAGGAAGACAGACACACCACCAGCGCTTGCCCATCTTCATTTGACATCACCAGTGAAGCCCTGTGAAGTGCCTCTGTAACTGGCAAACATGAAAGCATTTGTCCCCATCTCATGACAGGTACACCTCTGAGAAAAAGTGATGTTGCATATTCATTCACCAGAGGTCAGCTTGGAAGATATAAACAGAATGTATTTATATGTATAATGTCTCTGCTTTCTCAAGCATTATTTAATCTATTTCCTTCATGAGTATGTATTGTGTTGAATATGCATGGGTCTGCATAAAGCATTTCTGGAGTATTCTCCACTAAGAGGTCAGAATAATAACCTTGCAAATACAGAAAACAGTAATAACAAGTACCACATTTTGTTAAGATACTTTCAGCTTGGAAAGAGGTGAAAGGAAAAAGCCAGGCTGTGGCAAAGCAGATGGGAGAGCTGAAATGAAAGTGCTGGACCAGGAGTACACAGCCAGCACTACTCTGGGCTTCTGGAGCCAGGTGACCCAATTGTAAATGTTTGAAAGCAGCTACTGCTTTTTGAATATTGGCTAGAGGCAGAAGCAATCTGGCTCCCAGACATTTGGGTAATTCCTCTTAAGGCCAGTGGACCTCTACTCAGAACCTGTGAAAAGGGAACCTCAGAAATCTAGAACATATGGAAAAAGACTTGAAAAAAAAAATGGGACATTCATTTTCTGCATTCTTCTATACTAAAACTACCACACCACAAGCAAAATGAATGGCTGTGCTTTACCCAAGATACGGCATGAAGCTCAGTGGTGGTGGAAAACAGCTTTTTACAGTAAAGGACTGTTCACAGAAGTGCAATTTAATCCTAGTTTCCTACTTTAAAAAGAAGTTATCTTCCATGTGCTCCTTTGGCTGTGCAGGGTTCCCCCTTCCACCAGACTCTTTTGTCTCATGGAAGGTGAGGTCACCAGGACTCAGTACAGCAGCAGAATCCATCTCCATCTTCACAAGACCAGTATCTGGGGCATCAAGGGAAATGAGAAAAGCTTTTTGTGAGAAATTAGTAACATCTGAGAAAAAGTTTGTTCAAAGAAGCAGCCTGATCCTGTCTAATATGGTAGACTTTTTTTAAAGGGGTCTTAGTAGGTAGAACAAAAGGTATATTGGATGGGTGTTAGATATAAGGAAGAGTTAAATGTAGGCAAAAAGAAAAGCATGAAGGCAAGGTTGTGAGGAGAAAAGAAAAATTAATGTGGAAGAGCTGGAGAGGATGTAGGAGGAGAGAAGAGAATCAGAAATGATTGTTCTAAAAGCATATTGATTTCATATTCAAAAGTCACTGTTACATTGAGTCCCAGATGTCCCAGACATTAGACAAACACAAAACCAACTTATGTCCCAGAGAGGATACAGTCTAAAAGAGAGCAATCCATTACACATTGCACAAGGGAATGAGACAGCAGCTGCCATTTTGGTTGCTCAGTTTGCCTTGCTGTCATGGTGTTTATTGAGGGCCTGGGAATATTCCCTCATGAAGGAATATTTTGTATTTTGTGACACTGTTGAGCAAAGGCCACAAGGATGATCAGAGGGCTGGAGCACCTCTCCCATGAGGACAGACTGAAGGAGTTGGGGCTGTTCAGTCTGCAGAAGAGAAGGCTCCCAGGTGACCTAATTGTGGCCTTCCAGTATCTGAAGGGGGCCTACAGGAAGGCTGGGGAGGGACTTCGCAGGACCTCAGGTAGTGATAGGACTAGGGGGAATGGAATGAAGCTGGAGGTGGGGAGATTCAGGCTGGATGTGAGGAGGAAGTTCTTCAGCATGAGAGTGGTGAAGCCCTGGAATGGGTTGTCCAGGGAGGTAGTTGGGGCCCTGTCCCTGGAGGTGTTTAAGCCCAGGCTGGCAGAGGCTCTGTCCAGTCTGATCTAGTGTGGGGTGTCCCTGCCCATGGCAGGGGGGTTGGAACTAGATGATCCTTGTGGTCCCTTCCAACCCTGACTGATACTATGATACTATGATTTAAGTTTAAAAAATAAATAAAAATAAATTTAAAAAATCTGATTCTGAGTTGAACTGAATGAGATTTTCCCATTCCATCTTCATATTTAACCTCCCTGAGACCATGGAGCTAGAAATCTTATGAGCAATCTCTGTCCCTTTTCTTGCTTGGATTTAATGAAACTAAAAAATGTAAATATAAAAGATGTAAATGTATAAATGCAAACACAAACAAATGTTAAAAGTACTTTGAAAAACATTTTGTCTAAATATTTGAATTGGATGATTGGATTAATTTGTTTTCAGGTGGCAGTTGCCTATGAAAACTCTTTGCAACGTTTTCCAAACAAGCACAAGTTCTTTCTGCGATAGCAGAGACTGTCCACCAGCACTCCGAATGGACTTGAAAAGGCTGACACTACAGTATTGGAGGTCACCCCAATGGTCATTTCAAGTAATAATAAAAGACATTGAAGGTGGTGGAGTTGCAGGAGCTGACAAAACAGAATGCAATCAAGAAAATCAATTAAATCAAGTCTGCAATAATGATCAGGGTTGTTAAAGCACCTGACAGGTCACAAGTCATGAAATTAGAGTACATTCCTTAATGCCGGCAGGCAGAAGTCATCAGATATGTCAGCAGTGTCACACAAATGTCAGAAATGTCACACTTAGTTGTGTGAAGAGAGCTTACAATGGAAGTGGAAAACAAGAAAATTCACATGATAATGATAAGATGTATATTCAAGTTGTCTGGAGATGAGAGGGGAAAAATGGTGAATGGTTCGAGAACACATCAAAGATCAATGTTCTAAGGTAGAAGAAAATTAAATTAGAGCATAGCCATACATAGGGATAATGAAGACAGGACTCCTCTTGAGTGCTCCTCACCTTGAGTACTGTGTCCAGTTCTAGGCCCCTCAGTTTCAGAAGGACATTGAGACACTTGAACATGTCCAGAGAAGGGCAACAAGCCTGGGGTGAGGCCTCAAGCACAAGCCCTATGAGGAGAGGCTGAGGGAGCTGGGGTTGCTTAGCCTGGAGAAGAGAAGGCTCAGGGGAGACCTCATTGCTCTCTACAACTACCTGAAGGGAGGTTGTAGCCAGGTGGGGGTTGGTCTCTTCTCCCAGGCAACCAGCACCAGAACAAGGGGACAGAGTATCAAGCTGCACCAGGAGAAGTTTAGGCTGGAGGTGAGGAGAAAGTTCTTCACAAAGAGAGTGATTGGCCATAGGAATGTGCTGCCCGGGGAGGTGGTGGAGTCACCAACCCTGGAGGTGTTCAAGAGGGCATTGGACGTGGCACTTGGTCCCATGGTTTAGTAGTCATGAGGTGTTGGGTGACAGGTTGGACTTGATAATCTTTGAGGTCTTCTCCAACCTTATTGATTCTATGATTCTATGTTAAATACAAGGTTGTTGGTAGAGAATGGTACACTAAGGAACAGCCCTTTAGATTGCAGGTGTCAGACATCTTGTGCAGTTTCCTTTTATAGGCTCAAGCATGTCAGTGCACAGAAAATAAGAAAATAGCTTCTGTAGTGTGAGATTTATGCTAAAATATTGCTCCTTATGTACCGCGATTGAGAGATGGAGACAAAGCCTGATGCAAGCAAAGTGTCTACTTTATTGTACAAAGTCTTTTCTTTATATAGGCTAACATAATCAAAAGCAACTCGTGATTGGTAATTAGATGTGCCCGTGAGACAGTTACAGACTCATGATTGGCTGCCAAGAAAATGCCAGGGAACACACATCGCCGAGCAAGGCCCAGGCAGGTGTTAGGCAAAAGGCAAACGCTCAAGCATCTCTTATCTAAGTTCAGAGAGAAGACAAAAGACTCTCTTGCAATGTTTACCTGCTCTTATTCTCAGGTCGTTGTGTGGCTTCCTGAGTCACAATGGCCGTTGGTAATCAGCTAAAGGCTTTTTCTCTCTACACAGTTGCAGTTTTTCCCAAGGTGTGTGGCCTACAAGGGCTAAAACATTTCCTTCTATCAGCTGAGCACTGCTTGAGGTTCTACTCCCTAAATTCAGTGCATCACTTATAGAGTTCTATTTCTTTGTTCAGGTCACTTCATTATAAATATACATATGCATCAGTGAAACTGGTCATGAGTATATTTACCTTTGGTTTAGCTCAAGTTAAAAAAAATAAATAATTAGAAATAACAATAATTCATCTCCAACTCTAAATACTGTAAACATTTCCTCTGCTCATCACTCACAGTCACCATTTTGTCTAGTTCTGAGAATCATGATGTGCTAAAGGAAAGAACGGAATATTTGGTATAGAAGAGGAAATAAATGAAAGGCACTACACAACTGGGAAGCAAGACAGTGGTAAGAATCTCCTGGAGTCTGTTGCTGCACAAATAGTCAACTCTTGCTTGGTTTCATTTAAGCAAAATAATATTAGCAGACAAAATGGATCTAGAGTCTGATACATATCTCCTTCCTTGTCACTAGAGATTTTATGATCCTTTCAGATGAACCTATAATCCATTAGAAAGGATGATGCCTATAAAGACATTGTTTAAATGTTGTTTTATGAAACTCCATTTTTCAGCAGCACAAAATACAGCATGCCTTTCATTCACAGTAAAAGAGCAAATAAATTGCATGTATATGAGCTCTTCAGCGTGTCTACTTTAAATTGGCTGTTCTTAAGCAAGAAGTTATTTTACAACTTGTCTTGCTCAGAAAGTAAACTTACTTTGAAAAATATACAGAGTAGCTAGGACTGGTTTAGAAAATCACACCACAAATGCAAGGAGCATTTTTAGCCTGATTTTTACAGCCTGTCTTCTGGATCAAACTTATCTCTAAGAGCAGTTTATATATATATATATATATATATATATGCGTTATTTTTGTTACTGCAATCTAGACCTTATAGAATCTCAGCACGAAGATAGGATCTATCTCAAGAGTAATACAGTACATGTTTAAAACTGCTACAAAAGAGATAGGTCTAAACAGATAAAAATACACAGAAGCTTTGAGAATATACACTAGCCATAATGGAAAGAAACATTAACAAAAGAGCACTAGCAGGCATGGGATATGGGACTCATGTAGAGAGGTGTGATGCAAAGGAACAGATAGTTCAGGTTTACAGGTAGTTTCTCCCACATACAAAGGATAGCATGGGAGATTGAGGCTCAGGGGAGTTATCATTGCTCTCTACAACTACCTGAAGGGAAGTTGTAGTCAGGAGGGGGTTGGTCTCTTCTCCCACGCAACCAGCATCAGAAGAAGAGGACACAGTCTCAAGCTGCACTAGGGGAAGTTTAGGCTTGAGGTGAGGAGAAAGTTCTTCATAGAGAGACTTGTTAGCCATTGCAATGTGCTACCCAGGGAGGTGGTGGAGTCACCATCTCTGGAGGTGTTCAAGAGGGGATTGGATGTGGCACTTGGTGCCATATGGGGTCTAGTAGTCATGAGGTGTTGGGTGATAGGTTGGACTTGATGATCTTTGAGGTCTTTTCCAATGTTGTTGATTCTATGACTGGCCCAAACCACTATTTGTGTGATAAACTAACCATCAATTAGTGGCTCAGTGACAGCAGACACCATCAAACAGGCAGAAATCTAAAACTAATGACAGAAAAAAATAAATTAAGACAGATCATAAAGGTTCTTCATGATAGAGACTGCAAGTTTGCTTCCAAGTGAGCAACTTAGGGAAAATGAAAGAGAGGGGATAGGGAATGGTTCAAGATATAGACTAAAACAGCAACTTTTATGAAGCAGAATTATGCATTGACATTGCTGGTGATGTATCCCAGCCAGAAGAAGCATCTGACTGTAATTAATGCCTAAAAGCCTCAAAGTCAGTTTCAATTATGTACCTGAAGGCCATGGGGGAAAGAAGCTGAAAGTTGTTGCCATATTCCAGTTGGAAGAGCATAACAGAGACAAGTGGAAGCTAATGCCCAAGTTATACACCTGAGTGATGATGTACTCCTGAAACGTCAAAGCAGAAGATGGAAAAGAAGAGTCTGGGAATAAAAATTAAAAGCTCTCATTTGGAAATACAGAACTTACAGAAGTAGATGTGGATTGGCCAGCTTTGACATTCTGGTTAGGCCTCAGATGAGTTGACTGTGCAGCACAGAGAATAGAATAGAATAGAATAGAATAGAATAGAATAGAATAGAATAGAATAGAATAGAATAGAATAGAATAGAATAGAATAGAATAGAATAGACCTTGGAGATCATCGAGTCCAACCTATCACCCAACACCATCTAATCAACTAAACCATGGCACCAAGCACCCCATCCAGTCTCTTCCTAAACACCTCCAGTGATGGGGACTCCACCATCTCCCTGGGCAGCACATTCCAATGGCCAATCATTATTTCTGTGAAGAACTTCCTCCTATCATCCAACCTAAACCTCCCCTGGCACAGCTTGAGACTGTGTCCTCTGAGGGATCATTGCTGCTGCCAGATTCCCAGAAACAAAACCTGGAGGAGAAAATAAATAAATAAATAAATTGAAAGGATGGGAGTTTGCTTAAAAAAGAAACAGAAGAAGATGGCAGACCCATACAACTGAAGTTACAGATGCTTTAGATCTTTATCCTGAAATTCAATTAATTTAATGCTGAAGCATATTTAAAAGTTCTTTCTTCCTTGAAGACAGGCCAGAACATTTTGTATCTTTCAGAATGAATTCACTAGTTAAAAGTAAAAGAGCAATAGTGTGACAAAGAAATATCTCCTTGGAAACAAATTCAAATTAAATTGTTACAGCCTATACAAATATAGCATACAGTCAAGTTCTTAGCCACTGCAGGCTGCAAAGCACATTTTTCTTGCTATCTGAATCTTGAACTATGATCAGGAGCTGACAGAGCAAAAGTTGACATTTTAAGCCACTAAGACAATGCAAATTTCCCCTCCTCATGCCTTTTTTTTCCCCCCTAGTTGTTGATTTTGTTTATCCTTTAAACTGAAATTGTTGCCTTCCTTAAATTGGCATTTTGTTGGAAGATTTCCTTTTGAAATAAATTGTGGATGACTGAGAATTATACTGCAGATTGCTGTGCTGTTTTATTAACCCCTAGTCCTGTTATTTTCTTACTACTTTGCCTGGATTTTTTTAAGTGTCAAATCACATAAATTCCAAATGTGCCTTTAAGGTATTTAGACACTTTCCTCATTACTGATGATGGGTTAAAATAATTTTTGGAGAGCACGCTGTATGGGTTTATATCGCTCATTTACCCCGAGTATGAGTTTGTTTGATTCCCAAGTTTATGGGCAATAATGCAGCTGTGTTAGGCATTTGCAAATTGTTACTATCTATATATTTTATACTTTTTTTTTTTTAACTTGTATGGTAAAAGCTATGAGGATTTGACACTCCAATTACTCTGTGAAATGATACGTTTTTGTTAAAATACACAAAGAGCTATATTTAGGGAAGACTTCGAGACAGCTTGCATTATCAGATCATTTCTGTTGCTTCTTTTGAGTATTCATCATAGAATAGAATAGAATAGAATAGAATAGAATAGAATAGAATAGAATAGAATAGAATAGAATAGAATAGAATAGAATTTACCAGGTTGGAAAAGACATTTGAGATCATCAAGTCCAACCGCCATCTAATCAACTAAACCATGGCACCAAGTGCCACGTCCAATCCCCTTTTGAACACCTCCAGTAATGGTGACTCCACCACCTCCCTGGGCAGCCCATTCCAATGGCCAATCACTCTTTCTATGAAGAACTTCTTCCTAATATCCAACCTAAACCTCCCCTGGTGCATCTTGAGACTGTGTCCTCTTGTTCTGGTGCTAGTTGCCTGGCAGAAGTGACCAACTCCCACCTTCCTTCATGTAGTTGTAGACAGCAATAAGGTCTCCTCTGAGCCTCCCCTTCTCCAGTTTTAGGAATTGTCTTGCATTTTTTTCCAGCACAAATTTACAATTAACTGAGCTATTATTTTTACCCAAAAAAAATTCCTTGGAAAAAAAAGAAGTCTTCTATGAAGATAAAAATTATGGTCATAATGGGAGGGGGGCTGGGTCGAGAGGGGCGGGGGGCAGAATGCAGAGTACTTGTGCTGACTGCAGGAACCTGAAAGAGGATTACCCACCACTCAGATGAGTGCCTTAAACTCTGAGCTGTAAAGGCAGCTCTTCTCATATTCCCTGGATGGAGTGGTCTCAATTTACATAAACAGTTCATAACTAACAGGACAGCAGGAAAGAAATTAGGCAGTGTAGAAACACTCACCAGGGTTTAAGCACTGGAGTTCATCTCCTTCCTTTCTTCATGACTACATTTTAAGGCTTTCATTTTATTGCAGAAAGAATGAAAACAGGGTTAAAAATCACAGAATTTTCAGGGTTGGAAGTGACCTCAAGGATCATCTAATTCCAACACCCCCTTGCCACGGGCAAGGACCCTTTCCACTCGATCAGGTTGCCCAGGCCACAGGTTGCCCTCTGTGTATTTCACAGAGCATTTAAATTTTTTGCTATGTATGACAATCATCATTCTTCAAGTTTTTAACTCTATCTGAAGTCATAAAGAAAGAAGTAGATAGAGAAGTATTCAAGAACATATTTAAATACTTAAACCCAAAGCTGGACTTGTGTTGCCCTGAAATCAAAGGAATATAAACCTGTACACAAATGCTTCACTAAATTACCACTGAGGGAATGCTAAATCTAGAATGTTTCTGAGAACAAAAGAGAATAAACAATATCCTGCTACTGCCATTCATTCTTATCAAATAATTGAGGCTGAGATTGCTCTGGCTTACATAAGTCATAGCAGTCGGTCATAAAACCTTAAATGGCTCTTTCCAACCTGGCACAAAGAAGTATTTATGACGCACTCAAAAGTCACAGCATGCCTATAGAAGCATTTAAATAGTGCATATAAGATCCAAATCCCAAGCATTTAGAAGTGTATGATGACTTTAAGAGCAGTGAAAAGACAGCATCTCCGAACTGTCCTTTGAACCTTAGCTGTAAAATCTACTGTGAAGGTCTCTCTCTCTCTCCCCACAGGGAGAAGTACCCCTAGAAGATGGGACTGAGCTTCCCTGGTTGAACTGAAGTCTTTCATTTAGGCACTTCTGTGAGGGGTCTACATTCAGGTAGGATAATCCCTAAAGCTGAAAATAAATAAATAGATGGATAAATAATCTTTTAACCATTAAAACAAATTAAACCCAGCATATTTTCCCCAAAGTTCATTCATAAAATTGACTGGGGTTTAGTTAAGACTTAATTCAGTTCCTAAATACCTAAACTGAAAAACAAATCTTCAAATTACTCCAGTAGACACAGGATTGTGTCGCTAATGAGCTATACCTAGACAAACAAAGCTTGCAAAGTAATGAATAGTAACTTGCATCACTGGAAAGCACAGAACTTGAAATAAACAAGCAGAAAGAGTGTTGTTTCCATGAAGATTGCATGCTTGGATTGCTCTGGAAAATCCAGTTTTGTACAACTTCTCCTACAACTTGTATGAAGTTTATACTTAAGTCAACAGACAGCACAGCCAGTGAAACTGCTTCTGTTAAAAACCTCATAATCCAGACTGAACTAATTGATTATACTGAAAAAGGAAGCAGCTGCAAAGCTGTAGAGCCAAATAAAAGACGGGTCAGCGTGAGTCACTGATATTTGCATAATCCATTTTTCCAGTACCAGCAAGTTTCTCTGAATTTTTAAGACAATAACAGTAGGCTACCAAGATGACTTTCATATCTACATGACTCAGTTTCACCAAGGTGTTTTCATTGCACACACCCCCACCCTCTGAAATGAAGCTGAGGAAACAAAAAAATAAAGGTAGAAGAGTCACCATCTGAAGTGTTGGGGCTGTAAACAGAAAACACCGGTAGAGGCAAATTCTGCCATATAATGTCATTGTTATTTCTCAGCAGGATGCTGAGAAGATGCTTTCCCACTGACACATAAAGTAGGTAGACTTTTTTTTCCCCTCCAAATGAAGACTGCAATACAGCTGTACTTCCATAATCATAACTGATTACATTATTTTATACCTACCATCCAGTGGTTCACTAAAAAGAGTGTAATAAAAAAGCCCACCTGCTTCAAATGCAGTAAATCATCATTTGATTTAAGTGTATTGACTAGCTTAATTTTCACTCATTTAGAAACCTGCTCTTTGTAGACACCCTGAGGAATTTTAGGAACTGAATTATGAGGAACTTTTGTGAGTAGAAGATGGGGAAGCACTTGGCTGACAATTTTCGTGACCAGTTACTATCACTAAACCAGAACAGAACTCTGTTTTCCAAGCTGCTTATTTTAAAACCTAAGATTTAGGTGCCATAGCAGAAGTTAACTTCTGGGTATGTGGTTAAAAAGGAGAACTCTCTTACTGCTTCATTTTGCTTTTTTTCTAATTGGTGCATTTTTCTGAAGGCAAGGTCTCTGCAAAGAAATATGGAATAATAGCGTCATAGGATGCTCTGGGTTGGAAGGGACCTCCAAAGGTCATCTAGTCCAACCTCCCCTGCAGTCAGCAAGGACATCTTCAATTAGATCAGGTTGCCCAGAGCCCTGTCGAGCTTCACCTATAATATCTCCAGTGATGGGGCCCCAACCACCTCCCTGGGAATCCTGTTCCAGTGTTCTACCACCCTCATGCTAAAGAACCTGTTCCTAGCATCTAAACCAAATCTGCTCTTCTCTAGTTTGAAGTCATTGCCCCTTGTTCTATCACCACAGGCCTTTGTAAATACTCTCTCCATCCTTCTTGCAGGCCCCTTTTGGGTACTGGATATGAAGGACCAAGGCCATTGCTCTGTTCCCTGGACAACATCCTGTGCAATAGATATGCTTGTTGTTGGGAATGGAATGGAATGGAATGGAATGGAATGGAATGGAATGGAATGGAATGGAATGGAATGGAATGGAATGGAATAGAATAGAATAGAATAGAATAGAATAGAATAGAATAGAATAGAATAGAATAGAATAGAATAGAATAGAATAGACCAGGTTAATTAACCAGGTTGGAAGAGACCTTTCAGATCATCGAGTCCAACCTATCATCCAACACTATCTAGTCAACAAAACCATGGCACCAAGAAGACTTGTCAAGACTACTCAATAGTTTCAAGGTCTTGGGAATTATCCTCTGTAGATGGTTGATACACTATTTACTGTGGAAGAAGTATAGACATCCCAGACAAAATAATTTCCTTTTAGATAGGTATGAGGCATTCCACCATAAACTTTTAAAGTCTCAAGTTTATATGAGAAAACAAGGCCTTGTGAAGACAAATACACTGAAGATAGTCAGATACTCCAAAATATAAGTGTTCAGGCTATGAGCATCCAAAAGCTGGTACTGGTGTGGATTCCAGCCCAAGTGCAGAGCTCGCTGCTAGCTTAACAACCTGCAACAATTTCCATCTGAAACCATTACTTGAATTCACACTTAAACACAGTTTGCACGGGTCCTTCAGATCTGCATAGGTAGCATTAGCTGTCACCATCAGAAAATAAACCTTTTGTCAGCCTGTGGGACATAATTATTACATCAATCATTGTTTTCAATACAGAAGACTATCGAGCACTGGAAAGTGGTTCCATGGCATTTCCAAGTCATGAAACACTCTTTCAGGGACAGTAAATCACAGCTCAGCCTTTAAATGCTAACTCTCATCAATGTTGTGAGTTGAGCTGTGTGACTGGCATACATAAGCCTCCATGCATTTTTGCAGGGAGAGAGAAAACAATTGTACTAGGAAAGAGCAGGTCAGAAGAACGGGAAAATATTCAGAACTGATCAATTTTTTTTTTTTGTAGCATTTCTCTCTTCCTGAAACAGAAGGGGAAACTACAAACAGGTACTTGCTGCCATATGGGTGTTTTGATAAGAAAAGGCTGTTATCTCAAAGATAGCACGTATGAAGTATAAAATGGTTTCCAAGGAAACTATTTTTCAAACAGGTCTCTTGCCCAAGATTCATTGTTTTTATTGGCATCAATCTCTCTCACACATCCCCTCCTCCTTTAACAGGATAATAAAATCCAAATGTTTCCAGATCCTGAGTTTTGGGGTTGGCTATCATACCATCTTTAATGAGCTCACAACAAAGTACAGGGAATTGAACATCCTTTCTTAGTGAAGATAACTATCCCCATGCAAACAGTTCATGTTTAAACACAAGCAGCACTCTAAGTACCCAAGGAAAACCCACCTCCAAACTGGGCACTAAGTCATTTGGGAATGCAAAAAAGTCTGAAGTAGACACAAGATATTATCTCATTTTGCTGTAGGGGAAAAGAAAAACAAAGAAAGAAAAAGAGGGAGATTTATAACAGCTGTAATGAATACATATTTCTGGCAGATTAGAACACTAATGATCTGAAACAAAACAATGGCTTTTTACTCTTTCAAATCAGGTATAATCTGACTGGCAAAGATCAGCAGTTCACAAGCTACTTGGGATGATTACACACCTAAATGTACTTCATGGCCATCCATGGAGAAAAAGCTCAGGAACTGGAGAAAGTGAGCAAGTGAGCAAGTGAGAGGAACTTGTCTTCAGCTACGGAGTTACTCCTACCCTGAAGTTTGCATTAGATATCTTCCTGAATGTTGCCAAGACCATACTGTTAAAGCCACATAAATTCCTACCCAGAAGACAATGACTCAAGCTTATATTCTGCAGGACCTGAGTGATGTCATTTCAACCCATATTTGAGTGAGACCCTGTAACCTGGCAAGTAAAACACTTAAGCACACGCTTAACTGCATGGGCTGACTTGTACACAGTTTTCAGTGGTGCAACTGTTGACTGAAACTAAGCAGATGGTTATGAGTTTCAGTGGATGGAGGCCTGGATGCTTAGAAGGATGTTGGCAAAGTGTGTTATGACGCTCCTGAAGTCATTTTCCCCTTCCCTTTTTTGCTTGGATGCCAATATAGAAAATATTTTTTTCTTTAACCAAGTGTTTCCATCTACTGCCTCTTCTAACTTCATCAACATCCTTTCAATTTCATCCTCTCAAAGTGCACTGATTTCCAAAGTTACAGAGAAAAGTACATTAATTTTAGATCAGTACAATTCTTAGTTTCAAAATAGCTTACAATTCATATTACAAAATTAGGGGAAAAATTATCCTATGAAATTCATCAGATTTACTAGCACAGGACTCATTAAAACCAGTTATCTGACAGAATTTTCTTTCAGCCAGGGATAGTATTAACAAGGAACAAAACCTACAGACTCTACACAAAGGCCAATGGCTCCTGGCCAGCAGGAGCAGGGAGGTAATTGTGCCCCTGTACTCAGCACTGGTTAGGCCACACCTTGAGTCCTGTGTCCAGTTCTGGGCCCCTCATTTTAGAAGGATATTGAGACTCTTGAACGAGTCCAGAGAAGGGCAACAAAGCTGGTGAGGGGTCTGGAGCACAAGCTCTATGAGGCGAGGCTGAGGGAGCTGGGGTTGCTTAGCCTGGAGAAGAGGAGACTCAGGTGAGACCTTGTTGCTGTCTACAACTACCTGAAGGGAGGTCGTAGCTAGGTGGGGGATTGTCTCTTCTCCCAGGCTTCCAGCACCACAACAAGAGGACACAGTCTCAAGCTGCGCTGGTGGAGGTTTAAGGTTGATGTTAGAAAGAAATTCTTCATAGAGAGAGTGATTGGCCATAGGAATGGGCTGCCTGGGGAGGTGGTGGAGTCATCACCACTGGAGGTGTTTAGGAGGAGATTGAATGGTGCGCTTGGTGCCATGGTTTAGTTGATTAGATGATGTTGGATGATGGGTTGGATGCGATGATCTGGAAGGTCTCTTGAAAGTCTCTTGAAGGTCTATTCTATTCTATTCTATTCTATTCTATTCTATTCTATTCTATCTGAAGAGGGAAGAAACATATCTCAGCCCAGGACCTGGTATGAAAGCTGCAGAAAACACTGCAAAATCCTCACATTTAGGATGTCAGACAAAGAAAATGAAAGTCAGGTTCAATGTCATTATGGCTAAATGGAGGATATAATGAAATAAATCTGCTTTTTAATCAGTCTGTATTAATGAGTTGGAAGTATTTTTAAATTACCTAATAATTTATATGTTATTTACTTAATGAGGTATTTCCTTGTGACTTGTTAATAACTCTTGTCAGGAAGACATCTAAAATGCAGTCTCATCTTGATCTTGCAATATTCCTATATAAGTTTAGCTAAATTAAAAGCTTCCCAGCCTCTTGCACTTCTAACCCCAAAATCAGATACATATTTTTTTTAAAGTTCTTTTTAGTGTTTTGGGGTTTTTGAAGTAATATTTTTTTTTTTTAAAAAAGTGATTTTTTAAGTACTATTATCTAGATTCTTAATAGCCTTTTGAATAGGAACATGAAAAGACTGGATCTGTGGTCTTTTTATCTTGTTGCTGGCAATCCCTACCAAAATGCTTTCACAAAATTTTGTATCTATATAAACCTTTCTATGATCTGAGAAAATCACTGGGACACCAACACATGTGCAACAAAACAACTGCTTGCAGAAATAGTTTTATGCTTATCATAGAATCATAGAATCAATAAGGTTGGATGAGACCTTCAAGATCACCCAGTCCAATCTATCACCCAGCCCTGTCCAATCAACTAAACCATGGCGCTAAGTGCCTTATCCAGTCTTTTCTTGAAGATCTCCAGGGATGGTAACTCCACCACCTCCCTGGACAGCACATTCCAATGGCCAATTACTCTCTCTGTGAAGAACTTCTTCCTAACATCCAGCCTAAACCTTCCCTGCCACAACTTGAGTCTGTGTCCTCTTGTTCTGGTGCTGGTTGCCTGGGAGAAGAGACCAAGCCCCACCCAAATACAACCTCTCTTCAGGTAGTTGTAGACAGCAATGTAATCTTCCTGAGCCTCCTCTTCTCCAGGCTAAGCAACCCCAGCTCCCTCAGCCTCTCCTCACAGGGCTGTGCTCCAAACCCCTCCCCAGCTTTGTAGCCTTTGTCTGGACACCTTCCAGCAATTCAACATCTTTCCCAAATTGAAGGGCCCAGAATTGGACACAGTACTCAAGGTGTGGCCTGACCAGTGCTGAGTACAAAGGAAGAATAACCTCCCTTGTCCTCCCGCTGGCCACACTATTCCTGATACAGGCCAGGATGCCATTGACTATCTTGGCTACCTGGGCACACTGCTGGCTCATGTTCAGCCTACTATCCACCAGCACTCCCAGGTCCCTCTCTGCCTGCTTCTTTTTGAGTTCCTCTAATAGTATTCCTGCTGATTTGGGGCAGCTGCTGTTATTGATTGGAGACATTGGACACAGTCTCAAGCTGTGCCAGGGGAGGTTTAGGCTGGAGGTTAGGAAGAAGTTCTACACAGAGAGAGTGGTTGCCCAATGGAATGTGCTGCCCAAGGAGGTGGTGGAGTCACCATCATTGGAGGTGTTCAGGAGGAGACTTGATGGGGTGCTTGGTTGCATGGTTTAGTTGATTAGGTTGTGTTGGATGATAGGTTGGGCACAATGATCTTGAAGGTGTCTTGCAGCCTGGTCTGGTCTGGTCTGGTCTGGTCTATTCTATTCTATTCTATTCTATTCTATTCTATTCTATTCTATTCTATTCTATTCTATTCTATTCTTTCATTATTTTTTTAAATCCATAACTTTTGTTATTAGTAGTATTTATTTATTTATATTTGTTTTTAACAAGTAGCTTTTTCTGCGGGTTCAAATCTTAGAGCAGTAGGCTCAGCTGTAAAAGGAAAGAGGCTGTGTGCTGTGCCAGGCACTACCAGTAGGACTTTGGAATGAAATCTTCTTTATAATGGGTAATACAACTTTACCTTTTCTTTGCCAATGTTCTTTTCCTGTTGATTTATTATCTTTGACAGGCTTTTTAGTGTGAGTCACAGCTAGTCTCAAAAAAAATCTTATCTGGAAAGGCCCCCCTCAAGTTTAGGAAGAAAGCGCTTCCCTTGGCCATTCACTTTTGCTCCTTTGCTAAGACTTCAAACCAAGCTGTGCCTAACACTGCGTGTTGCTGGCTTGTGCTATGTGTTTATCTTGGAGAACAGAAGCACTACAGAGGAGGATGCAGGAAAAACTGTGAGGACAAACATTTTCCCTTTTAAGGGATGTACATGTTTGTTGTTTATTTCCTTCTTTTACGTCTCAGTTTCTCATAATCACTGGGGGGGGGGGACAAGAGGAAAAAGATATTTCTGACTTTAGGGATAATATTACTAGCAGCTGTCATCAGCTGTGATTCTGCACAAAGCTTGCCTGTGGAATCCTCACTCCTAACATTCTACTGTTTTAAATAAAACAGCATGGAATGGTGGAATGCGCTGCCCAGGGAGGTGGTGGAGTCACCATCCCTGAAGGTGATCCAGAGAGGACTGTACGTGGCACTTGGTGCCATGGTTTTGTCATTAGGTCTGTGGTGACAGGTTGGACTTGAAGATCTTTGAGGTCTCTTCCAACCTTGGTGATTCTGTGAACATATATGTAATTTTTGATCTTCTGCTCAGCTGTGTCATTTTACACAAAGTCCATGTCTTCTAAGGACATAAATATTACCAAATCACTAGTGGTCTTGTTAAACTCCAGGTACGTAAGCTTTACCATCCAGGCAGGGCTTACCAGTCCTTCAAGCATTCTGCAATGCCTTTACCTTATCTTGTGTACTGCATTCAGCTTTGGGCTCCCCAGTTTAAGAGGGACAGGGATCTGCTGGAGAGCATCCAGCAGAAGGCTATGAGGATGATTAGGGGACTGCAGCACTGCCTGGGGAGGAGAGGCTGAGGGACCTGGAGCTTTTTAGTCTGGAGAAGAGAAGATTTAGAGGGGATTGAATAAATATTTACAAATATCTGAGGGCTGGTTGTCAGGAGGGAGGGGACAGGTTCTTCTCACTTGCTCCCTGTGATAGGACAAGGAGCAAAGGATGTAAGCTGCAGCACAGGAGGTTTCACCTCAACACAAGGGGGAACTTCTTTACTGTAAGGTTCACAGACCACTGAAACAGGCTACCCAGAGAGGGGTTGTGGAGTCTCCTTCTCTGTAGACTTTCAAGGCCCATCTGGATGAGTTCCTCTGTGACCTGAACTAGATTGTATGGTCCTGCTCCAGCAGGGGTGTTGGACTCAATGATCTCTTAGGGCCCCCTTCCAACCCCTAATATCCTGTGACTATGTCATCCTTCAAGCTAACAGAGGCACAAAGAAAACTAATGATGCAGAAACAGAAGACAGCAAAACTGTGCTAAAAGCACATAAAGTTCCTCCAAAGAAGTGATGCAGGCAGCGGTATCATGGTCTGGGCCCAGCCAGCAGCTAAGCCCCATGCAGCTGCTCGCACATGGTCTTCCCACCCCAAACCCCCAGGAGAATGGGAATGAACATCAGGAGCAAAATGCAAAACCCCATGGTTTGAGATAAGAAAGTTTAGAACAGAACAAAGAGCAACCATACTGATGTCATGCCAGCTATATAAGGGGAGGGCTGGCTAAGGAGAGGAGCATGTGGGTTTAGAGCATGTTGGCATCAAATATCCCACTGGTTGTTACAGTTGTCTATTCTGGGTGTAGCCTCTCCCATCTTCTTGTAAAAAATTAACCCTGTCCTAGCTGAACCCAGGACAATTGGCTGCTCCACGCCTTCAGATCCAGCACAGTCCTTTCCATGCTCTACAGCCATAAGACAATCAGTGCTCCAGCTTATGCAGCAGCCTCTCCAGCCACACAACAACAGCCGTAACTCTTCCTAAAGGCATATTTGGCTTGGCAGTCAGAGAAAACAGGTGATGTATTCCTTTATGTCAGCTCTGTGCATCCCCAAATAGTGACCAAGAAATATCTTGAAAACATGTAAACATAGTCGCACCACATCCTGGTTTTGATGGGAGGGACAACGGTCACATCCCAAATAACAGGAACTCCCATCTTAGACTGCTGATGTCACACTTCTTAAACCAAAACATTATGCAGTTCTCTTAAATGAGGCTTTCTTTTTCCAAAAGCTAAACACCTTGTAGACTGTACAAAACTCACAGATAGCAGTGTCAAAATCTTCCCCCTCCTAAACTACCACATCTGTGTTCAGAGATTCAGGGGTCTATTGCAGTGTGCAACAAACCAACCTGGAAGTGATGCTTATTACTTCTGAGAATGCTAGTCCCATTGTCAGTAATTATTGGCAGTTGCTACAGGGGTTACACCAGATCTATGGAAATTTGCCCAAGTTTAAATGATGATTGCTGAGGAGGAGACTCAGGATTGCTCTCTACAACTACCTGAAGGGAGGTTGTAGACAGGCGGATGTTAGTCTCTTCTCCCAGGCAGCCAGTACCAGAACAAGAGGACACAGTCTCAGGCTGTGCCAGGGGAGGTTTAGGCTGGAGGTTAGGAGGAAGTTTTACACAGAGAGAGTGATTGCCCATTGGAATGGGCTACCCAAGGAGGTGGTGGCGTCACCATCAATGGAGGTGTTCAGGAGGAGACTTGCTGGGGTGCTTGGTGCCATGGTTTAATTGTTTAGGTGGGTTGGATTGGTTGATGTGTTGGACACGATGATCTTGAAGGTCTCTTCTAACCTGGTCTATTCTATTCTATTCTATTCTATTCTATTCTATTCTATTTTGAAATTAAATGTAAGATTATTCATTTTTTTTCTGCCTTTTGGAAAAAAAAGAAAAGGGGGGGAGTGAGGGGGGAAGGAAGGCACCACCACCACCAAAAAAAAAAATCTCAAGAAATAAACAATATTAAAAAAAAACCAACATAAAAACCCTACTGAATATTATCAAAGCATCTTTAAGCCATAAACACGGAGAATCACAGGAAGATGATGTGATTCAACCATTCACAGTTTAGCAGTGGGTGTGGGTTTGCTCTAACACATTGTGTTGGGACTCAATGCAGATTGCCTTGTTCAGATGCATACATTTTGCAAGTCTTTACAGTGACTGGCTTAAAATGTGGAACAGCCATCTCTGTATTTCATGCCTGTGGTATATCAATTTATTTTAGTGGAATTTGTTTCACTTACTTAGTTTTGTTTCTAACCTCACAGAAGGCTCAAAGAAAAAGGTCTCTACCTGATTCCAGTGGTATTCCAGCTAAATAAAAAGAAAGGATGTTTTATTGCAAGGATTTATTGGTTTTTTTTTAGGGTGTGATTTATGACTTCCCTGAGATGTCTGCAAAGATTCCTATGTTCCTTACTGATAAAATATATCCAGTCTCAAATAACGCAGATGCAACAGACAGTGCAAGGACACAGAGATTGCTGCCATATATATAGGCATGCAGTAGCAGTCAAAAGGGTCTCACAGGGAAGCTGCCCCTGACAACTGGTTGATGGGGTATTTACAACATACAAACTATTCAGGATGAACAGACCTGAGCAGGAAGCTCTGGCTTTTCCCTGAAGGTTTAAAATGAGCAAGTCCTTTAGAAAAGAAAAACATTCATGGATCCTAGTGCATTTCTAATGTATGGTTAGAGCAAAAGTATAAGAGACAGACCATGAAAAAGCTGCTCTGAAGGTACAATCACCCAGTTCTGAGACAGGTAGAGAAGAAAGCTATCAAGAAAGTACATATATCTTCCTCTCCTCCTTCCCTGTCCCATGTTATGGTGACAGCAAAGTGGAGATGGTTTAGTGAGGATACACACTGCAGCAGTGCAGCCAAGGAACATAAACAGAAGAATGAAAGACCTTCTATCTCCATTGGGGATAAAAAATAGACAGCTAGGGAAGAATATAAGAACAGGGTAGCTACAGACTTATAAGTTCCCCGAATACTTTCCCAGCACAGAACAATTTATGACTCAGGACTTCAGCTTCTTTGTGAGAGATTATGCACAGAAAGATTCTTTCTGCAGTGCTGTGCAGTGTCCTCACAAACAAGCTGCTACTCTTTCTATGATAACCCAGTCTTCAGCTATCTTCATGATCTAGTATCTTCCTGTATCCTTTCATCTGCCCTTGAATCCACTGCCACACTATCTTGGTTTCATCTAGGAGGGACTCTGTGGAAAAACCTGTGCAGTATTTCCTTGACACCCGAGAATTTGACAAGTATATACTCATTTGTTTAGTCTCTGAGCTTTTGTGGGAGAAGGTATAAAGCAGACATAAGATTACAGACATTGCCATACAGCTATTCAAATGTATTGACAGGAACTTGGAGCAGTAGACATACATATAAACTGCTCCACAAAAGTGGTGGATGATGTGCAAAGCCAAAAGACCTATACTAAGTTAGAAAGATCACTCAGAACTGGGGCTGTGATTCACAGTACCATGGAAACCCCAGCTCAGCACTCAAGGCAGCTCAGGCAATGAAAAGAAGTGCTAACAGTTATAAGAAAAGCAACAGAGAACAAAACCAAAACATTCATACCAAATTGCACCCACACATTGATACTCCTGTTCCTATGCCTGAAAAACAAACAGACAAAATGTGGTAGCACTGTAAATGTCTCAGGGGAAGAGCACAAAGAAAGCCAAGGTACAAAGTCACCTCCATTCAAAGGACAGGTTGGATTCTTCTGTTGCCAAGGAGATGTCCTGTTATTAGAGGCAGTTAAAAGTGAAGGTAAAGACATTTTCTAATGCAACATATTACAAATGATCAGTGGAACTCTTTTTTTTCAAAGGATATAATGAATGCTAAAAGGCTTGGAGACATACCTGAGATGTTAAGTGCTACTAGTTCAAGCTCAGCAGGTTTAGGTAATCCTCAAAGATGAAAAAAGCTGGAAACTGGAGACATACAAGGTAAAGGATGTTTGCCTAGTTCTTTTTCTTCCCCACATATCCTTTAAAGAAAGTCTAATGAGATAAATGAAGCCTTATTCCAAAGCTAATAAGATAAAGGAAGCCTCATTCCAAAGAAGCAAGGTCATTTGTAGTATTTCACAATATGACAGCTTCATTCTCTGGCACTTGTCCATTGACAAGCAACAGGAAAGTGGAAAGGAGCAATAAAGATGAGCAGGAAAATCTTTTACCCTCCCAGGCATTCTGCTATAAGAAATGGCAACAGCAGGATGCTGCAGAGGGTGGAAAAATTATGGCTGCTTCACTGCTTGGCCTGGATTAGGAGGTCCAATTTAGAAAGAAAGGAGTGTTTGGAAACTGGATTCCCAATTACACATCTGCATCCAGGTCCTTAGGGTTGCAGAATCCCTCTTCTCCAAACTCACCTTTGAAGGTGAAGGTTTTTCAGAACAAAATACAGTCCTTCAGCTAGGGACAACGAGGCTTATTTCCATGAACAGCATCACACTGTGTCAGATCTGAGTCCTAGCATCCTAGACAGGCACAGAGGACACCAGCACACTGGGAGGCTGCCTCTTAGTGCTGACAGGAGACAGCTCAGCATGGATGCTTTCCACCATTACAGAAAGGGAGTGAAGGTATCATATGTTGTGGTCAGCTCTGTTGACATCATTCTCATAGACGCAGTGCTAGCAAGAGTCCAGTTCATGAATTCTTTGTTTGGATTCAGGTAATGAAAAGAGATATCAATATGCAATGGAAGTCCTTGTGAACACTTGTTAAAGCAGGAGCTTTCATAATTTAGGAATAATGCTCACTGGGAATGCCACTGAAATGTGCACCAGTTAGACAGATATTCCATTACCTGAAATTGTCTGAAACAAAATTAAAACAGGAGGGGGGGAAAAAAGGCAGTAGGTGCTCTGGACAGTGATAAAAGTGTTCATAAAGTTAGAGAGAAAAAAAAATCCCAGTTAAAAATGAGGAGAAGTAGGGAATGGAATGCACAAGATTACAGCTACATCACAGTGTAAGGAACTTTATATCAAGCAGCATTAGGGAAGGGAATACCTCTCAGCATACCTCCCCCTTGCCTATGTAGTCATCACCACTAAACGACCTACTGCCACCATCTATGCTAGAGCTGCTGATCCCTTCTCAGGTGAATCTTTCAGCAGAAAGGACAGTTTAATAACCTGGAAGGAAAAAAAAATCCCACTAGGATGCCAAAAGTGTGTGTCTATATATATCATATGCAGCACTGCTCCTCTGCCTCATACAGTGTCCTGAATAAGATTCTGCACTGATCTCGTAGGAATCACCAACATTATTTAAAAGGCCTGTGGTGTGTCTCGGTGTCCCAGCAGGAAAGTGTCTGAAGCAGAATGAAACCATGGGCCATTGCCTAGCAAGAAGTAAGACCTTATCAGCAAATCTGAGCAGTGCAGCTCAATCAAGAGCAGAGACAGATGAAAGAAACACCAGTGTGGACTCCTAATCATGCCTTATCCAGGAAGTACTGCACTAAATAGATCAGAGGGTTATTATTTTTAATAAAGTACCATCCCCTTGACAATACATTTTCCTTATCTGCCCACTTGTAAGACATGAAATTACTTCCTAGCTCTAAGATCATTGCATAATAACACCACAGAATCACAGAATCACCAAGGCTGGAAGAGACCTCAAAGATCATCGAGTCCAACCTGTCATCACAGACCTCATGACTAAACCATGGCACCAAGTGCCACGTCCAATCCCCTCTGGAGCACCTCCAGGGATGGTGACTCCACCACCTCCATGGGCAGCACATTCCAATGGCCAGCAACTCTTTCTGTGAAGAACTTTCTCCTCACCTCCAGCCTAAACCTCCCCTGGTGCAGCTTGAGAGTGTGTCCTCTTGTTCTGGTGCTGGTTGCCTGGGAGAAAAGACCAACCCCTTCCTGGCTACAACCACCTTTCAGGTAGTTGTAGAGAGCAATAAGGTCTCCCCTGAACCTCCTCTTCTCTAGGCTAAACAACCCCAGCTCCCTCAGCCTCTCCTCATAGGGCTTGTGCTCTATGGTGTGGCCTAACCAGTGCTGAGTACAAGGGCAGAATGACTTCCCTGCTGCTGCTGGCCACACTATTCTTAATGGACACTAGGATGCCTTTGGCCTTCCTGGACACCTGGGCACACTACTGCCTCATGTTCAGCTGGCTGTCAATCAGCACCCTCAGGTTCCTTTCTGTTTGGCAGCTCTCCAGCCACTCTGACCCCAGCCTGTAGCTCTCTGTAGGGTTATTGTGGCCAAAGTGCAACACCCGGCACATGGATTGGTTGAATGCCATCATATTATTCTACTTACCTCTTCACTGACTCAAACATCATTTGAAAAAGTTCAGATGATTGTCTGTTTCACAAACAGTTTCAACAGGTAAACAGCAAACAGAAGAAAAAAAGTTTGGGTTCCTTCATATTCACATGTAATGTCCAAAAGCATCTGAAACAAGATTAGAAGTAACCTATAATTTAGTGTTTTTCCCTTGAAAATCAAATCAGATATTGGCCACTGGTTTTGTTTGCTTGTTTGCTTTGTGTCAGTGTCTACTTAGATGATTTATTTTTTAGTCTACATCTTCCTTTTTATATGCCTCAGAGATAAAGTGCAGAGTGATTTTCTTATCCACAGTTAAAAATACAGGCTTGGCGGACGTTTGACAAAGAGAGCTTTTCTAACTAACTGTTCCAGCCAAACAGATGTTAATCACCTTCATACTTTTTATGTCTGGTTTTCAATCATCCCAAAAGCCTTAAAGAAAATATAAAAGCAATAAGAGTCTGAATTTAAATTTAAAATAGACTTCTGATGCAGAAAATCAAAACAGGAAAATTTTGAGGAGTCGTATTTAACACCAGAACAAAAGGACACAGTCTCAAGCTGCGTGAGGAGACGTTTAGGCTGGATGTTAGGAAGAAGTTCTTCACAGAAGGAGTGATTGGCCATTGGAATGTGCTGCCCAGGGAGGTGGTGGAGTCACCATCACTGGAGGCGTTTAAGAAGAGACTGGCTGGGGTCCTTGGTGCCATGGTTTAGTTGATTAAATGGTGTTGGATGATAGGTTGGACTCAATGATCTGAAATGTCTTTTCCAGCCGGGTTAATTCCATTCCATTCTGTTCTATTCTATTCTATTCTATTCTATTCTATTCTATTCTATTCTATTCTATTCCATTCCATTCCATTCCATTCCATTCCATTCCATTCCATTCCATTCCATTCCACCCTGTCCTGTCCTAACCACTCCTATCCTATCCTATCCTATCCTATCCTATCCTATCCTATCCTATCCTTTCCTATCCTATCCTATCCTATCCTATCCTATCCTATCCTATCCTATCCTATTTTCCTTTTTATACCCAATAGTGATTTATTTACATTCTACTACTTTTTGATCAAGATCCATGGAAAATTTTCAGGCAGATCCTGAAACTACCACAGTGGAGTTACTGTAACCCTGGGAAATTTGTGTCTTCTGCAGATGGACTTATATCATGAGCATGGTTTTATTTTAAGGGTAGGATTTCCATCACCTTCCTTCAGGGCTAATCCAGTGTACCTAACATGTTCCTAGATGAGATTTGTTTGTCTTGGCTTAATGCAGTCTGTCTGGCAATCTCACTTTGTGTCCTTTCCTCTCTTGAACATGTCTAGGAAATAGCTGGAAACTCATTCTTAGTGCCAGACTTGAGCATTTGTGCATAGAGACTTTGGGAACAGAATGTTGAAAATGCAAAGAGACAAAGTTATTTACATGATATAATTTTAAACACACAAATAAGCACATTTGAAACATGGGAAGATGGGATAATTCTCAAAGTAGTCTACATTATAAGATTGTTATTTGTCTTGCATTTTTGCTTATGGTTTCCTCCACTTTCTAGTATATGAAGACTGCCCCAGTGATATTTTACCTTGGGAATATCAGAAAGGACAAGCTAGGCCCTGTGATATTTTCCCTGGAGCTTCTGAATGACTTTATGGACTTGTTGTCAGAGTTGTTCATATTTCTCTCCCTTACCTGAGAGATCCAAAAGTTCATAGGAAAAAAAAATACCATCTATTCCCTCGTGTGCTCTGGGTTAAAAAAAGAAGAGGATTGAATAAATGAAATTAAAAAGGACTGCATTTTTGTTTGTTTATTCATTTATTTTAACACCACCACCACTCCCCAAACAAAAAACAAATCACTTGTCACTGCTTTGGATCATAGTATCATAGTATCAGTCAGGGTTGGAAGGGACCACAAGGATCATCTAGTTCCAACCCCCCTGCCATGGGCAGGGACACCTCACACTACATCAGGCTGGCCAGAGCCTCGTCCAGCCTGGGCTTAAACACCTCCAGGGACGGGGCCTCAACCACATCCCTGGACAACCCATTCATGTGCTTTACCACTCTCATGGTGAAGAACCTCCTCCTCACATCCAGCCTGAATCTCCCCACCTCCAGCTTCATTCCATTCCCCCTAGTCCTATCTGATATCCTGAGAAGTGCCTCTTTTTCCTCATCCAACTTCCAGTCATTTTCAAAGAGAACAGAACATTCTGCAATGTAGATCAACAAATGGGTGTACACATACACATGAGAATGTGTAAGTATGCAAAGTGCTACCAATACCTATTCTAAGGAATATGTGATGTTAGCTCAGTTCTCCATAGCAGCAAAAGGGAAAAGCTATTTTCCCTTTAACTCAGCCATTTTCAGTGACTGCAACTAAGATCTCAGTATTTTATAGTACTCATTTTAGACTCATATTGGGGGTGAAGTAAGCAGACAAATAAGACTGTAATGGATTAGGCATCGGGGAAGATTGGAAAATACAAGTAAAGATGCATATTTTATGTGGTGTTTTTTCCCCCTCTATGTGGCTATTTTCAAGTTGAAGCCATCCATTTTGTAACTTTGAGTCATAGCTGAAACTTTGCCAACATTTAAATTAATAGTTGAGTTATTTATTTATTTATTTTAAGTTGACCTGCCTTCAGACTATTTCAACTCTTCAAAATAAGTCTTCAGATAATCAGAGTTTCCAGATGAGGCAGAACAACATGCAATACTCTTCTGGAGAGGGGAAAACGTTATGATCCAGCTTTACAATTTTCTACATGCTTTATGTCACGCAGTAAATGTAGCTACCTCTGACTGATTCATGCAGCAGGCACAAGTAATATGTACCAGGATGTGCATCCATCAGTCAGCTCTTATAAGCACCTAAAGGAATAGAATAGAATAGAATAGAATAGAATAGAATAGAATAGAATAGAATAGAATAGAGTAGAATAGAGTAGAATAGAACAGAACAGATGGATGCATGTAAATATTGTATCTTTTGTACATATTCATTGCATTTCATTGTAGATTGTGGCTCTCCTTGTAAATACAGATTCATTTGCTTCCAACTGAGCTGGTCTGACAATTTTATGTTCAGGGGAAATTTCAACCCACCACACTCCACACAGAAACAAGCATTTCCAGGGAAAAGCTGGCATTTTGATGGGTGCATATCTGGTCTCCAAAATCACATCAGTACAGTGCTTCCATAAACACCACTTTGCCAAGTGAGCATGATCTGCAAGAAGACACAGCTAGCTATGAAAAATAAGTCTTGTTTATTTTACTTGTTCAGCACCAAGTGTGTGTCTAAGCCATCTATTTTGTGTGTTTTAGCAGGTCACTTTTCTTAACAGCCCTGATTTAATTCCAGTAAATTTATAGTTAACTCAAGGCTACAGACACATGAACAAGGCAGGAACCCAGAACAAATCTCCCATGGTATCTCCCATAGCACCTCAGTTTCAACAAACAATCTGTGGCTTGAAAGATGGACATTTAAAAGCATGATTTACTTTCAGGTGACAAATAAGACTGCACCCAACTCACTTGCTGTGCTGAGCCCACAGGAGAGTTTACCATGGAAACTCAATTACTTATTCTATTCTATTCTATTCTATTCTATTCTATTCTATTCTATTCTATTCTATTCTACTCTACGCTATGCTATGCTATGCTAAGCCATGCTATGCCATGCCATGCCACGCCATGCCATGCTATTCTAATGTTTATGATACTTGATTTTGCTATCGTGATTCTAGAGCAGTCCTGTGTCCTTCTGATACAGTATTTGGGGCATTAGTTCTTGCATCTTTTCTGATGTCACTACACTAGTAATGCCTCTTCCTCCTCTTGTTTTTTGTGCTCTTTTTTTTCCTTAAGATGCAGGAAGTTTCAAGGGATCTTTTTCCACCTCCTGCAGGGAAGAATTCTCCCTTGCCGTATAATTCATTACGAAACCCCCTCACGAATTTGCTAGCCTAAAATCTTCACACATCATTTCTATCCCTTTTTTTCCCCCCCTGTCCTTTAAAGAGGCCTGTAATTGTAGCTTCTTGGTAGATCATTATACAGCTCTCTGGTCTGGCTAAGTAGAAAATCCTGTGCATAAAGTTTTTTCTAAAAGGCGGGGAGGAAGGAGCTTTAGAGGCCATTTGCACTCCCTGGTACAAGGAATGAAATTTCCAGAAACAGTCAGAAATTTCAGAGTTCTCTCCAGAGACTCTGAAGAGCCTCTATTTTCCCTTTTCTTGAGAAAATCAGTTTAAGCATATACTTGGCCTGTGGGTTCTGCAGGTCCAATACCTTGCCCATTACCGTTTAAAGTAGAGAAGTATCAGCAAGGGCCTGTGGGTTGGATTTCTGTCCCCTCTCTCCCCCCAGCACATAAAACAGTAAATGAAAAATGGCCCTCATAAAACTCTCAACATTTCAGAAGTTTCCAAGATTCAGCTGTCCTAATTCTGGTATAATTTAGAGCAGTGTAACTGTAGCTACAAGAAGGTATCCTGGTCCCTGAGGAAAACACCTTTGACAGAGTGTTGGGAGAAATTATTTCCTATCACCCTCATTTCTGTCACTGTCTGCAAAGGAGAAAATTAAAAAGAATAATCTGTCTCCAAACATTATTTCCAGGTTGAATGCACACAACCTGAGTCAGGATTTGGAGGAAATGCTCTCCTGCTTAATGAAGTAACTCCAGCAGTTGCATACTTAATACCACTTTCCATTGTGAGAGCTAGTGGGCTTTGGATTTATTTTTTTTTCTTCCTTTCTTGTGTGATTAATTGAGAAATGTCTTCCCTGGGTGGCATCTATTCACCATAATTTCTGCTGCCTATTAGAAAATTTCATTCCAGCATTTCATTTTTTATGCTTGAGGCATGAATGTAATCAGTCCAGCCCAGATATTGGGTGCTTATGAGAAACAACTGTCAAAGGTACAAGCCATTTTTCTTTACATTTGATGAGTTACCAATGGTGGCAGTTCATAAAGACTGCTATCTTGTTCTATTCCTAAGCACCTGTCAAATGCACAGTGTATCTAAGGACAGAGCAGAGAGGCTTTGTAGTCATTAGGGTTTTGTTGTTTCTTTTTTCTAACACACTGATCTTAGCAGAGCCTTGCTAGTGTTTTCTACTCGACGAAACCTTTGTCAGCCTGCCTTCTATGAAGTATCTCCTGGGAACAGTTCTGGGTTTTATTCATCTCAGGACTGAGATAATTAAGCAATCTATCAGCTGTGAGGCTTACTGGTTTTTGATGCTCCCTTGTTGTCTTGACCTTGGTGTCTTGGATGCTCTGAGCTAGGATGGATGTGCCAACCATAACCAGTCTTTCAAGGTTGTGAACAGTTTTGTACACCCAAGACAAGAACAACAGGAACATATATACTCTTCAAATTATCTAGTCTTCTGCCATCTGTCTGCAGTTTCTCCGCAGAGCCTTGGCTTATACTGTTATTTGACCTGCTGTGTTAAGTACAAATACAGCAAGAGAAGGAATGTCTGTCACAAAGTCAGTTTCTCCAGCTGCTTCTGTTGATTTTACCCAGCTCCCAAAGAGGTCAGATTATCAGAATCATACTAAGAATATTAGGAGGAGACTTGATGGGGTGCTTGGTTGCATGGTTTAGTTGATTAGATGGTGTTGGATGATGGGTTGGACTCGATGATCTTGAAGGTCTCTTCCAACCTGGTTGGTTTCGTTCCGTTCCTATCCTATCCTATCCTATCCTATCCTATCCTATCCTATCCTATCCTATCCTATCCTATCCTATCCTATCCTATCCTATCCTATCCTATCTTCTATTCTATTCTATTCTATTCTATTCTATTCTATTCTATTCTATTCTATTCTATTCTATTCTATCCTATTCTATTTCAGACCTTGAGAAGAAATGCAGGATCTCTGCTCAGTAATGCCTGCATTTTATTCCTTTCTTTTCTCCTGTGACTTTCTACCATAAAAAAAAAAAAAGCCTTTTAAAATCCCTAAAGTGTGCTGATAATGAAAGACATCGAAATACATTTTAGCATGGAAGCAGACTTCAGAAGGGGTTCAGGGCTGCGAGTGAAACAGTCAGGAGTACTTCTGCAGCGGTGTATCTCCTGCAGCAATAGCCATCTTGGTGTAGTTGGTAACCCAGTTACTCATTGGAAGAGGCATCTTTTCCTTTCACAACACAAAAGCAAAGATTGCTTATACAGCACTAAGGCTGTCATCACACTTCAGTATTAACAGTTAATTAACTGGTGTGTAGATGTTTTTCTTTGACCTGGTGATAGCAAATGTGTGGACTGTATGATCTAATTGAAGTCCTGCACAGGGGAAAATATCCCACAATACTCTGAAACTAAAATGAGCACATTGACAGTCAGCCCTAGGAAATATGCTTAATCATGAGACATGTTGTTAGCAACGGGGGTGTTTAGGAGGAAACTTGATGAGGTTCTTGGTTGCATGGTTTAGTTGATTACGTGGTGTTGGATGATAGGTTGGACATGATGATCTTGAAAGTCTCTTCCAACCTGGTCTACTCTATTCTATTCTATTCTATTCTATTCTATTCTATTCTATTCTATTCTATTCTATTCTATTCTATTCATGTTACAGACATGTAGATCCCATGGATGTTAACATCAAATGCAAATGCTCAGTCAATGGGGGGTAGATTTGGGAAGTCAGAGTACAAGAGCAGGATTATCAAGTTTGGATTCTGTACCACACCAACAGTAGAAATTCAGTTTAAACCAGAATATTTTCTCCTTCAAGACAGAAGATTCTACTAGTAAAGTAATTGGATTCATCTCTTCTCAACAGCAGTAGGAAGAGGTGTGTTAGAGCTTGTGGAAACCAGACATACCAAAATAACCCAGCAAGATCTTCCATAATATCTTCTCCCTGAATTTAAATCTGCCTCTTAAACTTACCAGTTTGGACACCCTGTTTATTGAGTTTGCTCAAGAAAGTGTGGTTTTGCCCATGCCCTCACAGTTCTGGGAAACTTGCAATGGCTTTGTGAGTTACTGCTGTCATATAAGATACGTTGTGTATCTTATGACTTGCTTAGCACACTCTGAGCATACTTAACATGGGTAATAAAAGTACACATTGTCTTTTTTTGTGTTATAACACAAACACTTGAACGTGTCCAGAGAAGGGCAACAAGGCTGAGGAGAGGCCTTGAGCACAGCCCTGTGAGGAGAGGCTGAGGGAGCTGGGATTGTTTAGCCTGGAGAAGAGGAGGCTCAGGGGTGACCTCATTGCCCTCTACAACTATCTGAGGGGTGGTTGTGGCCAGGAAGGGGTTGGTCTCTTCTCCCAGGCAACCAGCACCAGAACAAGGGGACACAGTCTCAAGCTGCGCCAGGGGAGGTTTAGACTCGAGGTGAGGAGGAAGTTCTTCACTGAGCGAGTCATTTGTCATTGGAACGGGTTGCCCAGGGAGGTGGTTGAGTCACCATCCCTGGAGGTGTTCAAGAGGAGATTGGACGTGGCAACCTTGGTGATTCTGTGATTCTGTGAAAAACCAAGCCCAGAAACATCCCAGTTTTTCTGTATGGTCATTACTTGGTCTAGTCATGGGGTCTGTGTTGATAGGTTGGACTCGATGATCCTCAAGGTCCTTTCCAACCTAAGTTATACTGTGATACTGTGATAATTTTTCAAACTGTCATTAACTGCTCTATATTTAAAAGAAATACTGGGGGGGGGGGGGGGGGGAATACTGAAAGCTTAGCTATAGAAATGGAAGAGGCATCGTGAAAATGAAAAGCTCCTTTCTCCCTGAAAAATCTAGTGCCTGTTATAGTTGCAAGCAACTCCTAAAATTACTGCAGGTGAAAGAAGAATGTCCTCTTATTTCCTGCAGTTTGTCTCATTGTGCATTTGACAGCACTTTGTGCAGAGCCATTTATTAAATCAATTTCTTCATTCCTAAGAAGACTCTTATCAATATCAAGAAGAGAACAGAGCAAAACAGAACAAGTAATGCATATGTTTTTAAAAGGAAAGTTTGTAGATAATCTCCAAGACACAGTGGCTACTGTTAATCCACAGGAATCAATAGATGCATATTGATTATTCTCTCAGAGTCTGGTTCACCTGGTAATATAAATGGTGTTTATTAAATTCTTTTTACATCAGAAGCTATATTTTCAACACACTAACATCACTTTAATGTTTCCTTGTTGTTTGGCAATCTGAAAGGTACTGTGAAATACAGCCAGGAGAAAACACAAAAGCAACATACTGGCACAGCTGCTGTGTTTGCCTTTAACCATCACCTCTGACCTGTTAAAAATCCATCTCTGCCCACCAATAGTACCACAGTGAGCAATCAGCCTTTGCAGAGCAGCATGGACAGTGCAGGGTAGAGGTATGTGGCCTTGCATGAGCACTGCTCTACACCTCCTGCCCTCTTGATGACTTTGGGATATCACTCATTGTATCCATTGCATTCAATGTGGAGTGCCTCATAGGGCCTATATATTACCCACCAGCCCAATAAAGATATCTTAGACACTGTAAAAACACACTGAATTCACTATTCTGAGGTGCTTCCATCTGGAGCAAGATCTCAACAACCACCCCATGCTCAAAGCAGGAATGTTTGTGAAGAACTGAAAGACAGTCACATGAGCACAGCACCCACAATTGAGCAACACAACTCTCCCATTATACACAGAGAGGAGAATAGAGTAGAGTAGAGTAGAGTAGAGTAGAGTAGAGTAGAGTAGAGTAGAGTAGAATAGAATAGAATAGAATAGAATAGAATAGAATAGAATAGAATAGAATAGAATAGAATAGAATAGAATAGAATAGAAGAATAGAATAGGACCAGACCAGGTTGGAAAAGACCTTCGAGATCATTGAGTCCAACCTATCATCCAACACCATCTAATCAACTAAACCATGCAACCAAGCACCCCATCCAGTCTCCTCCTAAACACCTCCAGTGATGGTGACTCCACCACCTCCATGGGCAGCACATTCCAATGGCCAATCTCTCTTTCTGGGAAGAACTTCTTCCTAACATCCAGCCTAAACCTCCCCTGGTGCATCTTGAGACTGTGTCCTCTTGTTCTGGTGCTGGTTGCCTGGGAGAAGAGACCAAACCCCACCTGGCTACAATCTCCCTTCAGGTAGTTGTAGACAGCAAGAAGGTCTCCCCTGAGCCTCCTCTTCTGCAGGCTAAGCAACCCCAGCTCCCTCAGCCTCTCCTCTTAGGGCTTGTGCTCCAAACCCCTCCCCAGCTTTGTTGCCCTTCTCTGGACACATTCCAGCAGCTCAACATCTTTCCTAAACTGTTTCCTCCCCTGGTTTGTCTCGTTCTTCCTTCTAAAGCAACCCATACCTTTTGTTTTGCACCTTTCACATTTTCCATATGCCAGTGCTTCCCACAGATAGGTCAAAATGTGAGAGCTGTTTTATCATTCCTAAGGGCTCCTCTTACATGGGGCTTCCTCTGAAGTTCAGTTGTGCCCATGATATTGCAGGGAACAGTCACTGATGTATTTCTGAAACCCCACGTCACTGAATTGTGTGCAAATAAACTTTATCAAGAGGACACTATTTCAATGTGCCATTGTATTTGCAAGAACACATTTCCCAGCCCACTACTCAAATTCTTAAATCTGAATAGAAGAGGTACAAATTAGTTGGAAGCAAAACCAAATCTTTTCAATTGCACTTCATTGTTCACTTCAAAATTGTAATGATTGACTGTGATACATAACAGATGGATCATTACCACAGGCTGTAATAAATCCTTACCTCTCAAGTCAAAGTACTTGTGGAGTAGAAGCTCAAGTGGTGTGATATAACTCCAGCCAGCAACTAAGCACCACACAACTGCTCACTCACTTCCCTTGCAGTGGGATTTCAGAAGAAGAATTGGAAGGGCTGAAATAAGATCAGTTTAGTAGTGGAAACAAAATAGTAATAATAGGTATTATATTGCACTGAAAATGAAAATAACAAACAAATAAAACCCAAAAGAGGCACATGATGTAAATGAAAAGAATTGTTCACCAGTAACCAGCTGGTGCCCACTCAGTCCCAAGCAGCAGCCCTCATCCAGATTTCCTCCTATTCCTACTGCTGAGTATGACATCATGTGGTTTGGAATATCCTTTTGGTCAGCTGGGGTCAGCAATCACAGGTATGCCCCCTCACAGCTTCTAATACACCTCCAGCCTATTCTCTGGCAGGATGGTGTAAGAAAAGGTCTTCTTCACACTGTACAAGCACAACTAAGCAACAATTTAAACATCCCTGTGCTGTCGACAATGCTTTCAGCACAAATCCAAAATAAAGCTTCAAACTAGCTAGGGAAGCCTGGTCCAAAAGCATTGCCTATGCAGAGTAGGTTTGTATGCAAGTCCTTCCCAGCACATCACCCCAAATTACTTTTGTGTAAATGGACTCCTACGAAGATAGACAATCACTTTCTTTGGCAGGATGTATTTACATCTTTCACATAGGCAGTTACAACACAATCTCTGAACCAATAAAAGTACAGGAGATGGTGCACAACCTACCAATCCTGGGAGTCAAAGATAATAAGAGGAGTAAATCTGGCACCAGAGAAAAGGGACAGATACTAGTGAGAGGGTTTTTCTACCAACAGTTCTGTATTATCATGGATCATAAGTACCCACATCATTGTGATCAGACTAAGAATACATTTGCTGAATTTTTATAGCATAGAATTGTAGAATTGGTTCTGTTGCAAGAGAGATCTTAAAGATATGATTGGAGCCCTTGCTGATAAAGACTGAGGCAAAAAGGTCATTGAGTATCTCAGCCTTCTCATCCCAAGTGACCAGGTTCCCTCTTTCATTACTGAGGAGGCCCACCCCTTCCTGGTCTTTCTTTTATCAGGCTAACCTATAAAAAGCGCTTTTCTTTCTGCTCATGATGTCCCTGGCCAGATTTAAGTCTATCTGGCCTTTATCTTTTCTGACCTGGTCTCTGGCTACTCAGAAAACCGTCAGGATACCTGTCTTTTCTTCCATCCCCTGTAAGCCTCTTTTTCATGTCTGAGAGTGTCCAGGAGCACCTTTTTCATTCATGCAGGCCACTTGGTGGTTTTGCCTGCCTTTCTGTTTGCTGGGACACATTGTTCTTGGGATGAAACAGGTAATCCTGGAATGTGAACCAGAGTTTTTAAGCACTTATCCAAAAACCACCAAGTGTTTACTGTCTCAAGGAAGTGTTTACAGGTACAGCACTTGAGCAAAAGGCATGCAGAAAGCCACCCAGTCAGGGATTACTCACAAAATCTCTGAGCTCCCAGGAAGCCAGGGGCTGCCACAGTGTCTCCGCAGTATGCCAGAAAGGAAGGTTGGGGCAGAGGGTGGGCAGGGAACATGCAGTGTTTAGGTCACAGGTTTTCTTTGCAGTACAGTTAGTGGAGAGTGGAAAGTCCCTGAGAAAAGTTTTCTGGAGCAGGAGGTTTTCTATCATCGCTCTGCAAAGCCATTCCATCCCCTGGAGAGGGCTGTAACATGAATGCTTTAGCTGCTACTCTGCAAGAATTAGTTCCTCCTCCTCTTTCATCAGTGTTTCTTTGAATAGAGTTTCAGTTACAGATGTATAAATCAAAGACACAGGGAATATTGGTCCCATCCTTCTAAAGAACAGTTTACTGTGATCCGTTTTTCTGAAACTTTGGTTCATGATGGTTTGTTGCCTTTTCCTGTGCAAATGGTACAGTAAATCACCCAACAAAGCAACGATTTCTCTGCACTGCCTTTATATTTTACCTGTGTAGGAACAGGAATTTTTCACTTACAATATAATTTTCAGCCTTGTGTAGAGAGTCTGAAGAATGAGCATGGGAGCCTGCCTCTGCAGAGAGCTCTACTTGACTCTGCACTGGCTCACCCATGGTGAGGATAAATGACTCCTCTATGTGAGTACCCAAGAGCCCTCTACATGGGCAGAGCCTTCTTAATCGCTTGCCGCTGTGGGGTACTTATCTTCACAGGCTTATCATGAGGCCATCTGCTTCTGCCTTTGCAGCAAAGAGGCGCTGCTCTTTCCATCCACATTTGGTTGATGCTGCTGTGGCAGCCCCTATTACAAGAGGGATGTGGAGGTGCTGGAAGGTGTCCAGAGAAGGGCCACAAGGATGAGCAGAGGGCTGGAGCACCTCTCCTGTGAGGACAGACTGAGAGAGTTGGGGCTGTTCAGTCTGCAGAAGAGAAGGCTCTGAGGTGACCTAATTGTGGCCTTCCAGTATCTGAAGGGGGCCTACAGGAAGGCTGGGGAGGGACTGCTCAGGATCTCAGGTAGTGATAGGACTAGGGGGAATGGAATGAAGCTGGGAGTGGGGAGATTCAGACTCAGTGTGAGGAGGAAGTTCTTCCCCATGAGAGTGGTGAAGCCCTGGAATGGGTTGTCCAGGGAGGTGGTTGAGGCCCCGTCCCTGGAGGTGTTTAAGCCCAGGCTGCCTGAGGCTCTGGCCAGGCTGATCGAGTGTGGGGTGTCCCTGCCCATGGCAGGGGGGTTAGAACTAGATGATCCTTGTGGTCCCTTCCAACCCTGACTGATACTATGATACTATGAACTCTGACAACATTTGGAAATATGAAAAAACAGCCTCAAGGAACCCTACAGTGTGCTGAGCGCCCTCAGCTCTGCATTCCTCCAGGCTTCACAAAATAGATGAGTTCTATGTGCACCTGAGACCAGGAAACATTTGTTTGCTTCAAGCTTGCACAGTTAATGCGATGAAGAAGGTGAAGCACTACAGTAGAGTAATTTTGGTTTGGTGAGAAAAAGAGAGGGAGAACTGTAACTGTTTTATTCATTAATAAAAAGCCAAATAACTTTAAAATACTGCTGACCTCAAATTTTTAAGGACCTATAGCAGGGGTGGCTGCAATTTTATTTTTGTTCTTGCAACACTGAGAGTATAAACAGCACTGTAAGAAAGATACCTACCCATAAATATGTATTTGACTGCAATATTGGCTCAGAACTACGTGTATATTGCATTGTACCAAATTACCTATGGTCTTCGGCGACCAAACTGTATTACTTCACAGGAAAACATAAAGTTTTCATCCTCTCTTTTTCTTTTAAACCTATATTCCTCCTGGAAAGTACATTCTGTATTTCACCATAGCCTCACCTCTGCTCAACCCTGAACTGTATGATTCTGTAATGAAATACTAATTATTTTTTCCCCCTTTAACGTAGATATAACTCTAGAGCAGGTTTTAATTTTCTTGTCTAAAGTTATTTTAAGGCCCCATGAAAAGCCTATGCATGCAAAAGGTACATGACCAAGGCTGTATCACACAGAATCATAGAATCACCAAGGTTGGAAGAGACCTCAAAGATCATGAAGTCCAACCTGTCATCACAGACCTCATGACTAAACCATGGCACCAAGTGTCACGTCCAATCCCCTCTGGAGCACCTCCAGGGATGGTGACTCCACCACCTCCATGGGCAGCACATTCCAATGGCCAACAACTCTTTCTGGAAAGAACTTTCTCCTCACCTTGAGCCTAAACCTCCCCTAGTGCAGCTTGAGAGTGTGTCCTCTTGTTTTGGTGCTGGTTGCTTGGGAGAAGAGATGAACCCCCTCCTCACTACAACCACCCTTCAGGTAGTTGTAGATAGTAATGAGGTCTCCCCTGAGCCTCCTCTTCTCCAGGCTAAGCAACCCCAGCTCTCTCAGCCTCTCCTCATAGGGCTTGTGCTCAAGACCTCTCCCCAGCCTTGCTGCCCTTCTCTGGACACATTCAAGTGTCTTAATGTCCTTCTTAAACTGAGGGGCCCAGAACTGGACACAGTACTCAAGGTGTGGCCTAACCAGTGCAGAGTGATTGTTGTGGATGCTGTAAACCTTCAAAGTTCCTACTAAAGTCTGAGGACAAAATATAATAACACAGGAAGGGACTGCATGAAAAACCTCTCTAAGCACCCACACCGTGTTTTCAGCCTGGCTCATCATGCATCAACACACTGGAA
This sequence comes from Melanerpes formicivorus, assembly GCF_026170545.1. Taxonomy (NCBI): domain Eukaryota; kingdom Metazoa; phylum Chordata; class Aves; order Piciformes; family Picidae; genus Melanerpes; species Melanerpes formicivorus. The sequence continues at coordinate 63,537,305 of NW_027142353.1, forward strand.
ATTTCTGGAAGCAAACTTAGATAACAGCCAATGTTTTAAATTAAACTAACAGAGAAATGCCTTGATACATGTACCCTCCATTTCCCCTCATTTCCAGTCAATATCACTCATTGGACACATTGGAGGAAGATAAGCATTTGAAAGAATAAACAAGGGCATGACACCCAAGCAGAGGCACCATTGTGCAAAGACATAAAACATTTGACAGTAGGTGGGAGGTGCAGCCAACAGAACCCAAAACTGTGGCAAAAATGGAAAGAAATAACTCTGTGATATATTTCCAAAATGTTTGCTAAAGAGAAGTAGTAAAAGCCAACACCAGTCAGAAGACAACCAGCAAGCAAGCTAACAGAAAGGAAAGAGGAGGTGGTAATTAGATGTTAGTGTCATCTAATTTGTGCCTGAAGTTCTTCAGAGCTACTGTTAGAAGGGTGGGCCCTGACTAGCTGTTATCAAACTGAGCCAGACTGTTTCAGGCAGATTTTTCCCTTGCATGTTTTCAACTAGTAATTAGTAACGTGAGTTTTTTTGTTCCTGTAGATGTGTGAAGATTTTCAGAAGCTGTATACTGTCATAAACCTATTGGCTTAAATGGTGCTATGGCAATGCAAGGCTGGCTGCAAATCTAGTCTAAAATGTAGCACTACATGCTCTTGATGTCAATCAAGATTAAGATTACCATGGGGATAAATCATTTGCCATGTGTTCTGCTGAAAAGGAGGCTTCATTCCAGCAGCCAAAGCTCCCAGATACAAAGAATGTTCAGAGCCTTCTCCTTAGTCATCATTGCTTGCTCTAAGAACAGCAAACAAAATTGCCTGTGTGTGGGTGTATGTATGTATTTATATACACACACCTCTTTCCATATGTATTTTGTAGCAGCCACATCATTCTCCAGGAAATTATATTCACCAATCCAAAAGCCATATCTGAATTCCAGCCTGCATTTTAGAAGCACTCATTGCATATCAGTACACATCCATGTATTAACCAGGGGATATTGGAGATTACATCTAATCTTGATATTAAAATAATCATATTCCCAGATAAACAAAACATAGAGGCCACAGTCTCAAGCTGCACCAGGGGAGGTTTAGGCTGGAGGTGAGGAGAAAGTTCTTCACAGGGAGAGTTGTTAGCCATTGGAACGTGCTGCCCAGGGAGGTGGTGGAATCGTTGCTCCTGGAGATGTCCAAGAGAGGATTGGATGTGGCACTTGGTGCCATGGTCTAGTAGTCATGAGGTGTTGGGTGACAGGTTGGACTTGATGATCTTTGAGGTCTCTTCCAGCCTTATTGATTCTATGATTCTATGACAGAAAGCTAATGTAATTCTTTTTTTTTTTACCTATACCCAGCTGATATGTTCTCCCAAGTGCATGCATTTCTCCTACTGTGTACTATTTTTATTTATTTGCTTTTCTGACTATAGGAACAAATATTACACGTATCAAAAGTGAATAAGCCTAGAGTTTTACTCCCTTCACCTTTCTGGATTTGAAATTTCCAACACAATAAACCCCTGAAAGCTCTCTGATTTTCATCTAAGTTGTTCAAAATTATCACAACCCTGCTCTCAGCCTATGCCGTGACTTCCCTCAGTAATATTGCTGGTAAAGGTTAATGCTGAAAGCAAGCCTTGCAAACACCTCTTCCCTCTTCTACAGAGACCCTCTTCGCCTTCTTGTCCTGATCAGAACTGAGGTTTTGAAACAGACATATGACTGTGTATTACCTTTCCTCCAGCTACTCTTTGGCAGTCTGAGGCTTTGTAAATGAATAAGATATCTCCTTCTTCCAAGACACTTGCAATAATAACATGCACAATTGTAACAATGCATTTTCATTTAGGGTAACATAGTGAAAGAAGAAGATGCCCAAGATGATAAACACTACTAATAAAACAGCTATAAACCCCTTTCTTTTTCCCTTGAAATATGCTTAGTTTCTCAAATACCCCATACTGGTATTGAAACAATCTTAATTGCTTAGATATAGGCATGGATTACAGAACACTTCAACACAGACAGCTTGGCTTTCACTGAAAAGGCAGTGTCATAGGTTGAGTTTTAAGTCTGCTAAAGGCAGTGAGACTTAAGAAGGAGCACACTATACTCCCAGCTCTTCTGTAGTTTCATAGAATCATAGAATTGTTAGGGTTGGAAAGGACCTCAAGGATCATCTACTTCCAAACCCCCTGCCATGGGCAGGGACACCTCACACTATATCAAGTTGCCCAGTACCACATCCAGCCTGGCCTTAAAAACTTCCAGGGATGAGGCTTCTACTACCTCCCTGGGCAACCTGTTCCAGCATCTCACCACCCTCATGGGGAAGAACTTCTTCCTAACATCCAAACTGAATCTACCTATTTCTATTTTTTTTCCATTCCCCCTAGTCCTATCACTACCTGACACCCTAAAAAGTCCCTCCCCAGCTTACTTGTAGGCCTCCTTCAGATATTGGAAGGCCACAATTACGTCTCCTCAGAGCCTTCTCTTCTCCAGACTGAATAACCCCAACTCCCTCAGTGTGTCCTCATAGGAGAGGTGCTCCAGCCCCCTGATCACCCTCATGGCCTTCCTCTGGACACAATCCAGCACACCCAGATCCTTCCTGTAATAGGGGCTCCATAACTAGACACAGTACTCCAGGTGGGGTCTCCCCAGAGCAGAGTAGAGGGGGAGAATCACCTGCCTCAACCCCCTGCCCATGCTTCTCTTGATGCAGCCCAGGATGTGAATGGTTTTCTGGGCTGCAAGTGCACACTGGTGGCTCAAGTTGAGTTTCTCTTCCACCAGCAGCCCCAAGTCCCTTTCTTCAGGGCTGCTCTCAAGCCAGTCACTGCCCAGCTTGTATCAGTGCTTGGGATTGCCTCGACCCAGATACAGGACCTTGCACTTGGTCTTGTTGAACCTCATAAGGTTGTCATGAGCCCACCTCACCAGCCTGTCAAGATCCCTCTGGATGGCCTCCCTTCCCTCCAGTGTGTCTTCTGCACCACATAGCATGGTGTCATCAGCAAACTTGCTGAGGGTGCACTCAATGTCACTGTCCATGTCACCAAGATGTTGAACAAGCCTGGTCCCAGGACTGATCCCTGAGGGACTCCACTTGTCACTGGCCTCAACTTGGACATGGACCCATTGACAGCCACCCTTTGCATGCAGCCATAATGTTTCTTCAAGACCTGCCTTGAACTAGACCAAAATCAGTTTGTGGTATCTCAGTTTCTCTTCTGTAAAAACAAGGACAGTGGTTTACAAGCTATTCACAAGAAGTGTAGTTTTAGCAGTGGGGTTCCCAGTGCCCTGCCTTCCATTGTTCTGACAGTACTATAGGATTTTAAGATGCTGCAAATGTAACCTTAAAGTTCTGTCAAATCATCTCAATAAGATTAGCATAGAAGCCAAGATTCTCTCTCTACAGGGTATTGAGTGTCCCCATGGGAAGGGCAAGGGTAGAGCCACAAAGTCTTTGGAAGTCTAATTGCAACACAGGCACAGTTTCTTAAAAGTTGGCACATCCAAAGCTGCCATCTTGTTCCTTCCTTTGTTTAGTGTCAGCAATAAAACTGCACACTTTCACCCTAAGTGAAATAGTTTCAGTCCACACAAAAGTAAAAATCAATTCATCACAATTAATTAGTATTCTGTATAGGCCACAGCACAGAATTCAAACTTCTTGCAATATTCTGCACAGCAGCTTAAGAAAAAAATAAACATAGAAAATAAGATCAGCATCTGGGGAATGTCATTGAGCAATATTAAGAAACTCAGCTTTATTCAATAACAACTCATGTAGGAACATATCTAGCTAACTTTTATTGTTGTGATCAACTTTACTGTCTCTTAGAAGTACCTTAATCCTATAGACAGACAAGATGAGTTCAGTAAGATGTTAATTAGTGTGTATAAAAATGCTACAATCTCAGCCCCACTCTGGTGTCACTGGGGTACTCTCTGGTGTTTGTTACTTTGTTTATTTCAGAAGATTTATCCATTATGAAATCAATTTCATTTCCCCAGTGTCTTGCATATTGTATTTAGGAAAAGAAAATAATATACAGTTGTAGGGGAAGAAGTGTATTAGCTCAAGAAGCTAAATTCTGACCAATTTTTAAGTTAAAAGAACAATCCATACACTCAAATCTCCAAAGCAATGAGAGTAAAGATTAATGAAATATTAAAAGTACTCAAAACATCTTGCATTTTGAAGCAATGAACATTTGATTCTAAGATAAACATCCCACAATCAATACAACCCTCATGAATATATTAAACAGCTGTTTCAGTCCAATTTAATAAGTCCCAAAGCATTTTACTCAAGATACTAAAGTCATTTCAGCAATATCTCCACAAGCATTTATCAGATCTACTGATCTCCACCTGAAGTTTAGTAGGTAGACTGAAATATGTGGACAATTTGTGCTCTTATAAATGCAAACTACTGGAAATATGACATAACTTTCATTCTGATCTTCAAAGACAGCTTATACATCCCAGGCTCCATGCAGCCTTCCATTTATTCAAAAACATCTTATTTTTCTTTTGGACCATGAGGCTGGTGCAGGTACTGTAGGACAATACCACACTGTCAACTGTAGGAAGGAAGTAGCCATCTGAGATCAATCTGGTTATGTTCCTCTAGCACACAGCCACATCTGTCCTTCAAGGAAGAGGCAGGAGAAGGTGAAGTTTATTGTCATCTCCAACCTGTGTTCTGCTCCTGGCAGTCTTTCAACCTTTGTTGTCTGTTAGCCAGGACTGTTGACAAATAATGGTGAGTGGCTTATTGAGCAGCTCTTTAAGTACCCTTGGGTGGATTCCACCTGGCCCCATAAACCTGTGCATGTCTAAGTGGCTCAACATATCATTTTCTCCTGGATTGTGGGGGCTGCTTTGTGCTGTCCATGCCTGTCTTCCAGTTCCAGGGGCTGAACCCTCATGGAGCAACTGTTGCCATTGACAAATACTAAGGCAAAGCCACCAGTCAGCATGTCAGCCTTTTCCTTGTCTTTGGTCATCGGGTTTCCTTCTTCATAGAGTAATGGGTGGAGAATCTCCCTAGCTCTTCATTTACTGTTAACATACTTATAAAAACTCCTTTTATTATCTTTAATGACACTGGCCAGATTGAGTTCTAGTTGTTCTTTGGCCTAATTTTCTCCCTACATATCTTCACTAGAGTCTTGTACTCTTCTTGAGTTTCCAGCCCCTTCTTCCATAGCCAGCAGACTCTCCTTTTCTTCCCAAATTCTAAGCAGAGATCTCTCTGTTTAGCCAGAAGGGTCTTCTGCCCTGCCAGCTCATCTTCTGATGCACGGGGACAGTTTGTTCCTGTGCCTGGATGATTTCCCTCTTGAGGACTGTCCAGCTTTCCTGGACTCCCTTCTCCTTCAAGACACCCTGTGACTGGGGGGATAGAGTACAACACTGCTTGCACTCACAATCCCCTAACCAGTAGTCCTAAGACCCTGAAGTCTCTCTTAATTGCCCTTGGACTTCTTGTCCTTACTTCATTGCCTACCTGAAAGATCAGCAGTAGATAGTGGTCTGAGGGCAGCACTAGTACCCATCTGTTGATTGTCTTAGGCCACACAAATTGGATTTGAGACTACTGGAGCAGGGAGAACTTTTATCTCCATATTCATGCTGACTGATACTGGGCAGTGTCAGTCATGCCATGTAGCTGATTTCTGTCCTTAAACCTAATCTAATAGAAGCAATAGACATTCTTACTTTCCAACACAGACTCTGTTCTTTCCATCTACCCTCAGTGCAGGAGCAGGAATGCATCCTGGTGAGATCAAGAATCTGAAAAAGCTCCTAGACACCCTGGGATCTTGATGTAGGCAAGAAACTTGGTCTCTTTTTGAACCTTGCTGTGTTCATTGTCATAAATGCCTCAATATATCCTGACAACCAACATAATGTGCTTTTTCTGATGTTTCCTTCATGCTTAGTAATAATGTAAAGGATGTTACTGCCTATGTTTATCTGCCTATTTTCCTTTACTTATGTTATTCTGCTTTAAGGGTAGAAATAGCACATTCATAAACTACTAAGTCTGTTTATCTTATACGGGAGTCATATCTGATAACATTGAAGTACCAGGCTTTTCCAGTCCAATTCTTTTTGACCATGAAAAATCAAATCATGCTGAATGAGAACAGTCCTAATAAACCTGAAAACCAGAAGATCAGTGATGGCACTTTGTTCAAAGCATGCTTATATTTTTTTTAGAAGAAATAATTGTTTATCAATATTTAGCAGAACATAAATGCCAATTACTGTGTAAGTTATCTCTATAGGTTTTATTTTTATTAGACTTTTATGCATTAGGTTAAAAACTATGTGTCGAGTAATCCTATTGCATGCAGATTTATCTAACTCATTCCTCTGGACACCTCAGTTTAAGAAGGATATTGAGACACTTGAACATGTCCAGAGAAGGACAACAAGGCTGGGGAGAGGTCTTAAGCACAAGCCCTATGAGGAGAGGCTGAGGGAGCTGGGGTTGCTTAGCCTGGTGAAGAGAAGGCTCAGGGGTGACCTCATTGCTCTCTACAACTACCTAAAGGGAGATTGTAGACAGGTGGGGGTTGGACTCTTCTCCCAGGCAACCAGCACCAGAACAAGGGGACACAGTCTCAAGCTGCACCAGGGGAGGTTTAGGCTGGAGGTGAGGAGAAAGTTCTTCACAGAGAGAGTTGTTAGCCATTGGAATGTGTTGCCCAGGGAGGTGATGGAGTCACTGTCCCTGGAGGTGTTCAGAAAGGGTTTGGACATGGAACTGAAGCCATGGTTTATTTAGACATGAGGTGTTGGGTGACAGGTTGGACTTGATGATCTCTGAGGTCTTTTCCAACCTTATTGATTCTATGATTCTTACATATATTAAAAATTTGTTTGCATGTTTTATGGTATTGCCTTTTCTTATATTTAAGTAAGACAGACCTTGAATTACTTTTAGCCAATTTCTATCATATAAAAACACTGAAGTCCAAGGTTTTTGTTGACCAGGCTATCCACTTCACATGCATTTCTTCATCATATTTGGTTTTACTAATTATTATTTTCAGGGCTGGACTTTTTTTAGGAAAAACAGGCACAGTCTTGCCATCTCTAGTCATTCAGCACACAGCTATTGCCAAGCTTTTTTCCCTGTATGAAAATACTCAGAGACATGTTTCCAGATGATCTGACTCTTCAACTTTTGGAATAGTATTTTTTCTGACATCAGTTAGATTTAGTATGCTGCAGGAGGAGATCTGAAGGGAAAGTACCAAATAAGCCTGGCAGTCAGGATCTTAATGATGTGAGCAGAAATATTTATGACCTTACAGTAGAGGAGCATGACTTGCTGTCCGTGCCACCAAGCCAATCCACCAGCAAGGGAAGGACTGAGAGCCATAGTGCAGTTCTCATGTTTCCTGTCCTATATTGTTTTCATTTTCCTTGGAGACTCTGAGCTTCTTCCAAGGCACCATTTCAGAATGTTACTCAGAATTTAGGTTTGCTCTTATCCAAGACCCATGTGGGAACTCCACACCTTTTCTTTCTCCCCCTCTGCAAATCAGTGAAAGCTTAGCCCTAAAGGGATGTCTTTTTCCAGCAGAGCACTGTGAAAGTACTTAAATGAGCTATCTCAGGCACCAGCAGCAGCCTCCTTCAAAACAGAGTGCCTCGCAGCATGATTTAGCTTATGCTTTGGACTGCTGCCAGGTCCTATATTTCTAATTTAAAGCAAATCTGAATGTTTCTCTGCTGCATAGTAATTTTTTCCATGGCTTTGAGATTAAAATTCTTTAAGGAAGACATACCAACGATCAAGAACTGCCACACCTTAAATGACAATGCATGCACCAAGTCATTTCTCACCAAAGAGATGTGATGTGTCACCTGTGCAGCACAGACCATCACTCTTACCCGTGTCATCGTGCAGATGAAAGCTATCAAAGGTTCAGAAAACATTATTGTCACTTGTTTAATTTGATATTTTTGAAACCAAACATTTTACATTGCTGTTGGAGAGCAAAAGCTTCATCTAAACTTCCATCATTATTATTGGTTTATTGAGAACCAACATGAGAGAACTACCTCTGCTTAACGCAGCCAAACCAACTCTTCTACATGTTGAATTTTCATTTTTCTTATACTCTGGTGCCAAACAAGAACTTTCTGCTCCATTGTTTTGTGGGCCCTGGTACAATTCCACAAACAGTAATCTTAGAGGGGGAAAAGATGGTGTTTGTAACGGAAAGCATCATCAGGTCCATTATTTTGCAATCACAGGCAACAATGGGTATGTAGGTGCCTCACGTGACAGGCTCCTCTTGCCAGACAGACAACATGGGTGCTGGAAGATCAGAGTTCAGATGACCTTTGGCAGCTACTCTGCAGCTCTCTGTGTGTTTGAGATGTACAAAGAGAGTACAGTGAATACAGAGGAGTGTAGATAGCATAAGTTCATATGTTTAGTTGAGTTAGACACAGCAAATTACAATGTCAGGCATAAAGCCAGAGCAGCAATTGGATTTACAGCTCAAATCTGAGTTACAGAAGGTCAGATCATCTCTTCCTATGCAAAGAATTGTAGGGGAAAAAAATATATAAATACAATAATTTAAGGAATGTGAATATCCCCTACATGTGTTATGGGGCTACCTGTTCTGTGAGTGGTGATGTTCAGAAATTGATTGAATCTCAGGGTATGACCCTGGTTAAGCACATTAAGCCCCTCTGCAAATCTTAAGCCATTGATCATGATGAGGTTTCCCAGCAGCAATGCTGTCCTTGCAGCTCCATATATTTCTGCTGCACAGGAGAAATACAAACATCAAGAATCTTGGGATGAACTCTTTTATTTATGTTTCCTACATTGAATAACTCTTGATGAATTGCAGCTGCTCCCTGAATGATTCTAGTGAAAATATATAGGTGTCATTTACACTATTGGTATTGCCTGTTCTTGAGAGTTCTCTGATGTCTCCAAGGCTTGACCTTACTTTTATGTTTCCGACGTTAAAGAGTCTTGGATGGTCTACATGGCACCTTTATCTAGAATAGAATAGAATAGAATAGAATAGAATAGAATAGAATAGAATAGAATAGAATAGAATAGAATAGAATAGAATAGAATAGAATAGAATAGAATTAACCCGGTTGGAAAAGACCTTCGATACCTTCAAGTCCAACCTACCACCCACCACCATCTAATCAACTAAACCATGGTACCAAGCACCCCATCCAGTCTCTTCCTAAACACCTCCAGTGATGGTGACTCCACCACCTCCTTGGGCAGCACATTCCAATGGCCAATCACTCTTTCTATGAAGAACTTCTTCCTAATATCCAGCTTAAACCTCCCCTGGTGCAGCTTGAGACTGTGTCCTCTTGTTCTCGTGTTGGTTGCCTGGGTGAAGAGACCAACCTCCACCTGCCTACAATCTCCCTTCAGGTAGTTGTAGAGAACAATAAGATCTCCCCTGAGCCTCCTCTTCTCCAGGCTAAACAACCCCAGCTCCCTCAGCCTCTCCTCATAGATGAGTCTTATTCTTCAGGAAAGATCTTGGGTCATCCTGTCTGCCTGATATCAGTGTTATGACATGGAGCAGGTAAGAAACTGGATGGAGAGAACCACTGACCATTTCCATGAAACTTACAAGCTTTTAATTTTATTTTTTTCCCATTAGAATGGGCTGATCTGTTCTTGAGCAACTTCAAAGGCCCTCAGGCTGGATGCTCTTGCTATCCAATGGGTTAGAAGTAACTGGGAAGTTCTTGTTCAGGAGATGTTGGTGAACTATCACAAACTCAGGGAACTGCACAATGCACTGTACTCTACCACTCTTCTCCAGCAAATACTGACCATTGTAGTGATTTTCCTAACTATTTCACACTTCAGTGACTCTGAGCAGCCATCTGCTGCAGGGAGTTCCTGAAGCAGCTAGGAGCTCTACACACAGGCAAAAGTAATTCACTGGATGTCTGCCCAAATCCCCATAATGCTTTGAGCAATCTCTGTTTAGCTGATGTGTACTTGGCAGAATTGTAGAGCTTCTTCCATTAATCCCTTTCACAATTTGGAGAATCTTTGTTATATCAGCACAAAATCTTCTGTCAGACACTGAAAACAGAGCCTGGTTCCTTAGCCAACTGCCTCTGAGACCGAATCTGTCTGCTCCGTATTATACCCTCATGGGCAGTTATGTCTTTTCTTAGGTGTGATGTTCAATGTTTTTTGTGGTGCTCTAGGTGCAGTCTAACTACTTTATATACAATAAGACTATCTTCTCAGATTTATATTGTATTCCTGGCAATTCTGTTTGCCTTATCCAATGTGGAAGTACAGTGGCTTGAAGGCCACGGGGAATATCTCCATAATAACTCCCCAGATTTATTTCAAACTTCTAGTAACAAGGTGCAGTGACATTCTATTTGTTACCTCATTGGATTCTCTGCTATTCTGCATTGTCTCTTAGAAAAAGGCGTTTAAATGATTTAAGCCCTCTGTGTCAGGCTTCATTGTTCTTCATTATTTGTTGTATTTCCTGCATTTGTATCATATCTACACCTGAAAATTCAGCTCTCAATAGTATTAGGTAAACCATTAAAAATAACAGAGAGCTGAGGAGGGTACATTGATCCTGGTGACCATTCATGTTTTCTATTTGCAGTAAATCAGTCCCATCCTTTCCTGCAGATGATTCTTATTTTGTTGAGTGAAAGTTCTTTCTTCTTCCAAGGCTTAGGCATTATAAGAGCTTCTTCTGCTCTTGCCTGTAGCTATATCTTTTCTCTATGGCAGACTTTTCTTTTTCTCTACAGCAAGACAGAAATAATGGCTTAAATATTCAGCAAAATGTGTATTTGGAACATGGAATAGAAATAGAATAGAATAGAATAGAATAGAATAGAATAGAATAGAATAGAATAGAATAGAATAGAATAGAATAGAATAGAATAGAATAGACCAGGTTGGAAGAGACTTTCAAGATCATTGTGTCCAACCCATCAACCAATCCAACCCACCTAAACAACTAAACCATGGCACCAAGCACCCCAGCAAGTCTCCTCCTGAACACCTCCAGTGATGGTGACTCTACCACCTCCCCAGGCAGCCCATTCCAATGGGCAATCACTCTCTCTGTATAGAACTTCTTCCTAACATCCAGCCTAAACCTCCCCTAGTGCAGCCTGAGACTGTGTCCTCTTGCTCTGGTGCTGGTTGCCTGGGAGAAGAGAATAACATCCACATGTCTGGAACCTCCCTTCAGGTAGTTGTAGAGAGCAAGAAGGTCACCCCTGAGTCTCCTCCTCTCCAGGCTAAGCAATCCCAGATCCCTCAGCCTCTCCTCACAGGGCTGTGTTCCAAACCCCTCACCAACTTTGTTGCCCTTCTCTGGACACGCTCCAGCAAGTCAACCTCCTTCCTAAACTGAGGGGCCCAGAACTGGACACAGGACTCAAGGTGTGGCCTAACCAGTGCAGTGTACAGGGGCAGAATGACCTCCCTGCTCCTGCTGGCCACACTGTTCCTGATGCAGGCCAGGATGCCATTGGCCCTCTTGGCTGCCTGGGCATCGCCACTCAGTGGTACTGAAACAATGGGATTTTTAATTCATCTATCTAAACAAAGATTTAAGATATTTGTTATAGTGGCAGAATATTTTGTGTAACATTATTAATTATTTTAAATAATTTATTCCCATATATTCCACTAGAATATTAACCAGAGCTTTAAAAGCAGATTAAAAAAAAAACAACTAAACTTCAAACTTTAAAGCAAAATATAAAAACAATTTTGTAACCAAGCAAGAGAATCAGGGATGTGTTTAGAGGCAGGGTGACTCTCAAATAGGTTGCTTTTCTCAGATGATGCCACCACTTGCTGTGACCAAAAAGTTATAAAACTTTAGAAGAGATGAGCTGAAAGGAAGGTAAAAGTTGACACAATGGAAGGTCAACTGTTTAGAAAGCTACAAGGCCTTTTAATATGCCTTAAGAGAAATACAAACTAGTAAATAGGCATCAAGATTTCCACTTTTTAAAGTAGTATTGAAGCTATGGATCTGATCTCACAGAATCACTGAGGTTGGAAGAGACCTCAAAGATCATCAAGTCCAACCTGTCACCACAGACCTCATGACTAAACCACGGTACCAAGTGCCACGTCCAATCCCCTCTTGAACACCTCCAGGGATGGTGACTCCACCACCTCCCTGGGCAGCACATTCCAATGGCTAATGACTCCCTCAGTGAAGAACTTTCTCCTCACCTTGAGCCTAAACTTCCCCTGGTGCAGCTTGAGACTGTGTCCCCTTGTTCTGGTGCTGGTTGCCTGGGAGAAGAGATCAACCCCCACCTGGCTACAACCTCCCTTCAGGTAGTTGTAGACAGCAATAAGGTCTCCCCTGGTAAGTCAGTAAAAAATGCACTTGCTAGCACCTACCTTGCCACACTCTATGTCTCCTGCCTTATGTATTTTTGGGAGTCAGACTGTAATGCAATACACTGGGGACCAAATGAACATGACTTCATTTTCCTGCTGTGGTTACCCATCTTCCCTATGGGCAATCCACCAATAATACACTTGGTTCATCTTCAGGACAGGCTACTCTTCATTCACATCCAGTGTCAAACACATTGGTCTTTGTCTTCAAAACAAATAAGTATCAAGCCAGATTGAATTAAAGATTAAATTAATGCCTTAGAGTCACTAGAATATTTGCACTCCCTGGGAAAAGATGCGGATCAAAGTGTCCATCATGAGTAATAGAAGTGCCAGGCAGCCCAGCCACAAGACAAGCTTTCAGTGGAAAAGAAACATAGGTAGTGAGTCTTGATTTAGTAATTGTTACAGGACATAACCCTTCAGGAAAGACATTTACATAAAAAACAATCTCTAACAGAAAAATGGGTGCCTGGGAGAAGAGACCATCATCTGCCTGTCTACAACCTCCCTTCAGGTAGTTGTAGAGAGTGATAAGGTCACCCCTGAGTCTCCTCTTCTCCAGGCTGAGCAATTTGAGCTTGAAACTTCATATCAGGATAAGCATAATCAGCAAGCGTTTTTAGGCTGAACTTTAAAACAAACAAACAAACAAACAAACAAAAAACTTTAGCCTCAGGAACTGTATAGTTTTTAAATTATCATTTTTAAAGGATGCCACAGTGATCCTGCTGAGATTGAAAGAAGAGCTGGAGACAATGCAGGCTCCATCCAGGACATGGGAGCAGAGTCAGAGCTGCAGACATGCACTTCACTCATGCTGTGGTGCTGCTGGGGCAGAGACTGATGGCCACCACATCAGACAAAAAGGTAGCTCCTGGGCCCATGAACAGAATGTGGAGGGAGACTCCAGATGTGGTCTATTGGTGCCCTCAAGACCCTGCTTCTGAGGACTCAAACCACTATTGTCTTTCTGCAGTCCTCTTCTTAATTTCTTTGGGAGTTGTGCTGAGTAGATCTAGATTGTGTGATCTGCAGCCACACACAGATCAGCAAAGAGAGTTTCTTCATGTATACTGCACTGTCATAAGACAAGCTTCAGAGGCTTACAGATTAATGAATACCACATCATCCTTACAAATATCTGATACAAGTAGAGACTAAATTGCCAGGACATATTTTCAACATAGTAGGAATTGAATCTTGACATCTTGAGGCCATTACCAAAGTCCTAGCCACAAGCTAAATTTTCATCTGTTCTTCAAGTAATTTCAATTTATTCCTTCCAGATATGTAACTGGACCATCTCATTACTGAATTGAAGGCATAAAATTGTTACGTTGTCCACAAGGTTCCTCTATTCCAATGTCATTCCAATGAACGCACTGTAGGCTGATCAAAAAGATTTGCCTCTTTAACTCCAACTTTCAAAGCCAAGGAAAAATATATCCCTGCCACACACATTAAATATTTGTAACTGCTGTCAAAAATGGTCTTAATCCTGAATCAAATTCTACTGACACTCACGAAGTGAAAGATTTTGCGATTTATTATTTAGATATGAGGTGTTTTATCTGAATGTAAAACAAGCCTCAACTCTGAGTCAGGCTCAGGCAGTCGGTGACAGTGGCATTTTAATTTATATTGGATCATGGACAAAGTTAAATATCATTTCAAGAGAGGGTCAGACACTGAGAAAAATAAGAGATGGAAAATAAGAAGCCGTGGCACGTCAGCCCAAAACAAGCATCACGCAGAGGAAAGCTGCTAGATTGTGGTGGTGTGTAATTAGCCTCAGATACATACAACTATATTTCATCTCAAATTCACATCTTCCTAGAAGCCTAAACAAGTTTCAATATCTACCCTATCCAAAGAGAAAAAGTAGAAAAACTTACCAAAAGATAACACTTATTATTTATTTTAAGGGATGCCGCATGCAATTAATCTCAGCACGTCTGACACAAACTCCCCCCTAGTGTGAGAGCAGCTGTTTTGGAGTGGTCACCTTGGAGACTGCTACATTTCTGGAAGCACCTATAGAATAGGTCTCTGTGACTTTGGATGAAGGCATGAACTGACTTTTCTGTACTTCTGCTGTATGAAATTTATCACAGAGGAAACATTTGGATTTTATCCTTTCTTTACATCGAAACCAGCAAACTTTAAAGACAGTTACATTACTTGCTCTGAATTCATATCTGAACAGAGACCAAGTCTGAGACTAAGGTACTGTTCTTTGTTCTATTTTAAACATTGCAATCAAACATTAGTTCAGGGCTTACCAGTCTAAACTTCACTGAAGTTCCAACTGTTATGAATATACTGGTGATTCTGTGATTTGTGTTAAAGGTAGAGAATTCAGAGTGCACTGGGACTGGGGGTCAGAAGCTTGAAGGAGTCTGTTTTGAGGACAAAGGGGGAGCTGCATTTTTTACAGACTTAAACAGAAACAGTGTGTTTGGCTAATTGGAGACACCAAGGCTGAGGAGAAGAATTGAGAATTTGTTTTAGAATACAGACTTAACCAGGCTGGAAAAGACCTTCAAGATCACTGAGTCCAACCTATCACCCACTACCATCTAATCAACTAAACCATGGTACTAAGTGCCTCATCCAGTCTTACTTTAAACACTTGCAGTGATGATGACTCCATCACCTCCCAGGGCAGTTTTCTTTAGATAAGAAGCCTGGACAAT
The DNA here is from genome assembly GCF_026170545.1 of Melanerpes formicivorus. Classification (NCBI taxonomy): domain Eukaryota; kingdom Metazoa; phylum Chordata; class Aves; order Piciformes; family Picidae; genus Melanerpes; species Melanerpes formicivorus. The sequence goes on from NW_027142353.1 coordinate 63,552,459, forward strand.
TGAGCATGCATGCAGGTGGATGCTTTGACCCTTACCACACCGAATGTAGGGAGAAGGGATTTGGCCACCTATTCTAAGACTCATTATCATATGCCTGCCTTCTATTTAGCATAAGTTTGTTTATGTAGGTGATGTAACTATATAAGATGAAGAAAGCTATTGTAAAGCTGCTGTGGGGTGAAGTTTTGTACCCTCAAATGCCCAACCGGTTGCTTTGCTTGCTTTTATTGCCTTTTGTTACCTTTTTAAGATCTTTTAGTGCCAATAAAACTGTTACCAAAAACTTTTACCAGGAGTCATCTATAACACAACTCTTCACTTTCTTGTCAGCTGGCTCCAAGCTTACCATGCTCCCCAGTCAACAAAGGAGTACAGAGCGCAGCTACTTAGCAGATATTTTATTGAGCCACTTAGAAGATATTTTATCTAGGTAAATGTAGATCAGTTTGTTCTGAGGGCCCTGATGACAGCTTCCCCCCCTCTTTTTGATTAGAAAATGTTCCTTGAAAAAATGACTGATTGTGTGTTTCACATCTTCTGTTCCTGCTTCCCTTTTGTGGAACCTGCTCATTCAGTCTATTCTGGAAAATTAATGTCATTAGGAATGAAAAGGAGGCAGGCAGAGTTACTATTGACAAGGCAAACACTATATAAAATGTAGGGGAAAAAGTCAACAGAGAGTTGTCATTTATGAACACTACAGAAATAATTCAGCATGGTAATAAAACTGGTGAAAAAAAATATATCCCATCAAATTGACAGAAAAAGTAAGTTACTGCATGGCATTCACTTGCAGGAATATAGGAGGGAAACTGCTGGTTTCTGCTTTCCCTCTTACAAACATATCTTTTCACATTTATTTGCATGCACCAGAGAAGGGCAACAAAGCTGGTGAGGAGTTTGGAGCACAAGCCCTATGAGGGGAGGCTGAGGGAGCTGGGGTTGCTTAGCCTGGAGAAGAGGAGGCTCAGGGTAAGACCTTGCTCTCCACAACTACCTGAAGGGAGGTTGTAGCCAGGTGGGGGTTGGTCTCTTCTCCCAGGCAACCTGTGACAGAACAAGAGGATTCAATCTCAAGCTGCCCCAGGGAAGGTTTCGGCTGGATGTTAGGAAGTTCTTTACAGAGTATCACCAATAGGTTGAGAGAAGAGATCATTCCCTTCTCCTCAGCACTCATGAAACACATTTGGTGTGCTGTATCCAGTTCTGGGCTTCTCCCAACATGAAAAGACATAAACATACTGGAGTGAGGCTAGCAAAGGGCTGCAAAGATAATTAAGGGTTTGAATCATCTATCACACAAGGAGAAGCTGAGAGAGCTCAGACTGCTCACTCCAGAGAAGAGAAGGCTTAGTGGGATTTAATCAATGGACATAAATAACTGGGGGAGAGGAGTAAAGGCAACAGAGCCAGGCTCCTCTCAGTCATGCCCAGTGACAGCAATAATGAACATGTGCATAAACTGAAACACAAGAAATTTCCCTTTAAATATAGGAAAATGTTTCCATGGAAACATGATGAAGAGGGTTAGGCACTGGAACAAGTTCCCCAAAGGGGCTGTGGAGTCTCCATCCACAGAGATAATTCAAAACCTTACTGGACGCAGCTGTAAGCAACCTGCTGTAGGTAGCTCAGCTCTGAGCAGGGAGCTGTACTAGATGATCTCTAGCACGGAATGTGCCTTCTCACCTCACTCAATCTATGACTCTGTGACAATTAAGAGCAGTCCTGGAAGCAGGGATCAAAACCTGGGCTTTGGTGCATAATGATCAAAGGTAGACAGTTTCTAATTCAAGCAAGATGGCAGCAGGAGCATTAACCCACTCTGGAAACTAAGTGTTGTCCAGGGATAAATGTTCTATTAATTGGCACAATCTGCTGGATAGCAGTTGAAAATGCTTCAGAAACATTTTGCCAACTGCCTCTACTGCTTCTTACAGCCCTGCAATGCTCCTGAAACCTTCATGAGGCTGTGAGAACACTTCCCCACCATTCTCCATAAGATCCAGACAAAATAAGGTCTTGCTGTGTTTCCATAATGCATACTTAACTGCTGTCATTGTTATTTTACCTAAATTATGTGATGATCTCAGCCCCTAGCTATTTACACCAATTTTGTTCTACAGGGCAAGAATAGCTGGCTATGACTTTCTGCCTGATACTGTAGCTATGAAAGCAGGTGCAGTCTTTGGCATAAAAGCAGCAGGAGTGCAGTGAAAAGAAGTAAAGAGAGATTATTACTATGACACATAGAATTAATGAGACCTTTTCTGGAAACCTTTGCTGAACTTCATACTTTGTGAAAAGAGACTGGAAAACATAAGAGATTTCTTTTTTTTTTTTAAAGTCAGAAGATGGAACTAAGGTTTCAAACACTACATATGAGCCAAGTAGAAGAAAGTAAAGACACTTCATTTATTTACATTCTCAAAACACAGATTACATCATCACTAGCTCACAGCCTACACACGGTACACAGGAAAATATCTGAAAGAGCAGAAGAATCCTGCTGGTAGATAAAGGTATATTAGAATAGAATAGAATAGAATAGAATAGAATAGAATAGAATAGAATAGAATAGACCAGACCAGGTTGGAAGAGACTTTTGAGATCATCACATCCAACCCATCATCCAACAACATCTAATCAACTAAACCATAACACCAAGCACCCCATCAAGTCTCCTCCTAAACACCTCCAGTGATGGCAACTCCACCACCTCCCCAAGCAGACCATTCCAATGGCCAACCCCACTCTCTATGAAGAATTTCCTCCTAACATCCAGCCTAAACCTCCCCTGGCACAGCTTGAGACTGTGTCCTCTTGTTCTGGGGCTGCTTGCCTGGGAGAAGAGACCAACCCCCACCTGGCTACAACCTCCCTTCAGGGAGTTGTAGACAACAATAAGGTCTCCCCTGAGCCTCCTCTTCAGGCTAAGCAACCCCAGCTCCCTCAGCCTCTCCTCATAAGGCTTGTTCTCCAAACCCCTCCCCAGCTTTGTTGCCCTTCTCTGGACACCTTCCAGCAACTCAACATCTTTCCTAAACTGAGGCTCCCAGAACTGGACACAGGACTCAAGGTGTGGCCTAACCAGTGCTGAGTACAGGTGCAGAATGACCTCCTTGCTCCTGCTGGCCACACTGCTCCTGATACAGCTGAACCTAGATAATTTGGGGATAAGAAATAAGGTGTCAGTCTTCAAATGACAGTAAGTACCCAGTGAAACAGTTTAATGACTGACACAATGGATTTCCCATCATCTGGATTCAGTACATTACTACTGGATAGCTGTCGTGTTTCCAAATATATCCAACAAAGGTGATTACTGAAAGAAGGATGTGAGCTGACAGACACTATTGATGTCTGGTTTAAACACTTGACTGATACCTCTGAATCTGAATATGAGAGGCTGTTTTCTTGAGTGGTGGTTAATTATCTTACCATTAATTAATGTGCTATTAGTATGCTTCTAATGATCAGACTACACTCAAGATGTTTAGCATGAGTCGTAGCTGTTCTGCAAATAATTAAATCTTCTGTGTTATCCCAGTTGGGACCCCTGATGCAGGAAAGACATTAATAAGCTGAAAGGAGTTCAGTGGCAACCACTGTGATGATGGTGGCTGAGGCACTTGCCCTTTGCAAGTGCTGCTGGGGATTTTGAGCATGTTCATACTAGAGTAGCAATAGATTCAGGGGTCTGATAACAGCCTCCAGTGCTTACAAGGTCACTAAGTTGGCAGAGCTGCACTATCCACACAAGTATGAGGCATAAAGTTCAGAGACAATGGATATATATAAAAACAGGACAAGTTGAGACTGGGCATAAGGATAATTTTTTTTACCATGAGAACAATCAGATGGTTGCACAGGTTGTCCAGAGAGGATATTCAGTCTTCATCCTTGGAGATTTTCCACACTTAACTGTATAAACTCTGGAATAAGCTGATCAGACCTCATAACTGACCCTAAGGTTCCTTCCAATTCCAACTGTCATGTATTTTTGTGATTCTGAGGGTAAGTCCACATCCAGTAGCTCATAAATATAATTCATTGCCTGCAGGATCCAAGATTGGAGCAGTTTGGAGCAGGATGTCAAGAAAGGTAAGCTGGGACAGCTGTGCAATAAAATTATACCAGAAATAGCATAGGCTTATTAGAAGGTATTATTCATGATTAATCAGATAGGAATTGCTAATAACAGTTGTATTATTAGAAAAAATCTTGGGAAATGAAGCATTCTGTATGGCTGGCATGATGAAAGGCTAGTTCTGTCTGAATCAGAGGAAATTAATAAAGCAGCGTGAGATCTGTCACTTTATTAAACACACTCGATAGCTGATCCCTTCCCAGTCAAAAGAATCATGGAATCATGGAATCATAGAATCACAGAATCAATAAGGTTGGAAGAGAGATCAAAGATCATCGAGTCCAACCTGTCACCACAGACCTCATGACTAAACCACAGCAGCAAGTGTCACGTCCAATCCCCTCTTGAACACCTCCAGGGATGGTGACTCCACCACCTCCCTGGGCAGCACATTCAGTGACGAATAACTCTCTCAGTGAAGAACTTTCTCCTTACCTCAAGCCTAAACTTTCCCTGGCACAGCTTGAGACTGTGTCCTCTTGTTCTGGTGCTGGTTGCCTGGGAGAAGAAACCAACTCCCTGCTGGTTACAACCTCCCTTTAGGCAGTTGTAGACAGCAATAAGATCTGCACTGAGTCTCCTCTTCTCCAGGCTAAACAATCCCAGCTCCCTCAGTCTTTCCTTGCAGGGCTTATGCTCGAGGCCTCTCCCCAGCCTCATTGCCCTTCTCTGGACACGTTCAAGCATCTCAATGTCCTTCTTAAACTGAGGGGCCCAGAACTGGACACGCAATAAAGGTTTTTTTGAAAAAAAAAAAATACTTCTACAGTTACTCAAAAGGAAAACATTCAGAAATGGTGGACACTGATTAAGGAAATTATGTAATTTTTTATCTAAAGAGCTGTGTGTGTTTTGCCCTGTGCATGAAAGAGAGGGGGGGGGGGGAGGGAAATCATGGGCAGTGAAGGCAGCAAAAAAGAGATCAGGTGGAGAGATGGCAAAAAACCTGGAGGCTGCAAAACATAAATGGATGCTAAATGTTGTTCTCATGCAAAGTCCTGAAGCAGTTTTCCAGAAGGCTTTGTTGACCTTTTACCAGTCCCACAGGCAAAGTGAAATATTGACCAGCTCTTTCTCTGCCAAAATGAATCAAGCAAGCTCCAGGTTTGGGCTATTTATGGTCTTCTGTCATCAGTCTACAGCAAAGAGAAACTTTAATCACACAGTTTAATTAAATAAGAATACAACCACAACTTAACAGCAATTTATGGTGAACATTTTTCTGTTTGCACTGGGCTTGCCATCATCTTTTGTTTCTCTCAGTTCACTGTTGTAACACTCCAGCTTGACAACCCCCGTGGCTCTCTGAGAGTCGAAGGTGTTACACCACAGTGAAACTGGAGAGGTGCAAAGGAGACTCCAGCTCCTTTTTACTGACTGCTATGCAAACTTAAAATAGCTAGCATCAAAAAATTCCTCCTCTCCCTGTTGCATGTATGAACTGTTGCTAGAATAAAAGCATAAGAAAGTGTGGTTTCAAACTGAGTTGCTTCTGTGAAGTCTACAAGTGATTCAACAAGACAGAAATTACACTGGTCCAGCTTGTTCTTACCCAAATCTGCATCTTGTGCACTTCCCATGACTATTCTAGTAACTTTGGTATTCCCAATAAAATTTCCATTCATGGAAAAGGCCAAAGCCACTTGTCAAAGAAATCACTATCCCATCTTATCTTTCTCTGTTCTATTTTCCCTCTCCATCCTTGCTCTGGCAAGCATCTGGGCTTTTGCAATGTGTCCTGTAATGCACACTCCACAAATAATTCCTGGAAATAAAACCACATAGTTTTGCAAGCTCCTTCTGCCATCCCAAAACATACCTCTTGCCTCCTTTTCCTTGTAGGCTTAAAGCAGAAATGTGCAGGCTCAAAACAGGGTGAGGGCTTTATATATAGGAAGGCAGAAAGTGGTCTAAAGTTCTCTGGTCATATGATGATGTCTGCAATGGAGCACTCGGGTATCTTTGCAGAGCATCTAAGAGATTCGCTGGAAATTATCTGGCTTCATTTACTTACTGGCAAAAGAGAGTAATTTAATCATCTGAGAACTGATAGATAAATGGCATGAGAAATCCTATCAAGTAAAAACTCCAGGCAGATCCAAAAACTTGGATGCAAAATGATCACCTCAGTGAAATGGTAGTGCTATGGATCCAAACACAGACAATGAGGATTTCTTCAGATGAGGCATGTTCTGTCTCATTCAGGATGTTAACTTTGTCCCAGCCCTGCAATGTTTGGCTATATAAGGATATTAATAATCTGAGGAAGAAATTCTTATACTGCTACCAAGTTGCTTGTATGTATTAAGCTAATATAATCTAAACCTGCACTGCTTGTTGCTGGAGTTGTGGAATGGAATGGAATGGAATGGAATGGAATGGAATGGAATGGAATGGAATGGAATGGAATGGAATGGAATGGAATAGAATAGAATAGAATAGAATAGAATAGAATAGAATAGAATAGAATAGAATAGAATAGAATAGAATAGAATAGAATAGAATAGAATGGAATGGAATGGAATAGAATAGAATAGAATAGAATAGAATAGAATAGACCAGGTTGGAAAAGACCTTTGAGATCATCAAGTTCAACCTATTGTCCAACACCATCTTATCAGCCAAACCACGGCACCAAATGCCTCATCTAGTCTCCTCCTAAACACTTCCAGTGATGGTGACTCCACCACCTCCCTGGGCAGCATATTCCAATGGCCAATCTCTCTTTCTGTGAAGAATTTCTTCCTAACATCCAGCCTAAACCTCCCCTGGTGCAGCTTGAGACTGTGTCCTCTTGTTCTTGTGCCGGTTGCCTGGGAGAAGAGACCAACCCCCACCTGGCTACAACCTCCCTTCAGGGAGTTGTAGAGAGCAATAAAGGTCTCCCTGAACCTCCTCTTCTCCAGGCTAAGCAACCCCAGCTCCTTCAGCCTCCCCTCATAGGGCTTCTGTTCCAAGTCTTGCAAAACTTGAACAATAAAGCAGAAGTCAGTTATCTTGAAAAATACAGCTTGTGCCAACCAGCCCAGTGAGTGGTATCTGAAAGACAAGTTTGTTGTCTCTTTGGAGACCTGCAGCCTGTAGACCTTGACACTTACTTCGGGTATATAAAGGTTTAGAGAGAGGTGTCTGTATGAGCATTAGCTGCAATGCATGATTAGGTGGTGTTGGATGATAGGTTGGATGCAATGATCTCGAAGGTCTCTTCCAACCTAGTTTATTCTATTCTACTCTCTTCTTCTCTTCTCTTCTCTTCTCTTCTCTTCTCTTCTCTTCTCTTCTCTTCTCTTCTCTTCTCTTCTCTTCTCTTCTCTTCTCTTCTCTTCTCTTCTCTTCTCTTCTCTTCTCTTCTCTTCTCTTCTCTTCTCTTCTCTTCTCTTCGCTGGTTCTGCAATCTGTGTATGTACATTAAATTGTGTGATTCTTTTAGACTGAACATAAAACTTAAGCCACTTAGTCATGTTTCTTGAGTTGTTTTGATAGCATCCATTTCTTTCTAATGAAGAATTAAAAACAAAGAAAGAAAGAAACAAAAACAACAACAAAACCCACCCAAGTTTATTTCTTTTAATAAAGAAGTAAGCACTCAGTGTGTATAAGAAAGACATACTGTCTGTAATTCTGTGTGTCATTCTGAGCTTTTATTAGCACAGAGAAATATAATAACTTGATGCTGATTCTGTATCTTTGAACTCCCCATTACTTTTACCATCTAGAGAAAACATTTGCCTTAGCAGAACTCAGTGGAGGCTGGGACTGAATTTTCTGAAATAGATGGAAGAGTAGGTTTTGGTTTTGGTTTTGGTGTTATATGTTCATTTTCTTGGCCAATAAAAAGGGAAACACGAGATCTTTCTACCTTAGTCCTAAACAGATACTTGCAATTTTTGTTCTTGCTTTTCTTATTGAAAAATAAATCTACATGCCAACTTAAAGTGCTCTTGTAAACAAGCATCAGCCTTCTGAAATGATCACCTCTGTCACTTACCATGTCTCTGAAAAATGATCCTACAGCACTGCCTTTACAGACCACAGAAGAAATTCATGTGCAAAAGATAGTGTTGAATAGAGTAAGAATGGAATTCATTTTATCCCCTTTTAGTGAAATCAAAGTGCAAAATCATTACCTAGAGACATCCTAAGGGCCTCCACACTCCCTAGAGGCATCTTAAGGGTCTCCACACTCCCTGTAATTAGTAGTAGGGGGCACTTGAGGGGGTGACTCTCACCATCTTCAAGAGGGTTTTTTTATGAAAGGCCACATCACCCTGCAGAGCTGCTTACCTCTTTGTAGCAGTAGAAGCAATGAATGGGTTCAGCCATGCCAAGGTGCCTCCTAAAACTAATGAATGGATCATTTCACAGGTCTGATCCAGAAAACTCCCCAAAACTGAGTTATGATCAGTCATTTTATTGATCTTCTTTCTTGGCCCAATATACTCTTTCCTTTCCTTTTTGCAAAACACTAAACAATAAAAGGTAGGAAAAAAAAAAACCAAAAACCCTTAAACAAGTGTAAAACATGAGTGGTTTTGTGGTGTCTGTACCACCTGCACAAAAACTGCACACACGGCTGGGAAGTCCTCCAGATGCTGCAGAGCTACCTATTGCATAAAGATCTATAAAATACTCATTTAGATCTGAAAAACAGCAACAGTTCTGGGGGGGGGGGGGGGGGAATATCATAGTGAAATTCTTCAGATATCCTGGGGTTCTCTTGCACAATCATGTACCTTGCCTTTCAGCCCAGCTCTAAACAACGTGACAAACAGAAGCCCTGCCAAATCCATGCAGCCGTTCCAAGGCCATGAATTCAACGAGCTTTTCTGCATCAATTGTTGTCTCCTGGGTCAGTGCTTGACATGCTGCACTACATGTGAGGAGCTGGGACAAGACCCTGTTGCTCCATTGTCTTGGCCTCTTCTGAGGAATTTCATTATGAACCGGAGGAGCTCGGCTAATGGAGTTTAAAGTGACAGAGTCTTTTATAGTGCAATAAAACCTTTTAAGATGTACTTCAGGGGCTTCTAATTCTCTCAGCAACACAGTAAATATAATGAACGTAAAAATTATCCTTGCAGATGTTGTGGTTGTCAGTAACAATAACAAAATCGCAGCACGGCACAGGACCAAAATAGCATCTGGGATTTTGATTCACTCAATTTAATCACAGAGTGTTTGGGCATTTATGGGTTTACAGGTTTTGTTTATTGATTTACAGTATTTTAACAAGATTACCATGAAAACATATATGCTGAACTGGTACTTCTATGGGACATAGACCAACGCCCATCACTTCCCTCATCGCTTTCTACAGAGTCCTAATTTGCAGCCCTCTGGAGCTCACAGGAAGATTTAACATTAAACAGCCTGCTGCCTAGTATGAGGGGAAGGAGATGACTAATAACTATTTCCCAAGCCCATCAAAAGACCATGAAGCCTCCTAAAAGTGTGCAATAAGGGGGAATAAAAAATACAGAATGAAGCCATTTATATTTCTGCAGATTTAAAACCGAGTGGGGAAGTATTCTTAAAGCAACGTGCTGATCTATTGGTCACTGCTCAGGCAATTTCTGAGGCATTCTGAATATAAAAGTCATTTGTTGCTTTGTGACCTAAAAAAAAGTGCCAGTAGTTTCAAATTTGTGGCTGGGAGGCCGCATCCATGCACTTGAGCACACATATGCAAGCAGCAAGGGATTTGTCACAGGTAAGTTTTACCAGCTTAAGGTTAGGTAGCTCAGTTAGGCAGCTGCTTGTGCTTGGGGAGCAGTTCACACATCAGTGACTTCCATGTCAGGTGGTGATTCACACTACCTACTAAAATGACCCCCAAATCTCATATAAAGGTATCCCTGCTCTCTCTTTCATCTCTCCCTCCCAAGTGTCTCCATTGGATCATGCAGGAGCCTGCACTATTATTCACTTTTGGATGGTTAAATCTGGAGGAAATTAATTCCACCTTTGGGTAGTAAAGAGGTAAAAAGATCTTCTCCCAGGCAACCAGCACCAGAATAAAAGGACACAGTCTCAAGATGTGCCAGAGGAGGTTTAGGCTGGATGTTAGGAAGAAATTCTTCATAGAGAGAGTGAATGCACATTGGAATGGGCTGCCCAGGGAGGTGGTGGAGTCACCATCACTGGAGGTGATTAGGAAGAGACTGGATGGGGTACTTAGTGCCATGGTTTAGTTAATTAGATGTTGTTGGACCAAATGATCTCAAAGGTCTCCTCCAACCTGGTTTATTCTATTCTATTCTATGGTATGCTATGCTATGCTATGCTATGCTATGCTATGCTATGCTATGCTATGCTATTCTAAGGGAGGTTTGCTAGAAATACCAGCTGATCCAGTTTGGCACCTCTTGATGAATCAAGAACCATATTATTAATAGCCCACCTTCCAGAGAAGCAGAATATAACTTTGTACGTGTGTCCTCTGGGGTTTTAATCCATTCAGACAGGAACTTTTTAGTTGATAATTCAATAGCGTCAAATTCTTCACTTTAGAGGCAATGATTCACTCTCACGTTTTATTTCTGTCCTATTACAAACAACAATACATTTGCATGCTCCTCTGTGTAGGTAACCTAACTGAAAAACCACTTTGGTGAGAAGAGAAAGCAGGGGTGTCAAGGAAGACAAGAAACTGAGGATTATTAAGATTTTTGAGGATATTCTTTCTATTTAAAAATGTCTATTCTTTTACTCTAAAAATGGGGGTGAGGAGGGGAAGGAAATATCAGCTAAGCTAATACTATGAACAAAGCACAATTTATTTCAGCCATGAGTTTCACCATTATTTCTTAGTCAGAACATCCCATGAACAATGCATTTTGATACAATCAAAGCCACCCCAGGCACGGCATTTATTTCAGTCAAGTGTTGTGTATTCTTAAGCTGCCAAACACGAGATCTGTCAGAAACACCAGCTGGGACACTAATGACAGCTACATAATGATATATCACAATAAGCTTCTCAAGGGAAAAAAAAAAACACAAGTATTAAATATATTTCAAAAATCATTGAAATTGTTATTATGATGAGTGGGCCTTGCACTTTCCTATAATCACTCCATACTGAAATCTCTTACAATTCAGCAAAGGAAGTAAGTCATTAGATGTAAGCAGCTAGGTCCTTTTTGTTTAAAAAAAAATCCCCAGTACTCCTGAGGAGCTTGGTTCCTGAAATAGAATTACTTTTTGCAGCAAGAAAATACTATTGCCTTATTTATTTTAAGTCTTCTTAGGCATAACATAAATAAATATGTAGCTTCTTGCATACCATTTGTAAATGAATGCTTGCTTTGATGTCTCAGCGCTGGGACCTGAATTCTTTGCTGATTCATAGCCTGTTAGAATAGGATAGAACAGAATAGCATTAACCAGGTTGGAAAAGACCTTGGAGATCATTAAGTCCAACCTATCATCCAACGCTATCTAATCAACTAAACCATGGCACCAAGCACCCCATCCAGTCTCCTCCTAAACACCTCCAGTGATGGTGACTCCACCACCTCCATGGGCAGCACATTCCAATGGCTAATCACTCTCTCTGTGAAGAACTTCTTCCTAACATCCAGCCTAAACCTCCCCTGGTGCAGCTTGAGACTGTGTCCTCTTGTTCTGGTGCTGGTTGCCTGGGAGAAGAGACCAACCCCCACCTGGCTACAACCTCCCTTCAAGGAGTTGTAGACAGCAATAAGGTCTCCTCTGAGCCTCCTCTTCTTCAGGCTAAGCAACCCCAGCTCCCTCAGTCTCTCCTCATAGGGCTTGTGCTCCAAACCCCTCCCCAGCTTTGTTGCCCTTCTCTGGACACCTTCCAGCAACTCAACATCTTTCCTAAAGTGAGAGGCCCAGAACTGGACACAGGACTCAAGGTGTGGCCTCACCAGTGCTGCGTCCAGGGGCACAATGACTTCCCTGCTCCTGCTGGCCACACTATTCCTGATGCAGGCCAGGATGCCACTCTGACCCCAGCCTGTTAAACCAGTGTAGCACCTAACTCTTATTTCAAAGCCTTGTCTATCCCAGTTTTGCAAACTCAACTCTAAGTTAATGTAATAAAATTATATAGTACCCCAGACAGTCTCTTACTTATTCTAAACTACCTTATCCATGATCTCAAAGCTGGACGACACATTCCCACTTAACTTTGTGCTCCTTGGGGTGAAATTCAGATCTGGAGAGTGATTCCAAGAGCACTTCCCCATAGATATTTTTTCAATCCCTTTTGTAGATAATAGGGGAAATTGGTGCTGATTTCTTTGGGGTTTTAATTGAGCAATCTTTTAACAATGGATTTTGAGAGTTAAGTGTCATGTAGTAACATTTTAGGTGAACCATTCAGAATCAACCAACTGTCTCCAGCATCTCCATGAAGAAGCCTGAGAAACACCAACCTCCAGAGTGCGGCATGCAGACAGAGGCTGGGGTGTGTTGAGCAGCTCTTATGGCATGGCACAGCTCACCACTGGGGCAGTCTGTGGGACATTAAATGGCATTAATGGAAGGAAGACACATCAACAGATCAAGAGAACAGTCTCAGGAAGAAGTGCTACATCTGACTGTTTTAAGCCTCCATGGTGAAGTTCCACAATTATCCTTCCCAGTTTGATATGCTAGGAGAACCTGTGCTTATTCTGTTTTCATTGGGGCACAATTGCCATCACTTTTTAATGATATTTTCTTGAAAATCCATTTCCATCTCATAGAGCACAGAGACAATGGGGTTTAATATCTGTAATTGGTGAAGCCACATCAGAAGATGCAAAGTAAGCACTGGTTCTTCAACAGCAACATTTGGCACAGGAGTACATCACGCTGTGATTAAATTTCACTGAGAGAGGTTCCTTAGCTCCAGGAGGACCCTCTTTCCCTCTGTTACAGCTCTTCCACGGTGTATGTATAATTAAATATTTATTGTGAGAGAGAGACAGAAACACAGCAACTGATAGATAGGGAGAGATGCTGCCCTTGAAGCCAAATTGCTGGAGCAGTCTGCTCAGAGGTTGGAAGGCTCACTCCCGGTGGCCAACTCCAGCTCTGTCAGAGCTTACAGCACACATCAAATGTAAGGAAAAAGTATACTAAAATGCAGTTCAGAAGATTTTGTTTCCTCCTTTAACATGTCACTCCAATATTCCACCTTAGCCTAAATCCAGCACTAAGCTGCTCATCTCTTTTAATGGCGCGTGACACTTTGGGGGCAGTTAGCTTAAAAATCAATTAAAGTTTGGTCTTGGAAGACTTCTGTACAAAGTGTGTATCATCTACATATATTTTTTAGACAAATGCTGACATTTGGTTCACATATTTAATCATGATATGGATGTATTTTAGAAGCATAAAATATTGAGGTAGGAAACAAAGGTGGTCACTGTGAAAAACATTTCATTTACTATCTGAAAACCACTCACATATTCTTAGAGACTCTGTGTTATTGAGGACTTCATAAATAGCTGCCACTTTAACAGGCCAGGTTAAAATAAATAAACAAACAAACAAAAAGTTATTGTTACTATTACACACATTTATAATGTTGCTGGGGAGTGTAATTTCCCCATTAGGATAATTGTGACTCTCTTTTTCCCTTCTTCCTGGCTGCCTACAGTAATGGGTGAGTTGTCTCCTTATCTTTTTGATTTATTTCAGAAAACAATGAAATAGTTAAATACTATTGCAGGAAGCAGAAATGAACCATTAACAGTGATCAAAGGATGAGGGCAGAGGAAATAAGCAGCTTCTTCCCAGCGACACTCTCATGCAAATTCATGTCTATCCAGAAATATTCCTGTGTGCATGTGGTGGAAGGAAAATGGACGGAAGTTATGAAAGCTGGTGGAAGTGCCACTGCTGACCCTGGAAAAGCTGAATTTAGGTGCACTAACACCGCTATCTAGCCCTGACAGTCATCCAGATGCTGCTAAATTCTCTTCTTCTTATTACCCAAGTGTGATCTCAAACTTCTCACTTACGTGGTTAACTTCCTTGACATCAAAGTGTTGATTCTAATTTGTTGTGGAATTTTTTTCAATGTATGAAAGATGTCTATTCACACAAGAATGGAGATAAGGAGAAAGAGGAGAAATAGAAGGAGAAAGAGAGAGACAGAAAGAGAAAAAGAGAGAGAATAAGAGAAAGAAAAAGAAAGAGAAAGAGAGAAAGGCAAAGGGAGAAGGAGAGGGAGAGGGAGAGGAAGAGGGAGAGGGAGAGGGAGAGGGAGAGGGAGAGGGAGAGGGAGAGGGAGAGGGAGAGGGAGAGGGAGAGGGAGAGGGAGAGGGAGAGGGAGAGGGAGAGGGGAGAGGGAGAGGGAGAGGGAGAGGGAGAGGGAGAGAAAGAAAGAAAAAGAAAGAGAAAGAAAGAGAAAGAGAAAGAGAAAGAGAAAGAGAAAGAGAAAGAGAAAGAGAAAGAGAAAGAGAGAAGAGAAAGAGAAAGAGAAAGAGAAAGAGAAAGAGAAAGAGAAAGAGAAAGAGAAAGAAAGAAAGAGAAAGAAAGAGAAAGGAGAAAATAAGGGAAGGAGGGTGGGCAAACTGACAGTTGGGGTGGAAGGAAGGCAAAGAGGAGAGAAGGAAGGACAGAAAGAAAATAGGAGACTCAAAACTCACTGGTCTTCAGTTTTGTCTCGAAGTTGCTTGGCACCAGGAGTTTCCACATAAAGGCAAATACTCTCTGAATTAACAGAGCATTAGGTCATTGTTAAGGTCCGGAGACATTAGATGTCTTAGTCTGGAGACACAGTTCTTTTAAATATTCCCGTGTTGTGAAATTAGAGGCACAAACGAGGCCAAAGTATCAACAGCTAGACTATTTATTAGATAAATAAAGTGGACATAAGAAGGGGAGAGGGAGAAAAGAGAGAGGGAGAGAGAGAAGAGAGATAGAAAAGAGAGACAAGAAGAAAGGAATTATATTAAAGTGGACATAAGAAGGGGAGAGGGAGAAAAGAGAGAGGGAGAGAGAGATGAGAGATAGAAGAGAGAAGAGGAAAGGAATTATATTACCACACCCCTCATCCTCCCCAAGACAGTTAAAGTCTGTGGAGGAAAGGTGCTGCAGGAGATGTTGGGTTTGTAGAGAAACGGTGGTGAGGCTTTTGCTGGAGAACAGCTGTGGTCCTCTGGGGAGATGTTGGGTTGATATAGGAACGGTGCTGAGGCTCCTCTGGGCAGCCTGGGTCTGTAGAGAAGGGGTGCTGAGGCTTGGTCCTCCGGGCAGCTTCTTTTCTCTGGAGCAGCATTGTCCCGGCTTTCTCTTCTCAGCGGCCTGGCCTGTCTCCTGTGTTTTCCTTCATCTCCGTTTTTCTCCCTGTTTTTCTCTCTACAAACCAGTAGTTGCTCCAGTCTTTTATACAGTTTTTAGTCCTTAGGTATGTATTCAAATATTGTCCCTCAGGAATTCCAGTGGCAGGAAATAATCCTTAGGTTCTGTGTATTGCTGTGTGTTTGGGCAAGATCCTGGCTGGAGGGGGGGGAATCTCCGTCTACCCCGTCTCCATCCAGACAAGGCTCAGGAAACAGGTGGAGATTATCTTGCCCTAAAGGTGTGATGGCTGGGTCCTTGGGTCCATTGTTGTAGTCCCGTGTTATCACGATGCAATCACAAGCTGATTTGCATCCAGGATTGGTGGGCAGGATTCTTTCCACCTTCTTTCCAGTGGCTCTGATATCACTTTATCTTTGTTGACTCACATAGAGAGAGGCAAACTTATTAGACTCTCACAGTCATACAAGCCCTTTCTTTAGTGTATTACTACCTAATGACTAATTTTTAACCATGTGGGTTAATTTCCACAGCTCTTGTTAAAATAGCCTTTTATGTGTTTTGCCATCTTTAGTATACAAACTCTACGCAGAAAGTGTGGCTGGCCATTGGAATGTGCTGCCCAGGGGAGGTGGTGGAGTCACTGTCCCTGGAGATGTTCAAAAAGGGCTTGGACATGGCACTTGATTCAGGCTAGATGTGAGAAGGAGGTTCTTCACCATGAGAGTGGTGAAACCCTGGAATGGGTTGTCCAGGGAGGTAGTCAAGGCCCCGTCCCTGGAGGTGTTTAAGAGCAGGCTGGATGAGGCTCTGGCCAGCCTGATCTAGTGTAGGGTGTCCCTGCCCATGGCAGGGGGGTTGGAACTAGATGATCCTTGTGGTCCCTTCCAACCCTGAATGAAACTATGAAACTATGAAACTATGAAACTTGAAGCCATGGTTTAGTTAGTGATGAGGTGTTGGATGACAGTTTGGACTTGATGATCTTTGAGGTCTTTTCCAACCCTATTGATTCTATGATTCTATGATACATGTTTTTAACATGACTATAAATCAGAAATATCTTCATTTTTAAATGGAACCATGAAAGCAAAAGAAATCTTTGTATTAGTATGCTTTACTCTCTTGAAAGTGAATGAAAAAAAAGCAAAGACCGAAGCAGGACAAGAATGGCATTTTGAATAGGTGTGTTATATAAGCATAAGTGGTGTCTTGAATCCCAAATGGATCCATAAAGTTTACCAAACACACCTTGCAGCTTGTGTACCTCAGAGGAATTAAGTCATATTCCATTTCAGTGAAACAGAATAAGGACGTACAAACAAGATTATTTTTCAGTCTAGTGGGGATCTTTTCTTTGGGGTACCTTAAGAAACAAAAACAAAACCAAACAAAACAAAACCAAAACAAACAAACAAAACCCCAACCCCCAAAAAAACCAAACAACACAACCAAAACCCAGTGCTGTGAAGTATGATTTTACTCTTCTGAATGTGGCATTAAACAGACCAAAATATACAGTGTGGTGAACAGAATGTGGTGGGTTTAGGCTATGCCTTTAAAATTTAGTTACAGATTTCGAGCAGGAAAGTAGAAAAATATGAATAAAATCATTACTGAGTGTAAAAAGGAAAACAAAAGATTGTTCTAGACAAATTCATTGGGTGAATATCTGGAATAAGAGGAGCTGTATAATAACCAGCAGGAGCAGGGAAGTCATTGTGCCACTGTACTCTGCATTGGTTAGGCTGCACCTTGATTACTATGTCCAGTTCTGGGCCCCCTCAGTTTAAGAAGGACATCGAAACACTTGAACGTGTCCAGAGAAGGGCAACAAGGCTGGTGAGAGGCCTTGAGCACAGCCCTATGAGGCGAGGCTGAGGGAGCTGGGATTGTTTAGCCTGGAGAAGAGGAGGCTCAGGGGTGACCTCATTGCTCTCTACAACTACCTGAAAGGTGGTTGTAGCCAGGAAGGGGTTGGTCTCTTCTCTCAGGCAACCAGCACCAGAACAAGAGGACACAATCTCAAGCTGCACCAGGGGAAGTTTAGGCTGGAGGTAAGGAGAAAGTTCTTCACTGAGAGAGTCATTGATCATTGGAATGGGCTGCCCAGGGAGGTGGTGGAGTCACCATCCCTGGAGGTGTTCAAGAGGGGATTGGACGTGGCACTTGGTGCCATGGTCTAGTCATGAGGTCTGTGGTGATAGGTTGGACTCGATGATCTTTGAGGTCTCTTCCAACCTTGGTGATACTGTGATACTGTGGAACCTACTGTGAAAATAACAATTCTCCCCCTTTTCTCTTCTCTTCTGATCTCTGGCTGGTTTTGCTTTGCTCAGGAGAGATAATCTGTGTGCTTTGGCTGGCCTTGGCTAAGTCTAACTCCTCTGCTTCTTTCTCTTGGCCCTTTTGTACAGGGAGGCAAGGGGGAAGCAGGGCGGGAGAAGCTAGTAGCTTCCCCTGGTCCTTAGCCAGGGGGCTCCTTGTGCTCTTTATTAATTGTAAATATCTGTGTAATATTGTAACTCCTGTATATTTTATACATATTCACTGCATTCCATTGTAGAGTGTAGGTTTTGCTTGTAAATACAGCTCCATTTGCTTCTAACTGAATTGGTCTGGCAAAGTTAATGTTGGGGGAGAGCTTTGTTCTAAAGAACACAACTGACAGGAGCAATGATGCATAAGTTAAGTTGCTTAAAGGTACTGGCATTATGCTCTTTCACCCACAGGTTCTCGCCCAATCATCACTATGAATATCATTTCCAACATATTACATAGTTGTCTGCATAAATCTACATGCAGCTCAGGGCTGTGGAAGCTGATGGAGACTGGAAATAGTTCGACTTTGGGAGGATTCAAGGTAATTCACAGAAAGAAACAGCCTCAGCTGTCTTGGCCTTTTATGTACACCCTTCATATACTCACAGAAGAATAAATGTACTTACAACAGCAAATCTCCAGTGGTGTATTTCATACTCTGTTGCTTATTAGTGACTTTCAAAAAAGTACCTATTATCCATACAAAAAAGCAACTCCAATGCATGTTGCACATTAACACATCCTGAGTGTAATCAGGATATTCCAGTCTGGCAATATTTGTCTAATGCTTCCACATTTTTAAGGGATATTTATCAATAAAGAAAGGTGAACAGATAAAATAATTTCAGGGAGAGAGCTGCACTTCACACCCCTTTCCTAGCAGAAAACCTTGAATAGAAAGGAAAATTGCATGAAAAATTCAAAGGCCCTGGAAGCAAGGCTTGTCTTGAATTTCACATTGTGAAGCTATTAAAAAAAAGTAGAAATCCTGCCCAATTTTAGATGCATTTTAACCCTTTGGTAGGGAGTTGCTATCAGCACAGTGAGAGTAAAAAAGTCATTCTACTAGGGAAAAGTAAAAGCCCTGTCCATTATTTACTCTTCTATGACTTATTTCCCTTATAACCTAATGCAACTGGGTTTGGGGTCATACTAAATATTTTACTTATAATCTTTAGAAAATACTACAGGAGAGAAAGTGACAAAGAATACTTTCTGATTTTCATGGATTCATAGAATGATTTGGGTTGGAAGGGGCCTTGAAGACCATCTAGCTCAAGCCCTCTCTGGCACTCTAAGGGACACCTCCCACTAGACCAGGTTGCTCAAAGCCTTGTCCAACTTGGCCTTGAACACCTCCAGGGAGGAGGTATCCACAGCCTCCTTGAGCAAGCTATTCCAGTGTTTCACCACATTCACTGTAAAGAATTTCTTCCTAATATCCATTGTAAATCTCCCCTCCTCAAGCTTAAATCCATTCCCTCTTCTCTTGTCACTATAAGCCCTTGAAAAAGTCCTTCCCAGCTTTCCTATGCCTTTCAACTTCTAGTTTACCCCATGCAGTGCTACAGGCTGGGGTCAGAGTGGCTGGAGAGCAGCCAGGCAGAAAGGGACCTGGGGGTACCAGTCGATAGTAGGCTGAAAATGAGCCAGCAGTGTGCCCAGGTGCCCAAGAAGGCCAATGACATTGTGGCCTGTATCAGGAATAGTGTGGCCAGCAGGAGCAGGGAGGTCGTTCTGCCCCTGTACTCAGCACTGGTGAGGCCACACCTTGAGTCCTGTGTCCAGTTCTGGGCCCCTCAGTTTAGGAAAGATGTTGAGTTGCTGGAAGGTGTCCAGAGAAGTGCAACAAAGCTGGGGAAGGGTTTGGAGCACAGCCCTGTGAGGAGAGGCTGAGGGAGCTGGGGTTGCTTAGCCTGGAGAAGAGGAGGCTCAGGGGAGACCTTCTTGCTCTCTACAACTACCTGAAGGGAGGTTGTAGGCAGGTGGGTGCTGGTCTCTTCTCCCAGGCAACCAACACCAGAACAAGAGGACACAGTCTCAAGCTGCACCAGGGGAGGTTTAGGCTGGATGTTAGGAAGAAGCTCTTCACAGAGAGAGTGATTGGCCATTGGAATGTGCTGCTCAGGGAGGTGGTGGAGTCACCATCACTGGAGGTGTTTAAGAGGAGACTGGATGGGATGCTTGGTGCCATGGTTTATTTGATTAGATAGTGTTGGATGATAGGTTGGACTTAATGATCTCCAAGGTCTTTTCCAACCTGGTTAATTCTATCCTATTCTATTCCATTCTACAGATGAAATGTGAACTCTGACCAGAAAGCAGCCATTTTCTCCTTCTAGCAGCATTCCAGGTAGGGGGGAAATATTTTTTTAATCATTTTATTTTATTTTTTCCTGCATCAAATATTGTTTCTTCTCCTCCTTCCCCCCACACTCCACACCCCCACCCCCCAAAAGAAAAAAAGAACATGTCAATTCCCTCTTCCTCAGTTTCCTTTCTGTCATGATGACCCAAATTTTCCTGCCATGGTAATTAGACTAACCTAGTTAGTGGTCAGCACTTTCTTTTCAGTTCTTAATGCAAGCTGCAAATGAGCAGTTTGTCAAAATGCATAGATCTTCATATGCAGGTGGCAGAGGAAGTCAAGCCTGAATATTTCATGCACATTTAAATGTGCACTCAAGCAGTGACATGGAAATCAGAAAAGCAGCTACTAATGATCTAGTTCCATTAACAAATACTCATTTGGATGGCGAGTGACCCGAGACAGAGAGAAAATGCAATTTTGGCTGCCAATACAATAAAAAATGGCTGCTATTAGTGCTATATAAGGCTTATAACCAATTATAACTTTTATTGGCTCAATTTAGCTACACTGTAACCAATTAAACCTCTGGTTTGAATAAAGAAACGAGTAGAGTGGGGGTTTCCAGAACCACCTCGTGTACAGTTCCTTTATCTTATGCTATTACTATCACCTCGGTTACTACACTAATGGAGCTTATTCCTGATATACTGGTTTTAGCTTTTTCCATATTAGCCTAAAGAGCTCAAAAATACTTTTACCAGCAGAAGTGAAAGTGTCTGTCATCTGGACATTAAATTAAACTCCATTCACATAAAACAACAGAATCACTCTAGACAACGACTGGAACACAACCTGATTCTGCTGCCTTACTTTACACTGAATAGGAAATTAATCTTTAAATAGTAATTTACTGCTCTCTACAAATGCTTACAAGTATCTATTAGGAAATTTGTATTATTTTTCTTTTTACTAACATCTAATAACAAAAAAGTTTAAGTCCCTTGTGGCAGAAACTAGTAGAGTGTCAAAGAAAATTGGCCATCCAGCAGTGTGCCCAGGTGGCCAAGAAGGCCAACGGCATCCTGGCCTGCATCAGAAATAGTGTGGCCAGCAGGAGCAGGGAAGTCATTATGCCTCTGTACTCTGTACTGGTTAGGCCACACCTTGAGTCCTGTGTCCAGTTCTGGGCCCCTCAGTTTAAGAAGGACATTGAGACACTTGAATGTGTCCAGAGGAGGGCAACGAGGCTGGGGAGAGGCCTTGAGCATAGCCCTGTGAGGAGAGGCTGAGGGAGCTGGGGTTGCTTAGCCTGGAGAAGAGGAGGCTCAGGGGAGACCTCATTGCTCTCTACAGCTACCTGAAGGGAGGTTGTAGCCAGGAGGGAGTTGGTCTCTTCTCCCAGACAACCAGCACCAGAACAAGAGGACACAGTCTCAAGCTGTGCCAGGGGAGGTTTAGGCTCCAGGTGAGGAGGAAGTTCTTCCCAGATAGAGTTGTTAGCCATTGGAATGTGCTGCCCAGGGAGGTGGTGGAGTCGCCATCCCTGGAGGTGTTGAAGAGGGGATTGGACGTGGCAGTCAGTGCCATGGTCTAGTCATGAGGTCTATGGTGACAGGTTGGACTTGATCTTTGAGGTCTCATCCAACCTTGGTGATACTGTGATACTGTCTGAATGGCTTACTGGAGTCCCAGCTTGAAGAATGCTTGGCCATAGTCAAATGTTACACTTCCCAGAGTAAATTTCCATGGACTGAGTGTCACTTGTAGAAAAATAAAATATCCTTTAAAGTATTTTTCTACCCTGGAACTCCTTCTGGCTAAGTAAGCACAAGCTAAAAGAGTCAGGCTGCATTTTCATCCCGAGCTCAATTTGATTTTCAGTGCTCACCACTAATGAAATATCTAAAAGTGATTTATTGGAACATAGCAGCTATATTTAAGCACCAGCCTAAACAATTACATTTAATTAAAATTAAGGTCAAAGAAACACAACAAACTAATGTGGCACTTCAGACATCAGCCTGGAATAGATGTTATGTTCGTTGATTATCAATTAGGTACAGTAAACACGAATGTCTTCAGCAGGCATTTCTCAGTGAAAGCAGTGGAGGCTAACAAAGAAGTGCTGTGCCTGAACATTTCCTCACTTTCTCAGGATTCAAAATCATTCTGCACACTGTGTTGTTCTCCCTATCCTTAACCTACTTCAGTGATTTATTCTTTTTCCTCGAGGAAAAAGTATTCTGCCAGAAGGTCTCACTGGAGAGCCAGACAAATGCAAAGTTGTGGGGGAAGGGCTTTAGTTTTTAATGTGTTGTTTCATCTCTTCACCTTGAAAGCACAAAAAGGCTTCTTGTCACAAGCCTTAGGCTAAAATCAGGCTGTGAGAGGGTATTTGAGCATCTTCTACATGGCTGCATATGAGCAAGCTTGGGAAAAGGATTTGCTATGAAATGGTTAGCTGCTTAGTCTTTTCTGTAGCATAGATTACACAATTGTGATTTTCCCTGTTTGTTTTCAAGCATAAGCCCTTGCTTACAAAAGTAGCTTTTAAAACTGGGCACTTTCACACTGCATATTTATTTAACAAGGCAAATACCTTAAGGCTTGACGGCAGTTTTCTTCTAAACTCTTTGACGATCAGAAGGGTGCTATATGAATGAACTGCTGCTCTGAGTGTCCCCTGGCAATGAGGATTCTGTCATGTCCAAAGCCCCTTCAAGTCCCTCACATCTGAAGTCAAGATAATGATCTGGAAGTGGTGTAAATGGCTGCAGGATCTAGCCTTCAGTCTCCCTGGATGTTTTGTTTCCCACAGCTCTAAACAGAGGGACAAAGAGAAACCCTGCCAAACACATTCCTTTGTTTCCCACCTTTAAAAACAGCCATGGAAACAATATAGAAACAGGTTCTCTTGCAGCCTCTGCCTGTCAAGCAGGGACAGTAACCAGGACCACATCACCCAGCTGAGCACACTGCAGAGACCCTCAAGCTCACAACAGGCTGGTTTGGTGCATATGCATGCCACAATGTGCATGCCATGCTCAAATACTAGCCAATATGCCAGGATCATTTTTCCTATCCCCTAGCTCACCAGTTCCCAACTTCTAGCTTAGGTGCAACGGTGCCCATTCATCACAAGCACGAGTGATGCTGTTCTGGGGATCTCTGTGCAGCCAAGAAACGCCTGCACAGCTCCAGCACAGAGAATTGCTAGTCTCCACTGGGGCATCCTGGTGGTGCCTCAGCCTAAATAGCAATGTGGGAATTTCTGCTGTGAAGCCTCAGACTTTTCAGGGATACTGCATGAGGCTTACAGGCAAACACAGATGGAAAAACAAAGCTTAGTGGCAGTGCACAGGGGAAAGGATGACTTTATCCCTTTTGTACATTCACTGGAACAACACATCTTTGGGGACATGCCCGATTCACTCTGAATACAAATCAGAAAGCATTAGCATAGCTGCTGGGGCTACAGACAAGCCAAGCTAAGTGCAAAAGGGTCACTGATGAGGCTACTGGAAATCAAACATAGTGACTCTGTGGAAGGAAACCACCAGCAAAGCAGCAAAAGGAAAGGCAGAGATAAAATCAGCCTGACTTGGGACAAACTGGAGCAGTGTTTCTGTGCTGGTGATGTTTTAGCTCTTCCTGAAAGAAAAAGAAACACTAAAGGACCTGAGAGGGTTTCACAAAGGCAGCAGCCCTTACTTACCAAAAGTGATTAGAAAGGATTTTTCTTGAACACTCTCCTTATATTCTTCATGCTTATCCTGATCAAGGCAAAGCATCACAATGGAATGAATTCTGATCCAATGATAAAATTACTCCAGCCTTCAGCTAGAACAGACTTATGCTCTTCTGCTTTCTTCTGAAGATAGAAGAAAACTGACCATTTCTGCAGGTGGATCCAGATTTGACTTTGGTCTTCAGGCAAATTTGTGCGCTGCCATGTATCTCTAGAAAATGTCAAAGACAGCAGTAAGTAAGAGATGAAACAGGCATGCATTATGCTGAAGCTGGTGAGATTTGGACTAGGTATCTGTCCTTTCAGCAGACCTGCCTGATTCATTGATCCAAGCTATCATCCACAAGGTGTCAAAAACACCCTGTGGCACTCAAATGTCCAAGAATAAACAATGACAGATCAGAGAGTCTGGAAGGGATTGGCACAGATCATCTGACCCAACTGCTCTCAAAGTGGGCCCAGTTTCTAAGTTAGTTTGGGCTTTGCAGGTCTCTGACCAGCCAAATTTTGACCATCTTTGAGGATGGAGGCTTCACAGCCTTTAGGGGCCCTGTTCCACTTTCTGACCTCCCTCACTATTGAATGTGTTTTCTTTACTTCTAGTCACATTTCCTGCATTGCAGTTGTGTTTGTTACCCCTCATCACCCAACAGCTGAAATTAAAAATCTGCAGAAAGCTGATAGGTTCCCTCAAATTTAACTCTGCTCCAGCTGGATCAGTCCTAACTCATTCAATCTACCCTTACAGGGCAAGCACTCCAGTCACATCACCTTGAGGACCTCCTCAGAACTCTCTCCAGCTCGTCAATGTCCTTCCTGCACTGCAAACTGGCAACTGGGCACAGATGTGATCTCAGAAGTTCCAGAAGGAAGGGAGGAACCATTTGCCTCACCTTCCAGCGTTAGGATTTACCAACTTGGGAAGGAGGATGAGAAGGACCACTACTGTGTTTTACAAACTCTGAAAGACAGTGGGTAAGTTTACTGCAGGAGAGTTTTTTATCAAATCCTACAGTGTAAGAGGTATTTGATGGAATGACTTTTAAAAAACAACAGTTTAAAACAGTCAAAATGAAGTATTTCTGCACACAGCAGGTAGTGAATTTGTAAAATTTAGTGCTGCAGGAGTCTGAGGATACAGCATCAGCAGGCTCATGAGGGATAAGACACATTGCTGAACAGAGGATGCTAAAAATGCAGGGCAGGGATGTACATAGTGCTGTAGCATAATCCAACTGCATAGCTATTCCAGCTGCATTTGTGGATGCTGGGAAGCATGAAGAGACCTGGAAAGTAGTTGGGTCACTACTTCTGATCACTGTTGGAGTCAGATGGACCTCTGGTCACTTCTTATTCTTTCGTTCAGCTGAGCCCTGTGGAAGGATATTAAGCTGAGACATTAAATAAAAGACACACAGGGACAGTAACAGAGTTCTCTTACGTGGAAGATTGACTTTGTCATGCTGAGAACCATCAGAAGTTAAACCAAACCATATCCAAGATTGTTGTCTTGCAGAAGCTAAACCAGAAAACCATAGGGTTCAGTTCAGAAGAGGATTTACTGCTAGTGATTTCTGTGGGTTGAAGCAGTCTGACAGCCCTGTAGGATGTGGTCCTAGTGGCAGGGTTGGTATCACAGTATCACAGTATCACAGTATCACTTAGGTTGGAAAGGACCTCGAGGATCATCGAGTCCAACCTATCAACACAGACCCCATGACTAGACCATGGCACCAAGTGCCACGTCCAATCTCCCCTTGAAGGCCTCCAGGGGTCGATGACTCAACCACCTCCCTGGGCAACCCGTTCTGATGACGAATGACTCGCTCGGTGAAGAACTCACCTCGAGTCTAAACCTCCCCTGGCGCAGCTTGAGACTGCGTCCCCTTGTGCTGGTGCTGGTTTCCTGGGAGAACAGGCCAACCCCTTCCTGGCTACAACCACCTTTCAGGTAGTTGTAGAGGGAAAGTAGAGTATATCCAGTTACCTATCATCTCCAAAAAAGCATTAAGCCATGAGAAGCATAGCTAAATATGCAGATCTGAGAGGGTTTAACACAGACATTTTCAGCAACATCTTCCTTACTTATGCATATTTCCCTTTTATTTTCTCTTACAAACAATTGCAGAACTCATTTTTATCAGAGCCTTTTAAATGGAGGTCATGGTACTTTGGAATTGCACTTTTACAATCCTGTTTGCAGGTTTGAAAAGAAAAGTGCTCTGCTACCAATAAACAAAAAAATAATTGCATTTATATTCTGCTGTGGAAGTAATTGCTTTGAATAGGTCACCAGGTGCCTTTAGCTTTCATTTGCACACTTTGGACATTTTGGGCGCTAGACTACTGTATTGGGTTTGTCTCAGCTGGAGTTAGTTTGCCCCAGAGCATCTTTCCAGTGCTGTGTTTTGCAGTTAGGTGTTGATAACACAGCAGCGTTTTGGCTACTGCTCAGCCAAGCACCCAGGCTGTGCTTTTCCAACATTCCCCCTCCAACAGTAGGCTGAGAGATGGGCAAGATCTTGGGAGGGGACACAAGTGGGCCAGCTGACCCATACTGACTAAAGGGGTATTCCATGCCGTTCTCTCCCAGGCAACCAGCACCAGAACAAGAGGACACAGTCTCAAGCTGCACCAGGGGAGGTTTAGGCTGGATATTAGGAAGAAGTTCTTCACAACAAGAGTGATTTGCCATTGGAATGTGCTGCCCAGGGAGATGGTGGAGCCACCATCACTGGAAGTGTTTAAGAAGAGACTGGCTGGGGTGCTTGATGCCATGGTTTAGTTGATTAGATAGTGTTGGGTGACAGGTTCAACTTGATGATCTCGGAGGTCTTTTCCAACCTGGTTAATGCTATTCTATTCTATTCTATTCTATTCTATTCTATTCTATTCTATTCTATTCTATTCTATTCTATTCTATTCTATTCTATTCTATTCCATTCCATTCCATTCCATTCCATTCCATTCCAAAGATAAGTGAAAGAAGGCAGCAAAGGGCATTCATTGATGGTGTCCATCCTCCAGAGCAGCTGCTACATGGAATGAAGCCCTCCTTCCTGAGAAGTGACTGAACATTGTCTGCTGGGAAGCAGAGAATAACCTCTTTCTTTGCTCCTGTTTCCATGTGCAGCCATTGCTTTCGCTCTGCTTCTACCTTGACTCACAGGCCTTTTGTCATATTTTCCATCTGCCCTGTCCATCTAAGAAGGTGAGTGATAGAGCAGCTTTGGTGGGCACCTTTCCCCCAGCCAGGGCCAAACACCACAGCTACATGCACACAAAAGCAGGGGGAACTGAAACAGTTTAAAAAAAGTCCATATGTGAGAGAAGAATCCAAAAGTTTCCTCTTCACTAATCAGTCAGAGAAAGAAATACTGAGAACTGCTTTTTTAGGTAGGTTCAAACAAATTGTTTTCAGTAGGTAAAATCTGCACATGTTATGAAAGAGAAAACCTTTCTGTAATAGCAATGCATGTCTCTACTTCTATGAAGTATGGCTCAGTTAAGGAAGTTTTATAAAGGAAAATGTCAAAATATGTCAGAAAACTAAACCTTCAGCACAGCATCAAGGTGAAAGAAAGTAAGCTGAGTTTCTCTCTGAGAAAGACACTAGTTAAGGAATTATAAAAATGTAAATTTTCTGATTTCCCTTCCCCAGTAAGACAGAGAATGCATTTCAGTGTGGTTATAAATAGCTCCCTGGAAGCAAAGCCATGATTTGCTCAGGTCTGGTACAACCTCAGAGAAGTTTGGCAGTCATAGCACTGAAAGAATTTGCTCCTGTAAAAGCAACTAGTGAAACTGAGATTGCTGGAAGGAAAGACCACAGGGTTTTGCTAGCTTCAGTATGTCTGGGAAATGTGTTTTGTCTTCTTTAAAGAAAGCCACAGAAATGAATAGAATAGAATAGAATAGAATAGAATAGAATAGAATAGAATAGAATAGAATAGAATAAAATAGAATAGAATTGAATTAACAAGATTGGAAAAGATCTTGGCGATCACCAAGTCCAACCTATCATCCAACACCATCTAATCAACTAAACCATGGCACCAAGCACCCCATCCAATCTCTTCCTAAACACCTCCAGGGATGGTGACTCCACCACCTCCCTGGGCAGCACACTGTAATGGCAAATCTTGCTTTCTGTGAAGAATTTCTTCCTGATATCCAGCCTAAACCTCATCTGGCACAGCTTGAGACTGTGTCCTCTTGTTCTGGTGCTGCTTGCCTGGGAGAAGAGACCAAATTCCACCTGGCTACAACCTCCCTTCAGGTAGTTGTAGAGACCAATAAGCTCTCCCCTGGTAAGTCAGTAAAAAATGCACTTGTTAACACCTACCTTGCCACACTCATCCCCCTTCCAGGCACTGTGATAAAAGTAAATATGATCACAGCAATTATGTTAACAAGTTGTAGGAACTGTACTGCTTATGCTGTGGGAAGTGGCCACTGCCCTGCATTTCAGCTCATCCAGGAAATAAAAAGGTCATCTAAAATCGCCTATTTAGATTCTAATTTGTGCTGACCACTGCAGAAGTGGTTTCTATTCCCTCACTCAGTCAAAGCCAGCTGAGAGCAGACATCTGAGTAGTTACCATGAATCAACTTGAGAAATGCTACATGAATTGTTTGCAGTGGTGTAAAGGTAAGGAAAATCTGGACTGGGAATTAAAAAGAAGGTGGAATTACAATCCATAAGGATGAAAGAAATGAAGAATCAACATAAAGACACAGATCTCCAGGGCAGATGAGCTGGCCTGTGAAAGCTTCAGTTCTGACAGTGCTTTGTGACCATCAATTACATGCCGTTGTATGGAGCTCTTAGTACTGTCTTATCTATTGACTAAACACCCTTCTCCAAAGAAAATGAGCCATCAGTTTGAGAAATTTTCCAACTGGAGCCTGCTTAAAATGACCTTTAGAGGATTCACAAGAGAATAAAGGACATCTTATTATTCAGCCTACACATTTGTGAGGCTGAGCTAGGGACTGCAAGCCTTAGACATAGCAAAATATTTCTTCTCGAGAGAATCTCTGAAGATTTGCAATTAATCATGCTCTTGAGGAGTTAATAATCTGACAGAAAATAATCAGAAAAGACATGGGGGAAAGTAATCCCTGAGGCAAATTCTTCTTTTTTGTAATAAAACAGGGTAAAATGTGACACATTTAAGCAAGTTTCTACCAGCCAATATAGGATAGGATAGGATAGGATAGGATAGGATAGGATAGGATAGGATAGGATAGGATAGGATAGGATAGGATAGGATAGGATAGGATAGGATAGGATAGGATAGGATAGGATAGGATAGGATAGAATTAACCAGGTTGGAAGAGACCTTTGAGATCATCAAGTCCAACCTATCACCCAACACCATCTAATCAAATAAACCATGGCATCAAGCACCCCATCAAGTCTCTTGCTAAACACCTCCAGTGATGGTGACTCCAATATCTCCCTGGGCAGCACATTCCAATGGGCAATCACACTTGCTGTGAAGAACTTCTTCCTAACATCCAGCCTAAACCTCCCCTGGTGCAGCTTGAGACTGTGTCCTCTTGTTCTGGTGCTGGTTGCCTGGGAGAAGAGATCAACACCCACCTGCCTACAACCTCCCTTCAGGTAGTTGTAGACAGCAATAAGGTCACCTCTGAGACTCCTCTTCTCCAGGCTAAACAACCCCAGCTCCCTCAGCCTCTCCTCACAGGGCTGTGCTCCAAACCCCTCCCCAGCTTTGTTGCCCTTCTCTGGACACCTTCCAGCAACTC
Organism: Melanerpes formicivorus; assembly: GCF_026170545.1. Lineage (NCBI taxonomy): Eukaryota > Metazoa > Chordata > Aves > Piciformes > Picidae > Melanerpes > Melanerpes formicivorus. Next base: position 63,582,027 of record NW_027142353.1, read on the forward strand.
AATATCTTTCCTAAACTGAGGAGCCCACAACTGGACACAAGACTCAAGGTTGGCCTAACCAGTGCTGAGTACAGGGGCACAATGACTTCCCTGCTCCTGCTGGCCACACTGTTCCTGATACAGGCCAGAATGTCATTGGCCTTCTTGGCCACCTGGGCACACTGCTGGCTCATGTTCAGCCCACCATTGACCAGTACCCCCAGGTCCCTTTCTGCCTGGCCACTCTCCAGCTACTCTGACCCCAGCCTGTAGTGCTGCATGGGGTTATTGTGGCCAACATGTAGAACCTGGCATATGTGCAGGAATGTAGAGAGTACTTTGGTAAAGGGAAGGGAAGCTGGGGCATTTTTATGTAGAGAGTGATTTTTTTGTGTACATAGGCCAAATAGTCTTAAAATGTGGGTTGTTTTAATAATGTTTGTAATATCAAACCCACATTAGTGTGGCTTTTATTTAGTAATTTCAGACTAATTTCAAAAGCTTAATGTGCCAAGTCATAATAGCTGCCTGGGGGAAACTAATACCATGTATTCCCAGGCTGCATAAAGACAACTCTGAAGCGTGGGGCAGTACATGAGCATGCTCCGCGTTCTTGGAAGGAGGATTCAGGTTTCCAGATTCCCACTACAGCACTTGAATAAAGCATAGTGCCAGGCAAAGGCTAGAAAGAAAACAAAACAAAAAATCCAGCAGGGATTTTGACATTCACTGTCTCCCCTGTCTGAGTTATATAGATTTTTCACACTAAGAGGTTTCTTGAAGAGCTTTGGCTCACTGCAGATATAAGAACATTCCTTGGCCTGTGTAATGTTGCTTATCTATCCGAAGAAAAAATATCTTTGGACTGATTTTGACTAATGGCAGTGAGCCACATGAATCCTGGAATGATGACAAGAGCATAACATGAAGTGATCAGGTAATGTTCAAGCAATGCATGCTAAATAGTACCAACCTGATTTTGATTTCAGAGATAGTGAATGAGGAGGAGAAGGAGAGAGGGTAGATGAGACTGCCCATGGGATATCATGACGACACCAAGCTGGGGGCAAGAGTTGATCTGCTGGAGGGTAGAGAGGCTCTGCAGAGAGACCTCGACAGGCTGGACAGATGGGCAGAATCCAACGGCATGAGATTTAACACATCCAAGTGCCGGGTTCTGCACATTGGCCACAACAACCCCATGCAGTGCTACAGGCTGGGGTCAGAGTGGCTAGAGAGCAGCCAGGCAGAGAGGGACCTGGGGGTGCTGGTTGATGGTAGGCTGAACATGAGCCTGCAGTGTGCCCAGGCAGCCAAGAGGGCCAATGGCATCCTGGCCTCCATCAAGAACAGTGTGGCCAGCAGGAGCAGGGAAGTCATTCTGCCCCTGTACACTGCACTGGTTAGGCCACACCTCGAGTCCTGTGTCCAGTTCTGGGCCCCTCAGTTTAGGAAGGAGGTTGACTTGCTGGAACAAGTCCAGAGAAGAGCAACAAAGTTGGTGAGGGGTTTGGAACACAAGCCCTATGAGGAGAGGCTGAGGGAGCTGGGGCTGCTTAGCCTGGAGATGAGGAGACTCAGGGGTGACCTTATCACTCTCTACAACTACCTGAAGGGAGGTTGTAGACAGGCTGATGATGGTCTCTTCTCCCAGGCACCCAGTACCAGAACAAGAGGACACAGTCTCAGGCTGCGCCAGGGGAGGTTCAGGTTGGATGTTAGGAAGAAGTTCTATACAGAAAGAGTGATTGCCCATTGGAATGGGTTGCCCGGGGAGGTGGTGGAGTCACCGTCATTGAAGGTGTTCAGAAGGAGACTTGATGGGGTGTTTGGTGCCATGGGTTAGCTGTTTGGGTGGGTTGGATTGGTTGATGGGTTGGACACGATGATCTTGAAGGTCTCTTCCAACCTGGTTTGGTTTATTCTAAAGTTTATTCTAATAAAGTATCAGTATCAGTATCACTAAGGTTGGAAGAGACCTCAAAGATCATCGAGTCCAACCTGTCACCACAGACCTCATGACTAGAGTAGGGAGGACACTACTGCCCACTGCAGGCTTGAACTCACGACCTTCCCATTAAGGGTCTTGTGCACTACCAACTGAGCCACCAGGTCTATGTTGCCAGCCCTGATTTCCTCTGATATTTGTTACATTAAAATACTCTTTTTTTTTTTTTTTTTTTGAGGTGCTTGTGATTTTCAGAACCTTACATTGGAAAGGAGCATAACTGATACTTGACAACTTTGCTTCACCACTTTTCCCTAAAACTGGGCAAAGAGGAAAACCAGAAAAGGGAGAGGGGGTATGGGTTCTGTAGGACAGGAGAGCAAAACCAAGGCAACTGCAGCATTTTTTCAGTATCCACAATTAGGACATGTATAGCTCAGCAGCCTTCTTTTGATGGGCAGAGGAATTCACTGTACATTACTATTGTAATGAGCTGTAATGAATAATACTATGGGAGTTTTCTCTCTGTACAGTACCATTACAGGCATGACTGGATAAACAGATTTTGATTGAGACAGTCCCTAGTAAATCAGGGCTGAGGTTTTTTTTTCTATGCCATTTGAATAGCTTCTGAGTCTATTTTTATCCTCAGCCCATTATTTTTCAGTTTCTTCTCTTCCACACTTATTTCTCTGGTGACTCTGAAATCCCAGAGATTGCTAACTACTTATGTCTGAAGTGAGCTGACCTTGGCTGGAACACTAGATGCTCACCAAACCACTGTAGAACTCTCCTCCTCCACTGGTCAGCAGAGAGAAAATATAATAAAAGACTCATAGGTCTAGATAAGGACAGGGAGAGATCACTCAGAAGGCTATCACACTGATCACTGTCAAAGGCAAAACAGATGCAACTTGAGGAATTAGCTTTATTACCAATCAAATCAGAGCAGGATAATGAAATACATACAAAAACACCTTCCCCTCAGCCCTTCCTTCTTCCTGGACTCAACTTTATTCCAAATTTTCTCTATTTTTTCTCTCCCAGCAAGACACTGGGACAAGGAATGAAGGTTGTGGTCATATCATTGCGCACTGTCTGTGCCACTACTTCCTACTCAGGGGGAGAACTCCTCACACTCTTCCCATGCTTCAGCATCGGGCCCCTGCAACAGGAGACAGTCCTCCACAAAGTTCTCCAATATGAGTCCTTCTAATGGGCTTCAGTTTTTCAAAGACTGCTCCAGTGTGGGTCCTTTTCACAGGGCCAGTCCTTTACATACAGAGTGCTCCTGTGCAGATTTCCCACAGGGTTAGAATTCCTGCCACAAGCATGCTCCAGCTTGGATTCCTCTCTCTCCAGAGGTCCACGGGTCCTGCCAGGAACTTGCTCCAGAGCAGGCTTCCAACAGGGTCAGACATCCACCAGCTCTGAGGCAGGGTCCTCCATGGGCTGCAGGTGGATATCTGCTTCACTCTTAACTCCAGGGGGGCTACACCAGAACATCCTGCCTCTTCATGGTCTGCACTATGGGCTTCTGGGGAATCTCTAATTTAGTACCTGGAGCACCTCCTCTTCTTCCTTCTTCACTTACCTTGGTGTCTGTGGAGTTACAGTATCACAGTATCACAGTATCACTAAGGTTGGAAGAGACCTCAAAGATCATTGAGTCCAACCTCTTGTCTCACATATTCTCACTTCTCTTTCCTGGCCACTATTGCACACTAGATTTTGTGCCTGTTCTTAAATATATTACCACAGCCAGTTAGAACTGGAGTCACCATCACTGGAGGTGTTCAGGAAGAGACTTCATGGGGTGCTTGGTGCCATGGTTTAGTTGATTACATAGTGCTGGATGATGGGTTGGACTTGATGATCTCAAAGGTCTCTTCCAACCTGGTTAATTCTATTCTATTCTATTCTAGTCTAGTCTAGTCTAGTCTAGTCTAGTCTAGTCTAGTCTAGTCTATTTGATGTAGAGGAAGCTTCTCATAAGACCACTCCCATAGCCCCATCACCACCAAAACCTTGCCATACAAATACAATATAGTGGCAAAAACTGTTTCAAGGACCTTCAAATTTGCTGGTGGAAGATGGAAAAGAGTGAGCAAGGCATTGTATGACTTCATGCTTCAATTTCACCAGTGACCTATGCATTAGCAATGTATTATTAGATCATAAGTAGTTCTAGTAGTACATTATATCATAAAGAAGAGAGTGTTCTGGAATACTTTGTGTCAGTTAAAAACTCATCACAGGAAGTGCAGCTCAGTCTCAGTTGCAGATTTGAGATTAATAACTTTTTATTAAATCAGTGCTCTGGGCAAAGGAATATCTGGATATTGTCCTCCTGGCAGGTGAGAGGCTGAGTCACAGGACAAAATTCAAAGTGAACACAAGAGGTTTGTTGCAACGTACAGGATGACAAACGTAGGAAAATGGAGAAGCCTCTCTACTTCCTGGAAATGTAGCATGAGATAGCTGCTTTGCCATGTGTAGCACATTTGTCACCTTGTCCAGAGGTGTCCACATGTGTAGACATCCATGGAAAAAGACAACAGACTCATACTTTTCAGCAAGTAGATGGCTCCTTCTTCATTAACATCTGCTGCCCAAAAGAAACAGTGCATATGCATCAGCAGGGAGTAAATGGAATAAACTGGTCCTCATGAAGCAACAGAGTCCTGAAGCAGAATTACCTCCTGTGCCTGACTCAAGGCTGAATCAAATCAAGCCTGTCCATACATGCCATGTATAGTACAGATCTGTTAAATGACATCTCTTGTTATTAGGATGAGGCAGTAACATTCTCCTTTTCACATGAATCAGGAGAATAATGCAAAACATAGCTGAGTTTGGTAGACCTTCAGCAAAACATCACCAGAAAAACTGCTTGAGGGCTTGAAAACAAAACAACAACAAAAGTTCAAAAACCCCACAAAGCTCAGAAAATCTACAAGTGCACTGCTGCTGTGCAGGAACAGCTCAGTGTGTGCCTTTCAGCTTTAGATCCATTTTGATTGCAGAGTTTGAACTTGTCATAGTTTCTCCTTCTAATGATGCATTCATACAAAAGGTTTCATCAGCAGAATCACATCTCTAAATGTGATGAGTCAGCTGAAAATTGCAATTCAACCTCTACCACCATTTCAGAGGTAATTCAAACACAGTCTGATGATTCTCAAAAGAAGAAAAAGACATTGATGAGGTGATTATTAGATTTCTTAGGATAGCTATACTTTCAAAAGAAGCAGACTTTGTGAAAAATTTAGGACAGCATTTATCTATCCAAATATAGGAGTCAGTAATGCACTAGGATCTAACTATTTCTGATAGGATCTGACTATTTCCTTGATAGTCAGGTCAGAAAAGAGAAATAAGCTCCTTCAAGTCACCACCATCTCAACTGAAACACATATTTAAAACAGATGACTGAACAGTGTCAATTTCTTCTAGAATTTTCCTATTGTGACTAAAATTTAGCTGCATTGACCTTGCCTTTTCTCATCAAATATATAAAAGAGATAGAATCATAGAATCATAGAACCACTAAGGTTGAAAAAGACCTCAAAGATCATCAAGTCAAACCTGTCACCCAAAACCTCAGGACTAGCTAAACCATGGCACCAAGTGGCACATCCAATCCCCTCTTGAACACCTCCAGGGATGGGGACTTCACCACCGCCCTGGGCAGCACATTCCAATGGCCAACAACTCTTTCTGGGAAGAACTTTCTCCTCACCTTGAGCCTAAAATTCCCCTGGCACAGCTTGAGACTGTGTCCCCTTGTTCTGGTGTTGGTTGCCTGGGAGAAGAGACCAAGCCCCACCTTGCTACAACCTCCCTTCAGGTAGTTGTACACAGCAAGAAGGTCTCCCCTGAGCTTCCTCTTCTCCAGGCTAAGCAACCCCAGCTCCCTCAGCCTCTCCTCATAGGGCTTGTGCTCCAAACCCCTCCCCAGCTTTGTTGCCCTTCTCTGGACATGTTCCAGCAACTCAACATCTTTTCTAAACTGAGAGGCCCAGAACTGGACACAGGACTCAAGGTGTGGCCTAACCAGTGCTGAGTACAGGAGTAGAATGTCTTCCCTGCTCCTGCTGGCCACACTATTCCTGATACAGGCCAGGAAGAGCGTGGCAAGCAGGAACCTATCACCCTAAAGCCATTCAGTTTTGTCTAAGGCAGCACAATTTCTAGATGGAATTGGGACAATCACTGAATGCATGGAAATTGCTTGGTAAGAATTATGGCTTTCAAAATGTTGTTGTTGTTTTTTTATAGGGTTGGGAAGAAGGGGAATAATGGTGTCTTTTTATGTCTTTCTCATATTGCCTAGATAAGCATATCCATTCATTTTATAACACCTGCTTGCATGATTCCTACATGGTTTTGCATAGAAAATATTCTAAACAAGGTCCTTCTGTTCCTTGATTAAAATAAATGAGGATGGACATGCTTTTTGAAAACTTCTGGAACCACTGAGAAAAGGATGCTTGGAATAGTACACAACATCTGAGACTCCCTCAGAGTGCCGTGCACAAGTCAACTGATTATTTCTGAGTGATGTATGCTGTGCTGTTAGTCTAATTGCCAGCAGTGGCATTGCTCAGCCATAAAGAAGTTCACTGCATCAACAAAATTTAATTGGAGTATCTCAATATACCGGCATTTTCTCGCAGAGCTAGTTAAAAGGAAGGCAGAAACGGCTATGAACAAGGGCTGAAGTGTATATTCTTCACTCGAATGAGAGAAATTCACTGAAAAAAAACCTCATTTTTGCAACAGCATGCTGTGATTCTGCTTTTCCTGCAATCATTAACTGGGGAAATAAACCCCCCACAAAAAGCCTCATTTAGTTTATCACATGACACTTTATGACTAGGTAACTGACCAGGCCTTTGACTTTGCTCCTATGGAAAACATTTAGACAAGAAAAGAAAGAAACAATGAACAAAAAGATAAAAAGCATGTGAAAATGATCTAGCTGTTCTGTTGACATTCAATTTCATTAGGTACTCGAATTCATCAGTCTGGCATTGTTGATGGCATCTGTATTAACATGCTGTTAATTTCCTAATGTATAGAAGTGCTATTAACAAAAATCTCCAAAAAAAGGAGTAATTTTAGATTTAAACCTAAAGAGCTGGGGCTCTTTAGCTTGGAGGAGACTCAGAAGTGACCTCATTAATGTTTATAAAGATGTGGAGGGTGAGTGCCAAGAGGAGAAAAGGCTGGAGAAAAGAAGGCTCTGAGGTGACCTAATTGTGGCCTTCCAGTATCGGAAGGTAGACTACAAGTAGGCTGGGGAAGGACTGCTCAGGATCTCAGGGAGTGATAGGACTAGGGGGAATAGAATGAAGCTGGAGGTGGGGAGATTCAGGCTGGACGTGAGGAGGAAGTTCTTCAGCATGAGAGTGGTGAAGCCCTGGAATGGGTTGTCCAGGGAGGTGGTTGGGGCCCCATCCCTGGAGGTGTTTAAGCCCAGGCTGGTTGAGGCTCTGGCCAGGCTGATCTAGTGCGGGGTGTCCCTGCCCATGGCAGGGAGGGTGGAACTAGATGATCCTTGTGGTCCCTTCCAACCCTGACTGATTCTATGATTCTAGGATGGAGCCAGGCTCTGCTCAGTGATGCCCAACGACAGCACAAGGGGCAATGGGTAGAAGCTAAGGCACAGGAAGTTCCATGTAAACATGAGGAAAAAAAATTTCCCTGTGAGGGTGATGTAACCCTGGAACAGCCTGCCCAGGGGAGTTGTGGAGTGTCCCTCTCTGGAGATAGTCAAGACCTGTCTGGATGTGTTCCTGTGTGATCTGCTCTGGGTGATCCTGCTCTGGCACGGGGATTGGACTGGATGATCTTTTGAGGTCCCTTCTGATCCCTAACATTCTGTGTTTCTGTGTTTCTCACTTAGTTCCAGTTCCAATAAAACTCCAACAATACAAAGCACTGAAAGTGTTGCATTTTCATTGCTCACATTCCCCTTGGGAGGCAGATTCATTAAGATAAAGGAGAAGACTGAAATATCCACAGACATTAAAGTGACCGAGGAGCAGAAAAGTAAATAGCAATGTTGAAGAAAGGAGAAAACTTCATTCTCTCCCTGTGAGTCCATGGGAGAAAATGAGTGCACCACAGTTTAAATTCATAGTCAGGGATGTTTCAGAAGTGGCATATGAAGCCTTTGTTGAAATCCTGAACTTTACCTTCTCTCATTAAGTTGATTCATGGAGTAGGTAACAAGGGAATAAGTGGCAAGTGCTGACTGCTGTGAGAGCCTTCACACTGCACACATTGATCATTCAAAACATTAGAGCAAACACGCCCATCCAGCCTTGCCTTTCAGAGCTCATCTGTCTTTCTTCCCCACCTTCATACTAAAATTGTCTTTTTGCCATTGCTGTTTAGAAAAGCCACTGTCTTCTACTACAATTACTTCAAGTAGAGACTCCTACAAATAAAGCAAGAGGAAGATCATAGAATTATGGAATCATTTGGGTTGGAAGGAACCTTTAATGTTTTTCTAGTCCAACCCTTCTGCCATGGCCAGGGACTTCTTTCACTAAATCAGGTTACTTGAAACCCTGACCTTGGACAAAATGATGGGCCATCTACAACTTCCCCTGGCAACCTGTTCCAGTGTTTCACCATGCTCATCATAAAAAAATTCTTCCATATAGCTAATCTAAATCTAACCTCTTAGACCAAAACTGTTAACTCTCCTCCAGCTATATGTATGCATTGGCAACAATCTCATTCCATCTTTAGAATAGAATAGAATAGAATAGAATAGAATAGAATAGAATAGAATAGAATAGAATAGAATAGAATAGAATAGAATAGAATAGAATTAACCAGGTGGGAAAATACCTTTGAGATCGTCGAGTCCAACCTATCACCCAACACCATCTAATCAACTGAACCTTGGTGCCAAGCACCCCATCCAGTCTCTTCCTAAACACCTCCAGTGATGATGACTCCACCACCTCCCTGGGCAGCACATTCCAATGGTAAATCTCTCTTTCTGTGAAGAACTTCTTCCTAACATCCAGCATCTCCAGAGATCATCTCATCCAACCCCTCCCTGATAACATAGGTGTGATGGTTGAGAGGCTAGGTGCCTTTAAGAACCACAAAGCTACAGACCTCTAGGAGGTCCAGATTGTCCAGGACTTGGACAAGAATGCATTCTATTCCTGCATCCTTATGAAACTGGCTGAAGTCAGTTTTCTTCCCTTTTTCCCTCCTTCTGTCCACCTGAGAGGATGCACAGGCTGCTATCTCTTGCAGGGGAGGCCTGGTGCCAGCCTTAGCAATGCTGCCAATTAGGCCTGGAGTGGCTTAACTGGGGCCTGGAGCTGCCAAGCTGAATTTTAGCTGTGTCACAATATGTGACAATATGTGGGGTAGAGAAGCATGGGGCAGGGGGAGGCATGAAAGCCTGGGTATGCGTGAAGCTTTGGCTTAATGATCTTCTGTTAATCCCAGGCTAGGGATTCTGTGTATTTTACATGCTTTGTACTGTTCTATGTAGTTTTGAATAGCATTTCATAGAATCAATAGGGTTTGAAAAGAACTCAAAAATCATCAAGTCCAACCTGTCACCCAACACCTCAGGACTAACTAAACCATGGCTTCAAGTGCCATGTCCAAACCCCTTTTGAACACCTCCACCACCTCCCTGAGCAGCACATTCCAATGGCCAATCACTCTTTCTGTGAAGAACTTTCTCCTCACCTCAAGTCTAAGATTTCCATCTAAGATTTCCATCTCTACTTTCCAATTCTATCCAATCCTTTGTGTGAACATTTGTCTTTTTCCCCTTTTAGAAGAAGAAAAAGAGCATCTGTCTTGCTCTAAACTAAGACAATAGCTACACCTGGATGAGGTTACGCAGGAATGCATCCAGGCAGGTTTTGAAAGTCACCAGCAAAGGGGACTCAACAAACACTATGGCAGCCTGTTCCATCACTCTATCCCTCTCAAAGCAAAGAAGTTTTTCCTTAAGTTTAAGTGACTTGAAGGGGCAGACCCACATGTCATTGGAAACAATGGAAATACTCTCCTGGGCTTCAAGACTACCAAGCACTTCCTCATCTAAAAACTCTCTCAAGTGGAGAGCAAATCAGGCCCTAAATCTGCTTAGTATAACTATGACTCAGATGGATTTATTTCAGAAATGTGTGCTTGGCACTGATTAATCAAAACCAGAGGTGATGTCTTTTCACTTCAGTGGAATGTGTTGAGGGTCAAGGGACTATTGATTATTCTGATTAATACACTGTACTCCCACAGCTGGGAAATGGCAGATCAAAATGAAAGGGCCCTATTCTGCCCTGCTTTTGTGGGCATAATTCCCCACTGAAATCAATGTCTCTGAGAAAAAAAAAAAAAAAGGAGAATCAATGGTCCCAGGCATTAGTGAAGGTCACAGTGCAAGATATACAGGGCAAATCATAGGCCATTGTAAATCATGGCCACTCTCCTAACTCAGTGGATCTATTGCACTTCAGTCAGTATCTGACCCTGAGAGTAATCTCTATTTTTACTTCATACCTATTGTTTCCTAATACAGCTTTGATTGTTCTTTGGTTTTACAATCAGTGCTATTCAAAATGGATTGCAGTCAGTGCTCTGTTGATTTCTGATATTAAAAAATACTGTCAGAACAAAGGTTTCATATTTTCTGTGACATTGAACTAATCTGCTGCTGCTGTATATGTTCTCTACCTTTTGCTGCAGTGTGCCCAGGTGGCCAAGAGGGCCAATGGCATCCTGGCCGGCATTAGGAATAACGTGGCCAGCAGGAGCAGGGAAGTCATTGTGCCCCTGTGCTCTGCATTGGTTAGGCCACACTTTGAGTACTGTGTCCAGTTCTGGGCCCCTCAGTTTAGGAAGGACATAGAGACAGTTGAATGTGTCCAGAGAAGGACAACAAGGCTGGGGAGAGGCCTTGACCACAGCCCTGTGAGGAGAGGCTGAGGGAGCTGGGGTTGTTTAGCCTGGAGAAGAGGAGGCTCAGGGGTGACCTCATTGCTCTCTACAACTACATGAAAGGTGGTTGTAGCCAGGAAGGGATTGGTCTCTTTTCCCAGGCAACCAGCACCAGAACAAGAGGACACAGTCTCAAGCTGTGCCAGGGGAAGTTTGGGCTGGAGGTGAGGAGAAAGTTCTTCACCAAGAGAGTCATTTGTCACTGGAATGTGCTGCCCAGGGAGGTGGTGGAGTCACCATCCCTGGAGGTGATCAAGAGGAGATTGGACGTGGCACTTGGTGCCATGGTCTAGTCATGAGGTCTGTGGGGACAGGTTGGACTTGACGATCTTTGAGGTCTCTTCCAACCTTAGTGATACTGTGATACTGTGATATGTTTTCTACCTTTTACTGCACTAAGGATATCACTGATTGAGAAAGATGCTGGGGACCTAAAGGAGGGTGTGAGTGCTATAATTTCATATCGAAATGTGGGGTCAGGATCCTGCAGATATATACTTTGTTTATTCCTCTTGCAGGTTTCTTCCTTTTCATTTTCTATTTGCTTCCTTTTTATTTATTTATTTTTTAATTTCACATGCTTTATATCCTGAGAAATGTAATATTTACCTGAATTCTGCTATCCAAAGTTCATACATTTTTCTCTTTGATATACCAGATGAAAAGTGTTCTTTAATATTTCTTCAAGGAGAAAAAAATGCCCAAAGAGGAAAATAGAACTCTCAAATATATATTCTCAAAACACATTTATTTTTTAACTATGAACCTACAAACATACCCTAGATTTGAACCAAAAAAATAATAATCTTTGATATGTTCATCCCAAATTTCCAAAATCAGAGAACTGAGATAGTTCAGAAAAACTAAACTGCTAATTGAACTTGTTTCTGATAATTAGAGATTAATTTCTGGAGTAAGGTGGCTTTTTCAGCTAATAGAATAGAATAGAATAGAATAGAATAGAATAGAATAGAATAGAATAGAATAGAATAGAATAGAATTGACCAGGTTGGAACAGACCTTCAAGATCATCAAGTCCAACCTATCACCCAACACCATCTAATCAAATAAACCATGCAACCAAGCACCCCATCTAGTCTCTTCCTAAACACCTCCAGTGATGGTGACTCCACCACCTCCCTGGGCAGCATATTCTAATGGCAAATCACTCTTTCTGTGAAGAACTTATTCCTAACATCCAGCCTAAACCTCCCCTGGCACAACTTGAGACTGTGTCCTCTTGTTCTGGTGCTGGTTGCCTGGGAGAAGAGACCAATCCCCACCTGGCTACAACCTCCCTTCAGGTAGTTGTAGAGAGCACTGAGGTCTCCCCTGATCATCCTCTTCTCCAGGCTAAGCAACCCCAGCTCCCTCAGCCTCTCCTCTTAGGGCTTATGCTCCAAACCCCAGCCCTAATGCAGTGCTGTCTAGAGAATGGAGAAAACCTCCATTAGATATTTCTCAGAAACAAATTTTAACTCAGTCACTACAATTTCCAGAGGGTTCTGAAAAGCCAGATTACTTGTCTGTCCCTAACAGACTGCCTGTGTTCACAGGTAATGCTTACAGTTGCTTTTGGAAAACTCAAGAAAAAACTCCCCTGGCTTCAATATCCATTACTTCTGTATAAGGAATAGGATAGAGAATGAAATACAAATAGATGTGGATGGATGGGAGTCTAATTTAATAACTACTCAATATAACTGCCCACTGTCTGATGCATTGCTGCATAATGTGCTATTGATTTGGGGGAAAACGATTATATGATAGCTGGAAGCAAATGCCTGGCTCTCTTCCTCATGAGATTTATTGTTTCTGATAATGTGTAAATACATTTTATGCATGAAAACCTAACGAGACTTTTTCTAATTGTCTTCATTTTGTCAGCTCCGAGGACAGGAGCCATTATAACTTCATGGACACTGCACATAAATAATGCTGGCTTCGATCAGCTAATGAAGGCTTCCATGAATTGCAGAGAGGAGGGAATGAGAGCACATCTCTTCATATACATACTTAATCATGGGACAAATTCTCTGATTTCCTATAAGCAGCAAAGAGGTTTGGGGGCTATCCTGTGGGTCAGCATTAAATCCCATGCTAAATAAGACACAAATTTTCTGGGTGGGCCAGGGAGCAGGTAATTCTGGTCTAGGTATTCCTCCTAGGAAAACGTGCTCTGTCCTAGAAATTGTACTTGATTGGTTAGGAATTATATCTTTCATCAGTTCAGCCATCTAAGGGTTGTCAAGACCAAAATGTTTCATTTCTGGCACTGAGAGGTAACTCATATTTAGAGTGAGATTAGCTCTGCCAAAATACTTCATCTTCACCTTCATCATTCTGTTTGCAGTTCCTCTCTGTTTATACTGAAGATCACCCTGGGTAACTTCCTGAGCCACAGCACAGCTGAACACAACATTGCTCCCAGCTCTTTGGGTAATTCTTCAATAAGCTAGCTGGTGGAAAAGATCCTAATTCATAGTGTTCCCTAAGACAGTTTCCCCTTGGCATAGACCTATCAGATAGAAGACTCTATGATTCTTTATTCCCTTACTCTTGAATCGCTGACAGCTCTTAGCTGATATTGGCCACTGAAGCAACACATCTTTAGCTCTTTGAATTTGCAAGATACTGAGCTAATGATTTTTTCTGACATAGCATTTAGCTGAAAACATAGGAACATATGTGACTGCCTCAACAGTTTTCCATCACTGATTCCTATATATTTCAACTGGATTGAGAGTGGAAAAAGAGACGAGATCTATCCTGCATAATTATGACATTCCAGACATCCACAGAGATCAGAATAACTAAAACCTGAAAGGCACAGCTCATAACTGTTGTGTTACAATTATAACCACAATAATTAGGGAAGTGTGGCCACTGCTAGGAAAATGCAAAGATGTTTCAATTCTTATGCAATACCTTTCTGTGGAGCACATCTTACCTTTTAGATGCAGATATAGATGTTATAGATATATAGAAAGATTTAGATATAGATGGTCTTCCAGTATCTTAAAGGGGCCTACAAGAAAGCTGGGGAGGGACTTTTTAGGGTGTCAGGTAATGATAGGGCTGGGGGGAATAGAACAAAAGTAGAAATGGGTAGATTCAGATTGGATGTTAGGAAGAAGTTATTCCCCATGAGGGTGGTGAGACACTGGAACAGGTTGCCCAGGGCGGTGGTGGAAGCCTCATCCCTGGAGGTTTTTAAGGACAGGTTGGATGTGGCTTTGAGTAACATGATCTAGCGTGAGGTGTCCCTGCCCAGAGCAGGGGGAATGGAACTAGATGATCCTTGAGGTCCCTTCCAACCCTAACAGTTCTATGATTCTATGATTCTATGATACAGACATAGATAGATGTTGATGAAATGCAGATGTAGGTGTAGAGGCAGATATAGGTAAAGATAGATATAGATAGATATAGACAGATGTAGATGTAGGTGTAGATGCAGAAATATGTATGCATATGTTTAAGAACTAGAACTTGATAAAGCTCAACATCATAAATCTCAGTTATAAAGCATCTTCATTTGTGAGCCACTGAAAATTGGAAAATCTGTTGAAATTAATAAAAAGGTACTTAAAAACTGGGTAAAGCAATCTGTGAGCCACTATCAGTTATTCTGGAAAGCTCATTAAAAACAAATGTACTGGCAAAAGAAGAAGGGGAAAATGGCTTTTTAGAAAGGGAGAAGAGAGGTTGTCATGTGAGTCTCTGCTCAACAGTTTAACTTGAGTTCTTAAAAACACACTGAAAAATCTGCAATCTGTTAGCAGCAAGAAGACAATAAAGTATCATGCAGCTGCTCCACACAAATCAGTCAAAATCAATTTAATTTCCTTCTGTAATAGAGCAGCAGATCCAGTGAATAAAGGCAAAAAGTTGATGCTCTGTTCCAGCTCTAATAAAGCTTTTTCCACTCTTTCAGACTGAATTTCAGAGGCAACAGGAGGAAATATGAACATGCTAGGGAAGTTAAAGGCGAGAGAAAGGCAACAAGCCTAGCGATGGGTCTGGAGGACAAGACTTATGAGGAGAAGCTGAGGAACCTGGGCTTGTTTATTCTGGAGAAGAGGATGCTGAGGGGAGACCTTATTGCTCTCTACAACTACCTGAAAGGAGGTTGTATTGAGGCATGTGTTGGCCTCTTCTCCTAGTAACAAGTGATAGGATAAAAGCAAACAGCCTCAGGTTGCACCCAAAGAGGTTTAGACTGGATATTAGGAAAATTTCTTGACTGAAATAGTGGTCAGCCATTGGAATGTGCTGCCTAGGGAAGTGGTTGAGTCACCATCCCTGGAGGTGTTCGAGAGGGGATTGGGCATGGCACTTGAAGCCATGGTTTAGTTTAGGTAGTCCTGAGGTTTTGTGTGTCAGTTGGACTTGATGATCTCTGAGGTCTTTTCCAACCTTATTGATTCTGTGGAAGTGCTCAAAGAGCATGTAGACATGGCACTCTGGGACATGGTTTAGTGGCAATGGTGGTGTTAGTATGACAGTTGCACTTGATGATCTTAGAAGTCTTTTCCAACTGAAACCACTCTATGATTCTGATTAATAATTGGAGAGAAGCTCTAAATGATTTACCGTTGATATTACCATTATTTACCACTAATATCCAATATCCCCATTGTGACTTGGATGACAGTTACCATCTGGTAAGGACAGTATAGAGATATCAGAATCCATGTCACATCCACAAACATGGGATGATACTTTATCTGGAAATCCCTTGATATAAGAATATGAAAAACATAGCTTCTGAATAATTATCTTCAGTGAGTTCACTTCAACTCTATTACTCAGAAAAGCAACAGACTGCATTTTTTTCTACATACAAGACTGCTGCCTGCAAGCCCCTGTCCTCTCTCCACTGTGTTTTGAAACCAGAGACTACTGATCCTGCTTTGAGTTCAACCCAAACACTGGGTGAAACATAATTCTGCCACTATTTGCAGTTTTCCCACTATTTGCAGCTTTTTGAGAGACAGAATATGGTGTCAGTTAGTTGCTGCCAAACTCATTAATACAAGAGCGATGATTTCATATCTTGTGTCACATTTAGTTCCAAACGATTGCATTATTTCTTCCTGCTTAAGTTGTGTGCAGCTCAAAGCTTTCTTCAAATTAATAGCATCCTCATGAAACCATCCAGGAATTATTCCAAGCCATTGCTGCTAGTCACCAAGTTAGGAGATCTAAGAATCATTACTAATGTCAGCAGCAAACATTCTGTAAGGGTGATGTTTTCCAGATAATGCATGCTTTGACAGCTCTACCTGCATAATGGTTTTAGCAAACCAAGGAAGATCTCTAATTTTGTATGAATGAAAATCAATATATATTTCTCTAGATTTAATGTGTGTAATGGTTGTATCTCTCCCAAGCGTTTAGTCAACTATTGCTCTGGGTCAGTCTGAATTAATTCCTGATGTAAGACAAACACTGCAATGTTCCCTGTGGAAACGAATTTCATTTCATCTGCCACATTTTCCCAGGTAGAATTGTCCTTAGTGTGATTAAGCCAGTGAAAGTTGCCTTCATTTATTTTCCTTCATGATAGTTCAGCATCATCAGCAATATCTACCATATTCAGACCATAGGTATCCTTCTCTCCTACACTCTCTCAGGTGACTGATGCTGAAGTGTAGCCTTCTGGGGAGCTAGGAACTGGTGTGGTTCTCAGCAACACCACATCTGTCATAGAGACCACATCTGTGTGTTGGTGTTAACTGCTCAGATGTCACAGATTCTGTGGCCAAAGATTGCATGTAGAATAGAATAGAATAAACCAGGTTGGAAAAGACCTTCAAGATCATCAAGTCCAACCTATCACCCAACACCATCTAATCAACTAAACCATGGCACCAAGTGCCTCATCCAGTTTCTTCTTAAACACCTCCAGTGAAGGCAACTGCACCACCTCCCTGGACAGCACATTCCAATGGCTAATCACCCTTTCTGTGAAGAACTTCTTCCTAACATCCAGCCTAAACCTCCCCTGGCACACCTTGAGAGTGTGTCCTATTGTTCTGGTGCTGGTTGCCTGGGGGAAGAGACCAACCCCAACCTGGCTACAACCTCCCTTCAGGTAGTTGTAGAGAGCCATAAGGTCTCCACTGAGCCTCCTCATCATCACTGGAGGTGTTTAGGAAGAGACTGGATGGGGTGCTTGGTGCCATGGTTTAGATGATTAGATAGTGTTGGGTGATAGGTTGGACTTGATGATCTCAAAGGTCTCTTCCAACCTGGTTAATTCTATTCTATTCTATTCTATTCTATTCTATTCTATTCTATTCTATTCTATTCTATTCTATTCTATTCTATTCTAAAACACCTCTACTTTCTCCCTGGCTCCGCTCAACACCCACAGCGTATCTGTCGTAGGGTTGGAAGGGTAAGGCCAAAAAGCCTTCTCCCTCTCCCCTGTAAAGTAAAGGGAAGGAAAAATTGAAGGGAAAGGGAAAAAATACTCACAGCTGAATTAGCAAAGCAATAGGTGCTGTATATTTACAAAAGCAATACAGGATATGCAGGGGAATTTACAGAATTTACAATATTTACAATATATACAAAGATACACAATAAAGTAGCACAGAAATGAGAATTCCCCCCTCTGCTGAGGGGGTTCCCCACCTCCGCTCTCCCCTCTCTCCCCCTTTCCCCCGAGCGGGTTAGAAAGAGAGAGAAAGAGAAAAAAAAATTAGAAGCAGTTATGTGTTAATTGGAAAGCAGTTAATACAGGCCTTGCAGCTTATTAGTTTCAAGGTCAAGCCTTGGCCGAAAGCCCAGAACAGAGAGAGCTGCTGCCCTAAGGATGAGCAGAAGCAAGACTGAAGATAAAAGTGCCGGAATGCCCAGGATACCCTCCTGCACTCCCAGTTCAGAAGGTGCTTCCTCCCACTCTACCAATTAAATTAGTTTAGATCCTTCTTTTCGTTTACCAATTCCGTCCACCATATCCCCTTTCTTAAAGGCACAGCCTCAACCAGTCACAGTATCTTACCACTTCTGTTTCATCAGCACTTAGACTTGTTCACTCCAACTGCTTCAGAGATTGATGGGGATGTGCTAAGCACCTTTCACAGATGCAGCAATAGGGACACAACCACTATGTATTTGTACCTTTTTTAGGAAAAAAAATAATCTGCATTTGCTTGTTTTCACTGCAGAGGAGTGATTATTAGCCTCATGTGACAAACAAAAGTACTGTAGTCTGCCAAATCACTTGAAATAACAAATAAGATACAGATGATAAATCCTTACACTTCTTGATTTACCCTATTTCTGACTATTTTTCAAATAACTTAGAAAATCTGGTGATGCAGATGGTTGTAGGCTGTCCTTATTGTCCATAGATTCAGTCTTTATTTCTCCATATTGGGAAGCAGATTTCAAAAGCCCAGAGACAGAAGTACTGTGATTTTTCTGCAGTATCTTTCACCTTCTTCGTAAAGAAAGGAGAAAGTAAAGCACAGGAGATTCACCAGTTCTTTCACAACAGAAGGCATATTGGACTGTGGCTATTTTTCAGAAGAGAAACCTTAAGAAAATTATTTCAGGGTCAAAGAGTGTTTTTATAGACTTGGAGGGAATAGTGGGAAGAGAAATCCTTGTCACTCTTAACAGGTAACAGACTACAAAAATCACATTATACATCCAGTTGTTGACTTAAATTAATTAATCTCTTACTGAAGTTAGTGAAGAGCAGAAGCAACAGTATGAAGGTTTGCTAATTCCTCAGATGATAGTTAAATCTTTTACAAAACAAAAAGGCCTTAAATAAATTGGGAAACTCATGGACATCAAGGAGTAATTTATGTTGTATGCTGAGTTTGTATGACTTTGCCTACAACCAAGATTTTCCTCATGAGCCAGAATGGCTTCACTATATGAATTTTCTTTTTTCTCCCTGTTTGGGCATCAGCCAAGAATGGATAGAATAAACTAGACTAGACTAGACTAGACTAGACTAGAATGGATATAATAAACTAGACTAGACTAGACTAGACTAGAATAGAATAGAATGAATAGAATTAACCAGGTTGGAAAAGACCTTCGAGATCATCAAGTCCAACCTATCATCCAGCACCCTCTAATCAATTAAACCATGGCACCAAGTGCCTCATACAGTCTCTTCCTAAACACCTCCAGTGATGGTGACTCCACCACCTCTCTGGGCAGCACATTCCAATGGCAAATCTCTCTTTCTATGAAGAACTTCTTCCTAACATCCAGCCTAAACCTCCCCTGGTGCAGCTTGGGACTGTCTTCTTGTTCTGGTGCTGGTTGCCTGGGAGAAGAGACCAATCCCCACCTGGCTACAACCTCCCTTCAGGTAGTTGTAGACAGCAAGAAGGTCTCCCCTGAGCTTCCTCTTCTCCAGGCTAAGCAACCCCAGCTCCCTCAGCCTCTCCTCATAAGGCTTGTTCTCCAAACCCCTCCCCAGCTTTGTTGCCCTTCTCTGGACACGTTCCAGCAACTCAACATCTTTCCTAAACTGAGGTGCCCAGAACTGAACACAGGACTCAAGGTGTGGCCTAACCAGTGCAGTGTACAGGGGCACAATGACTTCCCTGCTCCTGCTGGCCACACTATTCCTGATGCAGGCCAGGATGCCATTGGCCTTCTTGGTCACCTAGGCACACTGCTGGCTCATGTTCAGACTACTGTCAATCAGTAACCCCCCGGTTTCTCTCTGTCTGGCTGCTCTCCAGCCACTCAGACCCCAGCCTGTAGCACTGCATGGAGTTGGTGTGGCCAATGTGTGGAAGCAGGCACTCAGATATGCTAAATCTCATGCCCTTGGACTCTGCCCATCTGTCCAGCTTGTCAAGGTCTCTCTGCAGAGCTCTCCTACCCTCTAACAGACAAACACCTGACCCCAGCTGGGGGGGGGCATGCTCATTCCTATTCTTTGTTCTATGTGAAGTATTCCCTTGCTTCCTTGCACTTGTTTTATTTTGTAGGCGTAAGGGTAGAAAACAGAAGATAAACACTACACAGACAGTTGTAAGTTATGCCAACATTTTAATGTATTTTTCTATTATACCATGAATATGCATTTGTTTATGCAAATATATATAGAGTATCTCTCCAAAGCTTTAGGAGATATACAACCATTTCAAGTCAGAATATAAATTCATATGGAAAAATAAACAAACCACCCTCCCCCCCCAAAAAAACCCACCACCAAAACCACCAAAACCCCACAAGAAAACACACCAAAAAAAGCCAGAAATAGCTACTCTTCTAGGTCATACATCCATAGTACCACATTCTAAGAATCATCAATGTAACTCCTCTCAGTATGTTTAGACTAAAATCATCCCCCTATGTTTATTCTGAAGCAAGATACACCAAATATTTCCCTCAGAATTCCTATTATAGCGCTAATGTAATCAAATGCCTCAGTCCTGACCTGGACAACCTTCTAGAGGTGCTCAGAAACAGTTTCAGGATCATAACATGCCTGTTCTGATTTTTCATCTCTCATCAGTGGGTCCCCAGCTAGGAATCATGCCAGCAGTAGGATTTCTGCAGATTTATAAACGTCAAGGAACAACTGAGGAGCAGCCACTGAAGAGCAAGTGAACATTTCCGCTTTCCACATCAGTGCTCAAGGAGATACCTTGTTTTCTTTCACTGTCCTTCTTAGACCCTCTCCATGGTATAACAAGATTGCCCTTCGGTGTGTGATCATCACCCTCCACATCTACCTGGAAAGACAATATAAAGAGGCAGGTGCTGGTCTCTTCTCACAGGTAATTAGTGATACAACAAGAGGGAATGGCCTCAAGATGCACCAGGGTAGGTTTAGGCTAGACATTAGGAAACTTCTTTTACTGAAAGAGTAGTCAGGGTTTGGAACAGGCTGCCAAGGAAGGTGGTAGAATCACCATCCCCAGGGATGTGTTTAAAGGTCATTTAGATGTGGCACTTACCAATATGGTTTAGTGGTGAACTTGGTAGAGTAGGCTTATGGTTGGACCTGATGATCTCGAGTTTCTTTTCCAACCTGAATGATTCTATGATTCTATGATCAGACATATGAGGAGGATGATCTTTATCTTCATGTTCTGATACAGACACAGATTTTAGAAATGTGCTCAGTGATTGTGTCACACCTGGGAAATGTATTTGAGCTACCTACATGATTTAGCTCTCAGAGAACCAAGAGCCAAAAAAAAACTACAATAACTGGACTCATCTCTGGTCTGGGTTTTCATCCCCCTGCAGCACTATGACCCTTCCCAACCACAGAGGATAATAAGGTTGCGACGCATTCTGTAAGGAAGTCCATAAAGCTACCTTAGATTGCAAAAATGGCCTCTCTTTTACCAAATAAATCTTGAAAAAAATTAGTGCTTCCTATATTATAGTCCATGACAATTAACCTAGTCACAGGGAGTATTTCTAATAGTAAGGTAATGTAGCATTCCATCAAAGAGGTGCCAGAAACGATCATAGGCTAATGAGATTTTACAAGAACCACCTGCTGGTGACTTTCAATTAAATAAAATGTGTTTACTGGAAGTGAAGAAATCCTTTTCATTACTTCCAAATGAGTTGCACAACAGAAAGCAGTAACAGGGAAAAAAAACAACAAAAACAAACCAAAACTACAAACTAACCAGTTCTGGGCCCCTCAGTTTAAGAAGGACATTGAGTCTCTTGCACGTGTCTGGAGAAGGGCAACGAGGCTGGGGAGAGGCCTCAAGCACAAGCCCTATGAGGAGAGGCTAAGGGAGCTGAGATTGTTTAGCCTGGAGAAGAGGAGGCTCAGGGGAGACCTTCGTGCTGTCTACAACTACTTGAAAGGTGGTTGTAGCCAGGAAGGGGTTGGTCTCTTCTCCCAGGCAACCAGCACCAGAACAAGGAGACATAGTCTCAAGCTGCACCAGGGGAAGTTTAGGCTGGAGGTGAGGAGATAGTTATTCACTGAGAGAGTCGTTAGCCATTGGAATGTGCTGCCCAGGGAGGTGGTGGAGTCACCATCCCTGGAGGTGTTCAAGAGGGGATTGGATGTGGCACTTGGTGCCATGGTCTAGTCATGAGGTCTGTGGTGACAGGTTGGACTCAATGATCTTTGAGGTCTCTTCCAACCTTGGTGATACTGTGATACTGTGATCCCAGGCAGCCAGTACCAGAACAAGAGGACACAGTCTCAGGCTGTACAAGGGGAGGTTTAGGCTGGATGTTAGGAAGAAGTTCTATACAGAGAGAGTGATTGCCCATTGGAATGGGCTGCCCGAGGAGGTGGTGGAGTCGCCGTCATTGGAGATGTTCAGGAGGAGACTTGATGGGGTGCTTGGTGCCCTGGGTTACTTGTTTAGGTGGGTTGGATTGGTTGATGGGTTGGACACGATGATCTTGAAGGTCTCTTCCAACCTGGTCTGGTCTATTCTATTCTATTCTATTCTATTCTATTCTATTCTATTCTATTCTATTCTATTTCATCCCATTCCATTCCATTCCATTCCATTCCATTCCATTCCATTCCATTCCATTCCATTCTACTGTGATACTGTGAATTTGGGAGACTAAGAGGCTATTTACATGGACATCAGAATTTTAGATTGACAAGAAATGTTTAAGTTAGATACTCTTTTTTTTCCTCACATCATGCATAAATGATTCATTTGTAATATTACAGCACTGGATTTAGTTTGGAAGAATTGCTCTTTAAAAGATCAGCCTAAAGCACCATGAAAGATGACTCCTGCAAAATGTTTTGGAAGCCTGTACTCTGGATGTGGATTTCCAGGGAGTCTGAGTATTGATATAGTTCTATTAGCTCTGTTAACAATGTGATTTCCAGATAGTGTCTCTCTTTAACAGACTTCCTACAATCCCTCTTTCCATCCAAATTCTGACATGTATATTGTTTCCCAAAAGTTTTCACTGTCAAAAAATGTATAAAACATTTCCCATGATTCTTGTTCTACATGGATAAATGCACTTTTAATGCATTTAATGTAAATTAGATATTAATTAATAATAGCAGTGAATGTTACTCAGTTTTACAAAAGAAGCAAATTCCTTTCAGTAGACACAAAACTAAATGTGACTATCTTCCCCACTGGCTGAAAATAGAATGGAATGGACTAGAATGGACTGGACTAGAATGGACTTGACTGGAATAGGATAGGATAGGATAGGATAGGATAGGATAGGATAGGATAGGATAGGATAGGATAGGATAGGATAGGATAGGACAGAAGAATTAACCAGGTTGGAAAAGAGCTTTGAGATCATTGAGTCCAACCTATCACCCAACACCACCTAATCAACTAAATCATGGCACCAAGCACCCCATCCAGTCTCTTCTTAAATACCTCCAGTGGGGGTGACTCCACCACCTCCCTGGGCAGCACATTCCAATGGCCAATCTCTCTTTCTGGGAAGAACTGCTTCCTTACATCCAGCCTAAACCTCCCCTGGCACTGCTAAAATAGAACACAAAATAGCACCTTTGCCTTCCTAGGTGTTTGTGATGAATTTCCTTAGCTGAAGGAAGTTTTGAAGGGCCTCTAGATCCCACTGAAAGCCAAACAGTCTTTTGGGGAGGAAGTATTATCCCTTGAGATGTGGAAAAGTGCTTACAAAAGGATTTTTACTTCATTCAACCATAAAAAGGTCAAATCTACACGTGATTGATAGAAGCTGAATGCACTGTCACACTTCTTGAAGTTTCAACAGCTGTATACCCTGAAGATATTACCAAAAAAAGATGCATTTGGAACCTGAGTCACAGGCAGAATACAATTTGTGATTCTGCTGTGGTATTAAGAACAAAAACAAATAAACAAGAGAATCACAGAATCACCAAGGTTGGAAGAGACCTCAAAGATCATCAAGTCCAACCCGTCACCACAGACCCCATGACGAAACCATGGCACCAAGTGTCACATCCAATCCCCTCTTGAACACCTCCAGGGATGGTGACTCCACCACCTCCCTGGGCAGCACATTCCAATGGCCAACGACTCTCTCAGTGAAGAACTTTCTCCTCACCTCCAGCCTAAACTTCCCCTGGCACAGCTTGAGACTGTGTCCTCTTGTTCTGGTGCTGGTTGTCCTCTAAAACAACAACAACAAAAAGAACCCTTAGACTTAAGAGAGTTCATCATCCAGAACCATGTCTATGGTACAGATTGCTGTTCACAATCAGTCCATGCCTGCAAAGGGGACACAGTCTCAAGCTGCACCAGGGTAAGTTTAGGCTCAAGGTGAGGAGAAAGTTCTTCACTGAGAGAGTCATTCGTCACTGGAATGTGCTGCCCAGGGAGGTGTTGGAGTCACCATCCCTGGAGGTGTTCAAGAGGGGATTGGACATGGGACTTGGTGCCATGGTCTAGTCATGAGGTCTGTGGTGACAGGTTGGACTCCGTGATCCTTGAGGTCTCTTCCAACCTTGGTGATACTCTATGATACTTTGTGTGAAGTCTGACAGGGATGAGAGAGACAGCTAATGTATCATTTAGAGGCTGAAACACTGCATAGATTTCCAAATGAATGCATATAAGGCAAGCAAAATACAAAAGTGTTTATGTAAAAGCAGGCTGCAGATCAGAAGGTGACAAAACCTGCTTTTTTTTGTAATTTATCACATACAAATTAATTTTTAACCTGAGGAAATTAAGCTGTTTGATTTTCCAATATTTAAAGTCAAGAAAGGATTAGTGTTAACTATAAGGCAGTAAGAGTACTTATTTATCACCATTAGTCAGTAGAGTTCAGATTATGTCCCAAAGACAAAAATTTACTCAGGGTCACACTAGTCTAGATCAATCCACAGAGCATGGATGATTAAAGCTTACTTCCCCTGGCTTTTTAGGATAATTGTTTTCTTCTGACTCAGCTCAGCAGCATATGACTGACCTCTCACTCTGTACCCTTTAGCTTCCCAGTGTGGCAAGAAGGCTGGGGCATGTGTGCTCCGTTGGCTATTGCCCCTCCTTAATGCTGGGTCTGCCCTAGAGCTGCAAGTGTGCAGTGGTTTGGTTTGGGTATGGACGGTTAATCTAAACCACCATTGGCCACAGTTAACATTCACAACATGAAATAAAATCTTATACCCACTTATAGTTTTTTTTGGGGGGATGCTTAATCCAAGCTGCAGTCTATCCCTAAAAAATTAAGACCAGTATTTCATTTATGACAAGACTGGTCAAAGTATCTTGCTTTTAAATCTTATATTTAAACTATTTCTATATGAAGTTTTCCTACTGAATCATATTATTGGTGTGTTACCTTCCTACACTACCTATCATGACACAAGCAGATAGCATATCCAGAGCTGTTACAGTAGACTGATTGATAATTATTAGCAAGACAAAAGGGCAGATGACAGATATTAATGTGAAGAATGGAAAAATTACTTTATGCCAGGGCCAGGAAGAGTTGCATCTAAATTATTGCTAAATGGAAAAAGGGAAACACCTGATACCCTTATCATGAGGACTAGAGCATCATTTTGCATCCTAGTGTTCGTACTGTGAGATAGTGTCCATTGCTTTGCCTCTGGAAGGCCAAGACTTCATCATGACTGGTCTCCAGAGCAAACACAACATATGCTGAGAGTCATTTTCACAGAATCACAGAGTCACCAAGGTTGGAAGAGACCTCAAAGATCACCAAATCCAACCTGTCTCCACAGACCTCATGACTAAACCATGGCACCAAGTCCCATGTCCAATCCCCTCTTGAACACCTCCAGGGAGGGTGACTCCACCACCTCCCTGGGCAGCACATTCCAATAGCTAACAACTCTCAGTGAAGAACTTTCTCCTCACCTCCAGCCTAAACCTCCCCTGGTGCAGCTTGAGACTGCGTCCTCTCGCTCTCGTGCTGGTTGCCTGGGAGGATAGACTGACCCCCTCCTGGCTACAACCACCCTTCAGGTAGTTGTAGAGAGCAATAAGGTCTCGCCTGAGCCTCCTCTTCTCTACACCTGTAATGTTCTTTCTTGGTAACACTGACTACCAGGGTTTGAAAAACAGCTTCATGGTGGCTGCTTTGATCCCCAAAGTTTACATGGATCTGTGCCTTCTATGACTTTCCAGACCTTTGCTCTGAACCTACTGTTACTGGAATCTGAGTAGGAAGTCCTCTCAAAACACTCAAGTCACTCTCTGTGAGAAACAACAATTAGCTCAAGGTGAAACAGGATTAGAAAGACAGTGTGGGAGAAGAGGTTCCTCTGTCCTGACAAAGGTGTAAATAGGAAAATAGGCCCAGACCTAAGATCTTCTCAAATCTGTTTTGTCAGCTGTGGACACATCTATAAAAGAAAGGGACGACACATTGGAGAATAGAATAGAATAGAATAGAATAGAATAGAATAGAATAGAATAGAATAGAATAGAATAGAATAGAATAGAATAGACCAGGTTGGAAGAGACCTTCAAGATCATTGCATCCAACCCATCAACCAATCCAACCCACCTAATGCAGCAGCCTCACCATTTATCATAAAAAAACAAAAAGAAACAAACAAACAAAAAAAAAAAAAAACACCAAACCCTATGCTGTATAGAGTGGACTACAGCCACAGCATAGCCTCTGCTCCCAGATGTTCCATGACAGGAAGACACCAGAACTGCAAGTCATGTTCTTGCTCTGTATCCATGAAAGAGCAAAGCAACTTGGAGGTGTTCTGGAGGAGACTTGATGGGGTGCTTGGTGCCATGGGTTAGTTGTTTAGGTGGGTTGGATTGGTTGATCGGTTGGACACGGTGATCTTGAAGGTCTCTTCCAACCTTTTCTGTTCTGTTCTGTTCTGTTCTAACATCAATGTTGCCATGAGAATCTGTGGAGTGTTACCAGTGATGGCTCCTACTATTCTGTGCTACTCTATTGAGGGTAAGCTTACTTTTGATTCTATTGATTCAACAATTTGGCTTGCCACTCTGCAAAAATTAGCCTCTATAATATATGATCCTGTTGATCAGGATTTACAGGGCTTTTATATTTCTGCTGATTTCCTCTGATTTGTGACTGAGAGTTTATAAAATGATGTGTATCATTTTTTATGTTTCTTTCTATATATTCTTAACCCATTAGCTGTTTGGTTTACCACGATAGATCTTGATTCTTTCACTCCTTGTATCATCTGTGTTGTGCTTTCATCTGCCATATTGTATCCTCAGAGCTGTCAAAAGATGTGTGCCAATCCTTAAATTTAGGCCTGAGTGGTGTATATATACATCAAGTTGAAGGATGCCAAACACACATACCCAATGAATGCTCATTTTTTTCCTTGGATAGAATCATTACTATAGTATAGTTGCAAACATGTTGTCCTTGGATATCTTTCATATTGCATACTACGGACGATAAAACTGAACAATACGGACAAGTAAGTTAAGATTATTCTTTCTACCAGCACCAGAAAAACAGAACACAGTCTTAAGCTGCACCAGGGGAAGTTTAGGCTCGAGGTGAGGAGAAAGTTCTTCACTGAGAGAGTCATTGACCATTGGAATGTGCTGCCCAGGGAGGTGGTGGAGTCACTGTCTCTGGACGTGTTCAAGAGGGGATTGGACATGGCACTTGGTGCCATGGTTTAGTCATGAGGTCTGTGGTGACAGGCTGGACTTGATGATCTTTGAGGTCTCTTCCAACCTTGGTGATACTGTGATTCTGTGTGATTCTGTGATTGTCTTGCATAATATAAACAATGTAAAATAGGCAATGTGGAGGCTACTACAGTTGTCATGTCCTTATCATGGAGCAAACTCACAAGGCTGGTGCAAAGGATGTAAATTTCATTCATCCTTCATCTGCAGCAATAAGTCATAGAAATCCTGGAGGAATATAGTTCTCCACTTATATCTGGCACTGATAATTGTTTCATACAGCTTAATTATTATATTAGTAAATCATAGAATCAATGAGGTTGGAAAAGACCTGAAAGATCATCAAGTCCAACCTATCACCCAATACCACAGGACTAAGCCATGGCTTCAAGTGCCACCTCCAGTCCTCTTTTGAACACCTCCAGGGACGGTGACTCCACCACCTCCCCAGGCAGCACATTCCAATGGCCAATTACTTTTTCTGGGAAAAATTTCCTCCTAACATCCAGCCTAAACTTCCCCTGACACAGCTTGAGACTGTGTCCTCTTATTCTGGTGCTGTTTGCCTGGGACAAGAGACCAACCCCCACTTGGCTACAACCTCCTTTCAGGTAGTTGTACACAGCAATAAGGTCCCCCCTGAGCCTCCTCTTCTCTAGGCTAAACAACTCCATCTCCCTCAACCTCTCCTCATAGGGCTTGAGCTTGAGACCTCTCCCCAGCCTTGTTGCCCTTCTCTGGACACATTCAAGTGTCTCAATGTCCTTCTTAAACTGAGGGGCCCAGAACTGGACACAGTTCTCAAGGTGTGGCCTAACCAGTGCTGAGTGCAGGGGCAGAATGATTTCCCTGCCCCTGCTGGCCAAACTATTTCTGATGCAGGCCATGAATATTCAGGTCAGGTACTGACCAGAAGCTAGGAAAAGACCCTTCTAGTACACGTGCAAACATTTCCTCTGTGTTCAGCACAGTATGATTTTGAACAAGCCCACCAAACTCTAACACTCTAGCTCTGATTACAAGTGCCTGTATACAGCAACCCCGTATTGTCAGGATCATTTCACATGTCACTGAAATGCACGTGTCACTGAAGAAAAGCAAACACTTAACAAAGCAATATATTAGCTGTAAACAGACAAGTGTGAGACTCCAGAGAGCTAAAAGCAAAATGTGAGGCCATGACCCTGAAGCTGAAGCTCTGCTTAAATGGATTCACAGAAAATTGCCTCATTCCCCCTGTTCTCCGTAACATGAATGCAGTGTTTTCCACAGCGCAGTTCTCTAGTTTTAATATGCAGACAGCAAGCTCACATGCTCAGAGCCAAAGCCAGCATCTGCGGCTTGGCCCTGTTCCATGGAAAACCACATGGATTAAACATCAGGTCAGGAATATGACACACAGAATACATCAGGTTGGGAAAGGCCTCAAAGTTCTTCCAGTGCAACCCTTGACCCAGAACTGAAGGATCAACACTACACCATGTCCCTAAGTGCCAGGTCCGCACATCACCTGAACACCTCCAAGGACAGTGAATCCACCACTTCCCTGGGCAGACCATTCCAATATTTTGATAAACCTATCAGCAAAGAGGTATTACCTAATATCCAGCCTAAACCTCCCCTGGAACACTTTGTAGCCATTTTCACAGAATCACAGAATTGTAAGGGTTGGAAGGTGAAGAACTTCTTCCTAATATCCAATATGAATCTACCTACTTCCAGTTTTGTTCTGTTCCCCCGGTCCTCTCTTTACCTGACACCCTAAATTATCTCTCGCCAGCTTTCTTATAGGCCCCCTTAAGGTACTGGAAGGCCACAATGAGGTCTCTTCAGAGACCTCATCTTCAGAATGAATAACCCCAATTCTCTCAGTCTGTCTCCATAAGAGAGGTGCTCCAGCCCCCTGATCATCCTTGTGGCCACTCTTTGGACATGCTCCAGCACTTCCATAGGTTTTCCATAATAGGGACTCCATAACTGGACACAGTATTCAAGGTGGGGTCTCAACAGAGTGAAGTAGAGGGGGAGAATCACCTCCCTTGACCTGCTGCCTGTGCTTCTCTTGATGCAGCCCAGGATGTGATTGGCTTTCTGAGCTGAAAGTGCGCACTGGTGGCTCATATTGAGCTTCTCATCCACCAGCAGCCCCAAGTCCTTTTCATCAGGGCTGCTCTCAAGCCAGTCTCTGCCCAGCCTATATCAGTGCTTGAGATTGCCCTGACTCAGATGCCCTCGCACTTGGTCTTATTGAACTTCATGAGGTTGTCATGGGCTCACCTTTCCAGCCTGTCAAGGTCTCTATGGATTGATCCCTTCCCTCCATCATATCTGCTGCGCCACACAGCTTGGTGTCATCAGCAAACCTGCTGAGGGTGCACTCAATGCCACTGTCCAAGTCACCAACAAAAATGTTAAACAAGACTGGCCCCAGTAGTGATCCTTGAGGGACTCCACTTGTCACTGGCCTCCACATGGACGTGGACTCACTGACAGCCACTATTTGGGTGTGACCATCAAGCCAGTTTTTTATCCACTGAGTTGTCTATCCATCAAACCCATATTTTACCATCTCGGAGACCAGGAAGGGTGTCATGGAGGACAGTGTCGAATGCTTTGCTCAGGTCCAGGTAAATGATGTCAGTCGCTCATCTCTCATCTACTGATGTCATGACCTTTTCCTAGAAGGCCACCAGGTTTGTCAGTCACAATTTGCCCTTGGTGAAGCTGTGTCACCAGACAGATCTCAACAAAAGGACTTCCCCTTTAGTTTCCTGTAAGACTGAACCTTAAATGAATTTTTTGTGAGTACTGAATCCTCTGGAAGCAAGCAGTCACCCTTTGTTCCACAGTGTGAGCCAGGTGGGATTGAGTTATCCATAGTACAGCAGATCCCATTATGCCAGAGGATAGTCATCCCAGCGTTCTCTTCACTGAGGCTACAAATAGCAACTATCCATGGTAGCAATCAACTACTATTCAGCAGTACTGCTGCTGTTTCCAGTGCATCTAGATTAGGATTATTCTACTTCAAAATGCAATGTCTCTCCTCTTTTATACCTGCTGCAGCCTTACATCTGTGACAACAATACACTGAGGAAAAGAAAAAATAATATGTAAAGCCATACTTAGATTTTAATTCTTCAAGAAACTTTCTTAAGTCTGTAATTTCAGCAATAGGGAAAGAATCTGACAGTCAAAGGTAACAATTTCTCCAATCAGCTACTTTATTTACCAGGCTACTAGACATGCAGTTATTAAATCTGTGTAAAGATTGCTCTAACTTTTAAGCTACATGCAAGACCATTAAAGGTACAAGACTGACAGCATTGGAAATAGAAGGCTTCTCATCTATCCAAAAGAAGGCAAAATTGCTTTTATGAAAGGCAAGAGCAGTTTGAGGCCTCTGCTTCACTCTAGGGGTGTGCATCAGCTTTAGAAACAGAAGAGCCAGTTCTGGTATAGTATCACACAGAATCACAGAATCACCAAGGTTGGAAGAGAGCTCAAAGATCATCAAGTCCAACCTGTCACCACAGACCTCATGACTAAACCATGGCACCGACTGCCACGTCCAATCCCCTCTTGAACACCTCCAGGCATGGGGACCCCACCACCTCCCTGGGCAGTACATTCCAATGGTCAATGACTCTCTCAGTGAAGAACTTTCTTCTCACCTTGAGCCTAAACTTCCCTTGGTACAGCTTGAGACTCTCTCCTCTTGTTCTGGTGCTGGTGCCTGGGAGAAGCGACCAGCCCCCTCTTGGCTACAACTTCCCTTCAGGTAGTTGTAGGGAGCAAGAAGGTCTCCCCTGAAGGAGTGTAAGAGCAATTTTTTTCATCTTTTTAACCCAGGCCACAGGGAGGCAGCAGTCTTGCCTAAGAAGTGAGTCTGTTCCTTTCAGAAGGTACTCTTCTATGTCAGTGACTGGTGTCTTTTTCCTTTATGGCAGCAGTTTTGATGCAGGGCTTAGGCCAACTTAACCTTGGCAACATCTCCAAGCTGGATGAACCGTCATCCTTGTCATTGGTCATCTGCAAGGCAGAAAGACAAATGAACCATAATTCTAACCTTAAAAAGCAGATGCCACCTGTGATAGTTGATGGCAAAGAGATAAAAATTAATAGTAGGTAGGTGAAATCAAAGGTAGTTTACAGCTATGAGCTTTAATCAATCTCCAGAGGGTCTTTGTAACTGAAACAGCAAAGGTGGTGGAGTCGCCGTCCCTGGAGGTGTTCAAGAGGGGATTGGACACGGCACTTGGTGCCATGGTTTAGTCATGAGGTCTGTGGTGACAGGTTGGACTCGATGATCTTTGAGGTCTCTTCCAACCTTGGTGATTCTGTGATTCTGTGACATAAATGCTTTCTCCTTCCTTTTCTCTGCAAGGCAAAAGTGAACTTGATGACTTTGGAAATTTGAGGTATTGAGACAAATCTAGAATTCCTTAGGCCATGAGGTGAGCAGGGAAAGGACACATCACATAACAATCTATCATGCCTTTAGAAAGTTTTTAACAAAACCAGTCAATTCTACAGTGGGTACAAATGATCAGGAACACAGAGAGCACAACTGTTCCTTTGCATATCAGTGTTTGTTTGCTGCCAGGAGGGATGTGTTCATGCTGTTGTTTGCTTGCTGGTTTTCAGGTAATAAAATAGTGTAATTCAAGGCTGACGTGTCTTGTACATGTTAGTGTCCAAGCTCCATGATAGCTTCACTATCTTCATATCAGAGCCTCCGCAGGGATTTTCACAGACAGAATCATGAAGTCAGATTCCCAAATTTGTGGATAGAGAAGGTATGCAAAAACTTAATTTTCAAAATGCTGAGATCCAATTTGCCTCCAGAAATGTATGCAACTATTAAGCTAGCAGAGTCATCCCATTTCTTCCCAATCAGGTGTTAATCACCTTATACTTGTTTGTGTTTTCCCTCAGCTGGTTATCAGTATTCTCTTTGCGGCTTCTAACCTTAAGGGATTTTCACATATTTGGCCAAAACCTTTGATCTAAGACACCTTATGAGATTATCACAGCAATTATACAACCCAGAAACTCTCAAAAGAATGAATATGAATCACTCTCAGCTGAGAACCAAATAAGAATAATTTCAAAGTCAAGACACAAAAGACTTCTGTAATCTTAGGTTGGTTAAAGTCTAGGAGGAAGTCAATGACAGTGATAATGAAAACAAGATCCTTCCTGTCACTGGAGTATGAAGTCCTCCCAGATTCCTCATAGAGATTCCATTTTTAACATGAGATGATGTGATAAATTCTACTGTAGTGAACAGGGGAGAAATAAATCCAGGGAGCTTCTTTCTTTACAGTGGTATAAATCAGGATGAGAAGGTTTGTGTGCAGAGAAAAAACCAACATGAGTTTTTAATATAGCCCCTTCTCTTGGGTGAGTATCTCATCCAGCTAGGCTCACTATTCCACAGCAATCACAGAGGAATACCCTTCTTTCATTCAATATGACATTTCCTCTGTGTATGACTTATTAGTGTGAAGTTGTAGCCTACAGCAAAAGTAGAAGCTTATCCTCTATTAAAGACTCTTTTCCAGCTAAGTAGAAGCAGTCTGCAATCTTTTAGTTAGTTAGATCTGAATTTGAGTAAAGAATGTGAGTATCAAACTTAATTGCAGTAAACTGGGTGACAGCATCTGAGTCCTTGTTTCCCACTACATTCCAGGAATACATCTGTGCAATCCCATCAAAATTAAATCAGGAGTGAAAGAAGGCACTGAACACATGGCTACTAGAAAACCAAGGCAGAGTTTTTAACTGGGATTTCAGTTCTGCCTTAAGTTTCTGCGTTTATGCCTCACAGACATATGGAATGGAATGGAATGGAATGGAATGGAATGGAATGGAATGGAATGGAATGGAATGGAATGGAATAGAATAGAATAGAATAGAATAGAATAGAATAGAATAGAATAGAATAGAATAGAATAGAATAGAATAGAATAGAATAGAATAGAATTAACCAGGTTGGAACAGACCTTTGAGATCACTGATTCGAACCTACCATCCAACACTATCTAATCAACTAAACCATGGCACCAAGCACCCCATCCAGTCTCTTCCTAAACACCTCCAGTGATGGTGACTCCACCACCTCCCTGGGCAGCACATTCCAATGGCCAATCACCCTTTCTATGAAGAACTTCTTCCTAACATCCAGCCTAAACCTCCCCTGGTGCTGCTTGAGACTGTGTCCTCTTGTTTTTTTGTATAGCTAAAATAAATGGCATAAAATATAATCAAATAATGTCAGAAAAGCCAAATTGTTCATATTTCAAAAAGTAAAGGATAAAACATTGCATAGAAAAATATTAGTTTCATGGAACTGTAAAATCAACCATGTGAAAAGAACTCCAGGAAAACAAAATAGCTAATAAAGTTGCTATGATATATGAACTTATAAAGGAGGATGTTTATATCATTTTCTGAGAGGCTATTGATAAATTATACAGAAAAATAGAGAAAGACTTGTGTTTACAAAAACTGCAGCAAAATGAAAAAGGACAGAGTGCCAGAAACAGAAGCATTTTACTTATTCCTAAAAGTTAGGAAAAAAAAAGAACTATCTAATTGCTCCTTGTGCCCTCAAAACAAGATAAATGAGGCGGAGAAGAGCAACAAAGCTTGTGAGGGGCTTGGAGCACAAAGAATCATAGAATCATAGAATCAATAAGGTTGGAAAAGACTTCAAAGATCATCAAGTCCACCCCCTCCTGGCTACAACCTCCCTTCAGGTAATTGTAGACAGCAATGAGGTCTTCTTCTGAGCCTCCTTTTCTCCAGGCTAAGCAACCCTAGCTCCCTTAGCCTTTCCTTATCCAGGTCATCAATAAAGATATTGAACAGGATGGGGCCCAGCACTCATCCCTGGGGGATGCCACTAGTGACTGGCTGCCAGCTGGATGTGACACCATTCACCACCACTCTCTGGGCACGGCCCTCCAGCCAGTTCCTAACCCAGCTCAGAGTGGACATATGAGGAGTGTCTGAGGGATCAGGGCTTGTTCAATCTAGAGAAGAGGAGGCTGAGGGGAGACCTTATTGTTCTCTACAACTGCCTGAAGGGAGGTTGGAGCCAGGAGGAGGCCAGCCTCTTCTCCTTGATGTCAAGAAACAGGACTAGAGGAAATGGTTACAAACTGCACCAGGGGAGATTCAGGCTGGATATTAGGAAATACTTCTTCACTGAAAGGGTTATCAAACATTGGAATGGTCTGCCCAGGGCTAAGGTGCAGTCACCATCCATGGAGCTGTTCAAGTGCCTATGAACCTGGCGCTTAGGGACATGGTTTAGTGTTGACCCTTCAGTGCCAGGTCAAGGGTTGGACTGGATGATCTTTAAGGTCTCTTCCAGATGGATGTATTCCGTGATTGTGTGATTGTGTGAGATGTAAAGGGAGCTGATTCCTCATGCCTGGTCGTTTCACCAGTTGTGCTATAACCAGCTGGTGTTTCTCACTGCACAAAATAAACCCCTTTGAACTGCTGGGCACAGGTGCCACAGGGCTGAGCTGTAGTGTCATCCCAGGACCCATGGGATTCATTGTCCAGACACAGAACTTC
This sequence comes from Melanerpes formicivorus, assembly GCF_026170545.1. Lineage (NCBI taxonomy): Eukaryota > Metazoa > Chordata > Aves > Piciformes > Picidae > Melanerpes > Melanerpes formicivorus. The sequence continues at coordinate 63,617,130 of NW_027142353.1, forward strand.
CCTGCCAAGATATACAGCAGCATGGGAAAGGCAACAGGGAGCTTGAGCCAGCACCATCATGTTCCACTGTTTTCTTACTGAAATGCACTCAAATTTTCCATGTTATTTTTCTACTAGTTCACAAAGTCAGCCATTTCAAAGAGATACTTTCTGTGTTCTTCCATGCCTTAATATGCCACAATAGCTAAGTAGTGAGGATGATCCTTGTCTGATCCACAGAAAGCCCTTATGCAGAAATGTTACCATACTCCACTTCCTCAAATAATTTGAAGGGCACCCTGTTTCTAAGCACCCTATTCTTCAGTGTCTTTAAGACATCTTTTGAGATCTTTATATCCCCATCCTTCTCATATGACCTCCTCATTTGTACATAATCTATCAGGGGAAATAATTCCCTCTCAACTCTTTTTTCCACCTTCTGAGATTTGAAGAAGATGCTTTCTCAATTGACTCTTCTGATCTTTCAGTCAATGATGAAACATTTTTCAATGGCTTGCAAGCATCTTTTCAGCTCCCAATCTGTTTCTACAGAACATGGTATCCTTCAAAATGTACCATGTTACGTATTTTCTTCCTTATTTTGAAACCGATGCTGACAAATTTCCAGATTTCACAGAACCCAAAAAAATGATCACAGTATCATAGTATCACAGTATCATAGTATCATAGTATCATGGTATCAGTCAGGGTTGGAAGGGACCACAAGGATCATCTAGTTCCAACACCCCTGCCATGGGCAGGGACACCCCACACTAGATCAGCCTGGCCACAGCCTCAGCCAGCCTGGGTTTAAACACCCCCAGGGACAGCGCCCAAACCATCTCCCTGGACAACCCATTCCAGGGCTTCGCCACTCTCATGGGGAAGAATTTCCTCCTCACCTCCAGCTTCATTCCATTCCCCCTAGTCCTATCACTACTTGAGATCCTGAGAAGTCCTTTCCCAGCCTTCCTGTAGGCCCCCTTCAGATACTGGAAGGCCACAATTAGGTCACCTTGGAGCCTTCTCTTCTCCAGACTGAACAGCCCCAACTCCTTCAGTCTGTCCTCATAGGAGAGGTGCTCCAGCCCTCTGCTCATCCTCGTGGCCCTTCTCTGGACACATTCTATGATGCTCTATTCTTAACTCTGAGCTGCTAACCCACACAAGCACTCCTCATCTCTGTCACAGAAATGATGGCTTATAAACCAGATATTTTTCACTTTTTTCAAGTCCATATTTGCAGTTTGCATCTCTTTTTTTTTTTTCACTTGCCTCTCACTGGCTTTCAATAACCAGTAAGAGCAGTCAATCCTCCAGCCTTCACTATGTACCTAAAACCAAAATAATCACACAGAATCATCAACTTGTAGAGGTTAGAAGGGAGCTTCGGGAGTCATCTAGTCCTATGTGAAATATCCTTTGTCTACTGTATTTCAATCCTGTTATAGGTAATCAGTATCTAGTCCACAACTAAATCAAAACCAAGCAAAAACAAAGATGAGAGGATAATTTCGTCTTTTGCCCTCCTCTACTAATCAAGTCTGAGTATTTGCTGCTGATGTAAAGATGATAATTACTGTTAATTTACATATTAGTGAGACCGTAACTCAGAGTCATAGAATCAATGACGTTGGAAAAGACCTCAGAGATCATCAAGTCCAACCTATCACCCAACACCTCAGGACTAACTAAACCATGGCTTCAAGTGCCACCTCCAGTCCTTTATTGAACACCTCCAGGGATGGTGACTCCACCACCCCCCTGGACAGCACATTGGAATGGCCAACAATTCTTTCTGGGAAGAACTTTCTCCTCACCTCCAGCCTAAAATTCCCCTAGTGCAGCTTGAGACTGTGTCCTCTTGTTCTGGTGCTGGTTGCCCGGGAGAAGAGACGAACACTCACCTGGCTACAGCATCCCTTCAGGTAGTTGTAGACAGCAATAAGGACTCCCCTGAGCCTCCTCTTCTCCAGGCTAAACATAGTTTCATAGTTTCATAGTTTCATAGTTTCATTCAGGGTTGGAAGGGACCACAAGGATCATCTAGTTCCAACCCCCCTGCCATGGGCAGGGACACCCCACACTAGATCAGGCTGGACAGAGCCTCATCCAGCCTGCTCTTAAACACCCCCAGGGACGGGGCCTCGACCACCTCCCTGGACAACCCATTCCAGGGTTTCACCACTCTCATGGTGAAGAACCTCCTCCTCACATCCAGCCTGAATCTCCCCACCTCCAGCTTCATTCCATTCCCCCTAGTCCTATCACTACCTGATATCCTGAGAAGTCCTTCCCCAGCCTTCCTGTAGGCCCCCTTCAGATACTGGAAGGCGACAATTAGGTCACCTCGGAGCCTTCTCTTCTGCAGACTGAACAGCCCCAACTCCTTCAGTCTGTCCTCATAGGAGAGGTGCTCCAGCCCTCTGATCATCCTCGTGGCCCTTCTCTGGACACGTTCCAGCACCTCCACATCCCTCTTGTAATAGGGGCTCCAGAACTGGACACAGTACTCCAGGTGGGGTCTCACCAGGGCTGAGTAGAGGGGGAGGATCACCTCCCTCGACCTGCTAGCCACACTTCTCCTGATGCAGCCCAGGATCTGATTGGCTTTGCGGGCTGCAAGTGCACACTGAGAGCTCATGTTGAGCTTTTTGTCCACCAGCACCCCCAAGTCTCTCTCCTCAGGGCTATCCTCCAGCCAGTCACTGCCCAGCCTGGATTTGTGCCTGGGATTGCCTCGACCCAGATGCAGGACCCTGCACTTGCTCTTATTGAACTTCATGAGGTTGGCCTGTGCCCACCTCTCCAGCCTGTCAAGGTCCCTCTGGATGGCCTCCCTTCCCTCCAGCGTGTCTGCTGCACCACACAGCTTGGTGTCATCAGCAAACTTGCTGAGGGTGCACTCAATGCCACTGTCCATGTCCCCCACAAAGATGTTGAATAAGACAGGTCCCAGGACTGATCCCTGAGGGACTCCACTTGTCCCTGGCCTCCACTGGGACATGGAGCCATTGACAGCCACTCTTTGGGTGCGGCCATCAAGCCAGTTCCTTATCCATCTAGTGGTCCACCAATCAAACCCATGTGTCACCAGTTTGGAGACCAGGATGTGGTGTGGGACAGTGTCAAAGGCTTTGCTCAGGTCCAGGTAAACGACATCAGCTGCTCGCCCCTCATCTATTAATTTTGTCACCTGCTCATAGAAGGCCACCAGGTTGGTCAGGCAGGATTTGCCCTTGGCAAAGCCATGCTGACTGTTCCCAATCACCTCTTCACTATTCTTTTGAGCGAGTAGTGACTCCAGGAGGATCTGTTCCATGATCTTTCCAGGCACAGAGGTGAGACTGACTGGCCTGTAGTTCCCTGGTTCCTCCTAAACATCCTCAGCTCCCTCAGCTTCTCCTCATAGGGATTGTGCTCAACACCTCTCCCCAGCATTGTTGCCTATTTCTGGACTCATTTAAGAGTCTCAATGTCCTTCTTAAATTGAGGGTCCCAGAACTGGACACAGTACTCAAGGTATGGCCTAACCGGTGCTGAGTACAGGGGCACAATGACTTCCCTGCTCCTGCTGGCCACACTATTCCTGATAAAGTTCAAGATGCCATTGGCCTTCTTGGTCACCTGGGCACACTCTGGCTGTCAACCTGTTCAGCTGGCTGTCACCCAGTACCCCTAGGTTCCTTTCTGCCTGGCTGCTCTCCAGCCACTCCAATCCCAGCCTGTAGCACTGCATGGGGTTGTTGTGGCCAAAGTGTAGCACCCAGCACTTGGTCTTTTTGAATGTCATCCTGTTGGACTCTGCCCATCTGTCCAGCCTGTCAAGGTTCCTCTGCAGAACCCTTCTACCCTCTAACAGATCCACACCTGCTCCCAGGTTAGTGTCAACTGCAAATTTACTGATGATGCACTCAATCCCCTCATCCAGATCATCAATAAAGATATTGAACAGGAATTCTATGATTCTATCACAGAAAAGAAGGGTTACTGAAGAGTACAAATACAGTACAGATAGATTTTCCCCTACAGTTTGTTTAGCAATAGTTTGTCCTTAGTGATTTTCTTCTAGCCAAGAATGACCACATACCCTTACAGGAGATATTCTTCAATCCCAAAGGCACCACAGAGTTCATCTTTTTGAACTTATCTCTCTGTTTTTTAGAAGCATCACATGAAGTCTGACAGTTTTTAGGAAATTTTAGTTAGAGTAGACAAGAGAATTGAAACTATTTCATCTCAGGTGAAAAATGAGGAAGTTTAAATCATAGGCTTTGAAAGTACCACATGGGGAAATCTTCAGATATACTCATTTTGACATCTCAATAAAAGAGGACGAGACAATGCAGTGTAAAATGAAGCAGTTGAAAGAAGGTCAGCATTGCTACCTTTCAATTAAACTTGTGCTTCAGAAAGGTTGAGGTGAAGGACCTCAAGGCCTCCCATATCAAATTTTTGTGCTGAACTGAGTGTGCATAGTGAAGTTTGATCTTAGAAAAGAAATAATAGAACATTGGAGCACAAGCCTTATGATTAGAGGCTGAGGGAGCTGGGGTTGCTTAGCCTGGAGAAGAGGAGTCTCAGAGGAGACATTATTGCTCTCTACAACTACCTGAAGGGAGGCAGTAGACAGGTGAGGGTTGGTCTCTTCTCCCAGACAACCACCAACAGAAGAGGACACAGTCTCAAGCTGCACCAGGAGAGGTTTAGGCTGGATGTTAGGAAGAAAGTCTACACAGAAAGAGTGATTGGCCATTGGGATGTGCTGCCCGAGGAGGTGGTGGAGTCACTGTCACTGGAGGTGTTTAAGAGGAGACTGGATGAGGCACTTGGTGCCATGGTTTAGTTGATTAGATAGTGTTAGATGTTATGTTGGACTTGATGATCTGAAAGTTCTCTTCCAACCTGGTTAATTCAATTCAATTCAATTCAATTCAATTCAATTCAATTCAATTCAATTCAATTCAATTCAATTCAATTCTATTCAATTCTATTCTATTCAATTCTATGCTGTGCTATGCTATGCTATGCTACGCTATGCTATGCTATGCTATGAGATGCTATGCTGTTCTGTTCTATTTTACCTCATTAATGATACCACAGATTAAAGAATAATAAAGGGTTGATTCACTATTGATTTTTTGCCTTTTTGTCTATACTCTAGGCTGATGCATATCAGCTTTGCCTATTGATATCACTGGAGCTCTGCTACCTTTGACTAACTGAAGGGCCTGCATTGAGCAATAATATACATTTATGAAAAGAGGTTTATAGAAAAATTAATAGAAATTAATGGAAGTACAACACTTCTTTTCCCACCAAAACCAGAGGGAAACATTTTGTTTTCCTGGCTTGAGAGAAAAGGCTCTCTCTCCTTACTGATGGGTGGAACAAGGATTGCCTTTTCTCTGACAAACTAAATCAATCAAATACTCATTTCAAGAGACTCTCCACAGCTATTTTGATTCAGAAGGAGATTTACCATGGCAGGATATGAGGGTTGTAATAGCTTTCTTAGCAGTGCTCAGTGCAGCAAGTACTCTGTAGCAGGTGTTGAACCTCCAGTGGTTTCTGTTATTTTCTATGAATGTCACAGCTTTATCCATCCCTGTCCGCGACTACGAAATATGGTTTCATATTTCCATTATACATGAGAAATCTGCACATAACATTCCAGAGTCTACTTTGTAATTTATGGGGAAAGATCCATATATAAATAGATGCTGCATATATATATGTATGTATATAAATAAGTGTTTTCAGAATTTGCTTACATATATTTGAGTTCCAGCTGGCTTTCAATCACACACATGCACACCCCCTAAATTCAAACGTAAATCAGTCATACTTGATCAATATAATTTATAAATGTTTTACTGCATTGCTTTTAGCAAGTTCTAAGATACTGAAAATGAGAAGAGGAAATGAGGAAGTAGCTAAGAAATTGGTGAACTGTAGGCATCTTATGCAAATATGGATAAGAAATTACAGAGTCACAGAATCACAGAATGTTAGAGGTTGGAAGGGGCCTCCAGAGATCATTGAGTCCAATCCAGCTGCCAAAGCAGGATCACCTATGGCAGGCCACAAAGCACATCCAGGTGGGTTTTGAAAGTCTCCAGAGAAGGAGACTCCACAACCCCTCTGGGCAGCCTGTTCCAGTTCTCCCTCACCCTCACAATACGGAAGTGTCTTCTTGTGTTGAGAAAATAAAATAGTCAATTTCAGAGGGATGCTATTTCTCTGCTTCAGGGGAACACATCTACAGAAAGGAAGATTATGGAGCAGAGCAGGCTGAGGGGAGACCACATCACTCTCAAGCTGCGCCAGGAGAAGTTTGGGCTCGAGGTGAGGAGAAAGTTCTTCACCGAGCGAGTCATTCGTCATTGGAATGTGCTGCCCAGGGAGGTGGTGGAGTCACCATCCCTGGAGGTGTTCAAGAGGGGATTGGACATGGCACTTGATGCCATGGTCTAGTCATGAGGTCTGTGGTGACAATTTGGACTCGATGATCCTCAAGGTCTCTCCCAACCTTGGTGATACTGTGATACTGTGACTACCTGAAGTCAGGTTGAAGAGAGGAAGGGCCAGCCTCTTCTTCTTGGTGTCAAGTGACAAGACTAGAGGAACTGGTCTCAAGCTGCACCAAGGGAGCTTCAGGCTGTCTGCTAGGAAATATTTCTTGACAGAGAAGGTTATTAAACATTGGAATGATCTGCCCAGGGCGGTGATGAAGTCGCCATCCCTGCAGATGTTTAAGCAGTGTTTGGACCTGGCACTTAGGGATGTGGTTTAAAATTGACCCTAAACAGGGTCAAGGGTTGGACTAGATGATCTTTAAAGTCTCTTCCAGATGGACATATTTTATGATTATTATTCTCAGTAAAAGACTGTTCCATTTATACATGCCAAAATGTCTATTTAGAAAATATGGAATCATAGACTCATAGAATCAATAAGGTTGGAAGAGACCTCAAAGATCATCAAGTCCAACCTGTCAACCAACACCTCATGACTACTAAACCATGGCACTAAGTGCCACATCCAATCCCCTCTTGAACACCTCCAGAGATGGTGACTCCACCACCTCCCTGGGCAGCATATTCCAATGGCTAACAACTGTCCATGTGAAGGACTTTCTCCTCAACTGCAGCCTAAACTTCCCCTGGCACAGTATGAGACTGTGTCCTCTTGTTCTGGTGCTGGTTGCCTGGGAGTAGAGACCAACCCCCTCCTGGCTACAACCTCTCTTCCGGTAGCTGTAGCCAGCAATAAGGTCTCCCCAATATTATATATTATTGTATGTGCAGTATTATATGCAATTATACAATATAATACATTTATAGCATAAAATTCAACATTTCTTTGGATAATATTGTTTTCCTTGTGGGAAATGGAAAATAACAGACTAAAAATTAAATTTCATGCAAAAGATGATACATTTTTGAACTGTAGCAGTTCTACAACTGAAAGGTTGGTTCTAACATTTCAACAAGAAAGGTCTTTATTTTCTGCTGACAAGAAGTCCCTGTTTTCTGTGGGGAAACTCAGGTCTAGGAAAAGACATCTCTGAGACTGGCATTTCACATCCTAGTTCACCATAGGTAATCATTAACGTGCATCATAATCAGAGATATTGTAATCATGACATGAGACATCATGACCTACATGTGATACTCTATAGCAGGATGTAGGAGAAGCTTGATTTGATAGACATTTTTCATCTGTTAATGACAAATTAGGGGCACTTCTGAATTATTCATCTACAAGCCCTGCATATGCTTAAGTCAAATCAACTTTGATGCCTTGTGGGTTTCAAACTTAACTGCAGGTTTTTTGCTTTTGTATATAACTAATGTCATAGTAGTAGTATCACAGTATCAGTCAGGGTTGGAAGGGACCACAAGGATCATCTAGTTCCAACCTCCCTGCCATGGGCAGGGACACCCCACACTACATCAGCCTGGCCAGAGCCTCAGCCAGCCTGGGCTTAAACACCTCCAGGGACAGGGCCCCAACCACCTCCCTGGACAACCCATTCCAGGGCTTCACCACTCTCATGGGGAAGAACTTCCTCCTCACCTCCAGCCTCAATCTCCCCACCTCCAGCTTCATTCCATTCCCCCTAGTCCTATCACTACCTGAGATCCTGAGAAGTCCCTCCCCAGCCTTCTTGTAGGCCCCCTTCAGATACTGGAAGGCCACAATCAGGTCACCTGGGAGCCTTCTCTTCTCCAGACTGAACAGCCCCAACTCCTTCAGTCTGTCCTCATAGGAGAGGTGCTCCAGCCCTCTGATCATCCTCGTGGCCCTTCTCTGGACACCTTCCAGCACCTCCATATCCCTCTTGTAATAGGGGCTCCAGAACTGGACACAGTACTCCAGGTGGGGTCTCCCCAGAGCTGAGTAGAGGGGGAGAATCAGCTCCCTTGCCCTGCTGGCCACACTTCTCTTGCTGCAGTTCAGGATCTGATTGGCTTTGCGGGCTGCAAGTGCACATTGAGAGCTCATGTTGAGTTTCTCATCCACCAGCACCTCCAAGTCTCTCTCCTCAGGGCTGCTTTCCAGCCAGTCACTGCCCATGTCAGAGAAATTAAGTAATAAAACTCTGCTGAAATCAAGAGCTATTTGAATTTCACAACTGTTTGCAACACTTGCAAAGCACTAAGCATAGCAGATTCAGAGCAGCCATGATTTACCAGACTTATCCAGGAAAGTTCCAACAGACTTTCTTCTGCTGACTTGCATGTAATTAAAGCATGTATAGATGCTCCAATGAAAATACATGACTTCCAGTTAAGCTGTACTAGGTGCTATTTGCTGTATTCATTCATGCTGATATATACAGAAAATAAAATGGATTTAAGGAAAGGCAAATGCCTGTTTAATAAAACAAACTGATTATAACGAGAGTCAATGTAATTTTATATTGATGAGTTCATTAACACTGAAGCATTCTATTTAAAAACCAATAAACATACCTTCACACTGGGATTAAAAGTCAGCTTTGTTAGAGCAGCCTAGCGGTAGGAATCAATACAGTCTCTAGTTCTGTAAATCTTATCCAAGTCAGGCCTTCACAGAATCACAGAATGTTAGGGGCTGGAAGGGACCTCGAAAGATCAGCTAGTCCAACCCCCCTGCCAGAGCAGGATCACCTATACCAGATCGCACAGGAATGCATCCAGGCAGGTTTTGAATATCTCCAGAGAGGGAGACTCCACAAGCCCCCTGGGCAGCCTGCTCCAGTGTTCTGTCACCCACACAGTGAAAAAGTTCTTCCTTCTGTTTCCATGGAATTCCTGTGTCTTCCACTTCCAACCATTGCCCCTTGTCCTGTCATTGGGCACTGCCAAGAAGAGCCTGGCTCCACTCTCTTGGAACTCACCCTTGTCGTAGGGTTGGGGGAAAGGCCGGGCCTTCTCCCCCCGCTGTGAGTAGAGGGAAGAAAATTGAAAGGAAAAAAAAATGCACAGCCGGATTAGCAAAGGAGTTTGTGCTGTATATTTACAAAGCAGTTTAGGGAACGCAGGGAAATATATACAGAATTTACAGTATTGACAATATATACAGAAATATACAACAAAGTCACACAGAAATGAGGGTTCCCTCCTCTGATGAGGGGGGTTCCCTACCCCTGCTCCCCCTTCTCTCCCCCTTTCCCCGGAGAGGGTTAGAAAGAGAAAAAGAGAAACTGTTAATTTAAGCAGAATTTGTTAGTAGAGGCCTCACTTTTTTTATCAGCTTCAAGGTCAAGTCTGGCCGAAAGCCCAGAAAGCTGCAGGCTGCAAAGGGGAAGAAGGAAAGTGCAGGACTGACCAGAGAACTGCTGTACTCCCAGTTCAAAAGGTGCTTTCTCCCAATCTACCAACGAAAATAGTTTAGATCTGTCTTTCATTCACAAACATTCAACAACAATGTCCCCTTTCTTAAAGGGACAGCCTCAAACGGTCACAACCCTTTTCATATTTATAAACATTAATGATGTCACCCCTTAGTCTCCTCCAAGCTGAAGAGCCCCAGCTCCCTCAGACTGTCCTTGTAAGGAAGATGTTCCACTCCTTTAATCATTTCCTTGGCTCTGTGCTGGACTCTTTCAAGCAGTTCCCTGTCCTTGAACTGAGGGGCCCAGAACTGGACACAATATTCCAGATGTGGCCTCACCAAGGCAGAGTAGAGGGGGAGGAGAACCTTTCTCGACCTACTAACTACACCCCTTCTAGTACAACCCAGGATACCATTGGCTTCTTGGCCACAAGAACATATAGCTGGCTCATGGTCAGGCTTCCATTCACTAGGACCCCCAGGTCCTTTTCCCCTTCACTGCTCTCCAGCAGATCAGGCTCCAAGATATACTGGTACATGGGGTTCCTTCCTCCTTGCCTTCTCTCATGAATATCTGAATGGTGTAGTAATCTACACCAGCTTATCTAAAGGGATTCCTAAGTGCTCAGAGCCATTATCTTCTGTAAGTATGAGACTCATCTCAAATTAGACAAAAAAAAAAAATCATGATTAATATCTTGATCAAGGCTGATGAAATCACAGAATCACAGAATGGTAGGGATTGGAAAGGACCTTCAGAGATGAGCGAGTCCAACCACCCTGCCAAATGCAGGATCAATTAGGGTAGGTTGCACAGGAATGCATCCCAGTGGGTTTTGAAAGTTTCCAGAGGAGGAGATGCCACAGCCCCTCTGGGCAGCTTGTTCCAACGCTCTGCCACCCTCACTGCAAAGAAGTTTCTCCTCATGTTGAGGTGAAACCTTGTATGATCAAGTTTGTATCCATTGTTCCCTGTCTTATTACTGCAGAACACCACAAATCTAGGCTAACTCTGTGAAAAATGGGGAAGGACAGAAATCTCCTGAGGGCACCTTGTTCCTCCTGCTGTGGATACAGCTTAATGAGTCTAAATTGGCTCATTAGAGTTTTCACCTTTTGCCACTATTATGAACATGTCCTAGAGGTTTAACATCTGCTTTTTGGGTGGCACTGGGCATAGTCTTTCCTCTTCTATGTGCTGGTTACAGTATTGTGGAGACAAATTTTGGGGACATAAACTGAAAGAAGAGTTCAGACTGGATATAAGGAAAACTTTATTGCCTGCATGGACAGCCAAGTGAAAGAGGTTGCCAAGAGGTGTTATGTGGTCTCTGGCTTCAGAAGCTTTCAAGGCCTGACTGTATAAAACTCAGAGTAACCTTGCCTGACCTCATAGCTGACCCTGCTATCAGCAAGAGGTTGGTCTTGAGTCCAACTGAGGTGCCTTCCAACAAGAATTGACCTTTGATTTTATGGTATTTATCCCATATTATCTTTCTACTGAACTACCTCCCTTGATGACATTTTATAGGTTTCAGGGTGAGCATGAAGGTCAGTCAGCTCAGAAGGATTTTTTCTTTTAATTTCTGTTTAGAAGTGTTGAGGATTTCATGCCAGTGCCTGTTGGGCACCTGTTCAAGGGGGACATGACCTTTTGAGGTTTGTGAGCTTATTAACAAAAGAGTAATGAAGCACAGAAAAATTGGATTTAACTCAGTTTCTTGCTCTGTCCATCTTTAAGAATAGAATAGAATAGAATAGAATAGAATAGAATAGAATAGAATAGAATAGAATAGAATAGAATAGAATAGAATAGAATAGAATAGACCAGGTTGGGGGAGACCTTTGAGATCTTTGTGTCCAACCTATCATCCAACACCACCTAATCAACCAAACCATGTAATCAAGCACCCCATCAAGTCTCCTCCTAAACACCTCCAATGATGGTGACTCCACCACCTCCCTGGACAGCACATTCCAATGGCCAATCATTCTCTCTGTGTAGACTTTCTTCCTAACATCCAGTCTGAACCTCCCCTGGAGCAGCTTGAGACTGTGTCCTCTTGTTCTGTTGCTGGTTGCCTGGAAGAAGAGATCAGCCCCTGCCTGTCTGCAACCTCCCTTCAGGTAGTTGTAGAGAGCAATAAGGTCTCCCCTGAGCCTCCTCTTCTCCAGGATAAGCAACCCCAGCTCCCTCATCGTCTCTTCACAGGGCTTTGTTGCCCTTCTTTAGACACATTACAGCAAGTCAAAATCTTTCCTAAACTGAGGGGCCCAGAACTGGACACAGTACTCAAGGTGTGGCCTAACCAGTGCAGAAATATCTTATTCTTCAGACGCCTACAGAGGTTCTATGGTGAGTCCAAAAAGAATACAGAATTATGAAAACAAATGTTAGTTTCTCCAAAAGACTGTCAGCTCTTTTAAAATATTTACTTTGTTCACCTTACCTTGTCTGCTGAATTCTGCTTGACTGTCTACAGCTGGGAGAGATAAGGATTCATCAAATACCTCTTCTCCTTCAGTCCAGTGGTCAAAAGTAACTGCAGTCCACCTTAATGCACATAAGGTCTTGGGCACCTAGAAGGGAAAGGACAGAATGTGGCATTTGGATGCCACAGAAAGACAATGAAGTGGATGTCTGCATGAGAGAACAATGCTGTATCCTCTCCAGGGGTTCAGTGTCAGAATCATCAGTAGGGGCTGGACTAGATGAACTCCAGAGGTCCCATCCAACCACTATCATTCTGTGGTACTATGGAACAGGGTAGCATGCCTGCTCACAGCAGCTCTCTGGGAATCAGGGAGCCCAAGCCAGCCAAAACGTGCTGCCACAGCCCCTTGGAGTGCAGTCAGCAAATCTGCATACTTGAAAAGGCAGAACTTGAAAGAAGACATTAAGATCTAAGAGGCAAAATCAGTTTAGTACACTTTAAAAAATGATTAGGCATTTACATGAATAAGAATATGGCTTATAATTACACTAACTAGGCTCAAAATATAGGGCAAACAGCCTTTATTTCAGACTTAAGATGATCACCAGCTGGGGACAGACAGGAGGCTTCATCTCATGGCATAATGTTACACAATCAGGTGCATTATGTGGGTATTTTACCTTCCTGTGAAACATCTGGCACGAGCCACTGTCAGAGACAGGAAGGCAGGCTAGATGGACTATTTATCTCTTCTGGTGTGTAATTCTTATGCCAGTTTAGTTGACAGACTTAAGTGACTGCTTGGGAATATCTCTAAAATTGTAGGGAAGGGAAGAGAGATGTTATTTCTAATTGAAGAACTTGCTATCTCTCACCACCTGTTGTTTGTACATAAGATGATAGGGTTCCAATCACAAGATTAATGCCCAATTTAGACTGGGAAAATATCAGAAAATCTGTCTGATTCTCTTATTTTAAACCCTTTCATGAGCCTCAGAAACATTTTACAGTGCCAAGAACAATTTCAAAAATAAACCATAGGACTTTAAAAAAAAGAACACAAAAAACAAAGCAAACCAACCTTCAAAAAGCAGCATCTGTCACTTTCTTCTGCAAAACTTTCCTTGCAGATTCCTGAATAACTTTCCTTATGTAACTGCTGCCAAATTTATGGGGGTTCTGATTAAAATGATTCTTTTTCTTTTTTCACATTATATAACAGAAACATTGACAACTGATTGTGAGAGACTAAATCTTGGCTCTCTGGATGTGACTCAACAAAAGATAAAATCACCTTTGCTTCTTGCCCAGACAATAGCTGGGTAGATGCCACTGGATAATGACTCTCTAGAATGCACGTAGACAAGATCATCTCTACCCATCAGCTACCCCAGAAAGGGAGGATGATTGCTCACCAGACTGCAGCTGCCCTGGAGATAATGGGCAGAGGCTACTGCTATCCATACTCTCTGGAAAATGCACATTCACCACCTGGACACGTACCTAAAAAATTGTATAAAAGATCTGAGCAACTACTGGCTTGGGAGAAGGAAAATGCCTGGGCAATGCTGCTCTGAAGAAAAACGAGGAGAGTACCAGGAAAGAAAAGGACAGAGTCATCACCATGTAGCCTGGAAAAAGCAGACCAGGAATAAGCCTCTCTCCATGTCCTAAGTTCCACCTGCTTCAAGTTATGGAGCTGAAGAGGCTGCTCAGAGAAGGGCTTGGACTTGGACTTCGGGACCTCTCCCTCCCCTCTGCCAGCAGAGGACAGCACAGGCAACAAGGATGAATCATAGACTCACAGAATCATAGAATCAGTAAGATTGGAAAAGACCTCAAGGGCCATCAAGTCCAGCCTGTCACCCAAGATCTCATGACTACTAAACCACAGCACCAAGTGCCATGTCTAATCCCCTCTTGAACACCTCCAGGGATGGTGACTCTCCTCCACACCCAAGCGGCAGCACCCTTCCTCCACAGACCCAAACCATCTTGGGGGGGGGAGGGGTGTGGTAATATGATTCCTTTCCTCTTCTTTCTCCCTCTTCTCTCTCTCTATTTTTTCTCTCTCTCTCTCCTTCTGATCCACCCACTTTATTCTGTTAATAAATAGCCTTGAGGGCTGTTGTTATTTTGGCCTCGTTTGTGCCTCTAATTTCATAACACGGGAATATTCAAAAGAACCGAGTCTATTTCCCTCTCTGGACCAAGACACTGATGCCCCACTCCAACTTTCTCCAACATAATATTTTGCCCTATCATAGTTGTTAATTGCGGAATTCCTTTTTTTTCCCCTTTCTTTACTGACTACCACTCAGAATGCTGTAAGAAGCAGTCTGAAGAGCACTATCTGTCTCATCGTTGTCATCTGGAAACAGGACACCCTTACCCCAAGGACCTGGAATGAAATCTAGGCTAGAATCTTAGCATGAATTTTTGCAGTTAATGATTAAGCTACTGATTAAGTGACTGGGCCTGTGCACTGGAATGTGATCTCCATGATTTTTCAGGGGCAGGTTCTGTGGGAGAGATCTGGATGCCCACTGATTGCACTTATCACTTTGAAACAGAGGAATGGAACTGCAGTCAAGAGAGACTGATGTCCTGGCATTGCCAAGGGAACCAGGAACTTTAATGAACTCTGATCATTCTAATGTCATTATAATATGAAAACACAAGTCCTGACCTGAGGCTACCTGCCTCCAAGGCAGACCACACCGTGGGCATGCTTCCTTGGGCCCAGACCACCCCTTGTTCAATCCTCCTTGGGCAAAGCATGGAAGCCTTACTCATGGGGGACAGGAGGAGTGGAAAGAGGTGGAGTTAGGACATCAACAGGTGTGATATTGATTATAAAAGATGCCTCCCTAGCAATGGGTAAGTTCTGAAGAAGTAACAGGCTTTTCAACAGGAAAAGGTTTTGCAGCAGGTTAAAACAAGAAGTAACAAGAAGAAGGCTTCAAATAAAAGCTTTCCCTACCAAGATCAAGAAGGACCAGCTGGACTGGACCCAGGTCCAGAAAGATGCCTTTGGACCCTTGCATTTTTCAGTATTCAGTATTCAGTATTCCTAAGGTTGGAAGAGACCTCAAAGATCATCAAGTCCAACCTGTCACCACAGACCTATTTGTAGCCATAGACCACTTTCCCTTTCCCCTTTTCAAGGCCCTCTACCTTTCCCCTCTCATATTTCTCTACCTCCTATGGGCAAACAATTAAGCTTTACTGTTGATTGAAGTGAACCCACTGGTGTAAGTCACCTGAGGTTTTTTTTTGCACTTTGAAATCACACTAACAAACCACCACACCATCAAACCCTGACAAAGGCCCACCAGAAAAGTGTTCACTTTTTGTTAGAAAACAGTAACCTAAAACCTATTAAAAATTAAAAAAAAATACATAACTATTACTTTTCCTTTAGAAATCTATGTAGCTTAAAGCCAATTTTTCCATTTAAAAAAGCCCTTCATTTCCTATGAAATATCAACTCCTTTAATAAATACCTTGTTCTGCTAGCATGTGACATTCATTTGGGATGCACTTTCTGGATCTGGAACGGACTCCAGGTCCCACTTCAATTAACCCCTCTAAGTTTGCAAAGATTACCAAGATGCTTCCAGATTCTTGATTGGTTTCAGGTTGTGCTGAGAGGTTACATTTCCACAAAGCTACTTTTCCTCTCTAACCAGCCTGGAGAAGAGGCGGCTCAGGGGAGACCTTATTGCTGGCTACAACTACCTGAAGGGAGGGTGTAGCCAGGAGGGGTTTGGTCACTTCTCTCAGGCAACCAGCACCAGAGCAAGAGCACATAGTCTCAAGCTGCACCAGGGGCAGTTTAGGCTGGAGGTGAGGAGAAAGTTCTTCACAGAGAGAGTTGTTAGTCATTAGAATGTGCTGCCCAGGGAGGTGGTGGAGTCACCATCCCTGGAGGTGTTCAAAAAGGGATTGGATGTGGCACTTGAAGCCATAGTTTAGTTAGTCATGAGGTGTTGGGTGATAGGCTGGACTTGGTGATTTTTGAGGTCTCTTCCAACCTTATTGATTCTATGATTCTATGATACAGCTGAACAGATCAAACCATTATTAAATGTTCCTATTCCTTGCCAAGTTTAGCCATTTAAAAGTTAGGTAAAGTGTTCAGGAGGAGACTTGATGGGGTGCTTGGTGCCATGAGTTAGTTGTTTAGGTGGGTTGGATTGGTTGATGGGTTGGACTTGATGATCTTGAAGGTCTCTTCCAATCTGGTTTGGTTTATTCTAAATAAAGGTTTTATTCTAAATAAAAGATTTGTCAATTATTTTAATATTTTGTTAATGTCTAACACTGTGTTGAATCCTTAATGACTAATATATTCCAGGTGAAAGACATCAGCATATTTTATGGTTAATTCTATTCTATTCTATTCTATTCTATTCTATTCTATTCTATTCTATTCTATTCTATTCTATTCTATTCTATTCTATTCTATTCTATTCAACTTTACCTTTGAATACTGACAAGATAGCAGCTCCTCATAAAAGAGATCCCAGTTTTACTATGACTTCATTTAATTTTTAAAAATTATTTCTTTTTCTCTATGCATTGTAGTTTCAAGCAGGTAAGAGCATGACCAAAATGCCCCTGTACTCAGCACTGCTATTGAGAGTTTTGGGACGCTCAGCACAAGGACATTGAGGTTTTGCCCAGGGAGGTAGTGGAATCACCGTCCCTGGAGGTGTTCAAAAAGGGGATGGACATGGCATTTGAAGCCATGGTTTAGTCACCATGAGGTGTGGGGTGACAGCTTGGACTCAATGATCTCTGAGGTCTTTTCCAACCTTAGCAATTCTGTGATTCTATGAGTTAGAATAATAAACCTTTATTAGAATAAACCAAACCAGGTTGGAAGAGACCTTCAAGATCATCGTGTCCAACCCATCAACCAATCCAACCCACCCAAACAGCTAACCCATGGCACCAAGCACCCCATCAAGTCTCCTTCTGAACACCTTCAATGACGGCGACTCCACCACCTCCCCGGGCAACCCATTCCATAGCGCAATCACTCTTTCTGTATAGAACTTCTTCCTAACATCCAACCTGAACCTCCCCTGGTGCAGCCTGAGACTGTGTCCTCTTGTTCTGGTACTGGGTGCCTGGGAGAAGAGACCATCATCAGCCTGTCTACAACCTCCCTTCAGGTAGTTGTAGAGAGTGATAAGGTCACCCCTGAGTCTCCTCTTCTCCAGGCTGGAGCATGTCCAGAGAAGGACAGTGAGGTTAAGGGAACTGAGGTTGTCTAGTGTGGAGGAAGCTGAGGGGAGACCTTCTTGCTCTCTCTACAACTACCCAATAGGAGGTTGCAGTGAGGTATGTGTTGGTCTCTTCTCCTGAGTATCAAGTTCTAGAATGAGAGGAAATAGCCTCAAGTGGCACCAGGGACGGTTTAGATTGGACATTAGGGAAATTTTCTTTACTGAAAAAGTAGTCAGGTATTGGAATAGGCTGCCCAGGGAGGTGATGGAGTCACTGGAGATGTTGAAAAAATGTGTAGACACAGCAGTTTGGGATGTGGTTTAATGGCCATTGCAGTGTTAGGTCAATGATTGGACTTGATGATCTTTTCCAGCCCACACAGTTATATGAAAATAAAATAGAAAGAAGTCTGTCTCTGGAATGATATCTTTTATGTCCAATGCAAAAGGAATTTTGATATTTCACTCTGAAGGAGAAAAAAAGTCTGCTCTTCCCAAATATTTACCAGTCTAAGACACAAATATTGATGGAGAATAAATGCTCTGAAGGCTGAACCAGGAAAACAGTGAGCCACAGGTAGGTTTTTAAGCTTCTTTCAAGAATAGCTCACACAACATAATTCACAGGTTTCTAACATCTTCTGACAACCAATTTGTAGAAGTAGTCTTTTTTTCTAGCTTACAAACTCCCATATGCTGATTTTTACTTTTTTAAAGTTTAATGAAAATCTGTTTCTTGCTCCAAAAAATAATCATTTAAGATAGATTGTTTGGGTTTGTTTTTTTTTCCTAAAGATTGGGTGTGAATTATTTCATTGCTACGCTTTCTCTTCTTCAGTCAGTTTTCTGAGCAGATGAAAAAAATCTGCTAACACATTCTTCAGGGGAAAAAAAGGTCTCTACATCAACATTTGACTGAAAGATATGGAATAGAATAGAATAGAATAGAATAGAATAGAATAGAATAGAATAGAATAGAATAGAATAGAATAGAATAGAATAGAATAGAATAGAATAGAATAGAATAGACCAGGTTGGGAGAGACCTTCAAGATCATCGCATCCAACCCATCAACCAATCCAACCCACCTAATCAACTAAACCATGGCACCAAGCACCCCATCAAGTCTCCTCCTGAACACCTCCAATGATGGTGACTCCACCACCTCCCCGGGCAGCACATTCCAATGGGCAATCACTCTCTCTGTATAGAACTTCTTCCTAACATCCAGCCTAAATCTCCCCTGGCGCAGCCTAAGACTCTGTCCTCTTGTTCTGGTGCTGCCCTCCTGGGAGAAGAGACCAACATCCACCTGTCTACAACATCCCTTCAGGGAGTTCGAGAGAGCAAGAAGGTCCTCGCCTGAGTCTCCTCAGGCTAAGCAGCCCCAGCTCCCTCAGCCTCTCCTCACAGGGCTGTGTTCCAAACCCCTCACCAACTTTGTTGCCCTTCTCTGGACACGCTCCAGCAAGTCAACCTCCTTCCTAAACTGAGGGGCCCAGAACTGGACACAGGACTCAAGGTGTGGCCTAACCAATGCAGCGTACAGGGGGAGAATGACCTCCCTGCTCCTGCTGGCCACAATGTTCCTGATGCAGGCCAGGATGCCATTGGCCCTCTTGGCTCCTGGGCACACTGCTGCCTCATGTTCAGCCTACCATCGACCAGCACCCCCAGGTCCCTCTCTGCCTGGCTGCTCTCCAGCCACTCTGACCCCAGCCTGTCGCACTGCATGGGGTTGTTGTGGCCAATGTGCAGAACCCGGCACTTGGATGTGTTCAATCTCATGCCCTTGGACTCTGCCCATCTGCCCAGCCTGTCAAGGTCCCTCTGCAGAGCCTCTCTACCCTCCAGCAGATCAACTCCTGCCCCCAGCTTGGTGTCGTCTGCAAATTTACTGATGATAGACTCAATGCCATCGTCCAGATCATCAATAAAGATGTTAAAGAGCATGGGGCCCAGCACTGATCCTTGGGGCACACCACTAGTGCCTGGCTGCCAGCTGGATGTGGCACCATTCACCACCACTCTCTGGGCTCGGCCATCCAGACAGTTCCTACCCCATCGCAGTGTGTTCCCGTCCAACCCATGGGCTGATAGCTTGGGCAGGAGTTTGCTGTGGGGCACGGTGTCAAAAGCCTTGCTGAGGTCCAGGTAGACTACATCCACAGGTCTCCCCACATGCACCAGGTGGGTCACCTCACCATAGAAGGAGATCAGGTTGGTCAGGCAGGACCTGCCCTTCCTAAATCCATGCTGGTTGGGCCTGATCCCTTGGCCATCCTGTAAGTGCTGTGTGATTGTACTCAAGATGACCTGTTCCATGATCTTGCCTGGCACTAAGGTCAGGCTGACAGGCCTATAATTCCCTGGCTCATCTAACCAGCCCTTCTTGTGGATGGGCACCACACAATAATTAATACATAATAATGCACTGTGTGGACGGTCTCCCATTTTGAAGATGGATGAGAAATATTTCAGGTCTTATGATTGAAAAAATGATTCCTTATTATGCTTAGTAAAGGATTCAGGAACACATTTTCTAACATTAAAAATAGTATCATTTTTTATCAAAGCAATTTATTTCATCAACAAATTAATTGTTGATTTTTGCATACTGTTGGATGAATGCATTAGGATAATGATAGAACCCTGATGTTTAACATTCAGAAGAGCAAAATAATCAACCTCTAAAAAGTTGGAAAATGCTTAAAGAAACATACCCTGACACAGCATAAAACATTGAAGCCAACAGAAGTGCTGCTTTGCATTAACTGAGCACAGAACTGATGACCTCAAATCCATCACAATCCTGCTAAAGAGTTCTTGTTTGGAACCTTAACAATCCAAAAGCCTGTGTAAGCTCTCTGTTATCATGTGAAGGTGAATGTTATCTAGCACATGTTCTTTTAACAGACCTATAAAAATGCATGAATTCAGATACATTCAAGCTATTACTTTTAGTCATCCACATTCATGTATAAATGCATGTATGCATGCATTCAAACATAATAAACATTAACTTTGTCAGCATCCTTGCATTACTTATATGGAGGAAACCTTTTTCCTAGCACTTATTTCCTGATGTTCATTTGTGTTTGCAGACATCACTTTTCATCATAGGGTCGGTAGTAATGATGTTGAAGGCCATCAGATAATGCAAATGCAAACCCAAAACTCCAATGTTCTTTACAAGTGCATGTATCTGAATTCCTGTTTATTTGCCATTTAGCCAGAGTCCATCAAAAACCCATTTATCCCATTGCCATTCCTGAGAAAGCTGAATATCTTCTGATTTCAGTAAGTGCATTATAGATTCTGGAGTTCAAGGCTCTGTACCTTTAACATCAGCAAGTATATCCAAGTGCTTCACTAAACACTGCAGATTTTGCCTTTTCTATGATAATTAGAAGGTGCCCTGCTTTCTGCTGAGGTTCTGAAACTGCATCCTGTGCATATGAAGTAGCCCTGGGAGCAATCATTGTTGCATTTGGGGAATTAGAATATAGCCTAAACATTTTGTTTGTTATCCATTGCATTCATCGCTGGAAGGAACCTCTGTAGGTCGTCTGGTCTGTGCTGCTGTTCTCAAGCTTACAGCTCAGCACTCGCCTACCTAAAAGTCCAACTACTCTCATTTTGGAGAAAAGACTCCCTGTCACCGAAGTCCCCTACTATCCATAGCATCTATAGGCTGCTGGATGGTCTGGCGTTATCTTTTCTGTCTGGTAGCAAGCCAGCATCCAGGAAATACTGAATATGATCACAGAATCATAGAATCAACAAAGTTGGAAAAGACGTCAAAGATCAAGTCCAACCTGTCACCTAAGACCTCATGACTACTAGACCATGGCTTCAAGTGCCACATCCAATCCCTTTTTGAACACCTCCAGGGACAGTGACTCCCCCACCTCCCTGGGCAGCACATTCCATTGGCTAACAACTCTTTCTGTGTAGAACTTTCTCCTCACCTCAAGCCTAAACTTCCCCTAGTGCAGCTTGAGACTGTGTCCTCTCATTCTGGTTCTGCAAGAATAATTAGGTTGACTTTTCCCTCAATATTGCCCTAATAATTGCTGCCCTCTCAACACACAACTCTCAAAGCAATGCCATTCCCTGGGCTGTTCATCTCAAGCAGGGCAGAAAACAGCTGAAACTGTAGTCTAATTTAAAGGCAACTAATGAACAGCTATCAAAGAGCAGTGACTTTCTGCCACTGCCACCTTTGATTCAAACAAATGAACTAACGTAGAAAGGGTCTATTCCTCATTGCCAGACATTTAGGCTTAAGCAATCACTCTTTTAAAGTTGTCTGGAATAACAGTACTAATTCTGATCTCTGGGAAGTGCAAATGAGCAACAACTCTGCTGAAGCCCACAGACAGGCTGGTGCAGAACCAGAATGGAAATGAGAGCAAGCTGGCACATGCTGTCAGTATTTGCCAGCTATGAACTAGACAGTACGAATGTACAAACAGCTGAGAGCTTCTACAGGTTTCATGTGCAGAGATTTTAAACAACCAGCCAGCAGGAGCAGGGAAGTCATTCTGCCCCTGTACTCAGCACTGGTTAGGCAACACCTTGAGTCCTGTGTCCAGTTCTGGGCCCCTCAGTTTAGGAAAGATGTTGAGTTGCTGGAATGTGTCCAGAGAAGGGCAACAAAGATGGGGAGGAGTTTGGAACACAAGCCCTATGAGGAGAGGCTGAGGGAGCTGGGGTTGCTTAGCCTGGAGAAGAGGAGGCTCAGGGGAGACCTTAGTGCTCTCCACAACTACCTGAAGGGAGGTGGTAGACAAGCAGAGGTTGGTCTCTCAGGCAACCAACACCAGAACAAGAGGACACAGTCTCAGGTTGTGCCAGGGGAGATTTAGTCTGGAGGTGAGGATGAAGTTCTTCCCAGAAAGAGTAATTGTCCATTGGAATGTGCTGCCCAGGGAGGTGGTGGAATCACCATCACTGGAGGTATTTAGGAAGAGACTGGATGGGATGCTTGGTGCCATGGTTTAGTTGATTAGATGGTGTTGGGTGATAGGTTGGACTCGATGACTCAATGATCTCCAAGGTCTTTTCCAACCTGGTTAATTCTATTCTGTTCTATACTTTTTTTTTTTTAACCCTCTCAATACTATGTGCCTTTAGAAGCTGCTGACACACCAGCAGACTTTATGTCAGATCAGTCGATAGCACATTCATTAGAAAAGCCAGGGGAAGAAAACAGTTCACTACCAGGTGTAACTGCTCAAACACATGTATTCTCTGCTGTATTTGACTTAACAAAAATACTAACTCATACATGTGCTTAATTTTCTTACCTGGAAAGCCAAGGACTATCTGCAGCATTAAGTGAGTGTCACCTGCATCAAAAAAAAACCAAAACCTTCCAAGCCCTATGAGGAGAGGCTGAGGGAGCTGGGGTTGTTTAGCCTGGAGAGGAGGAGACTCAGGGGTGACCTCATTGCCCTCTACAACTACCTGAAGGGAGGTTGTAGACGGGCGGATGTTGGTCTCTTCTCCCAGGCAGCCAGTACCAGAACAAGAGGACACAGCCTCAAGCTGCACCAGGGAAGGTTTAGGGTGGAGGTTAGGAAGAAGTTCTATACAGAGAGAGTGATTGCCCATTGGAATGTGCTGCATGGGGAGGTGGTGGAGTCACCATCATTGGAGATGTTCAGGAGGAGACTTGCTGGGGTGCTTGGTGCCATGGGTTAGTTGTTTAGGTGGGTTGGATTGGTTGATGGGTTGGACACGATGATCTTGAAGGTCTCTTCCAAAATGGTTTATTCTATGTGTGTATTCTATGTATGTATTCTATGTATTTCCTCCTTGGTATCAGCCATGGCTATCAGCAAGCACTTGTGTAGTTTTGAGTGGTTCCATACCCATAGCCAAATTAAAGACACTCTTTTGTCATCTCACTAAGTTTGTCTTTTTTTTTCTTTACTCAAATCTTTTAGCCCTCTGAAGAACCAATTTGCTTACTTTATTGCTTTTCTCCTGAAGGACTGATGACAGCAAACTCTGTACTCTGTGTTGCAAGATAACAGCATGGCTCCACGTGTGGAACCACGCAGTTTAAATGCCATTGGGGAAAAGGAAAAAATTAAACACTTCTGCCTGAAAAGCAGGCAGCCAAATGGAGCAATATCTTACGGTAGAATTCTACTTACTGAATGTAGTTGGAGTCAACTGCTTACTCCACTAACTAAAATATTTTTTTATTGCTTTTTGTTCCTGTTACCCTGCTGCTCCAGTGCAGTTAAGAGAGACGAGTTTGAATCCTGCTCCATTTTGTGCAACATAAACAGAATTTATGCTGCAATTACGAAGTGAGATTCTGCCTGCAGCCATACCTTGTAACTCCCATGGAAAGAAAAGGCGAGTCCCATGCAGCTGAACCCAGAGTGTGGCCTCTGGAATGTTTGTTGCCAACTGTGAAACACAACCCAGGGAGAACTCAGCTTGACTTCCAGGCAGAAGGTTGAGTTTATCTTAGTAGCCCTGTTAGAATGTAGTGGTGGATGCTTCATAACAAAAAAACAAGGGCAGATGCATCAGCAAGGATTTGTAGGGCAGGAATTTACTACAGCAGAGAAAGGTTCAAGCTCTCTAAAGTCTTTTCTAAGAAGAATATATGTTTCCCAAAGATAATTGGGAACCTTACAGTCACATCCATTCTTCATTCTGAAAATACAATGTATATTTGGAGCATAAGCCCTGTGAGGAGAGGCTGAGGGAGCTGGGGCTGCTTAGCCTGGAGAAGAGGAGGCTCAGGGGAGACCTTATTGCTGTCTACAACTACCTGAAGGGAGGTTGTAGCTAGGTGGGGGTTGGTCTCTTCTCCTGGGTAGCCAGCACCAGAACAAGAGAACACAGTCTCAAACTGTGCCAGGGGAGGTTTAGGCTGGAGGTGAGGAGAAAGTTCTTCCCAGAGAGAGTTGTTAGTCATTGGAATGTGCTGCCCAGGGAGGTGGTGGAGTCACCATTCCTGGAGGTGTTCAAGAGGGGATTGGACGCCCCACTTAGTGCCATGGTTTAGTAGTCCTGAGGTGTTGGATGATAGGTTGGACTTGAAGTCTCTTCCAACTTTATTGATTCTGTGATTCTATGATTAAAATCCATTATTTCTTCTTCTTTTTTTTTGGGGGGGAAGTAATTTGGCCCTGTCTTTCTGAACACATTGTATGCAGGCTTGCAAATACCTTGTGTCATACTGGATGAAGGCAGACTGTTTCTGAAATAGCCTTTTTCACATGTACTCTGATTGTATTCTTCTTTCTTTGATCATTTTGTTGCTGTGCTATTGATTTTTGCATTAAATCAGAGACACAGTTCCCAACAATGTACATGTTTTAAAGTACAGCAAACTTTGCCCTTTTGCAATTAGTTCCCCCTTTTCCTGACTCCATTTAATGAAATCTCAAGGGCCCATTGTTACAATTCTTATTCAAGCAAAACACCCATTAATCCATATATGTTACCATAATAATCTGTTATGAAGACAACAGTCATATCAGGTTGTGTTTTCGAGCATCATTAGGTGGAAGAGGAAGGAGATGGGAATGGATTGCACGGAAAATAAGCTTTTATTGTAAACCAAAACCACCCATTATAATTAACTACATCTGGGAAACATTCCTGATTACCTAGAGTAAATTGATTAATTTGAAATAATGTCTCTGTTTTACCATTGTATCATTGAGATTATATAGGGGACCTTTTCCCTGTTTATTGCCTTCCATGGGACTGTCTCTCCCCTCCTCCCTCCCATCCTCAAAAAATTCCAATTGTTTTCCTTGTCAGTTTGATCAAAGTATGGCCTTCAGTGATTTCACATCCTGAACCCATTAGTCAGAAACTCTAATAAAAGTGGTGAACTCTTTTATTGATAGACAGTGGCACAAAATATGGGGCCTGGGAAAGATCAGCCATCTCTGACTCCTTCCTCAGCTGTTATATGAAGGTATTGCTTACCCAGTGACAGCGGGGCCTCGTTTTGTGCCCTCAATAAAATGAATCCTGCTGGAAAATAACAACAAAGATGGTTATTCTTCTTCTGAAACGTATTGTCCGACACAGCCTTCCAGAAACCCTCACTTCAGCTTTCAGCTATGGGCTGCCCACTGCTTTGTATGCCAGAATGAAGATTATCAAATAAACAATCAGTGGGATGTCACAGGCCATCATAATTTATAGTCCTACAGCTACATCTCAGGCTGAGTCTGCATCTTCTGCTCCAGACTCAAGGGCTGTCTTGTTTCTGGGGAAGAAGAGGCAGACTCAGCAAATCCAGCAGAACAGATTCATATCTCAGGAGAGGGAGGGCCAGAGGATGAGTAGCAAGTGCCAGGGTGGTTCACAGATTGCAGCCAAACCTGATGCTGATTAGGAGATTCATTGATTTATTGATTTCTTCTCTTTCTTTTTTATAATTGCAGGCATATTCTTTTGCTCACATGATAGTGAACTGTAAGTCCATAAATAAGGAGCCTGTGTTCCATCACAGGAGATGAAGTTAAGTCAGTGATATCGATTTACCACAGAGATTTGGAGCACAAGACAACATTGTACTATTTCAGATGAACATTATTTCGGTAGAACTGGGGTGGTGTTTGGTTTTTCTTCAGTATTCAGATATTTGCCAAGGAAATGAAACTTTCCCCAGCTTTAAAAATAAATAAATACATAAATCACCAAAATGCAAATTCATATTAAATTGCAAACAAGATGTGCTTATTTTATAACATAGACTGGATCACTGAACATAAACTGCTTATATGAGTATCTCATATAGTATTAACACTAACAAGAACAATATCAACTCTTCTTCCTGCTTACAACCCCAACCATAATGCTTACAAAAACCTCTTAAAACATCTATTTAAGAAACTAAAGCACAACTGAAGTATTACTTGCTATCAAGGAACACAAGCCCTATGAGGAGAGACTGAGGGAGCTGGGGTTGTTTATCCTGGAGAGGAGGAGACTCAGGGGTGACTTTATTACTCTCTACAACTACCTGAAGGGAGGTTGTAGACAGGCAGAGGCTGGTTTCTTCTCCCAGGCAACCAGTACCAGAACAAGAGGACACAGTCTCAGGCTGCACCAGGGGAGGTTTAGGCTGGAGGTTAGGAGGAAGTTTTACACAGAGAGAGTGATTGCCCATTGGAATGGGCTGCCTGGGGTGGTGGTGGAGTCACCATCACTGGAGGTGTTCAGGAGGAGACTTGCTGGGGTGCTTGGTGCCATGGGTTAGTTGTTTAGGTGGGTTGGATTGGTTGAAGGGTTGGACGTGATGATCTTGAAGGTCTCTTCCAACCTGGTTTATTCTATTATTCTATCACTGGAGGTGTTCAGGAGGAGACTTGATAGGGTGCTTGGTTGCATGGTTTAGTTGGTTGGGTGGTGTTGGATTGTAGGTTGGACACGATGATCTTGAAGGTCTCTTCCAACCTGGTCTGGTCTATTCTATTCTATCTATTCTATTCTACTCTAAAGAAACTGTTGTAAAAGTTGGATCAGCTTTAAATTGCAATCATTTTCATTTCTCTCTGTGAAAAGGCAGAATAACATCATTATACCAGAGGGAAGAGAGAAATGCAGTTAAAAAAAAAAAAAACTATTTTAGCTGCAACAGCCATATCAAGGCACTTCTAATGACTTGAACATCTAACAAATCATAACACTAATAGAAACAAGACATGAAAAAGAGCAGCACAGATCCCCTTGTCTTCAATCTTCACCAAAAATGATTAAACATGAGCAGATATTTAGCTAAACTAGTTTAAATGAGGTGGCAGAACTACAAGCCAAAGGAAGAGCAGGTTAATGAACACTAAGATAAATTAGGTGCATCTGAGTCAGCAGTAACTGATGCAATTCACCCTAGACTACTTAAGAATATAGCAACCATAATCTCTGATTCATTAATAATTATCTCTAAAAATGCAAGAAAAATGGGGATGGTCCCAGAGGACTGTTAATTAGCTACCAGGGCACCTCTCTGTATAAACAAGAAAGGAGGGAAAAGATATAGGGAATTACTGACCACTTAGCCTAACAGCAATTCTCAGAATATTAGTGTGCTAAAATTGGGAAGCAATCCATTTATAAACATTTAGCACATACAAAGCAGATAGCATGCAATTGTGAAGAACAACCAAAATTACTGCATTTGGGGGCTGATTTCAATGGCAAGAATGTGAGCTATGAAATATCTGGACTTAAGTAAACATTGGGCATTGTACCATGAAGTAATCTAATGAGTAAACTAAGGAAATAAGCTCTGAATAGGATAGGTACACAGTTCATTGAAAAAATGTGTTCAGTGAGACACTAGTTTACTAATAAATTGGAGAGAGAGGACTATTGGTGAGTCCTCAGGCAAGTAGAACCATAGAATCATAGAATCAATAAAGTTGGAAAAGACCTCAGAGATCATCAAGTCCAACCTATCACCCAACACCTCAGGACTAACTAAACCATGGCTTCAAGTGCCATGTCCAATCTCCTCTTGAACACCTCCAGAGATGGTGACTACACCACCTCCCTGGGCAGTACACTCCAATAGCCAATTACTCTTTCTGGGAAGAACTTTCTCCTCACCTCCAGCCTAAACTTCTCCTGGCACAGCTTAAGGCTGTGTTGAGGTGCTGGTTGCCTGGGAGGAGAGACCAACCCCCACCTGGCTACAACCTCCTTTCAGGTAGTTGTAGAAAGCAAGAAGGTCTCCCCTGAGCCTCCTCTTCTCCAGGCTCAACAACCCCAGCTCCCTCAGCCTCTCCTCATCAGGATTGTGCTTGAGACCTCTCCCCAGCCTCATTGGCCTTCTCTGGACATGTTCAATTGTCTCAATTTCTTTCTTAAATTGAGGGGCCCAGAACTGGACACAGGACTCAAGATGTGGCCTAACCAGTGCTGAGTAGAGGAGCACAATGACTTCCCTGCTCCTGCTGGCCACACTACTTCTGATGCAAGCCAGTTGGTATTATTATGGGAATGACTGGTATTTTCCCTAGCAATCTGGATTAATGTATTCACTAGTACCACAGAGCTATAGAGAGAAAGACAGTGTTTTTCTTGAAAAGTATCTTGATAAATGAAAGCTGCCTAGAGAACATCAAGACTGAAATTCATAAGCACAAATGCAAAACTATTCTGAGAGAGATGTGTAAATGTGCAAATAAATAATAAAGAACATCTTTCTCTGGAGAAAAACTGCACAAAAGTGCATCAGCATAGTGGACTCAAATTAAGTGAGTCAACAATACAATGCTGCTGCAGAAGGGAATAAACCTAATTTTTAGCACTATCAGGAGGAATTTCCAAAGTAAAACAGGAGACAATTGCTGGTTCTGAGTAAAGCACAAGATGAACTGCCATATTTGGCTGGGGCACTTCCTCTAAATGAATGAAAGGAAAACTTGAAAAGAATGAAAAGAGATCATTAATAACTATGTGGGTAAAAAACAAGCAGTAGCAATGATGAAAGATTTAAGGACCTGAATTGCAGTTGAGATATAAGAAGGCTGACAAACAAGAAGGCTTCAAAGATGTGAGCCTATTAAAAGAATGGAATGGAATGGAATGGAATGGAATGGAATGGAATGGAATGGAATGGAATGGAATGGAACGGAACGGAACAGAACAGAACAGAACAGAATAGAATAGAATAGAATAGAATAGAATAGAATAGAATAGAATAGAATAGAATAGAATAGAATAGATTTAACCAGGTTGGATCATTGAGTCCAACCTATCACCCAACACCATCTAATCAACTAAACCATGGCACTAAGTACTTCATCCAGTCTTTTCTGAAACACTTCCAGTGACGGTGACTCCACCACCTACCTGGGCAGCCAATGGAAGTCAATTAAACCTGCTGAAGGACTAGGCATAATCAGATTGATTTCTATGCAGCAGATTGGGGTTAGATTTGAGGGGACAACTAACTAGACATGTAGGGAAATAATCTTTAGAAGACTTGGGAAAACAAGCAAGGTAGAATGTGTCTCGAAGAAGTCACTTTTTCCAGCTCTTTTATGAAGAGTGGGAACTTAAGCAAATCCCTCTAAATCTATTCAACAATGTTTGTCTACTACTTAAATAGTAGTATCATAGTATCAGGTCAGGAACTCATCCTCAATACCCTTATTCCAGTTCCACTGAGTTGCAAAGAAAGTATGCCTGGAAAACTTTATGTTGCACAGTGTTTTGCATGCAGTAAAGCTGGGGCTGTTCAGTCTGCAGAAGAGAAGGCTCCGAGGTGACCTCATTGTGGCCTTCCAGTATCTGAAGGGGGCCTACAGGAAGGCTGGGGAGGGACTTCTCAGGATCTCAGGTAGTGATAGGACTAGGGGGAATGGAATGAAGCTGGAGGTGGGGAGATTCAGGCTGGATGTGAGGAGGAAGTTCTTCCCCATGTGAGTGGTGAAACCCTGGAATGGGTTGTCCACGGAGGTGGTCGAGGCCCCGTCCCTGGAGGTGTTTAAGCCCAGGCTGGCTGAGGCTGTGGCCAGGCTGATCTAGTGTGGGGTGTCCCTGCCCATGGCAGGGGTGTTGGAACTAGATGATCCTTGTGGTCCCTTCCAACCCTGAATGATACTATGAAAGGGTAGCATTTGCAGTACCCTGCTCTGCATTTCACTTGCAGCTTTGTGTCTTTCATCTGGGTTTCTGTGGCTGGCCTTTTCCTTGTTCTCCTGCTGTTGGTCTCAGGTTGCTATTCTCAAACCCCAATGTTCTAGTTATATGAGATTTTTCATGGGACAGAATGCATGAAACTCATCTCTTCTTTCTCTTCCTTTTCTCACTCCCTTCCTTTCTAGGTTTTAATTTCTATTAGAGGATTACTCCAATGTCAAAACATAGAGTGCTAGAGGAAAAGCACAGTGAAAATTCACAGTCTCACTATCTTCATTGTTATCACATGCTGCACTGTATTGTTCACTGTTAGAATTGATGTCTGCCATCAGCCATGGACAACCTAATACAGTTTTGTGCATGTAAGCCTGTCTCAGCATCCCTTGTCCAAAATTTTAGATTATATATAAATAGAAATTGCCTGAGGGTAAGCAGAAAGTGCTGGCTGAGATGTTGAAGTTATTAGTAGAACTCAGGACTTTTTTACCTGTAGACAAAACAAGGGAGTGGAGGGGAGAGGGGGGAAATGGGTAAGGGTCATTATTAAGAGCAGAATTTATGACTTTTTGGTTATCCCTTAAGTGAAACAGGGGAAAAAAATGCACAGCAAATATGTTATCAGCCCTACTGAGAGCCATCAAACTTCTGTGAGCTTGGGCAGTTTCAGACATTGCTCATAGTGGCTACCCTGCAGAATCCACCACATTTCTGGCTGTGACAAATTTTGTTTAGAAATATATAAGGAGAGGTACAGTGAGAAAAACAGACAAAAGCTATTGTGAGAGTGGGAAGTAAGACACAACTAAAGGGACCAATTCTCCCATTTCCAGCATGTCAAAGAAGATTGTGATGGGTGCTTCTTCTCCTTCACTGTGATCAGAATGGTGAAAACTTGGTACAAGCACTGGTGTAGAATAGAATAGAATAGAATAGAATAGAATAGAATAGAATAGAATAGAATAGAATAGAATAGAATAGAATAGAATAGAATAGAATAGAATAGAATAGAATAGAATAGACCAAACCAGGTTGGAACAGACCTTCAAGATCATCATGTCCAACCTATCATCCAACACCACCTAATCAACTAAACCATGCAACCAAGCACCCTATCAAGTCTCCTCCTGAACACCTCCAGGGATGCTGACTCCACCACCTCCTCAGGCAGCCCATTTCAATGGGCAGTCACTCCCTCTGTATAGAACTTCCTCCTAACCTCCAGCCTAAACCTCCCCTGGCACAGCCTGAAGACAATAAAATTAACAGTCACGAAGGTAAGTATTGCTCCCTTCAGCCTGGTATTAGAGTTGCAGCTGGAGCTCCAAAAGTGGGTGATGGCAAAAAAAAAGTTGCCATTCTTTCATTATATTTCATAATGAGAAGTTTAGGCTTGAGGTGAGGAGAAAGTTCCTCACAGAAAGAGTGATTTGCCATTGGAATGTGCTGCCCAGGGAGGTGGTGGAGTCACTCTCCCTGGAGGTGTTCAAAAAGGGATTGGCTGTGGCACTTGAAGCCATGGTTTAGTTAGTCCGGAGGTGTTGGGTGATAGGTTGGGCTTGATGATCTTTGAGGTCTTTTCCAAGCTTATTGATTCTATGATTCTATGACTTAACCCTTCCTTTTGGCACAAATATATTTGACCAGTATTAACAGTCCTAGCCTCATGAACAGAGATGAGCTCAACCTAATCTCTCCATCATAGGAAGAGAACTTTATGCCTGAACTAATTGAATCCTCCTATCTATTTTTTGTCTGTTATTATAAACTGCTATGGACTCTTTTACTTGCAACATTTTGAACAGTTTCAAGTAGAAGGTTGTTTGACAATAGGAGATTTGTCTGCAACCAGTGCAATTTATAGAAAATTACTATTTTAAGACATATAATCATTCCATTTCTCTAAAAGGCTGGTGCTAGTCACAGCAGCTGCAATGAATATTTTAGCAAAAATCTCTTCTACCCATTGCCTGTGCTTCAGTAATTTATTTCTGAAATGATTAGCAAGTTTAATATTTCTATTTAACTTCTTGAAAGTTTGAAGTAGAAAGCCACATGCATGCAGGAATCTGACACGCTCAATGACTAATAAACCCCCCCTATACTTTCTTATGCAGCAGAGATTTATGTGGTAAAAGTTGCCTACAGCATATGAAGTGTGTACAGTGAAATTATCAGCAAATCATGGTCACTAAGTACTACAAGAGGGCTGCAGTTAATGCTAGTTAATGGATTATCATAGTAGTATCAGTCAGGGTTGGAAGGGACCACAAGGATCATCTAGTTCCAAACCTCCTGCCATGGGCAGGGACACCCCACACTAGATCAGCCTGGCCACAGCCTCAGCCAGCCTGGGCTTAAACACCTCCAGGGACAGCACCTCAACCACCTCCCTGGACAACCCATTCCAGGGCTTCACCACTCTCATGGGGAAGAACTTCCTGCTCACCTCCAGCCTGAACCTCCCCACCTCCAGCTTCATTCCATTCCCCCTAGTCCTATCACTACCTGAGATCCTGAGCAGTCCCTCCCCAGCCTTCTTGTAGCCCCCTTCAGATACTGGAAGGCCACAATGAGGTCACCTGGGAGCCTTCTCTTCTCCAGACTGAACAGCCCCAACTCCTTCAATCTGTCCTCATAGGAGAGGTGCTCCAGCCCTCTGATCATCCTCGTGGCCCTTCTCTGGACACCTTCCAGCACCTCCATATCCCTCTTGTAATAGGGATTCTTAGTTAATGGATTGAATACCTTGAAGTACTTTAAGAAATGCCACAGGCATTGTTCCTTTGGAACACTGATGTATTATGAAAACCTTTTCCATAGACATAGTTGTTTTCTATTAAATCAATACCTATAAAATAAGTCATCTAGCAAACAATGTGTGTCAGGTTTCTCTTAATCTAATTTAGGTCAAGTCTTGAATTTATTCAATCAGAGAATATTGAAAAAACTCCACCAAAAACAACAACAAAAAAATCAACCCCCCAAACCAAACCCCAACAAAAAAACACATGTTTTTTCCCCTCTATATGACAGAAATTACAATAAAACCAGGCATGCCATGTTACAAGTAAACACTACAGATAGCCTGGAAAATGTCAATACAAAAACGTATGCTTTACTGGAGTTTTCAGTAAGAATAATGAGAGGAAATCTTAGAATCATAGTATCACTACGGTTGGAAAAGACCTCAAAGATCATCAAATCCAACCTGTCACCCAACACCTCAGGACTAACTAAACCATGGCTTCAAATGTCACATCCAATCCCTTTTTGAACACCTCCAGGGACGGTGACTCCACCACCTCCCTGGGCAGCACATTCCAATGGCCAGCTAAGGGGAATCCATGGACACATACTGGTAGGATTTCTTAGATATTAGGTCATGAAGTGATGCAACCTTAAGTCTTGGGCAAACCCTTAATTACCAGTTTCTGTTCTACAACTACTTCATATCTTGTAGTTGCTCATACAGTATGCAACAGTACTTGGAGGCAAGAATTAAAGAAGAATTTAGTGCCCCATTTATCTCCTTCGAAGCATCATTAGCTTTATATTAGGGTTGTTACATCAGACAAGCAATACTCTGCTGTCAGGGAATCAATGCTTGTGTTGACATCCTAAGGGTATACACACCACTCTCATTGGTAATGCTGGTTCATTCCCAAATTGTATTTAAATAGACTTCTGTCACTTACTCAGTGTTCTCCAGATGCCGCTTACAGCTTACAGTTCTTCACACGATACTTTAAATAACTGTTACTCACTAATCTAATGAGAAAGACACTGAGCACTGTTTCACTGTAACATCACCTCTTGATTACACATGTGAAATATATCTGTAGCAGCTCTAAGCTATTTGTTTCAGTCCCCTGTGCTTTTGCTTAGGCTCTTGCAGAGGACGAGTCTGAATTGGAAGTTTAATATCATTCACCCGAATTGAATTTATGAGCAGCAGAAGACTGAATGCCACAGGAATAAAGACTGAACTGCATTGATATGAGGAACTCCACCTCTGAATGTTTCTGTGAACTGGTTGTCAGTATAGACATGGAGCTGGACATACTGTTCAGTAATAATAATGGATAAAGTATCTATTTATGATGTTTGACAGCTTTCTGATAGGAAACAACATATGTGGAGAGAAGTTAAAGACATTCTGTCTTTAACTTCTTTAGGTAGTCAATTTTCATTGATGTGGTCAATGCAAGGATTTGATGGCATCAAGCAAAGTTAAATTAATGCTTTGTGCAATAGGTCAGATAATCCTGGCTTAAATAACTGAAAGGAAGAGCCACGCTACAACATTGGCCACAACAACCCCAGGCAGTGCTACAGGCTGGGGTCAGAGTGGCTGGAGAGCGGCCAGGCAGAAAGGGACCTGGGGGTACTGATTGATAGTAGGCTGAGCATGAGCCAGCAGTGTGCCCAGATGGCCAAGAAGGCCAGTGGCATTCTGGCCTGTATCAGGAACAGTGT
Organism: Melanerpes formicivorus; assembly: GCF_026170545.1. NCBI lineage: Eukaryota > Metazoa > Chordata > Aves > Piciformes > Picidae > Melanerpes > Melanerpes formicivorus. Next base: position 63,651,724 of record NW_027142353.1, read on the forward strand.
GGCCAGCAGGAGCAGGGAAGTCATTGTGCCCTATACTCAGCAGTGGTTAGGCCACACCTTGAGTCTTGCGTTCAGTTCTGGGCCCCTCAGTTTAGGAAAGATGTTGAGTTCTATTCTATTCTGTTCTATTCTATTCTATTCTATTCTATTCTATTCTATTCTATTCTATTCTATTCTATTCTATTCTATTCTATTCTATTCTACTCTATTCTATTCTAAATTTGTGCCAAGAACTCAATGGAGATATCCTGCTTAGAGGCTGAATAAAAGCTAGTCTATTTGATCATTATCATTCCCAAATAAAGAATGCCTTAACATTCATGGACTTCTCCTCATGAGGATTTTTATCAGTGGGTTAAATTGTTGCAAAACTCAGTTATAACTTTCCTTTTCATCCTAAATTCATGAGAAACTCTGAAGTACAGCAGCCTTTCATGGATTCATCCCTTTCCTCACCTTTTATACTAGAAGAGCCCTGAAAATAAGACAGACATCAGACAGCTTGGGTTGTTTTGATAGACTGATTTGTAGACTTTTCTTCAACAGATTTTATTTACTAGTATGTTTGCATTCCTGGCAAGCTGCATGGCTATCCCATTTTCATTGACTTGCACCCAATTTCTGGCACCTTAGTTCACAACACCCAAAAGCAAGGAATCAATCAACAGCTTGACTTGGTAATGTCAGCATTTTCTGTGTGTCTTATTGGTTTATTCTGTGTGTCTTATTGGTTTATTGTGGTCAGATCTGCAGGTTTTAGGAACAGAATATATGTGCACTGCACCTACCAGTGTCCTTAGAGTGCATCACTTTAGGTTACCCAGGAGGAAGCCCTATATACTTTACAAAATATTCCTTCATAAAACCCTAGGAATTTTCAGATTCTGCTGATCTCTTCAACACATTAAAGAGGCCACTCCAGTTAATCAGACTCTAAGGAATTTCATGATGTTTTCATAACACATCCTGCTCACTACAGATTCTAGCAAGGATTAAGCACTGATGCACTAACCTGATGATATACGTAAGGATATATTGATATCACTTCCCAGTGTGTGTGTGTGTGTGTGTGTGTGTGTTGATAAGCCCATTTTATCGTACAACATAATATGAAGATCAGACATTACTATACTTTTCAGCAATTTTTTTTGTTGCTCTTCTTCTTGTGTGAAAGACTAGCCATTAGCCATCCAAAGTTATGTCTAATAAAAGTTACTTTGTGTGACTGATATTAGTGCCATAAATGCTACATCCACAGTTAAGGAGGCAGTAGAGCAAGAAAGAGGTAGCAAATAATTTTCTAAGATAAAATAATTAAGGATGCAGGAGTAGAGTGGAATGGAATGGAATGGAGTGGAATGGAATGGAATGGAATGGAATAGAATAGAATAGAATAGAATAGAATAGAATAGAATAGAATAGAATAGAATAGAATAGAATAGAATAGAATAGAATAGAATAGAATAGAATAGAATAGAATAGAATAGAATAGAATATTAACCAGCAAACGGCACCAGAACAAGAGGACACAGTCTCAAGCTGCACCAGGGGAGGTTTAGATTGGATGATAGGAAGAAATTCTTCCCAGAAAGAGTGATTGGCCATTGGAATGTGCTGCCCAGGGAGGTGGTGGAGTCACCATCACTGGAGGTGTTTAGGAAGAGACTGGATGAGGCGCTTGTTGCCATGGTTTAGTTGATTAGATGGTGTTGGGTGATAGGTTGGACTCAATGATCTCCAAGGTCTTTTCCAACCTGGTTAATTCTATTCTATTCTATTCTATTCTATTCTATTCTATTCTATTCTATTCTATTCTATTCTATTCTATTCTATTCTATTCTATTCTAAGAAATCTAATAATACGAAGAGCAAGGTCATTCCCTTACGGACTATTCACTTGAACTTTAGCTATATAATAGGTCCTGCTCAGTTGTAAATGGCAGAGAGAAGCCTTGGTTCATCACTGGATGTCCACACACCAACAATCTGATAATCCTGGAAAATACAAATATGTTAGCTTTATAAAGTCAGCTGAAGTATTTTATCAGTCAGTAGTCTTTTATGCAGTGCTTGAAACACTAGAAGAATAGAAATTACTATTCATGGCAGTGATACATCCCCAGGGGTAGGTGAGTGATGAGTTAATGAAGTCTTATCTGGGTTAGTATGTGGAATGTTTAACAAAGATAAATTCAAACAGGGGCAGGCTTAGATGAGTGTTACCAGAGAACAGAAAGATCATCTCTTTCATAAATGGTAGTGTTATGGTTTGAAGGAGAACTTTTGCCTAGTTCCTAACTGCCAAAAACAGTAGGAACTTTCTGGACATTTTTGAGTAAAAAGGTGAATAAATTACCATTGGACACAGAAGAATAGTACAGATAGGTACATATCATTCCGTTTACTTGTTAATGTGGATAAAAAACAGTTGCATAAATTATTCTGTCTCTTTTTGCTGCTTCTCTCTTTGCAATCTCTGCTTTTGCATTGCTCCCTTATCTCTTTCCTCATTTTCAGCTGGTGTATACTGAGCCTGTGAGGTACTGAGAAGGGAAGGAGAGGGAGGGGGGAAGAGTGGAAGTTGCAGGCAGCCCTCCCTGGACCATCCAGAGGGGTCTGGGGAACAATTTGAGGGGGGTTCTTGGGATGTTCCTGACCTGTAAATATATATATATATTGTAAATATTCATTGCATTTCATATTTCTAGATTTTAGTTTGCTTGTAAATATAACTTCATTTGCTTCCACACCTTCTGAGCTAGTCTAGTGATTTATTTTGGGGGTAATTCTCCAAATTTATGTTGGGGGCTAATTCCTAAACCCACCACAGCTAGACATATTTTGCATGTTTAGCCTAATAGAAAAAGATTTGAGTAGGGACACATGCTTCAGGGCCACAAATATTAGAAAAGAAGAGTTCAAATGAAGGCACAATTTGTAACACCAAACAAGACAGTATTAATGTGTTCTGGAAGACTCAAACCAGGAGAAAAATGAGACTCTAAAATATACCTCAAGAAGGAATAGTGGGTGGAAGTGTTCTATCTTAATCAGTTTATAAAAGACTCAATGAAATATTTACCTGAAATAGCAGGGGACTGTGCCTAACAGCTCTCACTCAGTTCTATGCTCTGATGCAGTTCACTTTTGTAGTGAAAGACAATAAACCTTTCCCTAATAAATAAAGGATCAGAAAATTCATGCTTTCTTTTCAAAACTGAGAGACAAAATGTTGCTACTACCCAGTGAAAACACATTTGCCTTAATAGAGTTAATTATCCCATTACTATTGATTATCATTAACATTAATTTTTGATACCAAAGTAGCATCAAGAAGGCCCAGCCAAGCTCAAGGCTCCAGTATTCTGGGGGCCTGCATGAATTTAAACAGCAGAAGAAATTCTGTGAAAGAACTGTAGCCTAGCTTCCCAGCTAGCACCTCAGGCTTACCACAACATGTGTGTGTGAGGACTTATATAGAATATAGAATACAGAATTAAACAGGTTGGAAAAGACCTTTGAGATCATCAAGGCCAACCTATCACCCTACACCATCTAATCAACTAAACCATGGCATCAAGCACTCCATCCAGTCTCCTCTTAAATACCTCCAGTGATGGTGACTCCACAACCTCCCTGGGCAGCACATTCCAATGGCAAATCATTCTTTCTGTGAAGACGCTGAAATCAAAGTAACAAATAGCATGTCTTGGAAGCAACCAAAAGTGGAATTTCTCAGTAGGGTTGTCAAATATGTTTGAAGTGGAGATACTGAACCTAGTGAAATTTCAGTACTTATTTAAGTATGTGGGACTGCCTTTATGTGTTGTTAGGATGTGGGATTCTGAAAGAGCATAAAGATAACTAATGCCTATTAAAGGCTCCAAATATGCACTGCTGCCATGTCAAAACAATGTTGTTTCCTTCGGTCTGTGGCTGGCAATTTCACCTTCATTGGCTCAAGTACAAAGGGTCTCATTGTCAGCCTTTCACACTTAGAAACACATAAATACCCAGTCTTAGGTATGCTGCATATTACATTGCAAGTATATATTCAGATATTATTTATCTGAACTGCTTGACAGTTGTACCCATGTGCAATGTGGAGTAGCTCTCACTCCCTCAAGTTTAGGAAGAGACTGTATGAGGTTCTTGGTGCCATGGTTTAGTTGGCTAGATTGTGTTGGGTAATAGGTTGGACTTGATCATCTAGAAGGTCTTTTCCAAATTGGTTAATTCTGTTCTGTTCTGTTCTGTTCTATTCTATTCTATTCTATTCTATTCTATTCTATTCTATTCTATTCTTACTTCTATTTCTATTTCTATTTCTATTTCTATTTCTATTTCTATTTCTATTCTATTCTATTTCTATCCTATTCTATTTCTATCCTATCCTATTCTATTCTATTCTATTCTATTCTATTCTATTCTATTCTATTCTATTCTAAAATGATGAGATGGTTCAGAAGGAGAGAGAGGAAACACAGCAAAAGGAATGGGAAATAGACAAGAAATAGCACAAAACATTGAACAGCAAGTTTTTCCACTGACAGCCTCCTAGTAAGCCTTTTTCTGGCCATTTAAGATTTTGGGTTGAGACATCTAAATAAAACAGCAATTTCTCTTTTCTCACAGTGTACCTTCCTTTTTTTAGCCTTGGTGAACTTTAGTGTCCAGAATATTGCAACTATTTCACATGAATGTCTGACAAGAGGTTTATGCTAACCCAGGATAAATTTCTGATGTGCCTGCCTTGCAGAAACAAGGGGACAGGCATGCAGAAATCATGCCTCCTGCCTTTAGTGCTTTAACAAAAGCAGTGCCATAGAAGCAGCATTTGGAACACTTAGACAAATCAGCCTGTCTGCAAACGTTGATTAATGTCCTTCTATAAAAATAAACACCCTACAGTGATTAGCTCTATTGCAGTGCATTTCACACATGTACTGAGACAAGGTCAGGAGACTCTGCTATAGATAGGATAAACTTTTGGAAGTTACTGCTGATTGCAGTCATATTCAGCTTAACGATGTTGCTTCTCATAAATATCTTAAAGAGTCTCAGGGTAGTTTTCTTGGCCTGTGAGATTAGTAATATCCAGAAAAGAGTGAGCTCCATGCTTAGCAGGGGAATAGATTCAAGACTCCCTTCAGTTTAATGGGCTGCTTATAAAGCAGCTCTTGGAATGCTCTCTTGCTCCTGATGTCACCTCAGAATTGAGTAGGCTCATGAGATAAATAGGAGCTTGAAGAAAGGGATGCTGTGTGGGGAAGAGAAGACTGGAGTTTCTTAAAAATTAATGCTGGAAACAAAATTGCATTTAAGACTTGGTTTGCAGTTCAATAAAGACAGCACAGGGAAATATGGTTTCTAAACCCAAACCTACTTAAATTTAAGAAAAAAAAAGATCATATTTGGAAGAAGAAAACTCGCATAAACATTGTGTCACCTCTGTTAATTTTATGCCAAGAGGCCAAACAAACTCAGGGCAGAGTCCAAGGGCATGAGATTTAATACATCCAAGTGCCGGGTTCTGCACATTGGCCACAACAACCCCATGCAGTGCCACAGGCTGGGGTCAGAGTGGCCGGAGGGCAGCCAGGCAGAAAGGGACCTGGGGGTACTGGTTGACAGTAGGCTGAATATAAGGCAGCAGTGTGCCCAAGTGGCCAAGAAGGCCAATGGCATCTTAGCCTGTATCAGGCATAGTGTGGCCAGCAGGAGCATGGAGGTCATTCTGCCCCTGTACACTGCCTTGGTTACGCCACACCTTGAGTCCTGTGTCCAGTTCTGGGTCCCTCAGTTGAGGAAAGATGTTGACTTGCTGGAACGTGTCCAGAGAAGGGCAACAAAGCTGGGGAGGAGTTTGGAGCACAGGCCCTATGAAGAGAGGCTGAGGGAGCTGGGGTTGTTTAGCCTGGAGAAGAGGAGGCTCAGGGGAGACCTTACTGCTGTCTGCAACTACCTGAAGGGAAGTTGTAGACAGGCAGGGGCTGGTCTCTTATCCCAAGAAACCAGCACCAGAACAAGGGGACACAGTCTCAAGCTGCATCAGGGGAGGTTTAGGCTGGATGTCAGGAAGAAATTCTTCATAGAGAGAGTGATTGGCCATTGGAATGTGCTACCCGGGAAGGTGGTGGAGTCACCATCACTGGGGGTGTTTGGGAGGAGATTGCTGGGGCACTTGATGCCATTATTTAGATGATTAGGTGGTGTTGGATGATAGGTTGGACTTGATGATCTTGAAGGTCTCTTCCAACCTGGTCTGGTCTATTCTATTCTATTCTAGGGGCAGAGAATTTTGAAGATCAGTGAAATAATGCATCCCTGTCTTGAACAGTCTAAACAGTGTAGAAATACAACAAGCTTCCTAGCTTTGTTTCATAGACAAGAAGCTATAATGCCTTTAAAGAACTTACCAGAGAAACCCTAAGGGACAAGATTTTACCCACATCTTCTTAACCCTACATTTTATCTCAACAATATCAGTCTTTCTCACACACAGGTTATTCTGGTGCTTTCTTATACAGAGTTTTTAAATATGCACATTCAATGCCAGCATAACTAATAGTGTTCCATGCTTTTGAAAGTCCTGACTGTAATAATGTTAATGTAAACATTAGAAAGTACTCTGTAAAGAAAGAGAACACATTTTTGGCTATGGGTGTAGCAAGACTGCTGCAACTGTAGATTAGGTATTTGTAAAAATGGAGTGGTGCTAGAATTATGATATACTATAAAAGGAGGGCAGAATAGCTTCATGGATTGCTCTGTTTGTCAGGGATTTTCCTATTTGTCCAACCAAAGTGTGGGGAGAGGAAAATCTCTTTCTTAACAGAGATGGGGGGGAAAATAGTTCTTAAAGAAGAGTTTGGTGGTGAATGGTTTGGAACACAAGCCCTATGAGGAGAGGCTGAGGGAGCTGGGGCTGCTTAGCCTGGAGAAGAGGAGACTCAGGGGTGACCTTATTGCTCTCTCCAACTCCCTGAAGGGAGGTTGTAGACAAGTGGATGTTGGTCTCTTCTGCCAGGCAGCCAGCACCAGAACAAGAGGACACAGTCTCAGGCTGTGCCAGGGGAGGTTTAGGCTGGATGTTAGGAAGAAGTTCTATACAGAGAGAGTGATTGTCCATTGGAATGTGCTGACCGGGGAGGTGGTGGAGTCGCCATCACTGGAGGTGTTTAGGAGGAGACTTGATGGGATGCTTGGTGCCGTGGTTTAGTTGATCAGGTGGGTTGGATTGGTTGATGTGTTGGATGCGATGATCTTGAAGGTCTCTTCCAACCTGGTCTGGTCTATTCTATTCTATTCTATTCTATTCTATTCTATTCTATTCTATTCTATTCTATTCTGCTGGCCAGTATGTAAAACTTACTACTGTCAGGCAGATAGATTTAATTAATACTCATTAATATATTGCAGGCTGATGTCAGATGTGATGCTAAGATTACAGTCCTAATACATATTTAGATTTGTAATGCATACAAAAGTGAGTTAAAATAAATTAGTATCTTAAAACCTACTTTAAATATTATTGTTAAGTCCTCAATAGATGGTGCTGTTATCTAAGCTAATATCTCAGTTGATTATGCAAAGGGGCTCAAGACAAGTGGATCTGGGATTTACCTGTGAGGAGACTCAACCATCTTTGTGATGTCCTTGTTTCTGGTAGATGCTTGCAAGAGGATTTCCACTTGCTTTGCACTCCAGTGTACTAATCACAACCACAGGCAGGCACTCCAGTTACGCAAATCCAGCTAACAACAAAGTAAGTTCAGGCACTCCCACTAGAAGAAGGGCTGTTTGAAATGGAATCATTGTCTGCAGAAAGTGGAACAACTATATTTTTTTCCTACACTTTGAAATATCTGGAGCTAATTAAAAGTGTGACATTCTGTCTTGCAATGTAGCAGAGCACTGCCAGCTGCTCTTACGTGTCTCAGCTTTATGTGCACCACAGCAGTCTCCTCACTGATGACTAGGAAAGCAGCTGCTGTGGTTTTCCTCCACCTACAGACTAGATGCAGTCCTCATCTGCCTCAAGGCAAATTTTTGAGTAGTTCCATACTTTCAGATTTTGATTACAGTATTCCATCTTTTCAGGGATGCTTTTCCAAATACCTCCAGGAAAGCAACCAGAAAAGCACTGCAATCATAGAATCATAGAACTGTCAGGGTTGGAAGAGACCTTTGAGCTCATCACATCCAACCACCTGCACAGAACTCACAATCCTACAACTACTGCTAAACCACAACTACTAAACTGTGTACCACATCCACACCCCTAAATACCTCTGGGCATGATGATTCTACTACCTCCCTGGACAGCCTGTTCCAGTGCCTGAAAACCCTTTCTGTGAAGAACTTTTTCATAATATCCAACCTCCCTTGGCACAACTTGAGGCCATTCCTTCTTGTCCTTTCACTTGTTTCACTTCAGATGAGACCAACCCCCACTTCACTCAAACCTCAGTCTCAGGCTGCACCAGGGGAGGCTTAGGCTGGAGGTTAGGAGGAAATTCTACACAGAGGGAGCGATTGCCCAGGGCTGCCCAGGGAGGTGGTGGAGTCAACATCATTGGAGGTGTTTAGGAGGAGACTTGATAGGGTGCTTGGTTGCATGGTTTAGTTCATTAGGTGGGTTGGATAATAGGTTGGACGCAATGATCTTGAAGGTCTCTTCCAACCTGGTTTATTCTATTCTATTCTATTCTATTATTCTATTCCTTTAAGGTAGTTAATTGTAGTTAAGGAGGTCAATGATGGCTCCTCTCAACCTCCATTTCTGGAGATCAGAGAATCACAGAATCACCAAGGTTGGAAGAGACCTCAAAGATCACCAAGTCCATCCTGTCACCACAGACCTCATGACTAAACCATGGCACCAAGTGCCACGTTCAAAGATCTGAGTCTTGATATGTTTTTAGGATTCAAATATCTTAGACTTGGAAAACATAAAGAAATAACAGTATCATCCAGCACCAATAAGTAAGGTACCATTAATTTCCCCATTAAAATACAATAAATATTTATCCATTTACTAATGGTTGAAATGTCCTCTCCTTTAATAATTAATCCAGAGAATAAATAAAATTAAACCATTAGCTAATTCTCCATTTTATATCCTATTTCAGTCACATTTACTACTGTTTGATGGCCTACTTTATGTTATCTGAAATACTGTATACATATTGATTGTGGACATTAATATAAGATGAAGACCACACTAAGAAGGCCAACGACATCCTGGCCTGCATCAGAAATAATGTGGCAAGCAGGAGCATGGAAGTCATTGTGCCCCTGTACTCAGCACTGGTTAGGCCACACCTTGAGTCTTGGGTTCAGTTTTGAGCCCCTCAATTTAAGAAGGACACTGAGACTCTTGAACGTGTCCAGAGAAGGGCAACAAAGCTGGGGAGAGGTCTGGAGCACAAGCCCTATGAGGAGAGGCTGAGAGAGCTGGGGTTGCTTAGCCTGGAGAAGAGGAGGCTCAGGGGAGACCTTATAGCTCTCTACAACTACCTGAAAAGAGGTTGTAGCCAGGTGGGGGTTGGTCTCTTCTCCCAGGCAACCAGCACCAGAACAAGAGGACACAGTCTCAAGCTGTGCCAGGGGAAGTTTAGGCTGGAGGTGAGGAGAAAGTTCTTCAAAGAAAGAGTGATTGGCTATTGGAATGTGCTGCCCAGGGAGGTGGTGGAGTCACCATCATCAGAGGTGTTCAAAAAAAGGATTGGACATGGCACTTGAAGCTACGGTTTAGTTAGTCCTGAGGTGTTGGGTGATAGGTTGAACTTGGTGATCTCTGAGGTCTTTTCCAACTTTATTGATTCTATGAGTCTAAGAAGTAGCTAAAAGAAAACACAGAGGAATAATTAAACTATTAGGACTTCCTGGTTGTTCTTTATTTCTTTTGAGTACTTAACATTTAAATATCTTATGAGCAAGTCACAGAATTTTAGGAAATAATAATAATCAAGTGACTGTAATTGTTAATCAGCATGATAAGAAAACACAAACATGGCAACACTTGCTGATAACAACAATAAGGTAAAGTCTGATCTTCAGATAGCTTTGGATCCTGGTATCCTGATACATCATGAACAACATATTCTAGGAATAATTGCACAGCATTGTGCACCATGTCTGTATCAGGCCAGCAATGTAATGGTGGCATGATGTAATGGGTGTCATGTCCATGATACCTCATAGATTGATAGCCAAGAAAATCAGGATGTTCCTGACCAATCTGGGTGTTTGGGCTGGCTCCCTTGCACAGCCTAGGACTGGACTCACAGAGTAAGCAGTATGTTTTAGAGTGTTGGGTTATATCCTTGACTGTTTACTTGGGTCTAATTCAGACAAATTACCACCAAGCAGGCATTGGTCAAAAGAAGTCTGTTAAGTATATTATTACCCTGAAGAAGTTTGGAGTACTTAGGCATTTCCAGATGTTCCTTGCACAGCTTGGTAATGACATGGGTTTGAATCCACCAAAGCAGAGAAGGAAATTCAGCTGGAATACCCCAGCTGAGACAAATAATTTCCACCACCTATGCCCCCATCATGTCCATTTTCCAGTGATAACAGTCACCATACCTGAGTTTTCTGCTGAAGTTACTCCTAGCAGCTGTTGGATATGCAGAGTTTTCCTCTTGGACTAGACCCATTTGCACTACTTAGCCAAAATGATGTGTAGCCTGTGTTCTTGAATGAACTAAGATGAAAGGCAGACACTGTGATGTTCAGCCCTGACAGGGTGGATTCTGTTCTGTTTGGGGAGTTAAACTTATGAAAAATGAACACTTAACAATTTTCCAGGTGTATGTCTAGAGGGTTAAAAAAGAGTTTTGCAGATCACATTTGCAGACCAAAGCAATCACTTCTGGTTGGCTTAAAGTATGTCAAGCAACCTGCAAGAAACTTGAAGCCTGGACAAAACCCTGACAGGAGGATTTTACTGAAAGATTTCGGGTGACCACATCATGATTTGCAGCAATTCCATTATGGCTTAGTGTTCATTATAACAGGTGCTCAGTTAAAGAAGTTGTGTGGCCATTTGTATTCCCAAACATTAAGTGCTGCTTCATGTGTAAAATTCCTGATGAAATCAGAAGTTTTCTAAGTACAATCCATTCCCAAAGGACAAAAAAAAAATGTGACAGAAGGACTCTTCATGGAATCTCAGAATGTTGAAGGCTGGAAGGGACCTTGAAAGATCATCTAGTCCAACCCTCCTGCCAGAGCAGGATCACCTATACCAGATAAGAGTGGCTAGCTAGGCCACTCTCCATCATTTTCCTCCAGTCCTGGCTCACTGGTGAGGTCCCAGATGACTGGAAACTGGCCAACGTGGTCCCCATCCACAAGAAGGGTCGGATGGAGGAACCTGGAAACTACAGGCCAGTCAGCCTGACCTCAGTGCCAGGGAAAGTGATGGAGCAGATTATCCTGGCAGCAATAACTGCGCACCTGAAGGATGGCCAAGGGCTCAGGTCCAGCCAACATGGATTCAGGAAGGGCAGATCCTGCCTCTCCAACCTGATCTCTTTCTATGATCAGGTGACCCGCCTGGTGGATGTGGGGAGGCCTGTGGATGTGGTCTACCTAGACTTCAGCAAGGCCTTTGACACCGTCCCCCACAGCAAACTGCTGACTAAGCTGTCAGCCTGTGGATTGGACCACTACACTCTGTGCTGGGTTAGGAACTGGCTGGAGGGCCGGGCCCAGAGAGTGGTCGTGAACGGTGCCGCATCCAGCTGGAGGCCAGTCACCAGTGGTGTCCCCCAGGGATCAGTGCTGGGCCCTGTCCTCTTCAACATATTCGTTGATGATCTGGATGAAGGGGTAGAGTCAGTCATCAGCAAGTTTGCAGATGACACAAAGTTAGGGGCAGATGTTAGTCAATTAGAGGGTAGAAAGGCTCTGCAGAGAGACCTTGACCGACTGGAAAGATGGGCAGAGTCCAATGGGATGGCTTTCAACAAGTCCAAGTGCCGAGTGCTGCACTTTGGCTATGGCAATCCCATGCAGAGCTACAGGCTGGGGTCGGAGTGGCTGGAGAGCTCCCAGACAGAGAGGGACCTGGGTGTGCTGATCGACAGCCACCTGAATATGAGCCAGCAGTGTGCTCAGGTGGCCAGGAGGGCCAATAGCATTCTGGCCTGCATTAGGAATAGTGTGGCCAGCAGGAGCAGGGAGGTCATAGTGCCCCTGTACTCTGCTCTGGTTAGGCCGCACCTTGACTACTGTGTCCAGTTCTGGGCTCCTCAGTTTAAGAAGGACATTGAGACACTTGAGCGTGTCCAGAGAAGGGCAACAAGGCTGGTGAGAGGCCTTGAACACAAGCCCTATGAGGAGAGGCTGAGGGAGCTGGGATTGTTTAGCCTGGAGAAGAGGAGGCTCAGGGGTGACCTCATTGCCCTCTACAACTACCTGAAGGGTGGTTGTAGCCAGGAGGGAGTTGGCCTCTTCTCCCAGGCAACCAGCACCAGAACAAGGGGACACAGTCTCAAGCTGCGCCAGGGGAGGTTCAGACTCGAGGTGAGGAGGAAATTTTTCACCGAGCGAGTCATTCGGCATTGGAATGGGTTGCCCAGGGAGGTGGTTGAGTCATCGACCCTGGAGGCGTTCAAGGGGAGATTGGACGTGGCACTTGGTGCCATGGTCTAGTCATGGGGTCTGCGGTGTCAGGTTGGACTCGATGATCCTCGAGGTCCTTTCCAACCTAAGTGATACTGTGATACTGTGATACATTCAGATGGGTCTTGAATATCTCCAGAGAGGGAGACTCCATAATCCACCCTGGGCAGCTTGTTCCAGTGTTCTGTGACCCTCACAGTGAAATAATTCTTCTTCATGTTACAGAATCATAGAATGAAGCATATTAGAAGAGACCTCCAAGATCATCAAGTCCAACCAATCACCCAACCCTAACGAATCAACTAGACCATGGCACTAAGTGCCTTATCCAGGCTTTTCTTAAACACCTCCAGAGACATCGACCCCAACACCTCCCTGGGCAGCCCATTCCAATGGGCAATCACTCTTTCTGTGAAGAACTTTTTTACCCATTACACAGCTTGAGACTGTGTCCTCTTGTTCTGTTGCTGGTTGCCCAGGAGAAGAGACCAATCCCCACCTGGCTACAACCACTCTTCATGTAGTTTTGGACATCAATAAAGTCTCCCTTATGGAACTTCCTATGCCTCAATTTCCACCCATTGCTCCTTGTCCTGTCATTGGGCATCACTGAGAAGAGCCTGACTCCATCCTGATGGCACTCACTCTTTACATATTTATAAACATTAATGAGGTCACCCCTTAGTCTTGTCCTCTCCAAGCTAAATAGCCCCAGCTCGCTCAGTCTCTCCTCAGAGAATGAATCTGACACTGCTTAGAGAGCGAAGGAAAAATATTTATTTATGCTGTACCCTAAGAAAACAGGAATGAAGCAATAAAAAATTGAACCAACTGAATGAAGATCAGATGCTTTGACTATTCTATTAACAGATAAATAACTAAAGGTCATTGTCCCCTTCTACTCAACTCTGGTCAGGCTACATCTCGAGTATTGTGTCCAGTTTTGGGCACCTCAATACAAGAGAGATGTGGAGGTGCTGGAGCAAGTGCAGAGGACGACAAAGAAGTTGGGAAGGGCCTGGAGAATGAATTATGAAGAGTGACTGAAGAGGCTGGGGCTGTTTAGTTTGAAAAAGAAGGCTGAGGGGAGACCTCATTGCTGCCTACAGCTACCTGAAAGGATGCTGAGGAGAAGTTGATGCTGGTCTCTTCTCACAGGTAATTAGTGATAGAACAAGAGAGAACCGACTCAAGCTGTAGCTGGGTAGGTTTAGACTGGACATTAGGAAAAATTTTGTCATGAAAAGAGTGGTCAGGCATTGTAGTGTGCTGCCCAGGGAGGTGGTTGACTCACCAACCCTGGATGTGTTTAAAGGTCATTTGGATGTGGGGCTTGGGAATATGGTTTAGGGTTATCGGTTGGACTTCGTGATCCTAAGGGTCTTTCCCAAGCTGAATGTTTCTGTGACTCTGTAAAGGAGTAAAATCCAAACTAGAGAGACATGGGTGGTCTGTGAAAATCACTGCCATGATATAAAGGCTGCAAAACTGTGGCCATTAAGGCTTTAAATTTTGAAATTGTGCAATATTTTCTTATCCCCTTGTCATTAGTTTTTTAATAATCAGAACTGCACTTGAGAAGAACCCAAATATATTAGTTTTGAGCACTATGAGATAATTTAATGAAGCCAAAAGTAAGCAATGGATTAAGAAGTGTGCAATCTTCTATTCCTGGGTTGATGTACTTCATTAGAACTGAAAGGTGAGGCAGCAGGAGGCCTTCTCTTGCAAATTGCAGTGGTTTAAATTACTGCAGCATACATACAACTAATAAATTAGGAAGAGACATTTCTATCAGTATCACAGTATCACAGTATTGCCAAGTTTGGAAGAGACCTCGAGGATCATCGAGTCCAATCTGTCACCACAGACCCATGACTAGACCATGGCACCAAGTGCCACATCCAATCTCCTCTTGAACAATTCGAGGGATGGTGACTCCACCACCTCCCCAGGCAGCACATTCCAATGACTAATGATTCTTGATGAATAACTTTCTACTCACCTCGAGCCTAAACTTCCCCTGGTGCAGCTTGAGACTGTGTCCCCTTGTTCTGGTGCTGGTTGCCTGGGAGAAGAGACCAACCCCTTCCTGGCTACAACCACCTTTCAGGTAGCAGTAGATGGCAATGAGGTCACCCCTGAGCCTCCTCTTCTCCAGGCTGAACAATCCCAGCTCCCTCAGCCTCTCCTCACAGGGCTCTGCTCAAGGCCTCTCCCCAGCCTTGTTGCCCTTCTCTGGACACGTTCAAGTGTCTCGATGCCCTTCTTAGCATGAGGGGCCCAGAACTGAACACAGGACTCAAGGTGTGGCCTAACCAATGCAGAGTACAGGGGCACAATGACTTCCCTGCTCCTGCTGGCCACACTATTCCTAATGCAGGCCAGGATGCCATTGGCCTTCTTGGCCACCAGGGCACACTGCTGGCTCATGTTTAGGCAGCTGTCGATCAGCACCCCCAGGTCCCTCTCTGTTTGGCAGCTATCCAGCCACTCTGACCCCAGCCTGTAGCTCTACATGGGATTGCTGTAGCCAAAGTGCAGCCCCTGGCACTTGGACTTGTTGAATGACATCCCATTGAACTCTGCCCATCTGTCTAGTTGGTCGAAGTCCTTCTGCAGAGCCCTTCCATCCTCTAACTGACTAACATCTGCCCCTAACTTGGTGTCATCTGCAAATTTGCTGATGACTGACTCAATCCCCTCATCCAGATCATCAGTGAAGATGTTAAAGAGGACGGAGCCCAGCACTGATCCCTGGGGGACGCCACTGGTGACTGGCTGCCAGCTGGCTGTGGCACCATTCACCACCACTCTTTGGGCTCGGCCCTCCAGCCAGTTCCTCACCTAGAACAGAGTGTTGCGGTCCAAGCCTCGAGCTGACAGCTTAGCCAGCAGTTTGCTGTGGGGGACGGTGTCAAAGGCCTTGCTGAAGTCCAGGTAAACCACATCCACAGGCCTCCCCACGTCCACCAGGCGGGTCACCTGATCATAGAAGGAGATCAGGTTGGTCAGGCAGGACCTGCCCTTCCTAAATCCATGTTGGCTGGACCTGAGCCCTTGTCCGTCCTTCAGGTGCACAGTTATTGCCGCCAGGATAATCTGCTCCATCATTTTCCCTGGCACTGAGATCAGGTTGATTGGCCTGTAGTTTCCAGGTTCCTCCATCAGGAGAGGAGTTAGGACCTCTCTAGCTTTCAAAGGCAGCATACTTCTCCAGCCAATTCAGGGCAACAAAAACAATTTAAGATAAAGGAAATTTCAGTAAAAGTCTGAGTGCCCCACTCACATCTCCTCCCTTGCTAAGTTATCACCTGCTCAGTGTTGATACTAAACTCAAGTTTTATGAAAGTTCAATTGATTTTGTAATATTTTATGAATTATCCTCTTCATAGGACTTTAAAATATTATTAGGCTGAACTCTTTTTCACTTCTGACCTTTCATAGACATTGTGCCTTGCATTGATTTTTTTCAGCTCTGTGATACTGGCTGAGCTGCAATAGTTCCAGCAAATAGGAGAGGAGGGAGAATCAAATGCCATTGCATTAAGGAAGTGAAAAGAAATCATCTAAGTTCGATTACCAACAATTCAGCTTTGCTATCTCCTCCCCTCAGCACACAAGACCTGCAGAGATAAGTCACCAAGCAAATGCTTTTCCTCATAATCACCCCCAACAGCCTTTACGTTGCTGCCATACCTCTTTATCCATCACTCAGCATTAAAAACATGTATTAAAATAAGTACCTGAGCTGGGTCTACAGGCAGTGCTAAATATTCTTTTTTTCTCAACTAAATGATTTTCTGTCAGCTGGCTTGTCAGGCTCCTGAGGGCACAGCAGGGGATCATTTGAAAAGAATTATGTTGCACCAGTGATAGATTAAATCCACTTGAATCAATAGCATTTAGATTTTCAAAAGGATATAGCTATCAATTAAAACAAATCCTGACTCAGCAGACTTCATTTTCAGATCAGGCTGTTACCTAAGCCAGTCTGGAAGGTATGGGGATATTTGGAGTGTTTGGGAGTATTTTTATCTCCAATTTAGGCATCTGATGCATCGACAGACTTATTGGACTTTTTAATTCCTAGCTTTTTTTGTGTCAAGCATGAGGTGTAAGAGTCTGTTTTCACAATCCACAAATAAGAGCCCAGTGCCACCTGAACTCTCCAAAGATATCTGAGACATCCACAAAATGATGGAAATCTCTCAAAAGACCAGTAAATCTGTGCCCTGGCAGGAGATTCCTCTGCATCTCAAGTGGCCCTAAGTGCTTATACCTAGGCCACTGATTCAAGCTGTTCATGCCAACCTAAAATTGAATCTCAAATAGATCAAAGGAAAAGAGCTTAGAGTGAGTAACTCAGGCTCAGCCATCAAAGTCTGTACCTAAATTCAGCAAAACTCTTTCTGTTGGCAAAATTCCCCCACCTAAAGTTGATTTAGCAGTACTGCAGTTTTAGCAGTATAGATTAAAGAATTTACAGGAGGAGTAACTCAGAGATTCTTCTGTATGATCCATTGCACATGATGTGGAACGCCACCAAGAGAATTTAGGGCTCTGACGCTGGTGATCCAAGTTGGTATTTGTTCTGCTGTTCCTCGTGTTTCAAGAGACAAATATTAATCATTTCAATGATCATTTCAATGAGGGTACTTCACTAAAAGAGTGATTGCTCATTGGAGTGTGCTGCCCAGGGCGGTAGAGTCACTGCCTCTGGAGGTGTTCAGGAAGGGGTTGGGTGTGGCGCTTGGAGCCATGGTTTGGTTGTCAGGAGGTGTTACATATCAGGCAATAGGTTGGACTTGATGGCCTCTGAGGACTTTTCCCACCTGGTTGATTCTGTGATTCTATGAAGTAGTTACACATTGAGGTAATAACCTTTGCAAACGACTGATAATAGCGCTTCCAAATTCTTGGAATAGTTCTGCTGGCTGAAGAGAAGAAAGAAATCAAACTCAACAAAGTTGGTGAGGGGCTTGGAACACAAGCCCTATGAGGAGAGACTGAGCGAGCTGGGGTTGCTTAGCCTGGAGAAGAGGAGAGTCAAGGGTGACCTTATTACTCTCTACAACTACCTGAAGGGAGGTTGTAGACAGACAGAGGTTGGTCTCTTGTCCCAGACAGCCAGTACCAGAACAAGAGGACACAGTCTCAGGCTGCACCAGGGGAGGTTCAGGCTGGAGGTTAGGAGGAAGTTTTACACAGAGGGAGTGATTGCCCATTGGAATGGGCTGCCTGGGGAGGTGGTGGAGTCACCATCCCTCGAGGTGTTCAGGAGGAGACTTGACAGGGTGCTTGGTTGCATGGTTTAGTTGGTTGGGTGGTGATGGATGATAGATTGGACACGATGATCTTGAAGGTCTCTTCCAACCTGGCTTATTGTATTCTAAATATCTCCCCAGCTTATCTAACATCAGAGCCATGCGCCATCTATATAAAATCAGAATATATCAAATGCCACAAAACCCAAAACACCTTCATTTTGCTTCCTTAATCTGAGCAGGAATTAATCAATCAATCAAACAAACAGTTGCCCAACATTGAATAGGTGCCAATCATCAAGTCCAACCTATTACCAACACCTAACACCTCCTGACAATTAAACCATGGCTTCAAGTATTGCATCCAACTATATTGTAATTTACAATTACATTTTATTGCATTTTATTTATTGTATTTTATTTTTAATTTTCTTTCTTTTAATTTTATTTTATTCTACTCTATTTTATTATTTTATTTAATTTTATTTTCTTTTATTATATTGTTTATTTTATTTAATTTTATTGTTTTCTTTTATCTTATTTTATTATTTTATTTCATTTTATTTCATTTCATTTTGTTGTTTATTTTATTTAATTTCATTTTTGGTTTTCATTTAATTTCATTCCATTTTATTATATCCTATTTTATTTCATTCCATTCCATTCCAATTGTGGGTTTTTTTGCATACCCTGTGTCTGGCTGCTGTGTATTCAGAGTTGCATTCAGTCTTGACCCAAAGAACCAAGGAAGGTTATTCCTTTGTCACCCTTGGCAGTTCACTTCAAAACTTTGTCATTTTCTCTCAAAAAATATGTACTAATTATTTTTTACCTTGCCATTCATCTATGCCAGGACATAATTATATTGCACAGGACCACAGAGTACATGAAGTTGGAAGAGACCTCCAAGCCCATCCAGTCCAACCCTCGCCTCAGCACTGAAGGCTCAACACTTAACCATGTCCCTAAGCACCAGGCCATTATACACCCCCAGGGATAGCGACTCTAGCACTGCCCTGGGCAGACCATTCCAATATCTCAGATCCCTTCCAGCGCAGAAATATTTCCTGGCATCCAGCCTGAACCTCCCCTGGTGCAGCTTTACTGATGGGCAGGAAAAACAGCCCCCAAACCCACCCACACGCCACACCCCCAGGTTGAGATCAAGGGTTTGCTGAGATGAGAGGTATGTCATTACCTTAGCAGAAGCTGTGGGGGGTGGTTTGTTTGTTGAACTTAATATTGGCCTATCAAAATCATGTTTTGGTTTGTCAATAAATTATTGAACATCCAAGAGGAAAGGAACATCCTGGAGGTGGCCAGATTAAGTCTCCAGCACTCACTACATGCCAATAATTCCTATTGGAATATTATTTTCATCTCTATCCTTTCTCAACAGCACTGCTTTCACACTCTGCCCCTTTACCAACACACCTGCCCCATTTTGCCCCATTGGAGTCTCCTCCCACCCCAGGTGTGGCCAGTTTGCCCTCCCCACCCATTCCCCTTTTTATTCCCCCCCAGGAAAGGCAGAAGCTCTAAGCTGAGCCCATTTGGGCTGAGGATCCTCCTCTCATCACTGGTGAGTACCTATGGTGCACACTGGGTGGTGGTGGTGGTGACAACAAAGGCCGGGGGGCCTGGTGGCCCCCCGGTTGTTAGGGCAATGATTGATGATTTTTCCAATATCCTCCACAGGTGCTGGCTAAGCTACTCTGGGTGGTATCTTGGCTGGTTGAGGGTCTTGCTCCCAACTTGGGGATGGGTGCAGAAATGGTGGTGATGCAGGAGCTGTTTAGGCAGGGTGGAACTGGATGATTCTTGGGGTCCATTCCGATCCTGACAAGTCAATGATTCAAGACTTCCAAGTCCTTCTCTGGGCAGCCTCCAGCATGTGGTGTCTGCAGTAAAGACAAGAGCATGAAGGCTGGTGGTGGGGGAAGCAGGGGGGTTAAACTAGATGACCTTTAGAAGCTACTTCTAGCACTGGTGATTCTATGATCTAGTGTTTTTAATGGGCTGCTCAGGGAGGTGGTCACATCACCATCACTGGAAATCTTTAGGAAGAGAAAGGATGAGGTACTTAGTGCCATGGTTTAAGCTGATTAGATGGTATTGGGTGATAGGTTGGACTTGAAGATCTCAAAGATCTTTTCCAACCTGGTTTATTCTATTCTAATGAAGGTACTAAGGGAAGTTCTGCAGACACTGCAATTTGTTTCTTCTGTAATATTCAATTGTTTGAGTTCACCTTTCTTCAGGGAGACTTGTTTTATACAGACTGTAGATTCCAGCAATCCTGTCTTAGAAAAAGTCTTCCAATCATAGATTCAGGCAGAAAAGTTTTCTTGTTGCTTTCATTAACTGCCTTCACATGTTGCCATACACCTGAGAAATTATGGAAGAGTGTGAAGGTCAATTAGAGTTGTATCATCTTCAATTTAGCCTCCAAATGACCTGAAGGGTAACCAGGTTGATATAGTTTTGATCAAATTGATAAGCCAGATATATGATGACATATTAATATGATTTATTAAGCATAAAAAATTATTTTTCTGAGCCACTGTGATCCAGGTTCATCTGCCCAGTCTATGATAGGTTGATTACACACAATAGGATGATGATAAACAGTGGAATAGCAGTCTAGGAAAAATCAGAACTTGGAATACAGAAGAACAAACCAGAAACTTCCTATAAGTATGAAAAAAAAAAGAGTAGAATTATCCAGTTTGGGAAAGACTTTTGAGATAGAGTCTAACCCAACACCATCCAATCAACTAAACCATGGTGGTGAGATGGACCTCCTTGGCTTGCAACAGAGCTAACTAACAGGTAAGCAAGCTATAAACCTTAGAAATAACCAGGTAAATTAGTGTAAGTTACTCATAAACTGCCAAGCTGTTAGCTACCAAAACCTTTGCTAAATGAAGCGATGCTCTGAGTTAATATTTGTAATCCAAAAGTCAGGAATAATCCAAAAGGTAGCATGCAAAATTAGGGGAAGTGAGTGAGAGGAAGAGCAGGCTGCTGTGGTGAAGATCTATGACTCAAATACTGTTCGGCTAGGACAAAAGAAGCTAATTGCCCTGATGACAGGAGCATGAAGTAGGTGCTTGTTGCCACCTCGAATCCTATTAACGAAGGAGTGGAGAGGTAGAAGAGAGAAAGGTGACAGAGAGATAAAACCAGAACAAGAGGACACAGTCTCAAACTGCTCCAGGGGAAGTTTAGGCTGGAGGTGAGGAGAAAGTTCTTCACAGAGAGAGTGATTAGCCATTGGAATGTGCTGCCCAGGGAGGTGGTGGAGTCACCATCCCTGGAGGTGTTCAAAAAGGATTGGATGTGACACTTGAGGCCATGGTTTAGTTAGTCTTGAGATCTTGGGTGATAGGTTGGATTTGATGATCTCTGAGGTCTTTTCCAACCTTATTGATTCTGTGATGATGTGGGCTCTGAAATCTTCCTCTATACATTCCCTTTTTGAAACCTGAACAGACCAGTGGCAGATTACCTATTAAAATCCTGCCAATCAGTCTGGCAGGCAAAACTGCACATACCTTCTCATATAACCTCTGACATGTGCAGTTGTCTCTCTGAAACATGAGGCATGGGGTCCAGCTTCAAACCCCCCTCCCTCCAGGCAGCCTAAACAGCACCTTCCTATTGGCTCCTCAACCTCAAACCTGGACCCTGAAACAGGGAGGGAGGAGAAAGGACAGTGGCCAAACAGGTTTAGCTGGCTTGTTCATGCCTCTTCCAGGACACAGGTGACTGGTAACACCTGCTCTGTCCTCTGCCAGTATATTTTGGGAACTTAGATGGATGCACACTAGCAGAATTGACATGAACTGCATGTCTTGGTAGCAGTAATCCTTCTATTTAGGTATCCAGATCCCAATCCTCAGTCATTTAAACAGAGGTAAAGAAACACAGCTTTTAATCTCCCAGCTTGTGTGCCACTTGAGTGTGAGTAAGCAAGCAGCTAAAATCTCTAAGGCTGAAATAATCATGTATTTTGAAATTCTTCACAGGCTTACTTCTGGCTGCTTCCAGGAGCAGATTATTTTGACAATATAATTCCTTAAAGGGTAAAGTTCAGCAGCCTTTGCTTCTTTCATGAGGAATTTTGCCCCAGGGAGAAGTTCAGATTCAGGCCCATTACAATTACCATGGTAGGATGGAAATAAAACTTGAACAACACAGCCATCCACAGAGTTTCTCTTGTAACAGTATTCACTACCCTCAGCCAAGGAAACGCTTTACAGAGCAAAACTGGTCAGACAGCCTTACCAGCTTCTTCTAACTTCTTAGCCTACAAATCTTAAAATGTTTTAGTTTGAAAGATGAGGTTTTAAAGAGAGCAGCTGAAAGGAGTAGCCTGTATTGCATTTTAAAGCTTCATTTTCAATTTCCCTGTTCTTATAAGTCAAAGCAGCCCTGAGGAGAGAGTCTTGGGGGTGCTGGTGGATGAGAAGCTCAACATGAGCTCTCAATGTGCACTTGCAGCCCAGAAGGCCAGTCAGACCCTGGGCTGCATCAGGAGAAGTGTGGCCAGCAGGTCAAGGGAGGTGATTCTCCCCTCTACTCAGCTCTGGGGAGACCCCACCTGGAGTACTGCCTCCAGTTCTGGAGCCCCTATTACAAGAGGGATGTGGAGGTGCTGGAAGGTGTCCAGAGAAGGGCCATGAGGATGATCAGAGGGCTGGAGCACCTCTCCTATGAGGACAGACTGAAGGAGTTGGGGCTGTTCAGTCTGGAGAAGAGAAGGCTCCCAGGTGACCTAACTGTGACCTTCCAGTATCTGAAGGGGGCCTACAGGAAGGCTGGGGAGGGACTGCTCAGGATCTCAGGTAGTGATAGGACTAGGGGGGATGGAATGAAGCTGGAGGTGGGGAGATTCAGGCTGGAGGTGAGGAGGAAGTTGTTCCCCATGAGAGTGGTGAAGCCCTGGAATGGGTTGTCCAGGGAGGTGGTTGAGGCGCCGTCCCTGGAGGTGTTTAAGCCCAGGCTGGCTGAGGCTCTGGCCAGGCTGATCTAGTGTGGGGTGTCCCTGCCCATGGCAGGGGGGTTGGAACTAGATGACCCTTGTGGTCCCTTCCAACCCTGACTGATTCTATGATTCTATAATTATTAGATTACCCAAGGAAAAATTATCTTGGAAGGGTCCTTACAAGCTTTTCTAGTCCAATGCCCTGATCAGAGCAGAGACAGCGTTGAACATAGATCAGACTTACCAAGGTCAATCTTCCAGAATATTTTAATAATAATTGGGATGGGTTTTTCAGGCAGAACATGTATTTCAGTGACTACCAAGAATAGACTAGAAATGAATTTACATTGGGTCACTTCTGGTAAATTTTATTTGACCTATTTTAGTTTATATATTTGAACAGTACATTGAATGATGAATTGGATTGTGTTAAGAAGTGTCTTTTTCTTTAAAGTGACTTTAAAGCTTGTCTAGGCTGAATGTAGCCCTCTCCAATTAGTCACATGAGTACCACTCCAAGAATGAAATGCATCCATTCAGTTACATCTTCATTAGTTGTCTCACCTGTGTACAGAGGGGAAATCCAGATGGCAAAATGACACTATCATTTCTACAATGTGTTCCCAGCAACTCTTTCCCTGTGGATTTAGTTGAACATGCCAAGTTTCTGAGGATCTTTTAGAAATGAACTTTGCTTGAGTATATTTATCATAGAATCACAGAATCAATAAGGTTGGAAAAGACATGGGTGGTCATCAAGCCCAACCTATCATCCAACACCTTATGACTAACTAAACTATGCCTTCAAGTGCCACATCCAATCCCCTCTTGAACACCTCCAGGGATGGTGACTCCACCGCCTCCCTGGGCAGCACATTCCAATGGCCAATCTTTCTTTCTGGGAATAACTTTCTCCTCACCTCCAGCCTAAACCTTCCCTGGCACAGCTTGAGACTGTGTCCTCTTGTTCTGGTGCTGGTTGCCTGGGAGAAGAGACCAACCCCCTCCTGTCTACAACCTCCCTTAAGAAATACATAAGTAAAACAACCTGAATTATTAGTGTTTAATTACACTCTTTTTTTCCAGATCAAATAGCCAAAAGGGTATAAGATACTCCTGAAGCTTCTTAGACTTCTCATTTGAACCCTGTACAGATGGACTCAATGTAGCCAAATATTAATCTAAGGACAAAAAAAGCATGAGGTCAATAAAAATAAAGAGGATGAAATGCCCATGAAGAGTTTGTTTCTAAGAGTGCATATCACTTCCAGAACATCCAGTGGCATAAAATACTCTAATGGTATTAACCTAAAATCTGTTGGAGCTGAATTCACTGAGATACTTGCAAATTTGCTTGCCAGACTACTATTAAATCACATTCATGTTACTCCAGCTCTCAGGAGGAGAGAGGACATTCTATTAAACATTTTTGCATTACGTACAGCATACTTGCTGAAGAGAGAAAAGAGGATCCCTCTCAGGAAATGTGTTTTGATGTGTTAAGGAAAAAAAAATACAGGCACTTCAGAATAGCTGTTATGATGAACTCCATGGGGGACACTTTTTTAACATTAGATGGCTCCTAAAAATAAGTGTGAATGATCAGTTGAAGTCATTGAAATGTTGCAGTTCTCAGTGAAGCTAGGCTAAGCGATGCTGGTTACACACCTGACCTATTGACTGTGGGGTTTTTTTTCATTTCAGTTAGGAAAATGGAGCTGAAAGGTAATTGTTTGCTCTGGAAATGCTTCTGAGAGATCCATTTCCCCCATGCTCGGCTGCTTAGAGCAAAGCCCGAATTTCATGTAAATCCATTGCATCTCTGAATGGCATTGAGCTTAGCAGCTTCACAGGTGATCTTTTGTCTGTAAACCCATGTCCCTTTGCAGGTGACATACATTCACAGGAAAAAAAGGGGAAAGGAATGATCCTACCACCTGAAGGAATGCAGTAATTTGGAATAGATTTGACTAGTGGGCACAAAGGAGGAAGGTGTGTGTTGTCACCACCCAGCAGACAGGCACCAGAAAATCTGCAAACCCACTGATTTTTTCCTATGTATATTTTGAGTCTGAGCAGTCTCTAAAAGCTGTAATGCTGATCAAATTTGGTGCAAAGTGGAACTGATTCACAAGCCACCAGACCTACTAACCACATACTTAAGCTGCAATTGCATGAAAGAGGCAAATAGATGTCTGACTCTCATGCTGCCACAATATAGTGAAATCAATTAAATGTATTGCCTTATACTTCCATTTAAAACCTCTTTTTCTACAGGACTCACACAATCGGCAAAAATCCTTAATAAGTCTGAATCTGTACATAAATCATCATCTAGAATGGCCAATTTCAACACACTACAAACCAGCAAAACAGAATGATGACCTTGTGCTGTGTTGTACCCATCCTCGGTGGGGGGCTGAAAGAGTCCAGTCCCCAGGAGAACAAAAGAAACTTGATCCAGGTGGGCAGAGAAGGACTTGGTTTTCCCCTTGCAGGATGAGGGGGCCCCTGGGTCAAAGGTGGTCTATTCCATTTCTTCTTCTTGTCCAGCAAGCCTACAAAAAGGAGAACATTGTCTGCTGTTGCTCTCTTTCCTGCCTCACCTGCTGGAAAGAACATCAGCTGCTGCTGGTTTCCGGCATTGGCCGCATGGTTGGGCCTGGTTCTCTCCAAGCTGTATCCATGCTCTCCAAAGGACTTGAATCTGCTTACATCCAGGGAAATACCAGGCCATCCAGGCTTGGTTTTGTATATTTTCCTATTTATCCTTATCCTTCTGAATCCTTCCTGTAAATAATACATATAAATATAGGTCCAACTATATATACATATAGGTTGGACTCGATGATCCTTGAGGTCTCTTCCAACCTTAGTGATACTGTGATATAGTTTAAAAAGAAATTTTACTTCTCCTACTTCCAAACTGATTCCAGACTGTGTTTTGTAGATTCACCTCCTTCCTTTTTCCTTATCCCCCCTTTTTTTCCCCTCCCTTTCCTTACCAGGGGATGGGAAGAGGGTGGGGGAGGAAGTCTCAGTTTGTTATAATCTGAGCTTTTAGACTCCAGTTAAGGCTCAAACCAGTGTAGACCTTGACTGATGATTTTATCTTCTTAAAACTTTCCAAGGCAGATGTAATGCTAATAATGGCAAAATATGAAGTTCATAGAGCAGATATGGAAAGTAAATCTTGTCTGCTCTCTCTGTGTGTTTCATTCCAGGCTTTGACAGTGAAAGATAGCAAAGTGTAGCCAACTTCCTCTAGTGTCACTGTGATTTAAATATTAAGCACATTTGTCTGAATAAAACAACCGTTAGTGACATCAAACTGATTCATTGGTGTACATATTAAGGTGGTCTGTATATCTTTGAATTTAAAAATCATATCAAGTTGATTCCAAGTCAAGATCACATTAACTTTTGATACTCTGTTTGTCTGCTACTACTGTTACCAAAAAAAAAAGAGAAATAAACTAAGTGCAATACATGGTCAAGTATCACAAGAGTTCAGTGTGTTTTGTGCTGTATTAAACTGTGCTTGTGGTCCTGCAGGACTTGGATTACTCTGCCTGTGTAATTTGAGTCCTGTGTCCAGTTCTGGGCCCCTCAGTTTAAGAAAGATGCTGAGTTGTGGGAATGTGTCCAGAGAAAGGCAACAAAACTGGGGAGGGGTTTGGGGCACAGCCATGTGAGGAGAGGCTGAGGGAGCTGGGGTTGCTTAGCCTGGAGAAGAGGAGGCTCAGGGGAGACCTTCTTGCTGTCTACAACTACCTGAAGGGAGGTTGTAGCCAGATGGGGGTTGGTCTCTTCTCCCAGGCAACCAGCACCAGAACAAGAGGACACAGTCTCAAGCTGCACCAGGGGAGGTTTAGGCTGGATGTTCAGAAGAAGTTCCTCACAGAGAGAGTGATTTGCCATTGGAATGTGCTGCCCAGGGAGGTGGTGGAGTCATTATCACTGGAAGTGTTTAAGAAAAGACTGGATGAGGTACTTAGTGCTATGGTTTAGTTGATTAGATAGTGTTGGGTGAGAGGTTGGACTCAATCTCAAAGGTCTTTTCCAACCTGGTTGTTATAGATGACTCCAGGTAAAAGTTTTTGGTAACAGATTTATTGACACTAAAAGATCATAAAAAGGCAATAAAAGCAATCAAAGCAACCGGTTGGGCATGCGAGGGTACAAAACTTCACCCAAAAAGCAACCTTACAATAGTTTTCTTCATCTCATATAGTTCCATCATCTACATAAGCAAACTTATGTTAAATAGAAGGCAGGCATATGATAATGAGTCTTAGAATACATTCAGTGTGGTAAGGGTCAAAGCATCCACTTTCACGCATGCCCAATTGTGCAGGCTTCTTATCTGAAGAAAACAAATTCCTAGTTCTGAATGTTTATCTTTAAGACAGCTCTTTCTCAGCTGTGATGTCTCCAATTAGCCAGACAGTACCCTTGCAAGTCTGCAAGATAGGTTTCTTTCCCTTTACCCTCTACACAGGCCTCACAAGATGCTGACCCTTAATTCCAGTGCACTCTAAGTCTTATAATTTTGACACAAATCACCAGTATATTCATCACACTGGTTAATTCTACTTTAAAGCATTACATGCGTACATGTTCTTATCAGTGATTTAAAAGAGAGAGAGACCTGCAAAGAAAGGTATCAAACAGGAGCAGAACACAGAGTACTACTCATCACACAAGCTTTAAAAGGGCTTCTTCTCTAGGGCTTGCTGAGTCTTGTGCAGCCAGAATGGCCCCAGGGCTGCATGTCCCCTGCACTGCCTGAGTGTACATATCTGGAATGCTCCTCTGAAATGATCAGGGTCTTCAGTGTCCAGCCAAAATCTTCTATCTGCAAAACTGACTACTTCCTAATCCTTGTCAAAACAAATATCTTAACTGCTGGAAAGTACTTGGCATAGGAGTTTTGTTTACAAGTACCAGCATCCCTTAGCAACAGTTTAGCAAAATGTTTTGCACATAAACTTCTCCTCCACTTCTTGCAAGAAATTCCACACACCCCCCCCCAAAAAAACCCAAACCAACCAAAACTGTTATTTTTGTACAGTAGGAATAAACTGTCTTTGAGTTTTTATTTGTGCAGAGTCAAAGAACTATGAAAAGCTGTAGGAGAAAGTGTTCTTTTCTCAGTTTGTCTGAAAAGAAATTCAAGACAGCTTTTACCCTCAGTTCCCACTGAATTAATTTCATAACCATTCCAAATTGAGGTCTTCTGGTGTTTAAACTTATCTCAGTTGAATCTGCCAATATGAGGCATCACTGAGGAAAGCATCCTAAGGTGACACAGTTTCACACCAGACACAACATTAGGGTTAGGGAGGATCTATCTCTTCTATAAACTACTGGAAATATCATTAGCTGTCAAAGTGGCACTTCTGGAAATTACTGTAATCAGGATGCCTTAACATGAAATCTTAGAATGAATGTATGCAGACACAGTTAGTGTCACTGAGGACAATCTGGTTGATCATTCCTATGTGTTTAATGAAAACAATCCCTCTCTGTCCACACAGGGCAGTAGGCACATACCAGTTGTAGGCTCTGTCATGGACTGGTGAACAAACCCACATTTAATAATAAAGGACAAGGTATTCATTGTTGTTCAAAACAACTAATCCTCTATCAGTAGTAGGTTATACCCACAGTGGCCTCAGGTTGTGCCAGGGGAGGTTCAGGCTGAATATTAGGAGAAATTTCGTCCCAGAAATGGTTCTTAGGCATTGAAACAGGATGCCCAGGGAGGTGGTGGTGTCACCATCCCTGGAGGCATTGAAAAGATGTGTGGATGTGGTGCTGAGGGGCATGGTTTAATGGTAGTGATTTAGTAATGGTGGTGGGATTGAAAGCTCTAGGTGAGTGGTTGGACTTAATGATCTTAATGGTCTCTTCCAGCCTCAACAGTTCTATGGTTCTATGTTGATAGCTCAGCCTCAAGGACTTTTTGAATAAAACTTGATGCAGCATAATTTCTAATCTTTCTATTATGTTTTCAGCTTTTTCCAGAGCCCCAAAGCCCAATGGAGCCTCTCTTCTTTCCTTTCCCTGGTAGGGAGAGTAAATTAGGCAGGAGGAGGAGGAGAGGTCAAACTATAAAAGAACAGTCTTGCATCAATATGGAAGTAAAAAAGGTGAGTTTAAAACAATTAAAAATAAGTAAAAGGAATGTTACAAAGGCATAGGGAAAAGGGGTAAATACAAATATATACAAAACTAGACACAGCTGGAAAAGGTTTCTGTGGCTGGAAGTTGGATTCTCTTTGGATGCAGTCCCTTAGATGTCTGCGACAGCAAGGAACAGGACTGGCCACATGGTTAACAGCATCAGCAGCAGGGTGTCAGAAAGCCGAGGGCAGGAGAGAGTGCAAGGCAGGAAATTGCCCTCCCCTTAAATAGGGTTGTGGACATAAAGTGGGAGAAGAAGATACTTTGACCCAAGGACCCCTCCCTCTGGGAAGGGGCTAGGTCTTTTGCCCACCTGGATCAGGTTTCTTTGCCCACCTGAGGCTAGGGTTTTTTCCAGCCCACCCTCCTGGGCTGGGCTTAACCTAGCACACCACCTGAGCTCCATGAGCTGCAAATAGAGTGAATGCAAAATATGAATTTCCCTACAATATGTTTTGATTTAATATCTGGAGAAGACTTCTTTTCCCACAGAAAACAAAACACTAGGCCATTTTTATTGTTTCCTGCTTCAAAAATAGCAGGTGGCTGCTGATAGAAAGCTACAATGAGCTTCATTTCTGCTCATCCATCTGCAATTCTCACTCTGTTGTACAGCTGTTATTTATTGGCATTGTATGTCAATGTCAGATATGTTTGCAGGCTATTTAAGCTTTTATTATACTATGCTTCTATAGGATTAAAAACCAATCTTTGTTTTAACAATGTCTATATGATTAGTTGATGTGCCAGCAGTAATACTGAGCAGCTTCACTGTCCTTAGGCTGCAACAGATGTTTTTTTGTTTTCTGGTTTCTTTTAGTGTTTATCTAGCAAAAAAAATTGAATATTACAAATATTGAAGTGTCAATGTTCATGTCTGCATTGTAGCAACAGGAGCCTCTCACCATTTCAACTTCAGATCTTTGCTGGGTCTTAAAAAAAAAACCCACAGAAATTTTTGTTTGTTTCATTTAGACAATAAAATAAAAGTTAAAATTAGATTACAGGCTTGGGCATGTAATTTTAACCTAGAGAATAGGGAAGGGAAGGGAAGGGAAGGGAAGGGAAGGGAAGGGAAGGGAAGGGAAGGGAAGGGAAGGGAAGGGAAGGGAAGGGAAGGGAAGGGAAGGGAAGGGAAGGGAAGGGAAGGGAAGGGAAGGGAAGGGAAAAGGGGGAAGGGAGGGGAAGGGAAGGGAGGGAAAAGGAAAAGGGGGAAGGGAAGGGAGGGGAAAGGAGGGGAGGGGAAGGGGGAGGGGAAGGGAAGGGAAGGGAGGATGAATGGAATAGGGACGGGGAGAGGAGAGGAGAGGAGAGGAGAGGAGAGGAGAGGAGAGGAGAGGAGAGGAGAGGAGAGGAGAGGAGAGGAGAGGAGAGGAGAGGAGAGGAGAGGAGAGGAGAGGAGAGGAGAGGAGAGGAGAGGAGAGGAGAGGAGAGGAGAGGAGAGGAGAGGAGAGGAGAGGAGAGGAGAGGAGAGGAGAGGAGAGGAGAGGAGAGGAGAGGAGAGGAGAGGAGAGGAGAGGAGAGGAGAGGAGAGGAGAGGAGAGGAGAGGAGAGGAGAGGAGAGGAGAGGAGAGGAGAGGAGAGGAGAGGAGAGGAGAGGAGAGGAGAGGAGAGGAATAGGAGATTCCATCCCATATGGTTTCACTCCTTCAACTATTTCTGCTTAGATTCAATTAATTGTCTCTAGGTTAGATGTATGCAGTAAGCCCCAGTGTAAGTCCTTCAAGTCATTTGCATGCCTGGGAATAAATAGCACACAGAAGAGCATGAGTATCTGCCTTAGGATTAAAGACACAAATATCTATTTCAGCATCCCAAAGAATTCTGCAGAACAGTAGCAGTTATTATTCAAGGTATTGATTTTAATGAGAGCAGAAAGTCTCTGCATCTCTGAAAATCAGGGCATTTATTTAGGTCATATGGATATTAGCCAATATTTTCAGAAATGGCTGTCTAAATTTAGGAACAGAAATTCATATTTAAGCCTCAGCCTCAGTGATTTTTTTTTTCTTTACTTCTTTTTCAGAGGTATTAACCACTTGCAGCTGGTAGCGGCTTTACTTCTCTGTATCTGTAGGCCAGCGTTTTAAAGAACTTACTGAATAGTTACAATGATCTGATTTTGAATGGCCAGCTCCTGAGACAGGTTTAAGGGCCAGATTCCAATTGTACCAGTTTAGGAGTCCAAAACCTCTGATAAGTTCTTAAAACATGGGATCTCTGAAGAAAACGTTATGATTTAAAATCTGCCCTAGCTTTTCCCTGCTTTAGATGAATGGGGATTTTGCATCGCACACATGAATATATTTAGGGAAGCAGAGACAGGTTTATGTGAACCCTTCCCAACAGAGCATCAGCCCACAATAGCCAGCTAGAGTTACAGAGAATAAAACCTTTAGAATAAACCTTTATTTAGAATAAACCAAACCAGGTTGGAAGAGACCTTCAAGATCATATTGTCCAACCCATCAACCAATCCAACCCACCCAAACAGCTAACCCATGGCACCAAGTACCCCAGCAAGTCTCCTCCTCCAATGACAGCGACTCCACCACCTCCTTGGGCAGGCCATTCCAATGGGCAATCACTCTCTCTGTGTAGAACTTCTTCCTAATATCCAACCTGAACCTCCCCTGGCACAGTCTGAGACTGTGTCCTCTTGTTCTGGTACTGGCTGCCTGGGAGAAGAGACCATCATCAGCCTGTCTACAACCTCCCTTCAGGTAGTTGTAGAGAGCAATAAGGTCACCCTTGAGTCTCCTCTTCTCCAGGCTAAGCAACCCCAGCTCCCTCAGTCTTTCCTCATAGGGCTTGTGTTCCAAACCCCTCACCAACTTTGTTGCCCTTCTGTGGACTCGTTCCAGCAAGTCAACCTCCTTCCTAAACTGAGGGGCCCAGAACTGGACACAGTACTCGAGGTGTGGCCTAACCAGTGCAGTATACAGAGAGGACAGGGATGGTGAACCAGGTCAACCACAGCCCAAGAACACACAGACAAGCTTGCAGCTGTAGGGGCCAAGATGAATACAGAACACAGTCTGACACAGGTGTTGCTGAGACATGATGTGAGCAGGAAGAGCAGCTGCACCTCAGGTTTTGCTGCACTGTGCTAGGGCTTGCCTTGAGAACAGCCACCAGTCCCTGTGTAGGGAGCAGAGGCTGTGGGATCTTTCAGTGCCCTCAGGGACCTGTGAGAAGCTTCATCTCACCCCGACTTCAGAAGTCTATATGTTAAATATATAGCTATCTGCCCCTGATACTGTTTAGGCTTGATGTTAGGAAGAAGTTCTTCACAGAAAGAGAGATTGGCCATTGGAATGTGCTGCCCAGGGAGGTGGTGGAGTCACCATCCCTGGAGGTGTTTAGGAAGAGACTGGATGGGGTGCTTGGTGCCATGGTTTAGTTGATTAGATGGTGTTGGATGATAGGTTGGACTCGATGATCTTGGGGGTCTTTTCCAACCTGGTCTGGTCTATTCTGCTTAGCCTGGAGAGGAGGAGACTCAGGGGTGACCTTATTGCTCTCTACAACTACCTGAAGGGGGGTTGTAAACAGGCAGAGGTTGGTCTCTTCTCCCAGGCAGCCAGCACCAGAACAAGAGGACACAGTCTGAGGCTGCGCCAGGGGAAGTTCAGGCTGGAGGTCAGGAGGAAGTTTTACACAGAGAGAGTGATTGCCCATTGGAATGGACTGCCCGGGGAGGTGGTGGAGTCGCCGTCACTGGAGGTGTTCAGGAGGAGACTTGATAGGGTGCTTGGTTACATGGGTTAGTTGATTAGGTGGTATTGGGTGATAGGTTGGACGTGATGATCTTGAAGGTCTCTTCCAACCTGGTCTGGTCTATTCTATTCTATTCTATTCTATTCTATTCTAATTCTATTCTATTCTATTCTATTCTATTCTATCCTACTCTAAATAGATGGAAAAAATCTCCATGGGGTAATACTGGTCTACTTTAATGCTTGTCTTCAGGTAAGGCAAATCATGAAGACATGGATTTCTATCCTCAGACAAATGAAGAATCTTGTATAAGTCTAACTTTTAGGTACCTAAGTCACGAGATATTAAACCCTTCCCCTATTTGCTTTCAGTGGAAGGAGAAGTTAATCAGAGTCATATTTTGTCTTGAAATTTTGTTAACTGTCACCCATATAGGCCAGCAGCTACAGCTTCTCTCAGATCTTTTAAGGAGTTATTTTTCCATCAAAACTGGCTTAGATTATCCTTTTCATTGTTTTCAAGAAGATGGAATGTGTAGCATCCAAATTTGGATTACTAATCTGTAGGTTTTTCTTTTAGAAAAAAACATATAAAACTACAGCAGAATTTGGAGGCAGGAATGACAAGCTATAATTAGAATAGAATAGAATAGAATAGAATAGAATAGAATAGAATAGAATAGAATAGAATAGAATCAACAAGGTTGGAAAAGACCTTAAAAATCATCAAGTCCAACCTGTCACCCAAGACCTCACCAAGTGTCACGTCCAATCCCCTCTTGAACACCTCCAGGGATGGTGACTCCACCACCTCCCTGGGCATCACATTCCAGTGGCAAATAACTCTCCCTGTGAAGAATTTTCTCCTCACCTTGAGCCTAAACTCCCCTGGCACTGCTTGAGACTGTGTCCTCTTGTTTTGGTGCTGGCTGCCTGGGAGAAGAGACCAACCCCCACCTGGCTACAACCTCCCTTCAGGTAGTTGTAGAGAGCAATAAGGTCTCCCCTGAACCTCCTCTTCTCCAGGCTAAACAATCCCAGCTCCCTCAGCCTCTCCTCACAGGGCTGTGCTCAAGACCTCTCCCCAGCCTTGTTGCCCTGCTCTGGACACATTCAAGTGTCTCAATGTCCTTCTTAAATTGAGGGGCCCAGAACTGGACACAGTACTCAAAGTGTGGCCTAACCAGTTACTAAATCCAGTATGAGAGGAAAAAAGGTTATATATAATTCAGCAGATATTGTGACTTATCTGTTTTTTTTAATGTCAGAGTCTGGAAAGGGGAAAAAAAATGCCCATTTCATTTTGAGCATGCAAACCTGCTCAGATATGAGCTTTGAAAGGTTCATTCTCACACTATTATGCATACTCACTTTCTCAGCACCAGAGAGACACCAAGCAAATAAATGAAGCTTTTAAAGTGAGTATTAGGATGTATGATAAAAATTACCTCCTCCAGCTGCTTTTTTCAATGTCAGAACAGCTCTATTGGTTGGGAGATAATGAGCACGTAGCTCAAGAAAGAAGAGGCAG
Source organism: Melanerpes formicivorus (assembly GCF_026170545.1). Lineage (NCBI taxonomy): Eukaryota > Metazoa > Chordata > Aves > Piciformes > Picidae > Melanerpes > Melanerpes formicivorus. The sequence goes on from NW_027142353.1 coordinate 63,686,059, forward strand.
CTTACTGTAACACTTGTCTAAGTAATGATCTAAACAATCACATTTCCCTTTGAGTAGCAATGTGCAAGGTTGATAACTAAATGAACTGCTATCCAAGGTGTCAAACTTGTCCCTGGGAAACTTAAGGGTTATACTAAAGGTGATCTTGACCTGTGGGACTTTTCCAGCGCCTGAGATTACAGCGATCAGCAGTTTTTATTATTAGGTAATTGTGTTAGCACTGGAAGCACTATAGGTAATGTAGCCACGAGGCTGAAACAGACAATGAGGAAGAAACTTCACAATTAATGAAGAACTAATTTAATGAAGGCTGTGTAAAGAAACAGTGATGCACGTTTAAAGGGCAGGGAGAAGTAGGGGCTGCAAAGGGTCACTGCTGACCCATTGCTCTTCATATCTATTTCCTTGATGATTTATTTAATGTATTCATTAAAATGGATTATCTACTGAACTGCCTAGATTTGTATTTAATTCAAGGTAAACTGATTTTGCAATTCTTGCCTTGTTTCATGACACCATGTCTGGCTGTATATGGCTGGCACCTGGAGCCCTGTACTGTTCTGATGGTCCAGTCAAATTGCACTGTCAGGAGATGAATGTTTCAAAGACAAGAAGCTCTTGTCAGGATGTTAGGCAATACCTCTGAATTTTAAAAGTTCCCAACAGCCTGAGCTTAGAACATAGGGTAAATAAATGAAGGCTTAATACCACTGACGAGCAGAAAGCTTTTGTTCTCTATAGTGTGCTAAAATGCATATGAGTACAACAGCCCTGACTCTGAGAAAGTGCCACACTTGTAGTAGCAGAAAAGATGGGTAAGCACAGACAACAGAAAAGTAGGAAGCTCTGGAGAGCAGTTTTTCATGAGAGGGGCAGGAGGAGGAAGAGGAGTTGGGGACTGGGGACAGGGAAGCAAGAAGAGGTTAGGGAGTATAGGGTTCTGTGATTAAGGTTGTTCTTTAAGTGCTGGCCCAGGAATTTGGACACTTTTTGAATGGCACAGCTGAGGCTGCTTTGGGGGTTTCAAAGGCAAGGCTAGCAGACTGCAAACAGGACTGGGATGGCACTGTTTTTAATACTGAGGAGAAAGCAACCATTGCCCAAACCCAGGCAGGGTTAGCAGGTAGTGGCTGATTGATTAAGGGAAACCAGTGAACAGTAGTTTGCTCTTAGGACCTGTACTGCAGTGGGCACAAGGAGCCCACTTGCTGTTTACTTTGTGGGGTTTAGTTGCTTGTTTTCATGTGCTAACTGGTTTCACTAAAATAAGAGCAAGTATAATATTAATCTTCCTTCAAAGGAGAAGCTAAGCTAGCACAAGCTTCACAAAAAAAAAACCCAAAACATTTCTTGTTCTTAGCATAAATGATAAGGAAGTATATCTGTCAAATTTGCTCACACAGTGTGAGCAGCAACTTGTCTTGACAGGCAGTGACACCATGGGAAGCCCACACTGGAGCAGACACCCAGCAGGACCTGTGAACCACTGGAGAGAGAAGCTCACACTGGAGCAGGTTTGCTGTCAGGACTTGTGACGCTGTGGGAAATCTGTGCTAGATCAGCCTGTTCCTGAAGGGCTGCACTCTGTGTAAAGAAATCACAATGAAGCAGTTTGTGAAGAACTGCAGCTGGTTGGAACGACTCATGGAGGAGAAGCTCATGCAGGACTGTCTTCTGTGGGAGGCAACCCATGACAAAGCAGGGGAAGAGTGTGAGGAGTCCTCATTCTGATAGCAGAGACAACATAATGAACTGACTGCAACCCCCACTCCCCACTCCCCTAAGCCTCTCATGGGGACAAGGTAGAGAAAATTAGGAGGGAAGCTGAGCCCAGGAATAAGGGAGAGGAAGGAAGGTGTTATAAGATTTGGGTTTAGTTCTCATTAATCTCCTTTGATTTGATTAGTAATCTGGACTTGATTTTGCAACAGGTCCTAGCTGGAGGACCCATGGAGAAGTCACACTGCAGCAGGTTTAATATGGTAGCAAAGAGAGCAGAAAATCAATGTGCTGCACATGGATATTCAGCTTGATGAGACGGAACTATATAAAAACGAGTGAGGCCAGACAAGGAGTGGAGGGCATGAGAGGGGCAGGGAGAAAATGAAAAAAGCAGAAAGACTGTGAGAAGCCCTAAGAAAGTAGTGCATTAAATGAAAGGAGTGCATTAAAAATGGAGGCAAAAGGTGTCAGGATTCAAAAAAAGAAAAAGCAGTTCAAGGAAATTAGTGGCATAGCTCAATAGGAGAGGTAAGGAGACTGATAAATCGGTTGGTATTTAGGAAATAGAAAGTTGATCCAAATAAGGGGAAAAGAAAAGCCCATAAAACACAGCAGGCTGACTGTAAAGAGGAAATATGGGTGATTATAGAAAAACTAGAGTAGTGCTTTGCTCTCCTTAAACTACCCTGCTCCTTCAAGTACACTGAAAGTCAGAATCAGACCAGGGAGCTGCTACAGCTGATTGATGGGAAAGGTGTAAAAGAACCACATGGGGACAAGAAAGGAGTGACAGGGAAGCTCTGTAATTTCCTTGCACTGTTGTTGGGTTTTTTTCACTGTTGAAGATGATGGGGAGCTTTAGCACCTGACACCTTTGCAGCGGATTGGTCAGAAGAGACGAATTTGAAGTAAATATACATAAGTCCCAGATGAAGCAGACAGATTAGATTGCAGTAAATCATTGGGACCAGATGGTGTTAACCCACGAGTCTTGAAGGAGCTCAAACATGAAATTACAGAAGTGCTAGCCAAAGTGTGTAATGTGCCATTGCAAACAGCCATGTGCCAGAGCACTGGCAGTGCACCAGCTGCCACTGTGCCTCCCAGCTGCAGAGCAGCTCTGGAGGGAATGGGAACTACCTACCGGCGACTCACCTCTGCACTGTGCACCAAAGCAGACCCTGTAAATCAAGAGTGAGACCACTGGGCACATGCACACAGCTATTTTGGGGAAGAGAGCATAGGCTTCAACAACAAAAGCCTGGTGTGAAAACCTGCAGAGCTGATAGCATCTCCTGACACCACTTTTGGGGATAGACAGACCAAGGGCTCCTCTCATGTCCACTTTGGCAGGGCCTGAAGAATTCAGAGCTTCATCTACTCTGTCTGCGGTGTCCTATATTTTACATGCTCTCCTTTTATGATAGCCCTGCTTTGCCTTTGCTTTCACATCACAAACAATTGCAAGCTTTATTCATACAAAGGATCTCTGCTGACACTTATCCCATGCCCTGGCAAAGCCTTAATTCTGACTCCATTTACTCTAATATGTCCTCTCTAGATGCGTCCTTTGATCTGCTTTGCCTTATAAAAGGTTCTGCAGAGTAGCCTACCCATAAATATAACTTAGAGTTATGCAGTCTGTAGCATTTAAGTGAATAGATTGTCACTCTTCTTTTGTCAGACTCAACTTAATTCTGTGCAAGGTCCTTTGAGACTTTTTTCCTCCATAAATTTGAATGAGCTAGAGAAAATCTGCTTTGTAGGTATAGAGAAAGTTCTCCCTCGCCCAAACCACTTACATGCAAGATCCAGCTTCCTGAGTGTCAGTACTTCTGTGTTTTACCTTGAACTTCACAGGAACTCATTAAACTCTGAAAAAAAATCCATTATGCCACCAAGCCTCTTGGATCCAAACAGGAAACATGCATTGACAGGTAGTGTCCTAATGCATCGTTTCTTAGTGGTTGTTATGATTGTTATTCACAGCTATGAGTGTGCAGAAATACTTCTAATATAATATATTAAGGAACTAGAAATAATACAGTGCATAAAGAAATTCTATAGCATACAGATAATGATGACAAATGTATTTAAGATGGAATGGAATGGAATGGAATGGAATGGAATGGAATGGAATGGAATGGAATGGAATGGAATGGAATGGAATGGAATGGAATGGAATGGATAGACCAGACCAGACCAGGTTGGAAGAGACCTTCAAGATCATCGAGTCCAACCCATCACCCAACACCATCTAATCAACTAAACCATGCAACCAAGCACCCCCCATCAAGTCTCCTACTAAACACCTCCAATGATAGCAACTCCACCACCTCCCTAGGCAACCCATTCCAGTGGGCAATCATTCTTTCTATGAAGAATTTCTTCCTAACATCCAGTCTAAACTTCCCCTGGTGCAGCTTGAGACTGTGTCTTCTTGTTCTGGTGCTGGTTGCCTGGGAGAAGAGACCAACCCCCACCTGGCTACAACCTCCCTTCAGGTAGTTGTAGACAGCAGTATGGTCTCCCCTGAGAATACTGCAGAGGAGCTATTTTCCAGCAAACTTGGATTGAATTGTTCACTGTTGGAAGTCTAATTTAAAGTTTTATAATTAGATTATGATAACCATTGTGAATTCAGTACTAAAAGTATATAGCCCTAAAAGTCCATGCAAGCCCAAATTAATCTATTCTGAGATCCTCTGAGCAAGACAATGTGTTTATCATGGAATATTTTATTAGCACTTCATTTGAAAAAGGCACTTCCCCACAGAGCAGAGTTTTCCTTGGACTGGACTCTGAAGAACGTTGGTGATGCCAGAGTCTTCTTACTAATTGGATTCACAAGCTACAAAGAACAGATTCGTGGTTTATTGTCTGTCACTTGTTTATGGAGGCACACAAGTCTCAGCCTGAAGAAGCTGTGGTCATAGATTTCCCACCCCTGACTCCATCGAAATGACTAATTACCAGTCACTTCCCACTGAGAAAGGAAAAAAAACAAAGCTGGTGTACTTTTATTTGCTAGCAGTGCACCATATATTTAAGTAAATATTGATTTTCTAATCTCTAAGATAAAGTACCACAGAATGGCAATTTTGAAACAGTGGTAGTGCATATAGCACCACATGCTGCATTAACCTGTTCATCCTCCCCTGTGCCAAGGCTGTTTGTCAGTCTGTGTAGTAAAGTTCCCAAATATTTCACTCTTCTTTTATTTTTTCTTATCTCATAGGCCACACCTTGAGTACTGTGTCCAGTTCTGGGCCACTCAATTTAAGAAGGATATTGAGACACTTGAACGTGTCCAGAGAAGGGCAATAAGGCTGGGGAGAGGTCTGGAGCACAGCCCTGTGAGGAGAGGTTGAGGGAGCTAGAATTGCTTAGCCTGGAGAAGAGGAGGTTCAGGGGAGACCTTATTGCTCTCTACAACTACCTGAAGGGAGGTTGTAGACAGGTGGGGGTTGGTCTCTTCTCCCAGGCAGCCAGCACCAGAACAAGAGGACACAGTCTCAGGCTGTGCCAGGGGACGTTTAGGCTGGATATTAGGAAGAAGTTCTTCCCAGAAAGAGTAATTGGCCATTGGAATGTGCTGCCCAGGGAGGTGGTGGTCACTGTCCCTGGAGGTGTTCAAGAGGGGAGTGGATGTGGTACTTGAAGCCATGGTTTAGTTAGTCCTGAGGTGTCGCGTGATAGGTTGGACTTGATGGCCTCTAAGGTCTTTTCCAGTCTTATTGATTCTGTGAAGAGGAAATGGAACAAAAAGTCAAATCTGGCAAGTCAATAAAAAGCAATAGAAACTCTCTTCAATTTAGCCATCTCCCCTCCCTCAGGCCCAGTAAAGTCCTTTTTGAGTCTATTTTCTCATTCTTGTTAACCAAAAGAAGTGGAGCATTGTCACTGCATGCTCATCACCTAAGCAACGTGGGTTGTCATCTTCTCAATAGACAGAAAACTGTACCACAGTAGTCTTAGGTCACTGGTCTATGTGACCATTGCTTACACAAACACTCTCTTTATTGTTGTTTTTACCACAATCATAGAGGGAAGTTCCTCACTTTGACAACATTTTCTTCTGTCTTGCACTCATAAATCACAAATCCTTTCAGTATCACATCTGTATTCAAGCACTGCCTTGAGCAGGGTCTGGTGCTGAAGTGAGATCATCACTGAATATGTTTGTAATGAGCCAAGAACATACCAAAGGCCGGGGTACAAAGGCTGCACACTGTGACTGTGGCAGGGTTATTCACTGAATAAAGCACTCCATGTCTGCTTGGCTATCAAAAAGTTGCCACTTCCCAACCTCTTTGCCCTTCTCTGGACACATACAAGTGTCTCAATATCCTTCAGTACATACACCTGCAGATAACTCTGATAACCTATTCTGATTTCTGGACAAGAGCAAAATCAATTCACCAGAGAAATTCATAAAAGCAGGTGAGAATCAAGGTCCATATTATCATTCAACCAGCACTAACAAGGCCATGTGAATACATTACTTGTGGCTTAATGTGGCTATGTATCAGCTGAGTGTCAGCAGCACTAAAACACACAAAGAGGTGTAAAACAACACAGGGAAGGCAAATACTTTCCTGAAAGACATTTTGGTTTAATTTAAAGGGGGACAGAGGAACACAACATGAAAGCAATCATGTTAACAACTGCATTAGTGCAAGTTCACTTAGCAGCAAGGTAGAAGAAGGAAGTGACAAGGACCAATCCAAACTTGCTGGCATGACAAGTGCTCCACAGCTGGTGAGCACTACCAGCTGTCTGACCTTGTCCACCTGTAAATCCAGCTCAGTTCCTCCACAGGCAACAGGCTCAAATACACTGCTTGCTTTCGACGACTGGCGTGGCCTCTACAGGACCTCAAATAAACCCCTCAGTTTAGCAAAGATGTTGACTGGCTGGAAGGTGTCCAGAGAAGGACAACAAAGCTGGGGAGGGATTTGAAGCACAAGCCCTATGAGGAGAAGCTGAAGGACTTGGGGTTGCTTAGCCTGGAGAAGAGGAGGCTCAGGGGAGACCTTATTGCTCTCTACAACCACCTGAAGGGAGGTTGTAGCCAGGTGGGGGTTGGTCTCTTCTCCCGGGCAACCAGCTCCAGAACAAGAGAACACAGTCTCAAGCTGCACCAGAGGAGGTTTAGACTGGATGTTAGGAAGATGTTCTTCATAGAGAGAGTGATTGCTGATTGGAATGGGGTGCCGAGGGCAGTGGTGGAGTCGCCACCATTGGAGGTGTTTAGAAGGAGACTGGATTGGGTGCTTGGTGTCATGGTTTAGTTGATTAGATGGTGTTGGATGATGGGTTGAGCGGCATGATCTGGAAGGTCTCTTCCAAACTGGTTTGTTCTATTCCATTCTATTCTAAATTATTCTATTCTATTCTTACTTAAGCTAGACCGAACACACTCAACTTCTGTGATCTGCAATGTCAGCTGAATGGAAAATACTATTGCAATGGTTTGCATGGAGAAGGAAGGGATTGTAACTTTTATAACTGTAATGATTTTTAGATTAAAAATTAAATTATAGGAGAAGCAAAAAAAATAAATATTACAAATCCATGCAGAGATCATCTGTTTGGAGAGGAAGCTGTCTGAATTCTGTGGAGTTTCAGTGATAAAGTTTATATCCTACAGTTACCATTGATCTCACTGTCACTATATTATTAAAGAGTTGTAATGCAGTAATCATGTTGGAGCAGCTAGGTGGTAAAGTGGCATCTCATGTATATGGAGTTTCTGAGTACACTTAATCATATAGTTGGCTCATAGTCTGTTATATTCTCTGCACCTCAGACTTGCTCTTATCAAATTCAGTGGGGAAAATGTAGAGATGTTTGGGCAGGTGTGAGTGAATGTGGACCCATCACAGTATCACAGTATTGCCAAGGTTGGAAGAGACCTCAAAGATCATTGAGTCCAACCTGTCACCACAGACCTCATGACTAGACCATGGCACCAAGTGCCATGTCCAATCTCCTCTTGAACACCTCCAGGGATTGTGACTCCACCACCTCCCTGGGCAGCACATTCCAATGGCTAACAACTCTCTCAGTGATGAACTTTCTCCTCACCTCCAGCCTAAACCTCCCCTGGCACAGCTTGAGACTGTGTCCTCTTGTTCTGGTGCTGGCTGCCTGGGAGAAGAGACCAACCCCCACCTGGCTACAACCACATTTCAGGTAGTTGTAAAGGGCAATGAGGACTCCCCTGAGCCTTCTCTTCTCCAGGCTAAACAATCCCAGATCCCTCATTCTCTCCTCGTAGGGCTTGTGCTCAAGGCCTCTCCCCAGCCTTGTTGCCCTTCTCTGGACACGTTCAAGTGTCTCAATGTCTTTCCTAAACTGAGGGGCCCAGAACTGAACACAGGACTCAAGGTGTGGCCTAACCAATGCAGAGTACAGGGCACAATGACTTTCCTGCTCCTGCTGGCCACACTATTCCTAATGCAGGCCAGGATGCCATTGGCCTTCTTGGCCACCTGGGCACACTGCTGGCTCCTGTTTAGGCAGCTGTCAATAAGCACCCCCAGGTCCCTCTCTGTTTGGGAGCTCTCAGCCACTCTGACCCCAGCCTGTAGCTCTGCATGGGGTTGCCGTGGCCAAAGTGCCGCACCCAGCACTTGGACTTGTTGAATGCCATCCCATTGAACTCCACCCATCAGGAATTGTCTGGGAAAGATACAGCTAAACAAATGGGAAAAGAAAGTAAGTCACAATATCTGCTGGAGGATCTAACCCTGATAGTCATACGTAGATATGTGAAATGAAATTTCACTTCTCCTTTTGCTTGACAGCATGGTCCCAGGATTCATCTTTGTCTCTGCAATGTCCTTTTCTATCATTCCTGCCAAGGCATTGCAACAGCAAAATGGTGACAACTGGGCAATTGCAAACTATTCTGACCTGACAGCACTCCCTGAGATGCCTCTTCTGTATATTGGAACATACCCACAAAGCATGTGCTTGGGATCCTCCTAGATCATTGCAGTCACAGGAGTTAAACCATTCCTAGTTCTTTCCGTAGTGAGTTTTGGATACCTGCTAGAGGGTGCCTAATACAAGCTACTATATGTTCACTCCAGTGATTCCTGCTCCCTTCTGCTCCTTATCCCCATCCTGAAAACCATGTCACATCTGAAGTGTGCTTTCCATCACCACTTTCTTTTTCTGCTCACATCAACACAACCCATATTCAGCCCTGGATCTCCTCCATCTCACAGAAGCTCTCCAAAATCATGTAAGAAGCAAAGTATTAGAAGGATAGCATGGCATGGTTTGTTACCCTAGTTTGTGTTGAAACAGTCCACATTCACCTGGAGCCCAAGATAAGGGCTTGCATTTATTAAGACCTGAGTACTTTTGACTAGTGAAGTGTAGAAGATGTGAATCCACTTATGCCAGATGATCAATCACAACTTCTTTTGCACTTCTCTTACTCTGCAGCCTCCCAGATTCCCATAAGTGATACCCATCACCATGTCTTGCCAGTCCTTCCTGCACTCTGAGCTGCCAGCGCTATGCTTCACAGAGGAAAGCAGCAAATCCACGTGACATTGCAGAATGGATCTGCTAGCCTACTGTTTTCATCCTCCAACAGCTGGATGCTAAGAAGGACCCAAACAAACATGCTAAAAATGCAGGCCTGTAAGTCACATTAGATGTGGGATGTAATGGAGCATGGTGGCTCAGGGGCTCATAAATAACCCCTCTACCACCTTCACCACCCCATTTTGGTTCCACAACCCAGAAACCTATTAAAGATAAGTAATTATCACCATACCTCCCCAGGAAGCATTCTCCACAAAAATGGCCCTCAGATAGATTAATGCTTCCTTTTTTCTGCAATAAAGTCTTGATTTTCAATTTTTGGCACAATTAAAGAGGACTGTAAAGCATTTTTATTGTCTTTTTGTTCAGACCAAGGGACAATTATTGCACTGTTTGTATATGCAGCAGCCCCTTCAAGTATTAGTCTTCCTGCTTGTGATTAGCTTCTGCTTCAAACTGCATGATAAAGAATTATGACCACATTTGCGATCCCACAGTGTTTGTTTTCATTTTTTATGGCATGCCAAACACAAATGAAAAAAGACAGCTAATGTCCTGGGGAGGAGGACATGTGGTCTCAACGGGAAGGCTGTGATGGCAGGTATGAACACAGGGTGAGAGGATGCTGGGTTTCCAAAGGAAAATGCTTTTTTCTCTTTATCCTTCCAAAGATACCTTCCTGTAATTATCTGGTGCCATGTTCATTCTATATGTGTTAATTGGAACAAGTTTTCATTTGCACAGGTGGTAGCTCAGGATGTCCTCTCACCCTGCAACATCACCACGTTACACAAAGAAGAGGATCTGCAGCACAGCATCTGCCCTTCTCAGGACTGCAGCTTTGTGTGCTGACAGCCAGAGGTGGCCAAGCAGCACACGAGACCACCACTGGGGTCCCAAATTGTTAAGGATAGATTTGTGAACACAATGAGCAGGGCCTTGTCTGTTCTAGTAAATTAAATGGGTCAGGGACCGTTCTCCAGCCTGGAGGCCAACTGGCATAGCACAACTTTTGTTCTTTTGGCTAAACTCTCTTATCTTCAAAAACAGAGTGGCTGCATTCAGGCTGATTACTGGGCACTGTCCCTGACCTGTGCTGTCTCACCAGCCTTGCCCCTCAGCATTTCATAGAATCATAGAATCAATAAGCTTGGAAAAGACCTCAGAGATCATCAAGTCCAACCTGTCACCCAACACCTCAGGACTACAAAACCATGGCTTCAAGTGCCACATCCAATCCCTTTTTGAACACCTCCAGGGATGGTGACTCCACCACCTCCCTGGGCAGCACATTCCAATGGCTAACAACTCTATCAGTGAAGAACTTCCTCCTCACCTCCAGCCTAAACTTCCCCTGGTGCAGTTTGAGACTGTGTCCTCTTGTTCTGGTGCTGGTTGCCTGGGAGAGAGACCAACCCCCTCCTGGCTACAACATCCTTTCAGGTAGTTGTAGACAGCAAGAAGGTCTCCCCTCCCTCTTCTCCAGGCTAAACAATCCCAGCTCCCTCATTCTCTCCTCACAGGGCTGTGCTCAAGACCCCAGTCTTGTTGCCATTCTCTGGACATGTTCAAGAGTCTCCATGTCCTTGCTTGGAAAGCACTTATTACAGCAAGCCAAAGCCCTGGACTAACTTAACAATGAAGTTGGGGACACAACCCTGCACATGCCCACGGCCTGACACTGTTCAGTTTACAGGTATAGGCATAAGCATGGAAACTACTCTGAGTATTTGTGCAGAAGAGGCTCATGGATGAAGAGTAAGCTCAGCACTGCAGATTTGCAATGTGAAGTGCACTTACAGAGCTTGCAAGCATTTGATGGATTGTAGCTGTAAAGTGCTGTTTATCTGTGAAAAGGAGTTATTTCTGTGGTATCCTACCATCAGCACAGTTTTTAGAAGTTTTATGTCTTTTTATGTACTGGGAAAGGATGCATAATTGCTTAGTGGTAATATTTAGAAATTAAGATGTCTCTCAAGGAATAACAAATGACAGCAGCCTTGCTTGTACTTCCTCCATCAGTGATAAGGACTGAATAGCCTTAGAGTTAGGAAGTCAACAAGTTGCAGTGGCCATATTCCACTCAACCAGCATACCGTTTCCCAAGACACTGTGCCTGTAGCCTCCTCACAGACACATCAGCTATGCCCTTGCTTGCCTCCCCTGGCCCTGCCAGCATGGCCAGAAGGTTTATCATGACATACAAAGCTGTCTGTCAGTGCACTTCCCTGCTTCTGCAGCCAGAGCTCAAGTAGAGTAAATCCTTGCATAACCAGCAGCCCTCACTGAAGATTTCCAGTGATGGAGAGTAGCTGCACAATCAGGTGCCAGCCTTGATACACTGTATCTGAAAACTAGTCATAAATTCATAGAATCATTGAATCAATAAGGTTTGAAAAGACCTCAGAGATCATCAAGTCCAACCTGTCACCCAATACCTCATGACTAACTAAACCTTGGCTTCAAGTGCCACATCCAATCCCCTCTTGAACACCTCCAGGGATGGTGACTCCACCGCCTCCCTGGGCAGCACATTCCAATGGACAATCACTCTTTCTGGGAAGAACTTTCTCCTCACCTTGAGCCTAAACTTCCCCTGGCACAGCTTGAGACTGTGTCCTCTTGTTCTACTTTTTGTAGCTACTCCTTAGATCCTTAGGTCTTGTACCCAAGTATGCAAACATTCTCATCATTGCTTGGAAAACTGCAAATCTAACCAGACAAATGAGACTGCAGGTTTATTTACTGATTTCTGTTGGCCTTTCTCTCTAACCAGTATTACTTCTGCCAGCATCCTCAGTACTTAGCTTCACACACAAGATTTATGTAATTAGATGCACTATTTTGAACCCCAGCATTCCATGATACCCTGATTTTCCTTTTTTATTTTAAAGGTACATAGCAATTGGCATGCTCATTCACAAACAGTTAAACAGGCCCAAGTAATCTTCATATAGTGTGAAGAGCCTACTACTACCACATTTGCTCATGCTTAAATGTGTAAGCCAAGTGATGAACTATCAGTCATGCCTCACCATAGTGAGGGATATTTTTCTAAGGGGTTCTTTAATCCTCACTACTGGATCTTTGAAACTCTGCACCATTACACAGTTTTTGTCTGATTAGTAATACCAGAATTGCATAAATCCCACAAGCAATATTGGCAGCAACCATCACAGTACCACAGAATAACTCAGAAGGGGGTGAGAAGAGGCTGAGAGAGCTAGGGTTCCTTAGTCTGGAGAAGAGGAGGCTCAGGGGAGACCTTATTACTCTCTACAACTACCTGAAATGAGGTTGTAAGCAGGTGGGGGTTGGTCTCTTCTCCCAGGCAACCAGCAACAGAACAAGAGGACACAGTCTCAAGCTGCACCAGGGGAGGTGTAGCCTGGATGTTAGGAAGAAGTTCTTCCCAGAAAGAGTGATTGGCCATTGGAATGGGCTGCGTCACCATCACTGGAAGTGTTTCAGAAGAGACTGGATGAGGCACTTGGTGTCATGATTTAGTTGATTAGATGGTGTTGGTTGATAGGTTGGACTCGATGATCTGAAAGGTCTTTTCCAACCTTGTTAATTCTATTTTATTCCATTCCATTCCATTCCATTCCATTCCATTCCATTCCATTCCATTCCATTCCATTCCATTCTCTATTCTAGACTAGACTAGACTAGATTAGGCTAGACTAGACTAATCTGAAAGTAAGGACTACACCATATTCAGATCAGGTTGCTCATGGATTTATCCTGCTGGGCCTTGAAAACCTCCAAGCACATTTTACAGTCTCTGGGATGTCACCATGGTGCAAAAAAACTTTCCATCTGTCAGTATCTCCCTATTCCAAAGTTTGTCCTCTCTCAAGGAGAAGAGAGGACAGAGAAACGAGAAAAACAATTTGTAAGGGACCTACAACAATTATCTGGTCCCACTGCCTCACCGCTATGAGGCTGTTCAAAAGTTAAAGCATGTTAACAAGGGCATTTTTCAAATGCCTCTTAAATGCTGATAGGCCTGGGGCATTGATCACCTATCTTGGAAACCTATTCAAGTGGCTGACCACCCTCTCAGTAAAGAAATGACTCCTAATCATAGAAACATAGAATGGTTTGTATGGAAAGGGACCTTAAAGATCATCCCCACTGAGTATAACTCATTAATTACTGAGGCTGATGACCCAGGCAGTTAGTTTTTCCAACCTCACAGCCCACCCAGCCAGCCCACAATACCCCAACATGGGTACAAGGAAGTTTTCAGGCACAATGTCAAAAGCCTTGCTAAACCCACAGTGGACATCATAATATCTCTCTCCCTTTCACAATTCTGGGCTTTTATGCTTTTAAGAATCAAAACGTTCCCTTCAGCCACAGCATGTTTAGCATACCATATTCTCTTCAGGATTCTTGTTCTGAATCTACGTTATCCCCTCAGCCTGTAGTCATGTCACTATTTGATCCTTGGTATAACCTTCATAGCTTTATCTTTGGCCCTGTTTAAAATGCACACCGCTGGCTGCAAGCTAGCTCACTGAAATATCAGGACTGCTGTGTTTCCATGCCCTATCCTCATATGTTTTCTGGCATGTTATGCAGTATTTATTGTGGAGCCACCAATCAGACAGCAGAATAGATGTGTTTGCTTTCTTGTTACTGCTATCATCTGCTCGGGTTAATGTAGCCTTTACAGGAATCACCAGGAGCTACATTCTAATGAAGATTTTTTGCTTTATCCACAGGCACATCAGTAGCACCTCTGAACCTGAAGACAGACAGGAGACTTGCTAGTAAATGTGTGCTTAATTCTTTCTGTTAACAGACTTTCTGATAGCAATAGGAATGGAATGGAATGGAATGGAATGGAACGGAACGGAACGGAACGGAATAGAATAGAATAGAATAGAATAGAATAGAATAGAATAGAATAGAATAGAATAGAATAGAATAGAATAGAATAGAATAGAATAGAATAGAATAGAATAGAATAGAATAGAATAGAATTTACTTAACCAGGTTGGAAAATACCTTTGAGATCATTAAGTCCAACCTATCATCCAACACCATCTAATCAACTAAACCATGGCACCAAGCACCCCATCCAGTCTCTTCCTAAACACCTCCAGGGATAGTGACTCCACCACCCCCTGGGCAGCATATTCCAATGGCCAGTCTCTCTTTCTGGGAAGAACTTCTTACTGACATCCAGCCTAAACCTCCCCTGGTGCAGTTTGAGACTGTGTCCTCTTGTTCTGGTGCTGGTTGCCTGGGAGAAGAGACCAACCCCCACCTGGCTGCAATTTCCCTTCAGGTAATTGTACACAGCAAGAAGTAAAAGTGAAATTTAAAAAGCAGGACCAGTACCTGCTCTTCTGAATCATTTATAATGCACAAGAAAATAATAATAATAATGCCTGTACCACTGGCTTTATGAGATTTCTTTTTTACTGGCTTTGTCTGGGTTAACCTTTGTTGGATGCCAGGTGCCCACCAAAGCCACGCTATCAATCCCCTCCCAGCTGGGCAGGGAACAGAAGATACAATGAAAGGCTTGTGGGGTCAAGATAAAGACAGGAAGAGCTCACTCAACAATTACCATCAAAGGCAAAACAGATTCGACTTGGGGAAATTAATTTAGTTGAATGCAAACCAAATCAGAGTAGGGTAATGAGAAATAAAACCTAATCTTGAAACCTATTTCTTTTACTCCTCTTATTTTCCCAGGCTGTCTCTGCTGCTCCATCCCACTTAGGTGTAGGATTCTTCATGCTCTTTCCCTGCTCCAGCACAGGGTCCCTCTCACAGTTCTCTATGAACTTCTCCCTGAGTTCTTTCAAGGGGACACAACTGGGACAGCTGACCCAAGCTGGTCTAAAGGATGTTACAGAGTGTACAGCGTGAAGCTCAGCAGTAAAGCTAGGGAGAAGGAGGAAGAGGACATTCAGAGTGATGGTGTTTGTCTTCCCAAATAATCGTTACATCTGATGCAGCCCTGTTTCCTGGAGAGGGCTAAACACCTGCCTGTCAATGTGAAGTGGCAAATTACTTGTTTATCTTGCTTTGATTATGTACACAGCTTTTGCTTCCTCTAAACAAACTGCCCTTATTTCAGCCTGTAAATTTTCATGCTTCCTATTCTCTCCCCTATCCCACCGGTGGGTACTGAGTGAGCCCTTGGGTGGTGGCTAGCTGCCTCCTGTGGCTAAATCACAATACTTGTCAGAAATTTCACTTCTACATTCCATGCTAGTGTTTTCTCAAAATCCCACTGGAATGTTTGTGTCTGGAACCAAATAATGATTTTTTTTTACTTTCCCACCATGGCACTACCAGGGCAGAGAAACTCCTTTCCCTCTCACTAAAAATATTTGTGTGTATATAGTATCATAGTATCAGTCAGGGTTGGAAGGGACCACAAGGATCATCTAGTTCCAACCTCCCTGCCATGGGCAGGGACACCCCACACTAGATCAGGCTGGTCAGAGCCTCAGCCAGCCTGGGCTTAAACACCTCCAGGGACAGCGCCCCAACCACCTCCCTGGACAACCCATTCCAGGGCTTCACCACTCTCATGGGGAAGAACTTCCTCCTCACATCTAGCCTGAATCTCCCCACCTCCAGTTTCATTCCATTCCCCCTAGTCCTATCACTACCTGAGATCCTGAAAAGTCCTTCCCCAGCCTTCCTGTTGGCCCCCTTCAGATACTGGAAGGCCACAATGAGGTCACCTCGGAGCCTTCTCTTCTCCAGACTGAACAGCCCCAACTCCTTCAGTCTGTCCTCATAGGAGAGGTGCTCCAGCCCTCTGATCATCCTCATGGCCCTTCTCTGAACACCTTCCAGCACCTCCAGATCCCTCTTGTAATAGGGACTCCAGAACTAGACACAGTACTGCAGATGGAGTCTTACCAAAGCAGAGTGGAGCAGGAGAATCACCTCCCTTGCCCTGCTGGCCACACTTCTCTTGATGCAGCCCAGGATCTGATTGGCTTTGTGGGCTGCAAGTGCACACTCAGAGCTCCTGTTGAGCTTCTTTTCCACCAGCACCCCCAAGTCTCTCTCCTCAGGGCTGCTTTCCAGCCAGTCCCTGCCCAGCCTGGATTTGTGCCTGGGTTTGCCTCGACCCAGATGCAGGACCCTGCACTTGCTCTTATTGAACTTCATGAGGTTGGCTTGTGCCCACCTCTCCAGTCTGTCAAGGTCCCTCTGGATGGCCTCCCTTCCCTCCAGCGTGTCTGCTGCACCACACAGCTTGGTGTCATCAGCAAACTTGCTGAGGGTGCACTCAGTGTCACTGTCCATGGCACCCACAAAGATGTTGAACAAGACAGGTCCCAGGACTGATCCCTGAGGGACTCTGCTTGTCCCTGGCCTCCCCTGCGACATGGAGCCATGGACAGCCACTCTTTGGGTGCGGCCATCAAGCCAGTTCCTTATCCATCTAGTGGTCACCCATCAAACCCATGTGTCACCAGCCTGGAGTCCAGGATATATATTTATTTATTTATTTTTAAAACCCCCAAACAGGTAAACACAAAACTCTTTCAAATACAAAGATATGTCTGAACTTTCCCTTTTCTACACATAAAACAACTGAATGTATGGCTTCACCAATGTAACTCCCATTTGCTTTGCTGTAATATACCCTTTGTAAAGGTTAGAAGTCCATCTGCTCATTCCTCCATCAGAGACTTGGCACAGATTCAGCTGCAGATGTGCAAGCTTCAGTGCAAAATGAGCAACAGCTTAAACAATCACACTTCCAGCCCAAATGTGAATGTTTGGGTTTTTTTCTTAAAGGAAAAAGTATATATCCCATATCAGTATTTTCTTAACAGGTCTATAAATAAGACCACTTAAAAGGGGAGATCTGTCAAAAATGGGCTAATAATGTGATTCTGGGAGCCCTGATAATCACATCTCCCACTCCCAGTAACTCCCAGAATTACATTTCTTCACTTTTTATTCCAGAGAAACTGAAGAACAAATCTAAGCTTCAGATGTGAAGAGTGACCCCAGTAGTCTGGGCCAGTAAGAGATGGTTTTAGTCATATTTTGCAGTACAAAAAAAGCAACCTTCACAATCCCTCCTCCCATTATGGAGAGGGGTAAGATCCCATTTTACTGAAATCAGATCGTTAATGAATGTGGAATAAAGGTCTGGTCAATTGGGAGGATTATAGAAATATATCCAGAGAATGTTAGGATGCAACAAGGAAGGCTGATGATACAAAACTGGCGAGGTTGGTTGACAACCCAACGGGCTGTGCAGCCATCCAACGTGACCTGGGCAGGCTGGAGAGCTGGTTGCAAGCAAACCTCATGAAATTCAATGAGGACAAGTGTAGGGTTCTGTATCTGGGGAGGAATAACAACATGCACCAGTACAAGTGAGGGGCTGCCCTGCTGGAAAGCAGCTCCATGGAGAAAGACCTTGGAGTGCTGGTGGACAGCAAGTTCTCCATGGGACAACAATGTGCCCTTGTGGCCAAGAGACCCAATGGTGTGCTGAAGTGCCTCAAGAAAAGTGTGTTCAGCAGGTCTAGGGAGGTTCTTTTCCCCCTCTACCACACCTGGAATACTATGTCTAGTTCTGGGCTGCCCAGTTCAAGAGAGACAGAGACCTGCTAGAGAGAATCCAACAGAGAGCCACAAGGATGATTAGTATCTTCCCTATGAAGAGAGACTGAGAGACCTGGGGCTGGTTAGTCTTGAGAAGGGAAGACTGAGAGGGGATCTCATCAGTGTGTATAAATATCTGAGGGGTGGGTGTCAAGTGGAGGGGGCCAAGTTCTTTTTGGTAGCATACAATAAGACAAGAAACAACAGGTACAAGCTTGAACATAGAAGATTTCACGCCAACATGAAGGGAAACTTCTTTACAGTGAGGGTGACAGAGCACTGGAACAGGCTGCCCGGGGAGGATGTGGAGTCTCCTTCTCTGGAGACTTTCAAAACCCATCTGGATGCATTCCTGTGCAGGCTACCCCAAGTGATCGTGCTTTATTGGGGGGGGGGGTTAGACTCGATGATCTCTGGAGGTCCCTTCCAACTTCTAATGTACTGTGACACTTTAGTGAGTAATGATGTCATTTGCAGGAATGTAATGTATGTGCACGCTCAAACTCCTTGTGTGATCAAGCAATTTGAATCTTGTTGGTAGTCGTGCTTTGGAAATCACTGGTGCTGGACAAAGGAACCATGCTGGGCAAGGTTCTGAGCACAGTCCTGATCTCCCCAGAAGATCTGGTCTCATTTCAGCAGAACTCCATCAACACAAAGCCTCTTCTCTTGGTCACCTGGGGTGCATGAAGATGCAGCTGACACCTCATGTCTGAGCTGAATGCTGATCTCCTTTAAGGTTATGTGAATCAGGAAATAACTTTTGCAATCTGTAAAGCTTCGCTATTCCAGAATTTAAGTCTCTAAGTCCCCAGAGCACATAGATCAGACTCTCTTCAGCCATAATCACATCATAAAAGCACACTGGTCCCATTGCTCTCACTCTCTACAAGACAGGAATGTTTGTATCTTCCATATCTCTGCCAAGCAATCAGCACAAATGTAAAACCCTTTTATAGAGTGAATGCAGAGTCCTGCGTGTTGCTCTCTCTCACACCCACACACCAAAAAATGCAGTTTCATGAGGGGAATCTGGCATCCCTGTGATGTCCTATTGCAACAAACTCTCCCAGACTTTAATGCTAATAGAGAACCACTCACCTGCACCAGAGACAGCACAGTCTCCACAGGGCAGGATCAAAATACCTTCATTACCTGAGAGAAAACTGGAAGAAGTGGCATGCACTCAACAAGGGTGTACAAATTAAGAGCACTGAACAAGGCAGTCTAGAAAATGTTTAGGAAAGATTAAGGAAAGCAATTTCACCTGACTTTGACTTTTCCCTCCAGGCCATATTCAGTCTCTTCACTTTCTCTGTTTGTATTGTGTGTGTTGGCTCCTAGTCTGCAGCCTGTGAATACCTGCTTCCCTCCACAGTGGCACTTACAGGTCTTTTTCAGAATAGAAACTAAAGCTTCTTCTCAGCCCACACCTTAAAAGAGAAAATGGCTGCTAAGATATTTCCCAGGATACTTTTCAAGATCATTCTGGTCTCCCACACCTACCTCTATTCTCTTCAATCTCTCTTTTATCTGGAAAGCACCAGCCACACTGCTAACTGCCTAGAGGTTTCTCTGTGTTCCTAAGGCCAGTCCCAGAGAACTATCCTTCATACATAACGTTCTCAGAACCCTCTGCTGGCCCTTTTCTGTTCAATCTGAGCTACTTAAAAGTAAAACCCCTGTACTTCTCCTGCTGAAACGTGCCCCCTTCTGTATGGAAAGCACTCAGCTTCTTCACAGCAGGGACTGACCCAAAGGTGCCCTTTGCAGAGGCTATAAGAGGCTTCAGCTCCATGAACTGGCTTTATTGGCCACTGAGGGGTTTATATACCTTCCACACAGTGTATTTTTTTTTTACCCTTTTACAGCCTGTTATAAATAAGACAATGGTCACTTTCTATTGTTTCTAGAATGGCTTCCTGTTGTGGTTAAGGTCAGAGAAAATATCAGCTTGCACAACTTGCAGTTTCTCAAGAAGCATTGGCAAGGCAGGGCAGGGATACTTGAGCAGAGACTGCTTAAGCTCTGCCTTGAATAGAGAAAGGTCTTTAATTCTGGTAGCATACAGCAGCCTCACTTTTCAAACATAAAAATCCTCCCACTAGATATTGAAAATTGGGCAAGGGCCAATGGTGTTAAAAGGAAGGCAGCACCTGCTCTCCTCTCAAAGAAGGGCTGATTTGGAAGAGGTGTGTAGCACATCCCTGATAAATCTCCCTCAGTAGTGAAGGTGCAATATGTCAACAGCACGAGAGCGAGGGAGCAGGAGAAACAGGAGCTAAAAGAGGCACTGGGATATTGTGGTCAGGATCGTGCCACTGAAGATCAGACATTCAATCTGGAAATGGTAACAGGGAAAAAAAGCAAGGGAGCACAGAGAGAGGCTATTAGAGATAATAGGAAAAACATTTTTGACAGAGCAGGAGGACTTCTACAAGCTATAGATTAAAGCCCACTGTGCTGCACTGGATAGATGGAGCTGGTTAACCTGGTGTAGGTTCCTGCTGTAACAGGCATGAGCATAGCAGACAGATTAGATGTCAGGGAAATAATTCAGCTGGGCAGGAGCATTAAACTTATTCTTTTTCCTTGCTAAAGTATTGCTAGAAAACAGTATTATAAATAAATCCATATATATATAAAATAATTTCCTATCAGTTCCATTAGTGATGTTTTTTTCTTGAAGAAAATCCTTACCTACAAAGAAAGAAGCAGTTAACAGCGAGGGGGGAAATGTATGCCTCTGGTTATGTATTTGACACATGTTGAAATGACAAGACAATAAACAAAGGAGAGCTGAGCTGAAAGAGAAAGTCAAATGTGTTCTGAGCGCTTTCTGGGGTACAAAGTGAAGAGGAACAGAAGCTAGCAGTGAAAGTAAATGATCTTTTTCAGAGTCAAAGGTGGAAGACAGGGAGTGACCTGGTGGATAAATTTGAGATCAGCTTTGCTTCTGAAGTCTTCCTATAGAAAAGACTGGTTAGATACAGAGGTTTAGATACAGAGGTCTAGATGAACCCTATAGATGTGAAAGTAAGAATAACATCTTTGAAGTAACAAAGCATATCTGTGTCATCCACCTCAACAGTGAATAAACAATCCCTGGGTACACACTCCACTCAAATCAGGGTTTCATAAGGATTATGTTTCCTTCCCCCCCCCCCCCTCCCCCAGAAATGCAGCTTCACCAATACAACAAATTAAGAAGAAGCAGAAGGACTTAATGGGTCCTGGTTTTCCAGATGTCTCCCTCAGAGTCCTAGGTAATATTGCACCTTCTTTCTTTTAATGTTGATTCTTCTGTCTCAAGCTGCACCAGGGGAAGTTTAGGCTCCAGGTGAGGAGAGAGTTTTTCACAGAGAGAGTTGTTAGCCATTGGAATGTGCTGCCCAGGGAGGTGGTGGAGTCACCATCCCTGAAGGTGTTCAAGTGGGGATTGGACGTGGTACTTGAAGCCATGGTTTAGTTAGTCCTGAGGTGTTGGGTGACAGGTTGGACTTGATGATCTTTGAGGTCTTTTCCAACCTTATTGATTCCATGATTTCATCAACAACTTTTCTCTCTATCTTCTTTTACTCACAATGCTACTTTGAAAGAGACACAGCCTGGAAATATATCTTTTTGTGATTTTTTGTCTTTTCTATCTGTGTTTCCTTATGTACCAATCCAATCATACAGAAGTTGTTCTGTACCTTCTTCCTCCTTTCAGAGGTGTAAAGGAGAGATACTGTTGGGCTGCCCTGTGCAATGACCTTTGTTTCCAGACTGCTGAAGGGAAACAAAAGTCATCTTTAGGGTGTTTTCTATTACTTCAGTATATGCTGTAAAACATAAAAGCTCAATAAACCCAGTTTAGGAACATAAGAAATGTAGAGCACAAGACTCTCTTTAGGGCTACAACAGCCCTCAGAATGTTATGATTCACTGAAAATGATAACACACATCCCTTTTTTATCTTCTTTTTCCCCTTTTTTTTCTTTCTTTATTTTTTAATATGGGATTTCTAGTCTTTCCCTGTTTACCTCAGGGAAAGTTTCTATCAGAACTGAAATTTCAGTCCACACCTCCCTGAGACCTATCTCTCCTTGGATCACTTCCCTTCAGCACCTTATCCTGTTCAGTACAAGGAACAGGTTCACATCTAAGCTACACCTTGAGTGCTGTGTCCAGTTCTGGGCCTCTCATGTTAGGAAAGATGGTGAGTTGCTGGAACTTGTCCAGAGAAGGGCAACAAAGCTGGGGAGAGGATTCGAGCACAGCCCTGTGAGGAGAGGCTGAGGGAGCTGGGGTTGCTTAGCCTGGAGAAGAAGGGACTCAGAGGAGACCTTATTGCTGTCTACAACTACCTGAATGGAGGTTGTAGCCAGGTGAGGGTTGGTCTCTTCTCCCAGGCAACCATCACCAGAACAAGAGTCAAGCTGCACCAGGGAAAGCTTAGGCTGGATGTTAGGAAGAAGTTCTTCACACAAAGAGTGATTGGCCATTGGAATGTGCTGCCAAGGGAGGTGGTGGAGTTGCTGTCATTGGAGGTGTTTAGGAAGAGACTGGATGGAATGCTTGGTGCCATGGTTTAGTTGATTAGATAGTGTTGGGTGATAGGTTGGACTCAATGATCTCAAAGGTCTTTTCCAACCTGGTTAATTCTATTCTATTCTATTCTATTCTATTCTATTCTATTCTATTCTATTCTATCCTATCCTATCCTATCCTGTCCTATCCTATCCTATTCTACTTCTATTCTACCTCTATTAGTTTCATAGTTTCATTCAGGGTTGGAAGGGACCACAAGGATCATCCAGTTCCAACCCCCCTGCCATGGGCAGGGACACCCCACACTAGATCAGGCTGGCCAGAGTCTCATCCAGCCTGCTCTTAAACACCCCCAGGGACGGGGCCTCGACCACCTCCTACCTCTATTCTGTTCAGTTCAGTTCAGTTCTGTTCTATTCTATTCTATTCTATTCTATTCTATTCTATTCTATTCTATTCTATTCTATTCTATTTCTATTCTATTCTATTCTATTCTATTTCTATTCTATTCTATTCTATTTCTATTCTCCATGGCTATTCATCCCCCCTGCCTGTTCTGGCAGATAAAAATGAAACAGCAGCAGACATGTCATTAATGTATACATGGCTGTGATTTATTCTAAAATAGAACTACCTCTTTGTGAAATATCACTTTGAAATCCTCAGGTTTTTTTTTTTCTTTTTAAGTTTTATCAAGATATACTCATTTTAACACCTGAAAAAGACACTGTCATTTTTTAGCCTAAATAACTTAGGCAACGCGTGTTCCCTTTGTTTTAAGCCAGGACCCCACTCAGATTATTACGTGACACACCACGTTTCAGATAAATCCAATTTAAACTAGTCAAGCTTAAAAATAAAAGTTCTACCACAAAGAGTCAGATTTGTTAACAGCAAGTTTTTTTCCATGTTATTCAGGATATAGTTCAATAAAAGCTGGATAAAGCCAGAATATGATAGCTTGGGTAATGCAACAGTTTTGCATCACCTCAGCATACACTATACTTAAATGCAAACAATTTTCTGTGAGAAAACTTCATTTTTTAGGCAGTTGTAAAGTCCTCTAGGCTTTCATTCAGAACGACTTTTAGAGACTATATCACAATAAATACCTGAATAAATAAGCACAACTAGCACTGAGAGATGAATGCTATTCAGTCCAATTTCCTTTGCCTTTGACATAACCAATTTTGAAAGTCACAAAGTAGACCACAGTGACGTGTCACCTGATTGCATCTAATATAAATCTAGATAAAGAGTTGCATCATTTTTAATACATCAATGCATTTCAAATGCTTTTGGGCCTGCTGACACATCAGCTGGATG